>NC_140988.1:95706811-96306811 GCF_052327205.1 Somniosus microcephalus
ACCATCTTAGAGATCCATCTAAAACAAAACTAAAACTAAACTGCTTGTCTCTCACATGGCCTCTGCTGGTCAGGCATAAATAATCAAACAGGCAAATACCATCACTATTTGCTGATATCATTACACTCCCCTCCCCCCCACTCCCTCTCCCCTCCCCTCCCCTCCCCTCCCCCCGCTCCCTCTCCCTCCCCTCCCCTCCCCCCCGCCTCCTCTCCCCCTCCCCCCCCTCCCCCTCCCCCTCCTCCCCCTCCCCCTCCCCCCTCCTCCCCCTCCCCTCCCCCTCCTCCCCCTCCCCTCCCCCCTCCCCTCCCCTCCCCCCCACTCCCCTCCCCCTCCCCCCCCCTCCTCCCCCTCCCCTCCCCCTCCCCTCCCCCTCCCCTCCCCTTCCCCCCTCCCCTCCCCCTCCCCTCCCCCCCTCCCCTCCCTTCCCCCTCCCCTCCCCTTCCCCCCTCCCCTCCCCTTCCCCCCCTCCCCTCCCCTTCCCCCCTCTTCCCCCCTCTTCTTCCCCCCTCTTCCCCCCAGTCGCTCTCTCTCTTCCCCCCAGTCGCTCTCTCTCTTCCCCCCAGTCTCTCTCTCTCTTCCCCCAGTCGCTCTCTCTCTCTTCCCCCAGTCGCTCTCTCTTCCCCCAGTCGCTCTCTCTTCCCCCAGTCGCTCTCTCTCTTCCCCCCAGTGCTCTCTCTCTTCCCCCCAGTCGCTCTCTCTCTTTCCCCCCCAGTCGCTCTCTCTCTTCCCCCCAGTCCTTTCTCTCTTCCCCCAGTCGCTCTCTCTCTCTACCCCCAGTCGCTCTCTCTCTTCCCCCGTCGCTCTCTCTCTTCCCCCCAGTCGCTCTCTCTCTTTTCCCCCTGTCGCTCTCTCTCTTCCCCCAGTCGCTCTCTCTCTTCCCCCCCCAGTCGCTCTCTTCTTCCCCCCCAGTCGCTGCCTCTCTTCCCCCCAGTCGCCTCTCTCCTCGTTCCCCCCCCCCCCACCAGTCGCTCTCTCTCTCTCTCTTCCAACAACAACATGCCCTCAAAAAAAGCCTCGGCACCGCCGGGCACTCCAGCTAGTCTACCTATATATATAAATGAATCGATCTGTCTGTCTATCTGTCTGTCTGTCCTCGGGTGTGCGTCTGTCCGGCTATGCGCTCGAAGTTATAGAGCGTACCTATGCGCGCATTACCTCCGAAGAAAGCTTACGCTTCCGGGACGGTCGTAAGCATATTTACTTTTCGGTCGGACGAAATTGTTCGCGCCTTATGCAAAAAACCTTCAAAATTAAACTCATTATCTGCTACTTAGCATTGATTGACTGATGTCAAGGTTCGACCAATCCTGTGCCGTCACGATTGACAATCCTACAGTACAGTCCCCTGATGGTTGGCCAATTGGGTGTGTGTGTGTGGGCGGGACTAATCGTTTTCATCTCAGGGATGTGGCAGCCATTGCCTCAAGCTAAAACAACCATTTACTTCCAGCTCAAAATCTGCTGATGCAGCTTCGAAAACGTTAGTATCTCTTATGTTATTTTAAAAGATTTACCAAAAACGTTTTATAAGTCCTTTCACTTTCATCTTTGAAGGTATTAAAAGGTAGAAATGTTGCCCGGCAGCAGATTCACAAAGGGACAGAGAGACAGTGCCCAAAATCCTGGGACTCGATTTAAAATGTTGCCCGGCAGCAGATTCACAGAGGGACAGACAGACAGGGCCTGAAAGCCTGGGACTCGATTTAAATGTTGCCCGGCACCAGATTCACAGAGGGACAGACAGACAGGGCCTGAAAGCCTGGGACTCGATTTAAAAATGTTGCCCGGCACCAGATTCACAGAGGACACAGAGAGGCCCCAAAGCCTGGCACTCGATTTAAACCGCCCGGCCCAAAACAGCCCTGGCAAAGCTGGGCCTCCCCAGCTAGTAAACTATAAATTACATGAAATAACTATTTTAAACAATAATTTAAATTTTGAAAAAATAATTTTATTTTCTAACAGGGCTAAAAATAAACTTACCTTGCTTTAAAGTATTTAAAAATAATAAACCTGTGGAAAAAAATGTTTTAATTTTAACTAATTCACCACTTACCTTGTAAAAAGCAAGCTTATGCCTGCTTTTTACATGTCTAACTTCTGAAGACTTACCCACCCGGGAAAACCTGCAAAAAAAACCTAAGTTCGATGCGCACGCGCTGCCTCTCCCGCGCATGCATTCGACCTCTGAACCCCCTCGTTCAGGGGATCGTAAGTGCCGATTTCCCGCGCAAGATGGCGGCGCGCACGGACGCAGCGGCTTTGTCTCTCCCGAGACTGAGCGTTTTCACCCTCTTTCTGAGTCTCTTCTGGACTCTGCTGATTCGGGAATTAAAGGCTGACCTACCGTACAGCCGGCAGACGCTCCTAGACATCGGGGCCGACTGCGTGCGGCTTACACTCGGCGACATCGATCTGCCTCCCGACATCCACGCCCGACCCCCGGGACCAGCGTGGCGTCCTTCCCCAGCCGGAAGTCAGCGCAGACCGCGCAGAGAACGCAAGCAGAAGCGGGGTAAGAGGGCAGGTATCCAAAACAGGCTGAAGAGGGCCCCACACAAACCCTCCCTCCCAAGTATTTTCCTGGCCAACGTCAGGTCACTGGAGAACAAAATGGATGAGATCAAACTGGATCTCTCCACACAGAAAAGGACAAAGGAATGCTGCGCCATGATCTTCACAGAGACCTGGCTGAACAACGGCATCCCTGACACCACCATCCAACTAGAAGGACACACAGTCTTCCGCGCCGACAGAACTGCAGACTCCGGTAAGAGCAAGGGAGGCGGTTTGTGCATTTACACTAACAATGCCTGGTGCACTAACACTTATATAATTGATAGGTCCTGCTCGGCTGATTTGGAATTCCTCATGGTAAGGTGCAGACTCTTCTACCTGCCTCGGGAATTCACGGCTGTTATCATCACTGCGGTCCACATCCCACCACACGCTAATGCCAAACTAGCACTGAAGGACCTCTACAGGGCCATCAGCGAACAACAAACTGTGCACCCAGACGGAGCTTTTATCGTCGCGGGGGACTTCAATCACATAAACCTAAAAACTGTACTACCGAAATTCCACCAGAATGTCTCCTGCCCCATAAGAGGGGAGAACACACTGGATCAAGTCTACACGAGCATTGTAGACACTTATAAGGCCATTCCCTACCCCCACCTTGGGAAGTCTGACCACCTCTCCCTGTTTCTAGCCCCAGCATACAAACCACTCATCAAAAGAGGGAGAACATCAGTGAGAGCAGTGAAAGTATGGCCAGAGGGGGCAGTATCGGAGCTTCAGGACTGCTTCGAACGCACTGACTGGGGCATGTTTGCCCATAATGACATCGAGGAATACGCATCCACAGTGCTATTCTACATCAACAGCTGCGTTGAGGTCGTCACGACCCATAAAAATATCAGGACATACCCCAACCAGAAACCCTGGATGAACGGAGAGGTCCGTTCACTGTTGAAAGCACGCGACGCAGCATTTAAATCTGGCGACGCGGCGGCTTACAGTGCAGTTAGGACCAACCTAAAAAAGGGTATCAGGACTGCCAAAAGGAAACAGACACTGCGGATAGAGGATCACTTCCGCAACAACTCGGACCCCCGGCGCATGTGGCAAGGCATCCAGTCCATTACTGACTACAAGGGCAAAAACACCAGTCCCCCGGTTAGCGATGCCTCCCTCCGGAGGAGCTTAACAACTTCTACGCTCGCTTCGACAGGGACAACAGGGAGCCGGCTACCAAAGCCTTGCCACCCCCGGAAGACCAGGTGCTCACTCTGTCGACCTCCGACGTAAGGGGTGTTCTACGCGGAGTGAACACACGAAAGGCTGCTGGACTGGATAGCATCCCTGGACGGGTACTCAAGGAATGTGCTGATCAGCTGGCTGATGTCTTCACCGCCATCTTCAATCTGTCATTGGCCCAGGCAGTAGTCCCTACATGCTTCAAGACCACTACCATTATTCCTGTGCCAAAACAAACGGCTGTGACGTGCCTGAACGACTATCGACCTGTCGCACTCACACCCATCATAATGAAGTGTTTCGAGAGACTGGTCTTAGCCCACATCAAAGCCAGTGTTCCTGCCTCCCTTGACCAACACCAGTTTGCCTATCGTGCGAACAGATCAACGGAGGATGCAATCACAACTGCTCTACACTCGGCACTGAATCACCTAGATGGTAAGGAGACCTACATCAGAATGCTGTTCATAGACTACAGCTCAGCATTCAACACTATCGTCCCCAACAAGCTGGCCAGCAAACTCCAAACTCTTGGCCTGAACACTTCCCTCTGCAACTGGACCCTGGACTTCCTAACAAACAGACCCCAGTCTGTCAAATTAGGTAACCACACCTCCCCCCCCCGACCCTGAACACGGGGGCCCCGCAAGGATGTGTGCTGAGCCCCCTCCTCTACTCCCTCTTCACCCACGACTGTGGCTGTTCATGGTTCCAACACCATCATCAAGTTTGCGGATGACACCACGGTAGTAGGCCAGATCACCAACAACGATGAGTCAGCCTACAGGGAGGAGGTCCAGCATCTCGTGAAGTGGTGCGCCGATAACAACCTGGTCCTTAACACCAAGAAAACAAAAGAAATCATTGTGGACTTCAGGAAGTCCATAGGCGGAAGTCACACCTCCATCCACATCAATGGGGCTGTGGTGGAAAGGGTGGACAGCTTTAAGTTCCTCGGAGTCCACATCACGGAAGACCTCCCCTGGTCCCTCAACACCTCCTCTCTGGTGAAGAAGGCCCAGCAGCGCCTATATTTCCTAAGGAGGCTGAAGGGATGTAATCTGTCACCCCTGATCCTCTCTAACTTTTACCGCTGCACTATAGAGAGCATCCTGACAAACTGTATCACAGTATGGTATGGCAGCTGTAGCTACTGTGACCGGAAGGCCCTGCAGTGGGTAGTCAAAACTGCCCAACGCATTACCGGCACCCGGCTACCGACCATAGAGCACATATACCAGAAACGCTGTCTACGGAGGTCACGGTCCATCATCAAAGACCCTACCCACCCCAGCCACAGTCTGTTCGCCCTCCTGCCATCTGGGAGACGCTACAGATGCATTCACACCCGTACGACCAGATTTAGGAACAGCTTCTTTCCCAGGGCTGTCATCCTACTGAACTCCACAAATAAACTCTAAAGCCTGCACATCTGCCAATGCACTTTATTATGGTTATATTTATGTTAATATACTACAAGCCAAATGTATGTTGAATGTTTAAATGTCTTAATCCAAATGTACACTCACGGGAGCCGCAAGCCTACATTTCGTTGTACTGCATTTGTGCACTAACAATGACAATAAAAGTTGATTTGATTTGATTTAGATTTGATTTGATGTGCAGTGCATGCAGGAAACCGGCACTTCCATTGGGCTTACGGGTGAGTACCCCGTGCGTACTCACCCGTGGAGACCCGAATTTCTGGGTCATTGTTTAAAATAGTTATTTTATGTAATTTATAGTTATTTTAAAAATGTGGTTTAAAAAAAAAAAAATTATTTGAAGTTTTAGTTATGTTTTGGGGCTGAATTGTATTCATGAATTTGACAGGCCTTCCTGTCAAATCTATGAATACAGATTCCCTGCTACCATTGGCTCTCCATGGCCCATGTGATCCCAGGGGACACTTCGAACTAACTGCGCCCCTGGGATACGCAAGCACTACACGCCGGCAGTTGGAGCAGGCCCAGGATCAGAATCCCACGCGTGCCCACAGCACAACGGCCGGCGCACTAGGTAAGAGCAGGTCAGAGGCTTGCTCCCGCGGGAAGCCTCCGACCCGAATTTCTGGGCCATTAAATGGTAGGACACTGAGTAGTGTAGAGGAACAAAGGGACCTTGGAGTGCATGTCCACAGATCCCTGAAGGTAGCAGGCCAAGTAGATAAGGTGGTTAAGAAGGCATACGGAATGCTTGCCTTTATTAACCGTGGCATAGAATACAAGAGCAGGGGGGTTATGTTTCAACTGTATAAAACACTAGTTAGGCCACAGCTAGAGTACTGCGTGCAGTTCTGGTCACCACATTACAGGAAAGATGTGATTGCACTAGAGAGGGTACAGAGGAGATTTACAAGGATGTTGCCGGGAGTAGAGAATCTTAGCTATGAGGAAAGACTGGATAGGCTGGGTCTGTTTTCCTTGGAACAGAGGAGGCTGAGGGGAGACCTTATTGAGATGTATAAAATTATGAGGGGCATAGATAAAGTGGATAGAAAGGACCTATTTCCCTTAGCAGAGGGGTTAAAAATCAGGGGGCACAGATTTAAAGTAATTGGGGGAAGGTTTAGAGGGGATTTGAGGGGAAATTTCTTCACCCAGTGGGTTGTGGGGGTCTGGAACTCACTGCCTGAAAGGGTGGTAGAGGCAGGAACCCTAACCACATTTAAAAAGTACTTGGATGTGCAATTGGGATGCTCTAACCTGCAGGGCTACGGACCAAGAGCTGGGAAGTGGGATTAGGCTGGATAGCTCTTTGTTGGCCGGCACGGACATGATGGGCCGAAATGGCTTCCTTCCCTGCTGTAACTTTCTATGATTCTATGATTCTCACTGTAAGCCGAATCTTGTGCTTTTAAGCTTTCAGATAATGAGCAAGCACCTGAGCAGCCTGTCCCTGAGGGTATCATTGAGAGCGAGGCAGGAGAAGAGGAGGAGGAAGAAGACACAGTGTCACTACATGTCTCACCTGTAGGCACCAGCTCAGATACTGGCACTACGCTTTCTTTAGAGGCTAGTATAGTAGCGGGATCTGCACAGGGTGAGGCACCAGGGACGAGCGGGCTACAGCAAGGCCGGGGGGAAAGGGTAGCTCGGGGGCCAGCTTCCGGAGGGCGAGTTCGTGCGCGGGTTCTGCTGCACAGGACTCAGATGAGGACCTCGATGGGGAGGCCTTAGAAGATGGGTGAAGGGCATGCACACGGAGATGATAGGTGCAATGGCTGAGGATGCCAACAGCCTCTCGGCAATGGTAAGGAGCATGGAGGAGTTCACCTTCAACATTGCACAGAGCTATTTGCACACTATGGAGCCCATCATTTCCAGTCTGCAAAGGATGGTAGACTCCGAGAGAGACCGTGGCGACCCAGACCTGATGCCGCATGTGATGGGCGATCTGGCAGCTTCCATTGCAGCACTGGTAGAAGCAACGCAACGTCTTAGTGCTATAATGCAGTCTATGCTTTGTGGCATTCAATCTCAGACTGCTCTCATGCAGTCTCGGCTTGATGCAACGCAAGCTCTGACTGCCAACATCGTGGCTGGGTCTACCACCGTCGACCGGGGCTTTCATGGTGTCGCAGCAGGCCAGCAATCTGTGCTGCAACAGATTGCCAGGGATGCTGAGGTGCTGTCCCGGGGGAGTGGCAGTGGAGCAGGAACCTGCTGCCCTCTCTCAGGATGACAGCATTCCTGCTCCCACCATTGACACTCCGCCATTGTCCTTGTCACTGCCTGTCATCCAACCAGCCCAGGCTGCAGCCACCCATGCTGAGGTGGTGCAGTCTACAGGTGGGCCTTCCAGGCCCAAAGCTGGTTGAGGGCATCCTGCAAGGCCATCTGAAGTCTCCTGCACGGACACCCAGCAGCCTTCCACCAGCCCTGCTGCAACCACTGGGCCAACACTTCGTAGGAGCATTAGAGTAGACAAAGGCACAGTAACGAGTGGCACTAATGGATTGCACAAGGGTGAATAGGTAATATTGTTGTTGTAAGTATGTGTTCACTGATAAATTTATTCATTCAGTTTGCATTCTTTTGTGGTGTCTCTCATTTCAGCTTTGTGCTGTGATATGGCCTTTGACAGGGATGGAATGATGGGGATGTGGTGAGCAACAGGGATCTGGGGTATAATTTATTGGAACCACAGTCTGATGAGGTGGTCAAAGTTCAGCGAGAGGTTAGCGGCGGTGGTAGCCGGTAGCACCCCACAGCGCTGCACCTCCAGCGATGACATCATCGCCATGTGCAGCACCCCACTCGCGCCCCGGCCTCAAACTAGGCTCGCACCCCCTGACCTACCACCGGACGCTATGTCCAACAGGGTCAGTGGGGCAATCTTGCAGCCGGCGCTCCTCTTGAGCGCCGGGCTCTTTTGCCGGCACCCTGCATCCCGGTGGTCCAGCAGGGTCCCGGTGTACGCTGCGCTAGGCCCCACCCTTTAATCAGGGGAGGGAGGCCTGTAGTACCACTACGCTATGTGCCGACGTGCGTGGCGCTGCTGCACGTAGCGCCACAATATTCCATGGGAGCACCCAAGAGGGAGCGGGAGCATTTCCAATAGCGCCCCGCCTCCTGCTTGGGGCACTACCATGGAATTTCGGGCACGGGGGCACAAACTTTTCCGGGGCGCCACTTTTAGAGCCCCGGGGAAGTTAGCGCCCCAAAGGGGGCGTGAGCCAATTTTCCTCCCAAAGTGCTGTAGAAGGTAGAGGTTTTGTGTTATAGTGGTGTTTTCACCTCTATGTCCCTTTAATGAGGCTGTAGCATGAGGGATAGCTGCTCCTTACAATATGGCTGGACATCTTGCTGGTGAAAAGGCTTTCCACAATACCATAAATAAGGTAGTGGGTATGGCCTTATACTTCTTCTAAAATAAGGGATACAAAAATTCATCCGAGGTGACTGGAGGATTTGTTACCTGGGATATGTGAGCTGGTGACGTTATGCCAGGAGATATGAAAGAAAATAACCACAGAGGCGTGAGACACGAGGCTGACTGGGAGGCTTAAGATGGATCAGCTAAAGGCCCGATCTGGTTGGGGTAGTACATCCGAGGAATTAACCGATTGTCTCACAGGTAAAGCTGCTCTGATGGGCTTCAACTTATAGTCAATGCCCTTTGAGCCCAAACAAAACGTAATTTCTTTTACTTTATATCCTTGTGTGAACGGTACTTATTGCGTACTGTTGCCTTTTTAACTCCAGCTCTCGATTGATATGCTATCTTTGCAGTTATTCTGGTAGAAATAAAGCATTGTATCACATCTCTCAGAAATATAGGGTGTAATTCTCACTTTTGGCACGGGTGGTAGTGGATTGGCTGTCCGTTATACACCCTGTCAATGTTCCCCTTATTTTTTTTGGGGTGCGTGGCCCATTCACAGTTTCGCGTATGCCTGAAATTTACCACCGGAAAAGCCGGTCCTGGGCTGCGCGAGACCGGCAGAGAATTGTGTGGTCAAGCAGCCGCGCAGCTCAGAGGGAACATTGCACACCACCTGATTGAAGTCAATGGATAGAAAAATCAGGTAGGATGTATAACGGGCAGACGATCCACAACCGCCAGTCTTCCGGCCACACCCAAAGTGAGAATTACCCCCGTGGAATAAATTACATTGTGCAAATATTGTAGTCATGGGTAATATGCTGCAGCAAGGTCCCATGAGCAGGAATGAGATCACGACTAACCAGTTACAGTAATCTGTTTTTTGATGGTGTTGGTTGAGGGAGGAATGATGGCCAGGCCACAGAGATACCCCCCTGCCCGTCTCCAAGCTTTGCTATGGGATCGTTCCCGTCCACATGAACAGACAGACAGGGCCTCAGTTGAGCATCTCATCTGAAAGTTGTCACCTTCAGCATTCCCTCAGTACTACATAGAAGTGGTGGCCTAGATTATGTGCTTAAATCCTGGAGCGGGGCTTGAAACCACAACCTTTGACTCAAACTGGCACTCTAGAACAGGATAACTAGAAGGGACATGGTACGTGAGTTTTGTAATCTACACCGTAAGCTCTTTAATCAAGTCCATTTAAGCCAGATATATCTCCAGATATAATGCTTTATTTTTAGAAATGTTCACTCATTGGTCTGGCCCTTCCCTTTGGCCCAGTAATTATGCTGTGGGATACCAACATACAAATAATTAACCTATTCATCTGAAACTCCTCTATCTGCTATCTTAATAGAGATATTAACCTGTTTAGCCTTGCAATCTGTATTGTCAAAAACAGTAAGACAATATTACTAAATTATTGGAACAATTGATGGTTGAATTCCAGTTGGAAAACGTAACATTTTGACATTTGCAGGTAATAATGCATCAAATTTACAAAAGTGCTCTCAACTGTAACTCAGCTTGAATCATTATTTTAAAATATGCTGCATGTACTTTGAAGTACTGTACCTCGCAAATACCTCGGAATTACAATATTTTCATGAGCATTTGGCCAGCAGACACTGTTTGTTTCAAGGGAGAAAGAGTTGGTTAAACTGGTTGGTAATGAATGAGCGGGTGCTGACTCTTCCCGATCTCCAGCTTAAAATCATTTAACAAAACTACTTCACACCCTCAAGGTTAAGTGAGTTGAATTAAGGCTCGCAGCTGTGACTGTGTCGAACAGAGCACTTTGATTTACAGTACTTGCCATTATCCTGTGCTTATCTGTTTTTGGAATAAAATCCTTTGCATAATCCAACAGGCTACAAGCTTTTCAGTCTCATTGCTTTGAGGGTAGCACTCACTACAAAGAGAGATCAAAAGCTAGTTAATACACTTGCTCCCTGCCAGAAGAGATGTAACAATGTTCTACTTAAAAAAGAACAACCTTTCCAACCACAGAGTGAAATATCTTTGAGTCCTCTGAGAAGTGGTAGGGCTCCAAAGATGACCTATTCCCTTTATATTTTGTCAAAATTGTTATCTTAAATGCTACGTTAAATGCTGTTAAGTGCTCCTCTGCTTCTTAGGCTTAGCTTAGCCATCACTATAGGCAATGAAGACCATTTTCACTTTGGGCAGGTGGTGGGAGGAGCGCTGGTGCTGGGCGCCTGAGGTCCTGAGCCATTTTAAGGACCAGGCCTCATTTCCTTAATTGAGGTGAGGCAGCTCTCTGGCAGGTGGAGTGGGAATTCTGGCAGATCAATTGCACAGCCAAGCTGGAATCTTTCCCCTGGGGGGAGGGGGGTGGTGAGGAGGCAATTGCAGGGGTGCCAACGGCACCCAGACGTGCCAATGGCAAGCCAGAAGATTTTTGTGGGGCTAGGAGGAGCATGAATGCTCTTCCTGGCCCCACCAAAATCTATTAAACAGAAACTTACCTGGGCTTTGGAGCAGCCTGCAGCGGTCCCTTTAAGGACTACTGATTAGGCCACTCAACCCCTGGTACCAATGAATGGAGCGGACTCTGCCCATTGGTATCTCAAAATTGCATCATGGTCCTACAACCGGCATAGGACCCCGATTTTCATATTGAATTTAGGCTCCTTCCTGAAACTGGTGGGCCCAGGAGAAAATGGTGGCGGCCATACCGAGTGTGGAAATGGGGCAGTAAGTAGTGCACTGCTATTTTCAGTCTGCTACAATACTGTTCCCTCCAGGCAGAGGCAGTTAAAATCAGCATGTTTGTCTTACAGAGTTAACTCAATGAGGTATGTTATGATGCATTAAAACTTCTGCTGTAGTTTTTTTTTATTCGTTCATGGGATGTGGGTATTGCTGGCAAGACCAGCGTTTATTGCCCATCCCTAATTGCGCTTGATGAGAAGCGGTTTTGCTTTGCACCAATGCTGCAGTTATATTGCAAATGCAGCCTCAATCTAGAGTCAGAGTCAGAGCCCGGACTGACAGTGAGAGAAGTGACATGAGAGTTCCTGGAGGACAGCCTCACTCCACTTCACTTGGGAGTCAATTTGGGATTTAACACCCAATTTATACTACACTAGCTGAAGTGCCCGGCGGTGCCGAGGGTCTTCTGAGGGCATGTTGTTGTTGGAAGAGAGAGCGAGAGCGACTGGGGGGGGGGGGAAGAGAGAGAGCGACTGGGGGGTGGGGGGAAGAGAGAGAGCGACGGGGGGGGGAAGAGAGAGAGCGACTGGGGGGGAAGAGAGTGAGCGACTGGGGGGGAAGAGAGAGAGCGACTGGGGGGAAGAGAGAGAGCGACTGGGGGGGAAGAGAGAGAGCAACTGGTGGGGAAGAGAGAGAGAGCGACTGGGGGGGAAGAGAGAGAGAGAGCGACTGGGGGAAAGAGAGAGAGCGACTGGGGGGGAAGAGAGAGAGCGACGGGGGGGAAGAGAGAGCGACTGGGGGGAAGAGAGAGAGCGACTGGGGGGGAAGAGAGAGAGCGACTGGGGGGGAAGAGAGAGAGCGACTGGGGGGAAGAGAGAGAGTGACTGGGGGGGAAGAGAGAGAGCGACTGGGGGGAAGAGAGAGAGCGACGGGGGGAAGAGAGAGCGTGACTGGGAGGGAAGAGAGAGCGCGACTGGGGGGAAGAGAGAGCGCGACTGGGGGGGAAGAGAGAGAGCGACTGGGGGGGAAAGAGAGAGCGACTCAGGGGGAAGAGAGAGTGACTGGGGGGGAAGAGAGAGCGACTGGGGGGGAAGAGAGAGTGACTGGGGGGAAGAGAGAGAGAGAGAGCGACTGGGGGGGAAGAGAGAGAGAGAGCGACTGGGGGGGAAGAGAGAGAGCGACTGGGGGGGAAGAGAGAGAGAGAGCGACTGGGGGGGAAGAGAGAGAGAGAGCGACTGGGGGAGGAGAGAGAGAGCGACGGGGGGAAGAGAGAGAGAGCGACTGGGGGGAGGAGAGAGAGAGCGACTGGGCGGCAAGAGAGAGAGAGAGTGACTGGGGGGAAGAGAGAGAGAGAGCGACTGGGGGGAAGAGAGAGTGTGACGGGGGGGAGTGGAGGGGGGGAGTGGAGGGGGGGAGGGGGGGAGGGGGCTGAGGGGGGAGTGGAGGGGGGTAGGGGGAGGGGAGGGGGAGAGGGAGTGGGGGAAGGGGAAAGGGGGGAGGAGTGGGGGAAGGAGGAGGAGAGGGGGGAGGGGGGAGCGGGGGAAAGGGGGGAGGAGTGGGGGAAGGGGGGGAGGGGGGAGTGGGGGAAGGGGGGCAGGAGTGGGGGAAGGGGGGCAGGAGTGGGGGAAGGGGGAGGAGAGGGGGGAGGGGGAGGGGGGAGTGGGGGAAGGGGAAGGGGGGAGTGGGGGAAGGGGAAGGGGAGGAGTGGTGGAAGGGGAAGGGGGAAGAGGGGGAGGGGGGAAGAGGGGGAGGGGGGAAGAGGGGGAGGGGGAGGAGGGGGAGGGGGGAGTGGGGGAAGGGGAAGGGGGTGATGAGGGGGAGGGAGGAGGGGGAAGGGGGGAAGGGGGAGGGAGGAGGGGGAAGGGGGAGGGGGGAAGGGGAGGGAGGAGGGGGAAGGGGGGAAGGGGGAGGGAGGAGGGGGAAGGGGGATGGAGGGGGAGGGAGGAGGAGGAGGAGGAGGGGGCAGGGGAGGGAGGAGGGGGAGGGAGGAGGGAAGGGGAGGGAGGGGGAGGGGGGAAGGGGAGGGGGATGTGGGGAGGGGGGAAGGGGAGGGGGGATGTGGGGAGGGGGGAAGGGGAGGGGGGATTTGGGGAGGGGGAGGGGAGGGGAGGGGGGAAGGAGGGAGGGGAGGGGAGGGAGGGAGGGAAGGGGAGGGGGGAAGGGGGAGGGGGGAAGGGGGGAGGGGAAGGGGGGAAGGGGTGGGGAGGGGGGTGGAGGGGAGGGGGAAGGGGGGTGCGGGGGGGTGGAAGGGGTGGGGGGTGCGGAGGGGGGGAAGGGGGGTGGGGTGGGGGGGGAAGGGGTGTGGGGGGTGTGGAGGGGGGAGGGGGGTGTGGGGGGTGGAAACGGAGGGGGGGAGATAAACTTAAAGTACAGGAATCTTTGTGCTATCCAGCACCCACCCTCTCCAGAGTTAATGTTGAGAGATACGGAGATTCTTATCTCCGTATTTGACAACAAACACTGTTGCTTAGCAACAGCTTCTAAACACTGGGTGTGGCCCTAAACCTCTGCAGCTAAAGCTGTTGCTATAGCTACAGACTTTGCACAGCTTGACTGTTGAAACAAAGGAAAATAAACAAAGAATAAAAAACGGCTGCTGATTTTTGTGGTGGCTCCAGATTGCCGGATAGCTCACCTCCGGATAGCACAAAGTTTCCTGTACTTATAAAACATTTTTGGTAAATCTTTCTATAACATACACTTTACAACCTCACCAATCTTTTTATTAAAGAAGAGGTCCTCACCTCTCAGTGTTGTACCACAAACAATGGCCGCCGCTTGCTTTTCAGTTGGAAAGATTAGGCCCCGCCCACACAGCCGATTGTCTGTCTCGGTCACCAGGACCCGATTTGGAGCACAGAAGCCCCACCCACTCTCTGTTCCTGTACTAAGATGGCCACGCAGGCACTCTGTTACACACTGAATCAAAATGGCGTCGCACTGAAACTTTTCGCCCTCCTTGACAAAGATGGCTGCCGTTAACCTGGGGCTGTCTGCAGAAGAAATTTCCTCAGCTGCAAACACAGGATCGTCAGATTATTATTCGAGGCTTGCGACCTACCCCAGTTGCTTATGAAGCCTCCCCACCTACTGACCCTGGGAATGGAGCTGAGGCAGCACACCCTCTCTCCTCTGCCAGTGTTTGTCTCTGCCTAGGCCGGGAGCCTGGGTCTAGAGTTGCACTGCTGGCAGTTGAAGAAGCCTAGGCCCCGGGCCTGGAAAAACGGTGAAAGGTAGGAGAATTATAGAGGTTAGAGAAAAGATTTACAAATTAATTAACTTTTTTTAAAAACAATTTGTGTTTTAAAAGCAACTTTTTTTTTGCTGGAAATGTAGATTTGAAAAGAAACACGCAGAAAGCGGGAAAAAGAAATGAAAAGTTTAGAATCAAGATGGCGGCGACTCACCTCAGTTCAGAACGATAAGGCCCGCCCACACACGCACCGATTGGTCGACCGTCAGGTCACCAAAGCGTAGGATTGGTCAATCGTCCCGTCACTCGACCGTAGGAGGGCCCAGCCGCATGCGCCAGGAAGCCGCCGTACGATTGGTCGACCTCGACGTCACTCGATGCTAATGAGCGGATAATGAGCGGAATGTTGAACATTTTTTGGATACCGCGGGCGCAATTTTTGTCCAGCCGAAACGTAAATACGCTTAGGACGGTTCTGGAATCGTCAGCTTTCTTTCGACGTAACACACGTGTAGGTACGCTCTATAACTTTCGAGTTAATTCAATACAGACAGACAGACGGCATGACAGACAGACAGAAGAACCGCTTTATATATATAGATAAAGTTATCATCATGCAAAGCTGAAACTGTTTTACATCGACACAAAGCTTGCCATATAAATGCTCCCATAATCTGTTATCTGATGGAAATCTTGACCCAGCTAGAAATATATAGCTGTTGTTCTGATACAGATATTAATACCGCTCAAATAGTTGGGTTTTGAACAGCCTATGTACAGATTGACTCCATTTCAAGAAGAATATTATTACCTTTATGGTTTGTATATCATTGGCCCAGAACTTGGTGTCGGGGGCCCGCAGTGGATTTCCTTTCAGTGGCCAGGTTCTGATGTCGGCGCGCTGTGCTAACCTGACCCAGCGGCGTAGTTAGTGCGATGTGCCGGCTGGGATCAGGTGACACTGTTCAGCCAATCAGGGGAGGGGAAACTTCATTCATAAGTTTGAGAGTAAGAACTGTCAAACTCATGAGAAGTACTGCACCCCAAAACACTACTTAAACTTTAAATAAAATTTTAAAAAACATCCCAATCATTAAATTAAGTATAAATAAGTTTTAAAAAATAATTTAAACAATAATTTTCTTTTTGAAAAAAATAAATTTTTAATAAAAAGGGTCTAAAACTAAACTTACCTTATTGTAGATTCTTTAAAATAATAAACCTGTGGAAAAAATTTTCTAAATTGCACTAAAACACCATTTACCTGTAAAAATAAATACTTACGTGTGCTTTTTACAAGCGTAAAGACCAGAGGCCTTTAGACATGCGCAAATCCCCCAAAACAGAGGAAATCCAAGACGCACGCGCTGCCCCCTACAGCGCACGCGCTAGCCTCTTCACCTCTTGGGTGAGAGGAGAGGAAATGCCGGTTTTCAGCGCATGTGCTGTGCATGCTGAAAACCGGCATTTCCTCCGGCCAGACGCGTGAGTACCCCTTCCGTACTCACGCGTTTGGGGAGGAATTTCTGCCCCATTATGTTTGTCATGTGTATGCAAATGTTTAAGTGACATGTTGTGCATCTCAGTATAAACCTTTATTCAAAAAATACATAGGCCTAGAATTGGGGGGGGTTTATCGCCACCCATTATTGCCAGATTCGGGTGAAAAAATGGCCGGCAGCACTGCCAATGTCAGCGATCACTACGGATATGTAGATGATGCAGATTGTGACATCAGTGAGTGTGCAACCTGACACCCGATCTGCGAGTTTGGAGTTTGTTGCTCAATTTACAGGTATGCCTTAAGTGCGACGAGCTGAGCAAGCGTTGAGAACCAGGAAGGAGGCTCCAGCAGCGTTATTTAAAGGGATCATCAGCAACTACTTGCAGCTGACATGTTTCTGCTGCTTCTCCCTGCAGCTCACTTGTGCCCGGTACCTCACCCTGCGCAGATCCCACTTCTACACTAGCCTCTAAAGTATGCGCAGTGCCAGTTTCTGAGCTGGTGTCTGCGAGAGACAGATGCAGTGTCGCTGTGTCTTCTTCTTCTTCCTCCCACCCCTCGCTCTCATGCATCACCTCGGGGACAGGCTGGTCCAGTGCTTGTTCTTGGTTATCTGAAAGCAGAAAGGCACAAGAATCAGATTATGGTGAGGGGAGAAAGGGGGGAAGCCAGATATCCATGCATACAGCATCAGCAGCTTGAAAGTGAGAAGAGATTGTGGGATGAGGGAGAAGTGGGATGTGAGAAGAAGGATTAGGAATAAGTATATTGTTGTCGTCCCCAAGGACTTCAACCTCGGCGGTTGCCATGGCCTCCATGATCTGCCGCCCAATGATCTCCAGCACTCTCTCCTCCAGCTGGCTGAGGTCCTAGATGGCAGCCTGTCTGCCGCTGCTCTCTCCGATTATGCACAACCTTGGCCTGCAAGAGAAAGAGAAGTGTGAGTGAGTGTGGTGCAATATATTTGGGTGATGTGCCTGCCATGTTTGAATAGCTGTCAGTGTGTGCAAGGCGTGAGATGTGGGTGTGAGTGTTGCAGCAGTGGTAAGGTTGTGAGGGTGAAGTGAAACTATGATTGTGAGGTGTGAATGATGATAGGTAGAGATTGTAGGTTGGTGAGTGCTGGGGGTGTGGTGCATTGAGCAGTGTGTGAGGCTTGTGGTGCAGATGGTGGGATATGGCATTTGCTTAAGCCTTGACCTGCCGTGTGAGGTCAGTAAACTTCTTTAGGCACTGGATGGCCCACCTGGGGACCACAGTGCTGGCCATCACATGGGCAGCTATCTCCTGCCAGAGCCTTCGAGAGGTGTGTGGTAAGGGCTTCCTGCCAGTGTGTGGGAAGAGGACAGCCCACCTCTTCTCCAAGGCCACCACCAGTGCCTCAAGAGCCACGTAGGTGAATCTGCGGGCTCTCTCCCTATGCTGAGGCTCCGCCATGAGTTTGCACTGTCGTCTTCTTCTAGCTGAAGTTGTGAGCGGCTTGACCATGAGGTGCTGTAGCATCAGTGCACCTCCCCTTTAAGTACTGAAAAAAACCTGTGCCACACATGACGGGAAATTACATGGATCTGATATTGGTCCACCTGTGGAGCGTTAAGCCAATGAGCAGCGGTTTTAGCACTGAAATCAAGACAACAATCATGTTAATGAGGACTGAGCACAAATTTTGCGTACTACCTAGACCATTTTGATCTGGCGCAACTTAACATCGTGGCACCTTAACGCTGCCCATTTCGTGGCCAAAATAATTTCTAGGCCATAGACTACTGACACAGAATTCCGTGGCTTCAGACTAAATAGACTTTTAAAATTAACTTTGATTTCAGTTAGGATCTGCAGTTCATTCAGGGAATCCCCTGGGGTGATCCCCCTCTCGAACAGTTATACCGTTTTGGATACTGTTGGGGGGGATGGCTTAACAGGGGAAGGTGGCAGCAGCCAACCTCCTGGCACCAGGGGTGGTTCTGCTGCACAGGACGGGAGGAAAAAGAGGGGTAGAGCTATAGTGATAGGGGATTCTATTGTAAGGGGAATAGATAGGTGTTTCTGCGGCAGCAAACGAGACTCCAGGATGGTGTGTTGCCTCCCTGGTGCAAGGGTCAAGGATGTCTCGGAGAAGCTGCAGAAAATTTTGGAAAGGGAGGGTGAACAGCCAGTTGTTGTGGTGCATATAGGTACCAACGATATAGGTAAAGAACGGAATGAAGTCCTAAAAGCTGAATATAGGAAGTTAGGAGGTAAATTAAAAAATAGGACCTCAAAGGTAGTAATCTCAGGATTGCTACCAGTGCCACGTGCTAGTCAGAGTAGAGATAGAAGGATACTTCAAATGAATACGTGGCTAGAGGAATGGTGCAAGGGGGAGGGATTCAAATTCCTAGGACATTGGAACCGGTTCTGGGGGAGGTGGGACCAGTACAAACCGGATGGTCTGCACCTGGGCAGGACCAGGACCGATGTCCTTGGGGGAGTGTTTGCTAGTGCTGTGGGGGAGGGTTTAAACTAAAATGGCAGGGGGTTGGGAACCTGAGCAGGGAGACAAAGGAAAGGGAAACAAGGATCGAAGCAAAAGACAGGAAGGAGAAAAACAAAGGTGGCAATCAGAGAAATCAAGGGTTTAAAACAAACATGGCTATTACGTCCGTGAATGATTGAGACACGGACAGCAGGAGTTGAACAAAACAGGTCTTTACTGATGGAAGTCAATAGTGAAACTGAAAACAACAGAGGCTCACTAGCGCCTTTTATACAGGGGTGGTCACTGCCGGTACTGCAGTCTGAGACCAGTTATTCTCTTAAAGGTACATACACAACAATGGCCACAGTAAATAATAATACTAAAAGGTCTAAGAGCATTAAAAAAACAAGCCTGAAGGCTTTGTGTCTTAATGCAAGGAGCATTTGTAATAAGGTGGATGAATTAGCAGCGTAAATAGAGGTAAATGAATATGATATGATTGGAATTATGGAAACATGGCTCCAGGGGGACCAAGGCTGGGAACTCAACGTCCAGGGGTATTCAATATTCAGGAAAGATAGGCAAAAAGGAAAAGGAGGTGATATAGCATTGCTGGTTAAAGAGGGGATTAACACAATTGTAAGGAAAGATATTAGCTCTGATGATGTGGAATCTGTATGGGTAGAACTGAGAAATACCAAAGGGGATGGCATTAAAAGGGAAATTAGAGAAGCATGCAATAAGGGCACAGCAGTCATCATGGGTGACTTTAATCTACATATAGATTGGGCTAACCAAATTAGTAACAATACTGTGGAGGAGGAATTCCTGGAGTGTATACGGGATGGTTTCCTGGACCAATATGTCGAGGAACCAACTAGGGATCAGGTCATCTTAGACTGGGCATTATGCAATGAGAAAGGATTAATTAGCAATCTTGTTGTGTGAGGCCCCTTGGGTCGGAGCGATCATAATATGATAGAATTCTTCATTAAGATGGAGAGTGAAGTAGTTGACTCAGAGACTAAGGTCCTGAATTTAAATAAAGGAAACTATGATGGCATGAGACGCGAGTTGGGTAGGATTGATTGGGTAAGGGTTGACGGTGGATAGGCAATGGCAAACATTCAAAGATGGCATGGATGAACTACAGAATTTGTTCATCCCAGTTTGGCATAAAAATAATTCAAAAAAGGTGACTCTACCGTGGCTAACAAGGGAAATTAGGGATAACATCCAAAGAGAGGACATATAAATTGGCCAAAAAAAGCAGCAAACCTGAGGATTGGGAGCAGTTTAGGATTCAGCAAAGGAGGACAAAGGGATAAATTAAGAGGGGGCAAATAGATTATGAAAGCAAGCTTGCAGGGAACATAAAAACTGACTGTAAAAGCTTTTATAGATATGTGAAGTTGACGGGATTGAAGGCCGATAAATCTCCAGGGCCTGATAATCTACATCCTAGGGTACTTAAGGAAGTGGCCCTGGAGATAGTAGATGCATTGCTGGTCATCTTCCAGAACTCGATAGACTCTGGAACAGTACCCATGGATTGGAGGGTAGCTAATGTTACCCCACTATTCAAAAAAGGTGGTAGAGAAAAAGTGGGGAATTATAGACCGGTAAGCCTGACATCGGTAGTGGGGAAAATGCTAGAGTCCATTATAAAAGATGTAATAGCAGAGCACTTGGAAAGCAGTGACAGGATCGGACAAAATCAATATGGATTTACAGAAGGTAAATCATGCTTGACTAATCTACTGGAATTTTTTGAGGATGTAACTGGTAAATAGATAAGGGAGAACCAGTGGATGTGGTGTATTTGGACTTTCAGAAGGCTTTCGATAAGGTCCCGCATAAGAGATTAGCGTGCAAAATTAAGGCACATGGGATTGGGGGCAAGGAATTGACTTGGATAGAGAACTGGTTGGCAGATAGAAAGCAAAGAGTTGGAATATACGGGTCGTTTTCCGAGTGGCAGGCAGTGACTAGTGGGGTACCGCAAGGATCGGTCCTAGGACCCCAGCTGTTCACAATATATATTAATGATCTGGACGAGGGAATTGGATGTAGTATCTCCAAATTTGCAGACGACACAAAGCTGGGTGGGAGGGTATGCTGTGTGGAGGATGTCGTGAAACTCCAGTACAATTTGGACAGGCTGGGTGATTGGGCAGAAACATGGCAAATGCACTATAATGTGGATAAATGTGAGGTTATCCACTTTGGTGGCAAAAACAGGAAGGCAGATTATTATCTGAATGGCAATAGATTGGGAGAAGGGGAAGTGCAACGAAACCTGGGTGTTCTTGTGCACCAGTCGCTGAAGGTAAGCATGCAGGTGCAGCAGGCGGTTAAGAAGGCAAATGGCATGTTGGCCTTCGTAGCAAGAGGGTTCGAGTACAGGAACAAGGATGTCTTGCTGCAGTTGTACAGGGCCTTGGTGAGACCGCACTTTGAGTATTGTGTGCAGTTTTGGTCGCCTTATCTGAGGAAGGATGTGACGTAATAAAACTCACTACGCACTTGGTTTGAGCATAAAGCAAGGCTTTAATCAACTTGTTTCAGAACATGGAAGTCTAGTTGTATTTCACTAGCTCCTTGTCTTACAAAATGTCCCTGGCAAGCTGGGGCTGACACCCGAGTATTTATACTCCTTGGACGGCGCCACCAGCTGGCCGTCCAGCGTTATTTCATAAGTAGTTTCTTGATGAGATTTATAACAGGATGTTCTTGCCATGGAGGGAGTACAGCGAACATTCACCAGACTGATACCTGGGATGGCAGGAATGACATATGAAGAGAGATTGGGTCGATTAGGCTTATATTCGCTAGAGTTTAGAAGAATGAGAGGGGATCTCATCGAAACCTATAAAATTCTGCCAGGCCTGGACAGACTAGATGCAGGAAGGATGTTCCCGATGGCCGGGGAGTCCAGAACCAGGGGTCATAGTCTAAGGTTAAGAGGTAAGCCATTTAGGACTGAGATGAGGAGGAATTTCTTCACCCAGAGAGTGGTGAACCTGTGGGATTCTCTGCCACAGAGGGCGGTGGAGGCCAGTTCATTAAATATATTCAAGAAGGAGTTGGATATATTTCTTAAGGTTAAAGGGATCAAGGGATATGGGGAGAAGGCAGGGACAGGGTACTGAATTTGGATGATCAGCCATGATCTCATTGAATGGCGGAGCAGGCTTGAGGGGCCGAATGGCCTACTCCTGCTGCTATCTTCTATGTTTCTATGTTTCTATTTCTAGTTTTATAAGATCTTGCGGGCATTTTGCTGCATATTTTAGGTTGTGTATACAGGTCCAAAATTCAGTGTGGTTCGAAAGCCACAGAACCAACCCACCAAATAATTAATGTTTCTTTACAAGTTTAGAAAATAACTCATCGTCTGACACATGGCATAACTTAAACTGCCACAATGCTTACTGAACTCAAGAGGGAAGTCTAGTCTATGCTACAGGATGAAACTAAGTCCCTTCTGGGATCGTTCACAATCTTCCTTTCCCTACGATATCATTCCAGGTTCTAAAGTTCTGTTTCTGTCCCATGGCTGTCTCCGTGACCTGACCCTCGAGCTGCTCTCTTCTCTCTACCCAACTTCATCCTTGCCTCAGCGGTCTCCTCCTCTCGTATGTAAGGAAGGGGAGTAGCCCGTAAGGAATAAAACCCATGAAAGTGCAGTGCTGCAAAGTAGACTTTCAGTAAAACAGCCCTACGTGGCACAGACATCATTGGCAAACATCGTAGTTAGTTAATGTCCCTTAATGGGGAACTTTCAACCCTGAATCTTTTTCTCATTGCCAATAAACTTAGCCAGCGGCTTATAATATCACTGTGCCTGAGGCACCAACAGATCATTCTTTTCATGTTTTGTGGTATTTTCTATAAGTCAATACTAACAGAATCCCCAGGTGGCAGTGTTACACCATCCAGCAATGACCTGCATGCAACTTACTTACACCCTAATTTGGAGTAACAACAGAAAATGCTGGAAAAACTCAGCAGGCCAGGCAACATCCGTGGAGAGAAATTAGAGTCGACGTTTTGGGTGAACCCTTTTTCAAAACTGGAAAGGAAATGAAATAAATCGAAGGCAGGGCTGCGATAGAATAAAAGAAGCAGAGAGACATAAAGAGGTATTCAAAACCAGACGAGATGGTAATAGGACTAGTGGAGACAAAAGATGGCTCAGATTAGGTGTGAAATGTACTGGCAGAATGAGAGACAGCTGTCATGTGGGAGAGAGAAACAAAAAAGGAAATGGGGGGGGGAGTGAAAACCCAAAACAAGGGGTGGAAAAAAAATATATAAGTAAAAATGTAATAGGGGCCGAGGTTATGACCTGAAATTGTTGAACTCGATATTAAGTCTGGAAGGCTGCAAAGTGCCTAATCGGAAGATGAGGTGCTGTTCCTCGAGTTTACATTGAGCTTCCGTGGAACAATGCAAGAGGCCAAGGACGGTGAGGTCCGAGTGGGAATGGAGCGGTGAATTAAAATGACAGGCGACCGGAAGCTCAGGGTCACCCTTATGGACTGAACGGAGGTGTTCCGCAAAGCAGTCACCCAATCTGCGTTTGGTCTCCCCAATGTAGAGGAGACCGCATCGTGAGCAGCGAATACAGTATACTAGATTGCAAGAAGTACAAGTAAATCGCTGTTTCACCTGGAAGGGGTGTTTGGGGCCCTGGACAGTGGGAAGGGGGGAGGTATAGGGGCAGGTGTTACTTCTCCTGCGCTTGCACGGGAAGGTGCCAGGCGAAGGGGAAGGGCTGTTGGTGATAGAGGAGTGGACTAGGGTGTCTCGGAGGGAGCGGTCCCTACGGAATGCTGAAAGGGGAGGGGAGGGGAAGGTGCGTTTGGTGGTGGGATCACTTTGGAGGTAGCGGAAATGGCGGCAGATGATCCGTTGAATGTGGAGGCTGGTGGGGTGAAAGGTGAGGACAAGGGGAACCCTATCGTGGTTCCGGGAGGGAGGGGCAGGGGTGAAGGCAGAAGTGCGGGAGATAGAACGGACATGGTCGAGGGCTGTGTCAACCATGGTAGAAGGGAATCCTCGGTTGAGGAAAAAGGAAGACATGTCGGAAGCACTGGTGTGGAAGCTTTTTTTCTTCCTTTCCGATGTCAAGGATCGCAAGCTTCATCAACTCTTGGACACCAACGCCCCTCCGGAACCTTCTTCCCCTTCACTTTCCTCTGACCCCCCTTCTCCCAATCTCACCCCCTGCCGCGTTTTCACTATCCCCTCTGACCTTCCACTCTCTGACCCCGAACGATCAGTCCTCAGCAAAGGCCTGAACTTCATCCCCTTACGCCCCCACCACAATGAATTTCGAGCTCGGCACGATGTTGAGCTCTTTTTCCGCCGCCTTCGTCTCCATGCCCACTTCTCTGGCCATGAGTCTTCCCCCCGCATGACTGACCCTTTCTCCCGCTTTCAGAGTTCCCATTCCACCTGGACCCCTCCCCCTGGCCTCTTACCCTCTCTAGATCTTTTCATCGCTAACTGCCGCCGTGACAGCGGCCGTCTCCATTTCTCTGCTCCCCTCACTCACTCCAACCTACCTCCCTCTGAATTTGCAGCACTCCATTCTCTTAGATCCAACCCTGACATTGTCATTAAACCTGCTGACAAGGGTGGTGCTGTTGTTGTTTGGCGAACTGACCTCTACCTAGCGGAAGCTGAATGCCAACTCTCCGACACCTCCTCCTACCTCCACCTGGACCATGACCCCACTACCGAACATCAAACCACCGTTTCCAAGACTGTCACTGACCTCATCTCCTCTGGAGATCTTCCCCACGCGGCCACCAACCTCATAGTTCCCCAACCCCGCACAGCCCGCTTCTACCTCCTTCCCAAGATCCACAAACAGGACTGCCCTGGTAGACACATTGTATCAGCCTGTTCTTGCCCCACAGAACTTATCTCTTCCTATCTCAACTCTATCTTTTCTCCCCTTGTCCAGTCTCTTCCCACCTACATCCGCGACTCTTCGGACGCCCTCCGCTACTTTAACAGTTTCCAGTTTCCTGGTCCCAACCGCTTCCTTTTCACCATGGACGTACAATCCCTCTACACCTCCATCCCCCACCAGGATGGCCTGAGGGCGCTCCGTTTCTTCCTTGAACAGAGGCCCGACCAGTCCCCATCCACCACCACCCTCCTCCGCCTGGCTGAACTGGTTCTCACATTGAACAACTTCTCCTTTAACGCCACTCATTTCCTCCAAATCAAAGGTGTTGCTATGGGTACCCGCATGGGTCCTAGCTATGCCTGCCTTTTCGTGGGATATGTGGAGCACACTTTGTTCCAGTCCTACTCAGGTCCCCTCCCTCACCTCTTTTTCCGATACATTGATGACTGTATCAGTGCCGTTTCCTGCTCTCGCCCCGAACTAGACAATTTCATTCACTTTGCCTCCAATTTCCACCCTTCCCTCAACTTCACATGGTCCATCTCTGACTCTTCCCTTCCCTTCCTCGACTTCTCCGTCTCCATCTCTGGGGATAGGTCATTGACCAATATTCACTACAAGCCCACCGACTCCCACAGCTACCTGGACTACACTTCCTCCCACCCCGCCTCCTGTAAGGACTCTATTCCATTCTCCCAGTTTCTCCGTCTCCGCCGTATCTGCTCCGACGATGCCACCTTCCACACCAGTGCTTCCGACATGTCTTCCTTTTTCCTCAACCGAGGATTCCCCTCTACCGTGGTTGACACGACCCTCGACCATGTCCGTTCTATCTCCCGCACTTCTGCCCTCACCCCTGCTCCTCCCTCCCAGAACCACGATAGGGTTCCCCTTGTCCTCACCTTTCACCCCACCAGCCTCCACATTCAACGGATCATCTGCCGCCATTTCCGCTACCTCCAAAGTGATCCCACCACCAAACGCATCATCCCCTCCCCTCCCCTTTCAGCATTCCGTAGGGACCGCTCCCTCCGAGACACCCTAGTCCACTCCTCTATCACCCCCAACAGCCCTTCCCCTTCGCCTGGCACCTTCTCGTGCAAGCGCAGGAGATGTAACACCTGCCCCATACCTCCCCCCTTCCCACTGTCCAGGGCCCCAAACACCCCTTCCAGGTGAAACAGCGATTTACTTGTACTTCTTGCAATCTAGTATACTGTATTCGCTGCTCACGATGTGGTCTCCTCTACACTGGGGAGACCAAACGCAGAGTGGGTGACCGCTTTGTGGAACACCTCCGTTCAGTCCGTAAGGGTGACCCCGAGCTTCCGGTCGCCTGTCATTTTAATTCACCGCTCCATTCCCACTTGGACCTCACTGTCCTTGGCCTCTTGCATTGTTCCACGGAAGCTCAACGCAAACTCGAGGAACAGCACCTCATCTTCCGATTAGGCACTTTGCAGCTTTCCGGACTCAATATCGAGTTCAACAATTTCAGATCATAACCTTGGCCCCTATTACATTTTTACTTATTTTTTTTTTCCACCCCTTGTTTTGGGTTTTCCCCCCCTTTCCTTTTTTTTCTCTCTCCCACATGGCAGCTGTCTCTCATTCTGCCAGTACATTTCACACCTAATCTGAGCTGTCTTCTGTCTCCACTGTCCTATTACCATCTCATCTGGTTTTGAATACCTCTTTATATCTCTACTTCTTTTGTTCTATCGCAGCCCTGCCTTGCGATCTATTTCATTTCCTTTCCAGTTTTGAAAAAGGGTTCACCCGAAACGTCGACTCTAATTTCTCTCCACGGATGTTGCCTGGCCTGCTGAGTTTTTCCAGCATTTTCTGTTGTTATTTCGGATTTCCAGCATCTGCAGTATTTTGCTATCACCCTAATTTGGAGACTGCACAGGATTTTGGATGGTTATTCTGGACATTTTGAAATATAACAGCCTTCCAACAAAATCCAATGCAAATAATTTCCAGCTCTAGGAAATTTAAGAATGTTCTCTTCAGTAATTAGCCTTTTAAGTGACAGCTCCTGTAATCCTTTTATTTTTCCTTATTTCACTGTAAGTGCTCAACATTACAGTTTACTTCAGTATTCCCCTTGCCACTGAAATGTAAATATCGATGAAAGGTTTTAGATACACGCAGTGAACTAATGTGAAGTATTTAACAATTACTGGACCAGGTCAGATACACTGGTAGCAGAATACAAGCAGCCTCTATGATTTATTTCTGATAATTCAGAGACTGCATTGTGGAAGTAACTGAAAATTGAGCAGGACATTGTAAGCTTGCAACAGTAAGTGTGTGTTTTATTAGACTTACATACAGCAACTTAACGGTTGCTTTCAGGATGTTTCATGTTTTTTTCCCCCTTTTCTGCAGCAACACTATTCTCTTTGCTTTCTCATCAATGCAAACAGGGTTCTTCAGTTCAGAGTGGATGTATATTCAACATAAAACTCAGTCTGGCTTGAGTTAGTTTCCTGAATTAAGATAGTGTCTTAAAGGGGCATGGTCTTCAGGAAAAAAGCGGCCTGCAAAATTGTTAATTTCCACAAACTTATAAAAAATCCATTCCTGCCATTACTGATTAATGACCAGACATAATATAAATTAAGATTTCATAACTGCACAAATGTACATCAGACTTTGAACAAAATTGTAGTGAAGGGGCTGACAATATAGGGGTACGGTAGCATAGTGGTTATGTTACTGGACGAGTAATCCAGGGACCTGGGCTAATGATCCAGGACATGAGTTCAAATCAGTTTACAGCAGTTCAAATTAGTTTACAACTTGCAGCTGGAGAATTTAAATACAGTTAATTAAATAAATTTGGAATGAAAGCTAGTATCAGTAATGGTGACCATGAAACTATCGGATTGTCGTAAAAACCCATCTGGTTCACTAATGACTTTTAGGGAAGGAAACCTGTCACAGAAGCATCTGTCCATGACAGTATTGGTAGAAGTGACCACGGCACAATCCTTGTGGAGATGAAGTCCCATCCTCACGCTGAGCAACAGGGGAGTCAAGGGTTATGGGGAGCAGGCAGGAAAGTGGAATTGAGGCCAAAATCAGATCAGCCATGATTTCATTAAATGGCGGAGCAGGCTCAAGGAGCCGAATGGCCTGCTCCTATTTCTTATGTTCTTATGTTCATATGTAGGACACCGTCCATCATGTTGTATAGCATTACCACCGTGTTAAATGGGATAGATCCAGAACAGATCTAGCGGCTCAAAACTGGGCAATCATGAGGTGCTGTGGGCCATCAGCTGCAGCAGAATTGTATTCCATCACAATCTGTAACCTCATGGCCCGGCATATCCCTCACTCTACCATTACCATCAAGCCAGGGGACCAACCCTTGTTCAATGCCTTCTGAAGGGCAATTAGGGATGGACAATGAATGCTGACTTTGCCAGTGACGCCCACATCCGTGAATTAATTAAAAATAAAATAACATTTCAACCAGTTCCATTCGGTTTTATTGTTTTGTCTGTCATGTCATCTGCTTGATAAAATTGAGTTACCAGGATGTGACCAAGCAGATATTTTTCAAGCAAATGCAGGCTGAGTATTTGTGTGTTCGTGTGCGTGTGCGTGTGCATGTGCACACGCATGTTTGTGTGAGGCTCACGGGCTAAAATTTGAACTTAGCTAAATTTAAACTGGAAGTCACCGTGACAGCATAAACCCCTTCAATATAAACTGAGAACTGTGTGCCAGTTGCCAGATACTGTATTGCACTTTAACCATTTACCTGGACATCAGTAAAACAATAGGACATAAGGCATGTAATGTATTGTCAAAATTACTATCAACCAAGCAGTTGACAATGAACAGTACCCATTACCTACATCACAAGATTTGTATGCAGCACCCTCTGGGTCAAAGATTTTCTCCAATCTTGACCTGTCGCATGCTTACACTCAGCTGAATGTTGACAAAGAGAGTCAACAGTATCTCACCATCAACACACAAAAGGGACTGTACTCATACACCAAGCTACCTATGGTGTAAAGTCCTCCCCAAAAATCTTCCAGGCTACGATAGATAAGATTTTGCAAGGAGTTCCAAATTGCTTATGCAATCAAGACGATGTGCTAATTGCATCAAGCAGCAAGGAAGAAAATTTAGAAGTGTTAGAGTTAGTGCTTCAAAGGTTGAATTCCCACAATGTCAAATTGAAAAGGAGCAAATGTGCTTTTGGGCAGCCCAAGGTTGTGTACCTTGGTCTGAAAGTTAATGCAAATGGCTTGCAACCAGTGAAGGAAAAAGTTGATGCTGTCATCAATGCTCCAAAGCCACAGAATATGTCTGAGTTAAGATTTTTCCTTGGAATGGTCCAGTACTACGCACGTTTCTTACCTGAGTTAGCGACCATGTTAGCTCCATTGCACGAGCTCCTTAAGAAGGATGTCCAGTGGAAGTGGACAAAAGCGCATCAGGAAGCTTACGACGCTTGTAAGTGAAGTCTCTCTAGCGATGCTCTACTTGTGCACTATGACACAGACCATGAGCTTAAGTTAGCGTGTGATGCTTCTAGGTCAAATGACCTCTACTAGAGATGAACCAAGACGTTATCTTGAACTACTTGATCATGAACACATACATGAGTTTGACTCCATTCAGACTTCAGAAACTGTAGTACCAGGTTCAAACAAATCTGAGATAGAAACAAGATCATCTTTGAATTCAGAACCAAAACAAAACAGCCCGAAAATTGGTTCAACGCCAAAGCCTTTTGCAAGGAGATCAGGAAAGCTCTGGAAACCTGTTATTAAACTGGATTTGTCATTCATTTGTAGTTGATTTAAAAGAAAAAAAAGCCAGGAGTTTTCGTTATGCCGTACATGTAATGCTGGGAAAGGTGGAACCATAGTTTTGTTGTATTTGAGAGGAGAATATGTGCATTTTTTTAAAGGGGAAAACACTGTAATGTATGGTCACATAGTTTGTCACGTGGTTTAGTATGAGCATGCTCAGTTCGCTCTGGCCTAGTAAACCAAGCTCATGAACTAGCAACTGGTGTATCTGTCCTTCATTTGTTCTATCCACATATATTACAATGCAGTAGCAATTAATCTTTGTTGCGCCTGTTTTACCGACAGCCCAAGGATGTCTAAAAATGTCTGACACAAAATTGGGTTGGGCTACTTTTCAGGCATCAGGGGCAGCCACCTAAATGATGCATTAGGCCTGTTGCACCTGGTTTAAGGACCCTTACAAGAAATGAGACTGCCATGAGTGGAACAATTATTATTTAATAATAACCTTAAAATTAGAGGTAGGCCATTCAGGGGTGATGCCAGAAAGCACATCTTCACACAAATGGTAGCGGAAATCTGGAACTCTCTTCCCCCAAAAAGCTGTAGAGGCTCGGTCAATTGAAAATTTCAAAACTGAGGTTGATAGATTTTTGTTAGGCACGAGTATTGAAGGTTATGGAACCAAGGCAGGTAAATGGAGTTAAGATACAGTCAGCCAAGGTATAATCCGCTCAGATTTCCAGAATGTGGATGCGGTCACTACTAAAAAGTTAAGTGAAATATATATTTTCTTAATTTCTGTGGGGCCAGGAGGTGCAATAGTAGCCATAATATTTCCACAGACCACTGCTGGCCACTGTCCTTCCCTTGAGACTTCTCTGAGGGCCGCTGCCAGCTAGGTAGGCAGCCTGAAATTGAATGCTTTCATTGGATGAGCTGCTTGTGGAGGCGCAACAGGTGCCCTGAATATTTAGATGAGGCACGAAGATCAATTTCTTGTGCTCCTCGGGTCTCCATCTTCTGGTGCAGGGGTCATTCCATGCGCCCATTTACCGCATTAAAAATGGCCAAACGGAATTTCCAAACCACTGACCATTGCGTTCCATATGTTCTAGAGATATTAAACAGTGAATGAGTAGCCACTAAAATCATTATTTAGACAGAAACTCAATTACCTTCCAGTTTTACTGTCACTAATGTTTCTTAGCAGGCTTGGTAAATACTTTACAGTACAGTATATATTTACAAAGTGCAATACGGACACCTAGTGACAGAAAAGCAGCATTGCTGTCCTTATATGGATTGTGTTCCTGGCTCAGTCTCTTTATGTTATTATTTCTCTGAGCTGAATCATAACCAAACAGCCATATTATGCTCAGTCTGCTTTTCCCGGGTTCTCTGCCTTTAGCAGGGAAATTCAAGTGAAGCCATTCTGATTGAAGGTCAGTTTCCACACATATTTGAAGCAACAGAATATATAACCAATGTTCAGAATTATAATGACAGTATCATATATATAAAAATCTGTGAGGTTAATAAAAATAAAAATTACTTCAAAGGTATTGTCTATCCAGCACAAAAGTAAGGAAAGTGTTGTTGAGGTTCTCACTGAGACAAATTTTACTGCATTGATACATGAGTGATTTAAAAAAAGATGAAAACAAAATGGATTTTGTAAACCTTTTGTCAAGTTATTTGTAAATAAAACAATCCGATTGTTTATGCTGAGAAAGATTTGATTTAAAGTGTTAACATATGACTTGGCATTCAGTAGCCGTTGTTATTGCAGTGGTGAATTATAAGGCAGGTTAACCCATCCCTGCAAGGATGTACATCCAGGAATAGGCTTCTGTAAGGGGTTTTCTCTCCGAGGTCGCAGAGGTTTCTCTCGCCAGAGGCCTCTCTCTCTCTTTTGCACAGTAAAACCTTGAGTGGTTCGACCCACTCGCCCCTTAGGTTCTAGACACTGGACTTAGGTGCAGGAACTACAATGCAGAGAATACTCTTATAGACCAAGTTTCATGAAACGAAATGAAATTTTATTGCATAAGGAAAAACAAATCAAATGCAAACAAATAAGAGGGCACATGGGAGGGAAAAACAAATCATAACAATACAGTACTGACTAAAATAGATACAGGCATATTATACTTTACAAAAGTCATCATGAAATGGGGAAACACACGGAACATCGAGGGAGAACAACTCATGTTAATTATACCCAAAATGCCCATCCCCTTTAACCTATCTAGATCCGATTATGTAGGGCCAGAAACATGCTCACCAATCCAACTAGGAATTGCAAGGTTTTGAAACAGGTCTGCGTTTTGATCCTTTCAGGCGTCCTGTCTCCTCGTGGTCAGCGCTGCAGGCTGCGAGCTGCGACACGCCTTCTCTTCCTCTAGGTGAAGGTCACGGACAGGTTGGATCTCAGCGGGCCTGGATGTCGATGTGGGGGAAGAGACCATCTGCTTGACCACAGTTGGAAGCCTCTAGCCGGCTTTCATATAGGTTTCTTCTGTAGTTTTCTGCCTCTTTGTCTCATCAAACGGCCCGGGGTTTGTCGACGATCTCCCGATGGTTACCCCGGGGCGGGATGCAGACTCGAATCACCTTCTTCTTCTTCTTCAAGCGATGATGCCACCAATACGATGATAGCACCACGATGACTGTCCTCTCTTGCTACCCCCGGGTTCCCCCAGATATACTTCTCAGGAGAAGCCTTTATCTCCCACCAAATCAAGGTTAGTCTTTGTTTAACTTTTGGCGGGCTTATAGCACAGCGGGGTAGTTATTATATTTAAACTGCTTTCGGGAAAGCCGGTGACGGCCATCTCTGGTCTGGAATGACCTGGTAATGTTTTAATGTCTTCTTGGTGTCATTGATGCTCTTCTCATGAATATGAAACTGTTCCCCTTTGTCCAGGTAAACATTTTGATGGCCTTTATCTACAGGCCGATCTGGCTGGATCTGCATCCAATCTATTTGTATGCGTACGTGTCTGGTTTCGTTTTCTCAGAAACGGCTTCCAGAACTTACTGTGGGTTGAATCCACAAAGGCTGTCTGGGGACTGCAGGAACCATTTTAAAGTGTCCCAATAAGTCGGTCACGGGGTCTGGCGGCCATTTTATATGCCCCTTTTTCTGGGCTTCTTTTAAAACAGTCTTTTAAAATCAAGGCCTCTTCTGCCAAAGGACCCTTATAATACAATATTAATTTTGCGGATCTTACACTTCTGTGAAAACACCATACAAATACTGTATCAGCACTTCAGCTGTGATAAGTTTATAGTGTAACAGACTTTGTGAGATATATTTTCTGCAATTCAATAATTTTAGTTAAAAAAATTAGATAGGAGCATAAAGTGGTTCCTGCTTTATCCTCATGTCTACTTCTTTTTTACAAACATTAGAGAACAGAGGAACCCCAAGCCTATGTTACTTTTTGACACACTCATTCCTGACTAAAGCCTGTTTCAGAACCCCAATGGCAAATTCTGCAAACACTGGGCAAAGCATGCGCCGCACATCATAGAATCATAGAAATTTACGGCACAGAAGGAAGCCATTCAGCCCATTGTGTCTGTGCCGCCCGAAAAAGAGCTATCCAGCCTAATCCCACTTTCCAGCACCTGGTCCGTAGCCTTGTAGATTACGGCACTTCAAGTGCATATCCAAGTACTTTTTAAATGCGATGAGGGTTTCTGCCTCTACCATCCATTCAGGCAGTGAGTTCCAGATCCCCACCACCCTCTGGGTGAAAATCATTCTCCTCAACTCCCCCCTAATACTTCTACCAATTACTTTAAATCTATACCCCTTGGTTATTGACCTCTCTGCTAGGGGAAATAGGTCCTTCCTAACCACTCCATCTAGGACCCTCATAATTTTATACACTTCAATTAAATCTCCCCCCAGCCTCCTCTGATCCAAAGAAAACAAACGCAGCCTATCCAATCTTTCCCCATAGCTAAAATTCTCCAGTCCTGGCAACATCCTTGTAAATCTCCTCCGTACCCTCTCTAGTGCAATCTCATCTTTCCTGTAATAACAACAGAAAATGCTGGAAACCCTCAGCAGACCAGGCAGCATCCATGGAGAGAGAAAGAGAGTTAACGTTTCAGGTCTGTGACCCTTTGTCAGAACTGGAAAAAGTTAGGGATGTACAGGAAACACTCGATTTACCGGCACCTAAATAACCGGAAATCTCTGTTAACCGGCAAAATTCAGGAGTAGGTTCAGGTAAGTTTTACTTCATATTAGTGGCCGTTCCTGGATCTGTGGCTGTGTAACTGGGGTTCCTGCACCTGTTGCTAAGCAACAGGGATGCCTGGATCTTGTGGCTGGGGTTTCTGCACCTGTTGCTAAGCAACAGGGGCACCTGGATCTTGTGGCCGGGGTTCCTACACCTGTTGCTAAGCAACAGGGATGGCTGGATTTGGTGGCCGGGGTTCCTGCACCTGTTGCTAAGCAACAGGGAAGCCTGGCTCTGTTGCTGTGTACGAGGCTCTCGTACCTTTTACTATACCTCTCTGTAATCCGGACTTTTTGATAAACCGGCACCACGCCGGTCCTGTCGGTGCTGGATAAAAAAGAGTTTCCTGTAACAGGCTTTAAGCAAGTGCAGGGGCAGGGAAAATGCGGGGGGGGGGGGTGGGCGGAGGGGAGGAAGGAACTAAAGGGACGGTCTGTGCTAGGATGGAAGGCAGGAGAGATTAAATGTTGCAAATGGGGATGACAGAATCATCAACAGCTGCCGCCTGAAAAAATGGGGCCGGGGCTATAGTCTGAAATTATTGAACTTGATATTGAGTCCAGAAGGCTGTAAAGTGCCTAATCGAAAGATGAGGTGCTGTTTCTCGAGCTTACATTGAGCTTCATTGGAACAGTGTAAAAAGCCGAGGACAGAGAGGTCAGAGTGGGAGTGGAGCAGAGAATTAAAGTGACAAGCGACCGGTAATCTTTCCTGTAATGTGGTGACCAGAACTGCACACAGTACTCTAGCTGTGGCCTAACTAGTGTTTTATACAGTTCAAGCATAACCTCCCTGCTCTTATATTCTGTGCCTCGGTTAATAAAGGAAAGTATCCCGTATGCCTTCTTAACCACCTTATCTACCTGTTCTGCTACCATCAGGGATCTGTAGACATGCACTCCAAGGTCTCTCTGTTCCTCTACACTACTCAGTATCCTACCATTTATTGTGTATTCCCTTGCCTTGTTAGCCCTTCCCAAATGCATTATCTCACACTTCTCCAGATTGAATTCCATTTGCCACTTTTCTGCCCACCTGACCAGTCCATTGATATCTTCCTGCAGTCTACAGCTTTCATCTGATCAACCACATGGCCAATTTTTGTATCATCTGCAAACTTCTTAATCATGCACCCTACATTGAAGTCTAAATCGTTGATATATACCACAAAAAGCAAGGGACCCAGTACTGAGCCCTGCAGAACCCAACTGGAAACAGTCTTCCAGTCACAAAAACACCCGTTGACCATTACTCTTTGCTTCCTGCCACTGAGCCATTTTGGATCCAACTTGCCACTTTCCCTTGGACCCCACGGGCTTTTACTTTTCTGACCAACCTGCCATCGACTCCTGCCGTGCGACCTTGTCAAAAGCCTTGCTAAAATCCATGTAGACTACATCAAATGAGCTATCCTCATCGACCCTCCTTGTTACCTCCTCAAAAAATTCAATCAGTTTAGTCAGACATGACCTTCCCATAACAAATCCATGCTGATTGTCCTTGATTAATCTGTGTCTTTCTAAATGACAATTAATACTGTGCCTCAGAATTTCTTCCAGTAATTTGCCAACCACCGAGGTTAGGCTGACTGGCCTGTAATAACTCGGTCTATTCTTTTCTCACTTTTTAAACAACAGTACAACGTTTGCAGTCCTCCAGTCCTCTGGCACCACACCTGTAGTCAGAGAAGATTGGAAAATGATGGTCAGAGTCTCTGCTATTTCCTCCCTTGCTTCTCTTAACGGCCTGAGATACATTTCTTCCGGGCCTGGCGATTTATCTACTTTCAAAGATACTAAACCCCATAATATTTCCTCACTCACTATGTTTATCTTATCTAATATTTCACATTCCTCCTCCTTAACTACAATGTCTGCATTGTTCCACTCTTTTGTGAAGACAGATGCAAAGTATTCATTAAGAACCATACCCACGTCTTCCGCCTCCACACACAAGCTTCCTTTTTGGTCTCTAATAGGCCCTACTCTTTCTTTAGTTATCCTCTTGCTCTTTATGTATTTATAAAACACCTATGGGTTTTTCTTGATTTACTTGCCAATATTTTTTCATGTCCTCGCTTTGCTTTTCTAATTTCCTTTTTAATGTTATCCCTGCACTTTCTATACTCCTCTAGGCTTTCTGCAGTATTTAGCTCTCAGTATCTGACATAAGCTTCTCTTTTTTCCTTATCCTACCCCCTATGCCCCTTGACATCCGGGGGCTCTAGATTTGGGAAACCCACCCTCTTTCTTTGTGGGAACATATTTGCTCTGAAACCTCACTTTCTCCTCCTTGAATACTTCCCACTGCTCTGACACTGATTTACCTTCAAGTAGCTGGTTCCAGTCCACTTTTGCTAAATCACATATCAGCTTAGTAAAATTGGCCTTTCCCCAATTGAGGATTTTTACTCCTGATCTCTGTCCTTTTCCATAACTACGCTAAATCTAACTGAATTATGATCACTACCACCAAAATGCTCTCACACTGATATCCCTTCCACCTGCCCAGCTTCATTGCCTAAAACTAAGTCCAGAACCGCTCCCTCTCTTGTTGGGCTTGCTACGTATTGGCTAAAAAAGTTATCCTGAATGCATTTTAAGAATTCTGCACCCTCTATACCTTTTACACTGATTCAATTCCAGTTAATGTTAGGGTAGTTGAATTCCCCTACTAATTCCAGTTAATGTTAGGGTAGTTGAATTCCCCTACTAATTCCAGTTAATGTTAGGGTAGTTGAATTCCCCTACTAATTCCAGTTAATGTTAGGGTAGTTGAATTCCCCTACTAATTCCAGTTAATGTTAGGGTAGTTGAATTCCCCTACTATTACTGCTGTGGTGTATGTAACCGTTCCACCTTTAAGAGAACTATTTTAAGAGTTGCACTACTTTATCTTGGCTGCTGTATACTGTAATACCGGTGGTGACCACACCGGTATATAAGTGCTGTGTAATGATTTATTGGGCAGTTCCGCCCTGACCTTCGACTAGTAAAGACCTGTTAAAATTTACTCTTGTGGTCTGTGTAGTAATTCTCACTATAACACACAGACTTAACAGTGGCGACGAGTACGATCTTACCCTGCGGCAGAGATACATCCAAGGCAGTTGACGGGCATTGAGAGGAGGCATCCGCCCTCATCATCCTGCTGAGAAAAGACGCAGGTCTGAAGAGCAAAGGAAGAATCCTGACACGAAGTCTTCCATCAGCAACAGGCAGTGATCATCCCTTCTATCACGGTGGTGGGTAAGCCGATCAGCGACGAGCAGCAAGTCGGCCACGTTGGCTGTGAAGTAGGGGAGGGAAAAACGGAGGATATAAGGGCGGAGAACTCGACCACGGCCGGGGAAAAGAGCCGGACAGAAGTCGGGGCCAGAGGCACTGAGACTGGGGCAGCGTAAGGCACGGGAGCCACGGTGAATGCAAACACAGCCGGTGTAAAAGCGGGCTGGGAGACGCAACAGCGTCGAGAGAGAGCTCGACCGCGACCGGTGAAAAAGGCCGGGCAGCTACCGAGGCTGCGAGGCGCAGCGACCGGGTCAGCGTAAGGCGCGGGAGAAATTTTTTTAAAAAACCGCGGAGAACTCAGCCGCAGCCGGGGGAAAGGACCGGACTGCAAGAGGGGCTGGGAGGCACGATTTGAAAACCGCTGGGGAGGGCGAACACAGCAATACGGCAATCGCCATTACAGCCAGCGAGGGAGAAAGGCAAACGCGGGAAGCCGCCATTTTCATAGGCGGGGGAAGAAGACAAGCGCGGGAAACCGCCATTTTGAAAAAAAAAGAAAAGAAAAATTTCTTTTTGTTTCTCAAGAAGATTGCGAGGATGCCTAAGCGTGGTAACATCAATGATTTCGATCCCGATGTGGAAGATTGGGCCACGTATGTAGAACGCATAGAGATATATTGTAAGGCTAATAAAATATCAGATGAAGATAAAGCACTAACCTTACTAAACTCAATGGTTGCGAAGACATACGGGCTATTGAAGCATCTTCTATAACCGGCGGGTCAGACTTTCGCTAAAATTGTTGCTGTCCTGAAAAATCATTTGAACCCCACACCGCTGATGTTAGCGGAACGATTTAAATTTTATGCGAGAACGCAACTGAAAGAGGAAAGCAACGCGGAGTATTTAATTGAACTGCGTAAGCTAGCGAAATACTGTCAGTTTGGGGAAAGTCTGACAGAGGCACTGAGAGACAAATTCGTGTGTGGATTGTCGAAAGAAGGAACACAAAAGCGGCTGCTTGAAGAGAATGATCTTACACTTGATAAGGCTGTCACTATTGCAGCATCGCACGAAGCCGCAGCGAGAGGCACTGCGGAAATGCAGCTGAAGGCAGCGGTACTCAGCGTAGATCAAATGGCTTTGGGTACAACGAAATGTTATCGTTGTGGAATAACAACACACGATCAGAACCAATGCTGGTTTAAAAACCAGGAATGTAGAAAATGTGGCAAGCTTGGTCACATAGCTAAAGTATGCCGGTCAGGAAAGAAGACCAGCAACAAAAAGTCACCGCAGGAAAAGTGCAGAAAGGTACATAAGGTGGCTGAGAAGAGTTCGGATGAACAGAATTCGGATTCAGACTCCAACAGCAAGGAACTGGGTAGTCTGAGAATTCACAATGTGAGTAAGGAAGCTGACCTACAAACTATCTGGGTCACACTGCAGATAGCAGGAGTCCAAGTGAAGATGGAATTGGACACCGGATCGGCGTTGACGGTCATGAATAAGCAAGATTACAAAAGGTTATTCACACATATTCCCCTACGGGATACGGAGATAGTATTGCAGACATACACGGGGCAAAGAGTATAGCCCATCGGAAAGATAAAAGTCAAGGTGATACACAAGGGCAAAGAACACCAAGGAATGGACTTATATGTACTACCTGAGGGAGGTCCACCACTTCTGGGACGGGAGTGGATCAGGAAAATAAATATGGACTGGCACTCCCTAAAAGCAATGACGGTAGATTCCGGAAAAAAAAATGTCAAACCTGAACGATTGTCCAGAATATTGGATGAGGCTAAAGAGGTGTTCCAACAGGGACTGGGAACACTAAGAGGAATTAAGGCAAAAATCAAGATTGCAGAACATGCAAACCCAAAATTTTTCAAAGCCAGACCGGTACCTTATGCGATACGACCTGCTGTGGAAGCTGAGCTAGAAGGGCTAGAACGTTCAGGAGTACTGTCTAAGGTGGACTGGAGTGAGTGGGCCACGCCCATTGTTCCCGTCATGAAGCGTTCATCGAGTAACAAGCCAGGGGAACCGGGGAAGGTCCGTGTGGTAAACCACTTTTATCGTTCACTATCGTTACACTATAGTTATCACTGTTATATCGTTACTCTATGGTTATCACTGTTCACACTGTTGTATCACTATACGAGGTCGCCTCTTGTCATGCTGCTATACCTGGGCTGACCACTGCTGACTCCGCCCATGACTCCACCTACCTGCCCAGGTATAAAGGTAGTCGACTGGCTGGCATTCCTCCTTGTTGTATCCGATCACCCACGAGGGTGGGCTCTGTTATTTAGCCAATAAAAACCTATAGTTACTTTCTTAACTCGTCGCTTTTCATTGGATGAATTGATAGGTATATCAATTTTATTGGCTACATTTTAAAATGTCGACACTTGAGCAGTCAAACGACCAGCCAAGCGACCAGCCAGACGCCCAGCTACAACAGCCACAGCAGCCGGCCTGGCTGCGAGCCCTCAGACCACCGTACCTGGACCTAAACCCACAGGCAGCAAACTCAGCCCTCGACTTCGAACACTGGCTGAGCTGCTTCGAAGCCTACCTGGGAGAATCCGGCGTGCCTCAGAAATCCATGCTAAGAGTTCTGAACGCCCAAGTGAGCCCTAAAGTATTCGCACTCATCCGGGACCTTAAAACATACGAGGGCGCCATCAACCAGCTGAAAAGACAGTACCAAACCCCGGTAAATTCCATGTATGCCAGACACCTCCTAAGATCCCGCCCGCAACAGCCAGGAGAGCCCGTGGAGGAATTTTTACGGGTGCTACAAGCACTCGGCAGAGACTGTAACTTTAAAGCGGTAACGGCGGCAGAAAATACTGAAGACAATGTCCGCGATGCCTTCGTGAAAGGCCTGCGGTCCGACTACTCACGGCAAAGACTACTGGAAGCAAGGGACCTCGACCTGGACAAAGCTGCAGCCCTCGCTCTCTCTCTAGAGGTGGCCCATCGGGACCTCGAGGCATACTCAAGGTACTGTAACTCGCGACCCTGGGACTTGGGACCGACCCCGACCGCGATACCCCCCGCAGCAACCCCCCTGGGACCTACCTCAGCGTCGGCGTCCCGGACCCGATCGAGACCGCCACCCCCGGAACCGGCTCCGACATCGGACCCCCGCGATCGGGCCGCCGGCTGCTTCTTCTGCGGCCAGGCGAAACACCCGAGGTCGCGCTGCCCAGCCAGGAACTCTACCTGCTCAAACTGCATGAAGAAAGGCCACTTCGCTAAGGCCTGCAGAGGTGGATCATCAGAGGCCAGCAGTGCCTCATGCGAGCTGTGGGGGCGGCCATCTTCCTTCAAGGCAACAGAGGCCAGCATCCCCACATGTGAGTCATGGGGGCGGCCATCTTTGATACAGGCAACCGACACCAGCAGTGCCTCATGTGAGTTATGGGGGCAGCCATCTTCTCCGCCATTTTGTCCAACCTCGTGGGAGACGCCATTTTACCCACCACGCCCGACCACCACCGTGCCTCTAGACCCGACTACCGCCTCAACCGCAGACTACAACAACTCGCTCAGCTATACACTAGCCTCCGTCACACTGGACCAGGCCCGCCCGCATCACCTGTCCAAGTCGATGATGGACATCAAAGTAAACGGCCACGCCACGACCTGCCTGTTCGACAGCGGAAGCACGGAGAGCTTCATCCACCCAGACACGGTGAGCCACTACTCCCTCCCTGTCCTGCCAACGCGCAACCGGATCTCGATGGCATCGAGGTCACACGCCACAGACATCAGCGGCTACTGTGTTGTGACCCTGTCGGTTAAGGGTACGGAGTATAAAAATTTTAAACTCCTCGTCCTGCCCCAGCTATGCGCTGCCATCCTACTAGGCCTAGACTTCCAATCCCACCTCCAAAGCGTCACGCTAGCATACGGCGGACCCCTCCCCCCACTCACAGTCGACAACCAGCAGATTTTAAACCGCCCACCGCGTAACACCTGCGGCCTATCCACCCTCAAGGTCCCGCCACCTTCCCTGTTCGCTAACCTCACCCCTGACTGCAAACCCGTCGCTACCAAGAGCAGGCGGTACAGCGCCGGGGACAGAGCTTTCATTAGCTCTGAGGTGCAGCATTTCCTGAAGGAGGGCATCATCGAGGGGAGCACCAGCCCCTGGCGTGCCCAGGTCGTGGTCGTTAAGACCGGCAATAAAAACCGCCTGGTCATCGACTACAGCCAGACCATAAACAGGTACACCCAGCTGGACTCATACCCCCTTCCCCGCATATCTGATATGGTCAATCAGATTGCGCAGTACCGGGTATTCTCCACCATCGACCTTAAGTCGGCCTATCACCAACTCCCTATCCGCCCTGAGGACCGCCAGTATACAGCCTTCGAGGCGAACGGCCGCCTCTACCACTTCCTTAGGGTTCCCTTCGGCGTCACCAACGGGGTTTCGGTCTTCCAAAGGGAGATGGACCGGATGGTTAACCAGAACGGGCTGCACGCCACGTTCCCCTATCTAGATAACGTCACCATCTGCGGCCGCGACCGGCAGGACCACGATGTTAATCTGGAGAGATTCCTCCGTACGGCCCAACGGCTGAACCTCACCTACAATAAGGAGAAATGTGTGTTTAACACCTCGCGCCTTGCCATCCTCGGCTGTGTAGTAGAGAACGGAGTCATCGGCCCCGACCCCGAAAGAATGCGCCCCCTCATGGAGCTACCCCTCCCCCACTGTCCAAAGGCACTGAAGAGAACCCTGGGGCTCTTCGCCTACTATGCCCAATGGGTGCCCAATTATGCGGACAAAGCCAGACCCCTCATGAAGTCCACATCCTTCCCCCTTACGGAGGAAGCGTGCGCAGCCTTCTCCCTCATTAAGGGAGACATTGCCAAGGTCACAATGCACGCAGTGGATGAGTCCATCCCCTTCCAAGTCGAGAGCGATGCATCCGACTTCGCCCTAGCCGCCACCCTTAACCAGGAGGGGAGACCGGTGGCCTTCTTCTCAAGGACCCTACAGGGCCCTGAGACCCGACACTCGTCGGTCGAGAAGGAGGCCCAGGCGATTGTGGAGGCGGTACGACGCTGGAGGCACTACCTGGCAGGCAAACGATTTACCCTCCTTACCGACCAACGTTCGGTCGCTTTTATGTTTAATAACAAGCTGAGGGGCAAAATCAAGAATGACAAGATCTTGAGGTGGAGAATCGAGCTCTCCACCTATGATTATGATATCTTGTACCGGCCAGGTAAGCTGAACGAACCCCCCGATGCTCTGTCACGAATTACATGCGCCAGCGCGCAAAGTGATAGACTTCAGACCCTCCACAACGACCTCTGCCACCCCGGGGTCACCAGACTTTACCACTTCATTAAGGCCCGCAACCTGCCCTACTCCATCGAAGAGGTCAGGACCATGACCAGGAACTGCCAGACCTGTGCCGAGTGCAAACCGCACTTCTTTAGGCCGGACAGAGCAAGCCTGATCAAGGCCACCCGCCCCTTCGAGCGCCTGAGCATCGACTTTAAGGGGCCCCTCCCGTCCTCTGACCGTAATGTGTACTTCCTCAACATTGTTGATGAGTACTCCCGTTTCCCCTTTGCCTTCCCCTGCCCAGACATGACCAGTACCACGATCATTAAATGCCTGAACGACCTCTTCGCCTTGTTCGGGTTCCCAAACTATATACATAGTGACCGGGGCTCCTCCTTCATGAGCGAGGAACTCCGTCAGTTCCTCCTAGCGAGAGGTATTGCTGCAAGCAGGACCACCAGCTACAACCCCCGAGGGAACGGCCAGGTGGAAAGAGAGAACGCGATGGTATGGAAGGCCGTCCTCTTAGCCTTAAAGTCTAAGGGCCTCCCAACCTCCCGCTGGCAAGAAGTCCTCCCGGCAGCGCTGCATTCCACCCGGTCACTACTTTGCACTGCCATCAACGCCACCCCCCATGAACGAATGTTTGCTTTCCCCAGGAAGTCGACTACGGGAACCACGCTACCAACCTGGCTGACCTCTCCGGGGCCCGTCTTGCTGCGAAAGCATGTGAGGGCCCATAAAATGGACACCCTGGTCGAGAGGGTGGACCTCCTGCACGCCAACCCCCAGTACGCCTATGTGGCATACCCAGACGGGCGGGAGGACACAGTCTCCTTACGAGACCTCGCACCCTCGGGCACTCCGGAGACACCACCTTCACCCCCCCCCCCACCACCCCCCCAATTCCAGCCCAGGTAGACGGCATGCCGGAACCCCACGAGCCTTCGCCGACCACGCAGACGCCAGCATTAACACCGGATAATGCAACACCGCCGCTGCGATGATCAGAAAGGCTTACGAGGCCTCCGGACAGACTGACATACCAGAACTGGTAGTACACTTCACCCCGCCGGACTCAAATCTAAACAAGGGGTGAATGTGGTAAACCACTTTTATCGTTCACTATCGTTACACTATAGTTATCACTGTTATATCGTTACTCTATGGTTATCACTGTTCACACTGTTGTATCACTATACGAGGTCGCCTCTTGTCACGCTGCTATACCTGGGCTGACCACTGCTGACTCCGCCCATGACTCCACCTACCTGCCCAGGTATAAAGGTAGTCGACTGGCTGGCATTCCTCCTTGTTGTATCCGATCACCCACGAGGGTGGGCTCTGTTATTTAGCCAATAAAAACCTATAGTTACTTTCTTAACTCGTCGCTTTTCATTGGATGAATTGATAGGTATATCAGTCCGCATCTGTGGAGACTTCAAGATCACAGTTAATCCGGTGCTTCACACGGTGCAATATCCGCTTCCGCGGATTGAGGATATCTTTGCTTCATTGTCTGGCGGGAAACACTTCACCAAGATAGACCTGGCGCAAGCGTACTTACAGATGGAAGTTGAGGAAGAGTCGCGCCAGTATCTCACAATCAACACGCACAGAGGCTTGTATCGATATAATAGACTGGTTTTTGGAGTGGCTTCGGCTCCAGCAATTTGGCAGAGGGCCATGGAGCAGGTATTACAGGGAATTCCAAGCACTCGATGTTACTTGGACGATATCCTGATTACAGGAGATGACGATGAGGAACACCTTGCAAATTTGAAACTGGTGCTCACCAGATTGAAGGAATATGGACTTCGAGTTAATCGCCAGAAATGTGAGTTCTTTCAGAAACGGATCTCGTACTGTGGTCATGTCATTGACCAGGAGGGGCTGCACAAGTCACCTGACAAGATTGAAGCTGTTGTGAAGGCTCCCGCTCCGGAAAATGTATCCCAGTTGAGGTCGTTCCTAGGGTTGATTAACTATTACCATAAGTTTCTGCCAAATCTATCCACGGTGCTGCACCCGCTGAATGCTCTTTTGCAGAAAGAAGTACCATGGAAGTGGAGCGAGGACTGTAAGAAGGCCTTTCGCAAAAGCAAGGCATTGATCACCTCAGAGGAAGTGTTGGCTCATTTCAACCCAACGCTACCTATTCGTTTAGCTTGTGATGCTTCTCCTTATGGTATTGGAGCAGTACTCTCACACAAGTTGCCAAATGGCTTGGAAAGGCCAGTCGCATTTGCATCCCGATCATTGACCTCCGCTGAGCGCAACTATGCTCAGATAGATAGGGAGGCTCTCAGCCTGGTGTGGGGAGTAAAGAAGTTTAATCATTACCTGCAGGGCCAGAAGTTTACACTGCTGACAGACCACCAGCCGTTGGTATCCATATTCAACCCTAAAAAGGGCGTTTCCATTATGACAGTGCAAAGGCTACAGAGGTGGTCCCTTTTCCTAGGGGCACACCAATATGACATAGAATACAAAGGATCAAAACAGCATGGGAATGCTGACGGTTTATCGCGCCTACCGTTGCCAACGGTAGAAGAGGCGCCTACAGTGGACCCAGTGGAGATGTTCCACTCAACCATAGTGGAATGTCTACCAGTAACAAATTCTACCATCGAAAAGGAAACGAGAAATGACCCGACTCTCTCACGAGTCTGCGATTTAACGGTGAAGGGATGGCCAGCACATGGCGAACCACTGTTGCCAGCATTCTCGCAAAGAAGAGAGCAGCTGTCAGTGTGCCGAGGAACTTTGATGTGTGGATCCAGAGTGGTGATTCCACCCAAACTCCAGCATAAAGTGCTAAAGGAGCTTCACAAGGGGCATCTGGGTGGAGTGAAAATGAAGAACCTAGCCAGAGCGTTTGTGTGGTGGCCAGGTATCGATGGAGACATCGAAGAAATGACCAAGAGCTGTCTAGGATGCCAGAAGGTCCAAAACGCCCCACCACAAGCCCCTCTACACCATGGGAGTGGCCCTCATCTCCATGGCAAAGGGTACATATCGACTTTGCTGGTCCATTTATGGACTCAATGTTCTTAATCGCGGTGGATGCACACTCCAAGTGGCCGGAGGTAATAAAGATGTCCTCCACCACCACGGAAAAAACCATCACAGTATTAAGGACCATATTTGCCAGGAATGGGCTGCCGGAACAGATCTGTTCTGATAATGGACCGCAATTTGTGTCCGAAGAATTCAGGAAGTTCTTAAAAAACAATGGGGTTAAGCACTACACGTCCGCCCCATACCATCCCGCCACCAATGGATTGGCTGAAAGGTTTGTCCAGACCTTCAAGAAGGCCATAAAGGCCATGGGTAATGAAGACATAAGTCTACAACATAAGGTAGATAACTTCTTGTTGGTGTACAGGAATGCAACACATGTGGTTACAAACCAAACTCCCGCCATGATGTTTTTCAATAGAAGGCTAAGATGCCAGCTGGATTTGATCAAGCCAAACATCAGAAGGGACGTAGAGAACCGGCAATTTCAAGGCATGAATGAAAGGCCAACTAGAACCTTCCAGATAGGTCAACAAGTTTTGGCCTGGGACTACCGTACCGAGAAATGGCAGCCTGGAACTATTTGCACACGACTAGGACTGCTGATGTATACCGTGGACATTGGTGAAAGCATAATAAGGCGCCATGTTGACCAGATCATAGAGTCATCCAAAAAGGGACAGCCTACTCCACAACTCTATACGCCTAATGATGAAGCTGAGATACCCATAGTATCTACCTCCGATCCGGTGATACTGGAATCAGATGAACCCGACACTGGCATTCAAGCCGAATCGACCTTGCCAAAAGAACCTACTACACCACCGAAAACTACTACACCACCGAGGTGTTATCCAGACCGAGTCAGGAAGCCTCCAGAGAGACTGAATCTGTGAACTGTTTTTACATGAAGTTGTGTATATATGTTATTATGTTATGTTAATGGGGAATATATACTGTTAAGCTAAAAAGGGAGGATTGTGGTGTATGTAATCGTTCCACCTTTAAGAGAACTATTTTAAGAGTTGCACTACTTTATCTTGGCTGCTGTATACTGTAATACCGGTGGTGACCACACCGGTATATAAGTGCTGTGTAATGATTTATTGGGCAGTTCCGCCCTGACCTTCGACTAGTAAAGACCTGTTAAAATTTACTCTTGTGGTCTGTGTAGTAATTCTCACTATAACACACAGACTTAACAACTGCCACATGCTCTATTCAGTTTCTCCAGGTCTACCGTGGCCTAACCAGCGGTCCATAAATCGCTGGAGCTTTCAAAGAACTGGTAAGGTTTTATTTTTCCACTGATCTTAACTTGAAGCTCCCACTGGCTCCACAGCAACACTGCAGGCCGCTGATGGCCCATGCTCGCCTCCCCCCTTGTGTAACATACAAGGCAGTAAGGTATGAGACAAATGTAAATGTTGCTTGCTGTTCAGTCAGTTGATTTTAATATGTTCAGTACAGTTGTCTCTGATATTTCAAATGTCTGCAAAGATGTCCTTTTCCTTTCTCAGTTTTTATACAACTATTCTGTTTAAATAAAATGGGGGCGAAATTGGGTGCCTTTGTGACTTCCATTAGCGCCCCTGGGGGTGCTAACAGGGCGTAAATGGCTTTGCGACCAGGCACAGCACTGACATCAACTCCTGCCATATTCAGTGGGAGTTTTGCGGCGGCGCTACGCCGTTGCGCCCCGATTTCCTTTGCCCAGAGATCGTGATGTCATCGCCATGCGCATCATCCCGGTAGCACCCTGGACCCAAAATTGACTTCTGCCCCCAGGAGCAGCACCGGTCGATAACACCGGCAACTGCAGGAGGCGTGCATCGGGGCAATGATTAAAGGCGAGGTATGCAAAAAAAAACTTACCTTTCTTGTTCCAGTTTTTTTCGCAGGTTCCTGCACGCGCTCAACCAGTCCGGTGCTCTGCTTGAGTGCCGGGCTGATCGCGCGGGATTGCGGCTGCCTTGTGGTCCAGGTAGGTACTTTTAAAATTGCAGAGCCTGCAGCGATGGTCCTTCCGTTTAAGGGAGGGAATGCACCTTTGATCGCGGCAGCACTGCACGGCCCAGTGTGCAGCGTTGATGAAGTCTCCGCCCCGCCTGCTGCTGATTGTACTCCAAGAAGGAAGTGGAGCGCTAAATCAAGCGCTCTACTTCCTTCTTGGAGCGCAAACAGCTAATGGCGGGGGATTCGGCAATGGTAATACATAGATACATAGAAGATAGGAGCAGGAGTAGGCCATTCGGCCCTTCGTGCCTGCTCCGCCATTCGATGAGATCATGGCTGATCCTTTAATTCAGTATCCCGTCCCCGCCTTCTCTCCGTAACCCTTAACCCCTTTTGCCCGTAGAAATATATCTAATTCCCTCTTAAATATATTTAATGCGCTGGCGTACACTGCCCTCTGTGGCAATGAGTTCCACAGGTTCACCACTCTCTGAGTGAAGAAATTCCCCCTCATCTCTGTCCTAAATGGTTTAGCCCTTATCCTTAAATTATGTCCTCTAGTTCGGTTCTCACCCGCCAAGGGAAACATTCCTTCTGCATCCAGTCTGTCTAGACCTGTCAGAATTTTATACACTTCTATGAGGTCCCCTCTCAATCTTCTAAACTCCAGTGTGTACATCCCTAAACTACATAGTCTCTCCTCATAGGTCATTCCCGCCATTCCTGGTATCAGCCTGGTGAATCGCCGCTGCACCCCCTCCATGGCAAGAACATCCTTCCTCAGATGAGGCGACCAAAACTGTACACAGTACTCGAGGTGTGGTCTCACCAGTGCCCTGTACAGCTGCAGCAAGGTATCCCTGTTCCTGTATTCTAACCCTTTTGCTATGAAGGCCAGCATACCGTTTGCCTTCTTGACCGCCTGTTGCACCTGCATGCTCGCCTTCAGTGACTGGTGTACAAGAACACCCAGGTCTCTCTGTACTTCCCCCTCTCCCAATCTATTGCCATTTAAATAATAATTTGCCCTCCCGTTCCTGCACCCAAGGTGGATAACTTCGCACTTGTCCACATTATAGTGCATCTGCCATTTATCCGCCCAATCGCCCAGTCTGTCCAAATCGCTCTGGAGCTTCCTGGTCTCTTCCTCTGAGCCCACCCCCCCTCCTAGTTTAGTGTCGTCTGCAAATTTGGAAATGCTGCATCCGACTCCCTGATCCAGGTCATTAATGTAAATTGTGAACAGCTGGGGGCCCAGGACAGATCCCTGTGGTACCCCACTTGTTACTGCCTGCCATTCAGAAAATGAGCCGTTTATTCCAACTCTCTGTTTTCTATCTGACAGCCAGTTCCCTATCCACGCCAATACTTTCCCCTTTATCCCATGAGCCTCAATTTTCCATGCTAATCTTTTATGTGGGACCTTATCGAAGGCCTTTTGGAAGTCCAGGTACACCACATCTACTGGCTCTCCCCCATCTATTCTACCAGTTACTCCCTCAAAAAATTCCAATAGATTAGTCAAGCACGATTTACCCTTTGTAAATCCATGTTGACTCTGTCCTATCCTGTCCCCATTTGCTAAGTGCTCCGCTATTTCATCCTTAATGATGGACTCCAGCATTTTGCCCACAACTGATGTAAGGCTTACAGGTCTGTAATTACCTGCTTTTTCCCTACCCCCCTTTTTGAATAGTGGGGTAACGTTAGCTACCCTCCAATCCATCGGCACTGTTCCCGAGTCTAATGAATTCTGAAAAATCATCCTTAGTGCATCCGCTATCTCTAGGGCCACCTCCTTCAGTACCCTAGGATGCATGTTATCAGGCCCTGGGGATTTGTCCACCTTCAATCCCTTTAGCTTCCTTAACACCATATCCTTAGAGATATTGATTTGCGTCAGTTCCTCCTTTGCCAATGTCCCTATTTTTCCCGATATCCCAGGGAGGTTTTTTGTGTCTTCCTTCGTAAAGACTGACCCAAAGTATGCCGTTGAATGTCAAGGGGCAGTCGTTAGACTCTCGCTTGTTGGAGATAGTCATTGCTCAGCACTTGTGTGGCGCAAATGTTACTTGCCACTTATCAGCACAAGCCTGAATGTCATCCAGGTCTTGCTGCATGTGGGCATGGACTGCTTCATTATCTGAGGAGTTGCGAATGAAACTGAACACTGTGCAGTCATCAGTGAACATCCCTACTTCTGAACTTATGATGGAGGGAAGGTCATTGATGAAGCAGCTAAAGATGGTTGGGCCTAGGACACTGCCCTAAAGGAAACCTGCAGGAATGTCCTGGGGCTGAGATGATTGACCTCCAACAACCACAACCATCTTCCTTTGTCCTAGGTATGACTCCAGCCAGTGGAGCGTTTTCCCCCCCGGTTCCCATTGACTTCAGTTTTACTAGGGCTCCTTGATTCCACACTTGGTCAAATGCGCCCAGTAATGGGATACTTGCCAGCCAGTGCATTGCTGCTTTTTAGATGCTGGCTCCCTGTGTTATAAGAGGCAGAGGCCTGAGGCCTACCATGTTCCCGAGTGCATTCAGTTTACCTCAGGCTGGGCTCTTAAAGGCCGCACAATTAAAGCAGGAGGCCCCCCCATAATGCAACTGCAGTGCTTGAGCCGCACCCCAGATGCTAATCACCCTTTTGAAACAGTTCTTTACATTCCCCATGGAGGCTGACAAGCAGGAAGAAAGAGCACTGGGGTTTGCCCACATTGCTGTACTCGTACAGGGGCATGGCATCATAGATTGCTTTCATGTAGCCTGTGGCTGGTGGCTAACATATTGGACAACACGCTGCTAAAACCTCAACCAAATCTCACATATCCAGCCCAACTCAAACCAAGAGGTGGAGGTTGTCTCCCAGGACCTTCAGGGCTAATATAGGTTTCTATAGTTTACAGCTTTTAACTGATTTGGAATATGAGAAGTAGAACGCGTACATTTGCACTTTTTCCTAAATTTGAAAGAAAACTTAACAAAAAAGTCTGTGGTGTGAAATATTTTGCAGTTACAGTGAATAAGAATCAATGTTGACATCCAGTGGCCATTGTGGTGTATGTAACCTGTTCCACCTTAAGAGAACTACCTTAAGAGATGTACTACTTTCTCTTGGCTGCTGTATACTGTAATACCGGTGGTGACCACACCGGTATATAAACGTTGTGTAGTGATTTGCTGGGCAGTTCAGCCCTGACCTCCGAATAGTAAAGACCTGTTAAAGTTATTCTTGTTGTCTGTGTCCAGTGATTTATAATAAGCATAACTGGGACACACAGACTCAACAGCCATTATCAACATTGCAAAATGTCACAAAACAAAATATAAACAAAATGCACAAATATTTCACAAAATATGTGCCTGTATGTAATTTTTTGAAAAATCAGTTTAGAAAACAAATGAAAACACTGAATATCATTCAGTGAAGCAATGGTCTTCTTACTGCATTCAATTATTTCCTTCAGAATATCTTGACTGAAGATAGGAAAATAGATTGATATAATTACATAGATTTACATAGAATCTACAGCATAGCAACAGGCCATTCGGCCCCACTGGGCTGTGCTGGCATGCATACTTCACACGAGCCTCCTCACACTTTATCTCATTTCACCTTGTCCCTGTGTCTCTCTCTATTATCTTCTCCTACATGTATGCATGATTATTAAAGCTAATCTGTTATGTGGTGGGATCAGCAGGGGCCCTTAAGTAGAGTGTGATGGATGGCCCGATTTTGTTAAATGATCTTATGATGTTGTGGTATAATTATGAGAATGTGAGGAAAACTTGTCCAAGAAGCAGAGATAGACCCTAATAAGAACAGGAAATGATGAAAGAAGACAGAAGGTTAAAATGAAGAGATAGCATGGAGTGTAAGGGACAGCTGAAGTGAGAGCAGTGATAAGGAGGAAAAGACAAATGAGAGAGAGGCAGAGATCAGGAAGTTCTAGGACAGGAATAAAAGTGAGAGACAATGAGAAATATGGAGAGCGGCAGAAAACAGAGCAGGAGGTAGATTGGACAGGGGGGGCGGTAAAGAGAAAGAGAATAGAAAGAATTTTAGTTGTCCTTCCTTCCTCACTTCCTTCCTTCCACCATACAAAGATTCCGACTGCCCTTATCTTCTATGCCTTGGGGTCATTCCAGGCTGCCACTGGAGCATTAGTCTAACAGCTGTACGCAGATACATCAAGCAAGCTACAAATACTTTTTTTTCTACAGCCTGCAATTTTATCAGTTTCCTCATTGACAGCTGGTGGTAATATGACCGGGCAGCGGCAAGATTCCCCAAGGTCCAAGGAGTCATAGATTGTACCACATTGTCCTATGTGCTCCCTTCACCAATACGTAGGTCAACAGAAAAGGATTCCATTCACTCAATGTGCAGTTCATTTGTGACCAGCAGCATATCATCATGCAGGTTGAATCTTCACTTCCCTGGGAGCTGCCACAATGCCTTTATTTTAAGGGAGCCCATAATGCCAACATTCTTTAACCCAGAAATGCAAGTGTCTGGGTGGTTCCCTGGAGATCAAAGTTACTCTCTATGGCCATGGCTGGTGACACGTGCACTTTCCCAGGATGTGAGTTAAACAATACTATACGAGGTCCATTCATCCACCAGAGACTTCATTCAGCATGGATTAGGCATGTTTAAAGCATCAGGACCAAGGGCATCAGCAAGAGGAACAGCAGCCTGCAGAAGATGCAAAAAGCAACATTTTGCCAGCTGCAAGAGACATACATGCCAATCTGATATCTCCTCTTGACTCCCATATCCGCCCATTGCATGGTTGCAGTGCTGTGAAGCCATCCAGCATGCATTGCACATGCAAGTAATGGACTCCTCCAATTAAGCCGTTATCTGCAGCTTCTATTCTGACTTAGTCCCCTGTGCCTACACATGTTTACCAACACAGTTAGTTGCTTAAGAAAGAATCAAATAACTTAAATGTTGTCATTGCTTTATTACCTGCATTTATCTGGGTACGATCTACAGACTTCAAGCAAGCCCAAATAAACTTATTAAATTTTTTATTCAGCGTAGAAAAATTGCTATTTCACCCCTTCAATGCACTGTATATATGTTCAACATCTGTACTATATCTACAAACACAAAGGCCGCGATTTTACTTACCTCGGCGGGTCCATGATGGGCGATGTTGGTGGCGGGTTGCGGCCCCGCTGCCAGCTCCATCCTGCTGTGTAAAATGACTTTCCGTTGATCGGGCTTGTTAAACCCACCCAGCGCATTTCCTGGCCCAATTAGGGGAAGCGGATCTGGTGAAATCATTTCATGACGTGTCATCAGCCGGTTTCCTTAAAGGGACCATGGCCACATTTGTCTTGACATTTGTGCTGTCAGTGTTCTACATCATTGAGGTGCTGCAAACACTGACAAGCACTGCACAAAGGCACAGGGCTGCATCCAGGCTCTCCTGTGACTCCCTCCATATGCTTATGGAGAGAGTCACAGCACTCAGGAGGTTCTCTTCCCTTCTCATGGGTGGAAGAGACCTCCCCAGGAGATCAACACAGCCTGGTTGCACATTGCACAGGAGGGCACAAGCAGGGATGTGGTCAGGAGTTCCTGGGTGCAGTGGCGCAAACCTTTCAATGATCTCAGTAGATCATAAAATGTTAGTACAAAGCCACACTCAACCTCATCCTGCTGTGCCTCTCATCACATCTCCATCACTCTGCCTTCCCTACCCTACTTCTGCACATCCTTACTCATACCAACTTACCTTGGACCTCCACCCATCCCTCTCTATCTACATTATCACATCCCCATCTCACTACCCACCCCTAGTACTCACCCTCATCCTAGTGCAATCAAACCAATTAACAACATACAAGGGTAGGCACTTGGGTGTTTTATGCAATGTTCATGTAAAGTTTCTGTTAATGTGATGTCAAACAGTGAAACTTTTATTTTCAACACTTTGCGTTCTTGGACAGATTTGTGAGCACCTTTGGAAGTGGCTTAGTGTGTTGCAGTGAATGGTGAGGCATAATGGTACCCCCCGCAATGGTGATGAGTGTGAAAAGAATGACTTGGACATTGTAGGGATGCTTCATGGTGTTGGTGTGGGGTGGTGCCAACCTGGCGCATCATGTGGCAGCCAGGGTGCACAGCATCAAGTGAAGTAAATCTAGCCATGATGAGGCCATCCCTGGCCTCCTGAGTGCTGATGTCCGGTGTCCTGTGCAGCATCGGTTGATTGAGGAGAAGGTTGGTGTTGTTTTTTGGTGCTGCTGGTGTGCCTGGTGTTGCTGGTGTTGGGGCTGAAGGTGGTGGGATTCTGATGACCAAGGTGAGAGAGTATAAAGGGCACCCATGTTGATGGAATAGATGGCAGGTGAAGTAGAGATGACAGAAGTGATCTGTCAATGGTGAGAGAGTTCTTCCAATGAGGTAAGAGTGGTTGGGGAGTGGCAAATGGAAAGCCTGCAGAATGTGTGCTGGAAATGGAGTGAGAAAGAGCTTCTGCCTGAGAAAAGTGATCATATGTCAGGTGGAAGCTTTTCGTGTACATTTGAAGCTGGCAAGTAATCAGTTGGAGCAATGGCCACACAACTCCTGCCTCAGCTTGACAGCCGTGGTCTGTGCACAGCAGGGATCCTGTGGTCATGAAGTTAAAGACAAAGAATAAGTGAAAAAAGGCTGTTAAACATCTGGCAACTAGATGCTAATCATTTTAATTATGTCCCCTGCTGGTCAGGCCTGTTCAGCGTTGACAGACCCAACATTGGGAAAGGTGCATGACGGCGGGTTCACAGCGAGGTCCCGACCCGCCACTGATCATGCCCACTAACCACCTGGAAAATTCCAGCCAAAGGGACCAATAACCAAAATTGGTATGCAAACCTCCACAGACAGAAAAAGCAGAGACTTTGAGGCTTAAATTCATTAACACTCCAAACTGGGCGTGAGTCAGGTGGTGGGCTACAATTACATTTAAGAATGGAAAGGTCCAAGGATAGAACAAAATTAATCCTTGGGGCTTATCATCATAATTCAAGCAAACTGTAGAACTGACAGTTGTGGCAAATATCTGAGAAAAATATTTAGAAAAGGAACATGCTATAGGAAGAAAAGACAGGTGAGGAAATGCAGTTTTTAAAAAAGATGTGGTTGCAAGGTGACCAAGGTTGGGAACTAAATATTCCAGGGTATTTGACAATTTGAAAAGACAGACAGAATGGAGGGTAGCCCTGATGATAATGGATGACATAGGACAAAAATGAGAAAGGATCTTGGCTTGGAAGGTCAGAAGTAGAATCAGTATGGGGGAGATAAGAAATATCAAGGGGCCCGTCTTGATTGGCACCCCATCCACCACCTTAAACATTCACTCCCTCCACCACCGGCGTACTGTGGCTGCAGTGTATACCATCTACAGGATGCATTGCAGCAACTTGCGAAGGCTTCTTTGGCAGCACCTCCCCAAACCTGCGACCTCTTCCACCTAGAAGGACAGCATGGGAACACCATCACCTCCAAGTTCCCCTCCAAGTCACACACCATCCTGGCTTAGAAGTATATCACCGATCCTTCATCGTCGGTGGGTCAAAATCCTAGAACTCCCTCCCTAACAGCACTGTGGGAATACCTTCACCAGACAGGCTGCAGCAGATTAAGAAGGTGGCTCACCACCACCTTCTCAAGGGTAATTAGGGATGGGCAATAAATGCTGGTCTTGCCAGCGATGCCCACATCCCATAAATTAATTTTGAAAAACGAGTTCATGGAATGAATTCGAGACAGTTTCCTAGAACAATATGTCATGAAACAAACCAGGGAACAGGCTATTTTAGATCTTGTATTGTGTAATGAGACAGGGCTAATTCGTAATCTCATATTAAACAATCCTACGGGGAAGTCTGATCATAATATAATGGCCCAGAAATTCGGGTCACCACAGGTGAGTACGCACGGGGTACTCACCCGTAGGCCCAATGGAAGTGCCGGTTTCCTGCATGCACTGCGCATGCGCGGGAAACCGGCACTTCCGTTCCCCTGAAAGCAGGGGCTCAGAGGTCGAACGCGTGCGTGGGGGAGGCAGCGCGTGCACATCAAACTTCATTTTTTTTACAGGTTTTCCCGGAAAGGTAAGTCTGCAGAAGTTAGACATGTAAAAAGCAGGCATAAGGCTTGCTTTTTACAAGGTAAGTGGTGAATTAATTAAAATTAAAACAATTTTGCCACAGGTTTGTTATTTTTAAATACTTTAAAGCAAGGAAGTTTATTTTTAGCCCCGTTAGAAAATAAAATTATTTTTTCAAAAATTTAAATTATTGTTTAAAATAGTTATTTCATGTAATGTATAGTTTATTTTAAAAATGTGATGTTTTTAAAAAATTTATTTGAAGATTTAGTGATGTTTTGTAAGAAGAAGGGGCCCATAGTATTTCTAAGTTTGACAGCACTTCCTGTCAGACTTATGAAAGGAGCATTCCCTGCTCCTTGGGCTCTCCATGGCCCACGTGATCCCAGGGGACGCATCAAACTAACTGCGCCCCTGGGATATGCAAGTACTGCACGCCGGCAGCTGGTCCAGGCCCCGGATCGGAATTCCACGGGGGCCCACAGCTCAACGTCCGGCACGCAAGGTAAGTGCAGGTCGGGGGCTTGCACCCGTGGGAAGCCCCCGACCCGAATTTCAGGGCCGATAAAATTTCACATTGAGTTTGAATGTGAAGTACTTCAGCCGGAATCAAGAGTCTTAAACTGAAATAAAGCCAATTACATAGGTATCAGCATGAGTTGGCTAAGGTAGATTGAGAAATTAGATTAAAAGGTATGGCAGTAGCAAACATTTAAAGAAATATTCCAAAGTTCTCAACAAATATACATTCCATTGAAAAATAAAAACTCCATGGGAAAAGTGATCCATCCGTGGCTAACTAAAGTAGTTAAGGATCGTATTAGATTAAAAGAAGAGGCTTATAATGTTGTGAAGTATAGTAGTAAGCCTGAGGATTGGGCGGGCATTAGAAACCAGCAAAGGATAAGCAAAAAATTGATAAAAAGGGAGAAAATAGAATGAGAGTAAACTAGCAAGAAATATAAAAACAGATTGTAAGAGCTTCCACAAGTATGTAAGAGGAAGAGAGTAGCAAAGGTAAACATTGGTCCCTTAGAGGCTGAGACAGGAGAAATTATAATAGGGAATAAGGAAATGGCAGACTTTAAACAAATATTTTGTATCTGTCTTCACAGTAGAAGACACAAAAAGCATACCAAAAATAGTGGGGAACAAAGGGGCTAATAAGAGTGAGGAACTTAAAGTAATTAATAACAGTAGAAGAAAAGTACTTGAGAACCTAATGGGACTGAAAGCCAACTAATCCCCTGGACCTGATGGCCTACATCCTCGGGTTCTAAAAGAGGTGGCTGCAGTGATAGTGGATGCATTGGTTGTGATCTTCCAAAATTCCCTAGATTCTCGAACAGTCCCAGTGGATTGGAAGGTAGCAAATTCAAGAAAGTAGAGTGAGAAAACAGGGAATTACAGGCCAGTTAACCTGACATCAGTCATCAGCAAAATGCTGGAATCTATTATTAAGAAAATAGTAACAGGGCACTTAGGAAATCATAATATGATTAGGCAGAGTCAACATGGTTTTATGAAAGAGAACTTATGTTTAACAAATTTATTAGAGTTTTTTGAACATGCAACTAGCAGGGTAGATAAAGGGGAACCAGTGGATGTAGTATATTTGGAATTCCAAAAGGTGCCTCATAAAAGGTTACTACGCAAGATAAGGGCACATGGGGTTGGGGTTAATATATTAGTATGGTTAGAGGACTGGTTAACGGATGGAAAACAGAAAGTAGGTATAAATGGGTCATTTTCCAGTTGGCAAGCTGTAACTAGTGGGATGCCGCATTGATCAGTGCTGGGGCCTCAGCTATTTACAATCTATATTAATGACTTAGATGAAGGGACCGAGTGCAATGTATCCAAGTTTGCTGATGATAGAAAGCTAGGTGGGAAAGTACGCTGTGAGGAGGAACAAAGGCTGGAATTTTCCCGTTGCCGAGCGTGTGGATTTTGGGGCGGGTCGGCAGTTAAATTCGCAGGAATTGACAGCGCGTCAGGAACCCACCATCATCCCACCGACTTCCGCATTTAAAGCGGATGCGTTTGGAGGCACACCACAGACCTGCCGGGGAGAGGCGGGCAGCCTCATTCAAGTACTTAACTGCTTGTTGAGAGATTCTTAAGAGGGTTTTTAACAGCAGCTTTTGGCTTTAACTTCTGGAGCAGTGGATTCACACACCTCGGGAACCTTGCCTGTGAAGGGGAGGTGGAAGCTCAGTGGCCATTGTGCGAGCCCATTCATTGACAGCTGGGAAAAACACATAAATACTCCCAGATTATACCTGATTACTTGACTAATGGAAAGACTCTTGCTGAATCCATTTTGTGCAGAGATTTAGCTGTCAGAAGTTTGCAGGTCATTTCTGCAACCTCGGAAGCCACTCTCACCACATTGTTAGTCACTATCAGAACATTGAAGGATTTGGCCTCTGATCTCCACTTTACCTGTTATCTATTACATCAGCATGGGTGCTGCTTATGCTGTCTCACCTTGGACCTCAGAATTGGACTAAGATGAGCCCCAGCACCAACAACACCAGCCACACCAACAACAACACCAGCCACACCAGCAGCAGCAACCACAACAGCAGCCTTCTCCTCAATGACCTGATGCTGCTCAGCAGAGGGGGCAGCACAGGGCTGCACCGCGCCGGAGATGATACCCCCAACACAGGGTATGCAGACAGAGGATGAGCTTCCTGGACATGACTGAGCAGCAGTGCTTCAGGAGGCTCCAGCTATTGCACCAGGTTGTTGCAGACATTTGTAGCTTGCTGGAACAAGACCTGCTGCCCAGAGGACCTGGTGGACACGGCTTACCAGTGACTGTCAAAGACACCACCGCTCTTAACTTCTGCACCTCAGGCTCCTTCCAGGAATCTGCAGCAGACATTTGCAGGATCTCACAGTCGGCCGCCCACAGTTGCATCACCCAGGTCACCGATGCCCTGTTTGACAAGTCAGCCAATTATGTCAACTTTGCCACTGATGAAACCAGTGTTACTGAGCGGGCGCTCGGCTTTATGGCTCTGACTGGCTTTCCACAGGTGTAGGGTGTCATCGACTGCACACATGTGGCCATCAAGGCACCCCATCATCACCCAGGAGTGTTTGTGAACCACAAGGGCTTCCACTCCCTCAATGTGCAGCTGGTCTGCAACCATAGGAAGATCATCATGCATGTGTGTGTCAGATTCCCTGACAGCTGCCATGACTCTTTCGTGCTGCGCCTGTCCACCCTCCCTCAGCTCTTTGCACTTCTAAACAGGTTTACTGGCTGGCTGCTTGGAGACAAGGGCTGTGCACTGAAGACCATGGCTCAGGACTCCCTTGAGGAGGCCAAGTACTGAGGCCGAGGAGAGATATAATGAAAACCACATTTCCAACAGATGTATCATAGAGCAGACAATAGGTATTCTGAAGATGCACTTCAGTTGCCTTGACAGATCTGGAGGAGCCCTTCAGTACGCACCAGCCAGGGTCTCCAGAATCATTGTCGTTTGCTGCGCACTGCACAACATAGCGCAGCAGCGAGGACTGGAGCTGCCGGAGGAGTAAGGTGCAGAGCGCACAGCCTCTTTAGAGGAGGAGGAGGAACAGGTGGAAGATGAGAAGGAGGATGAGGAGGAACCTGAGGTGGAGATGGCACCAGCAGCGGTGCACATTGCTGTCCAGGAGGCCCGGGATAGTCAGATTTACTTGACGTGCCACATGCTGTACTAGGTTACCCCCAACCCCCCTGCCCACAACAACACCATAAAGCAGCCCTACAATGACTCACCCAAACCCCCATTGCTCGAGGTTAAGTAATGTCTCATAGAAAAATAGAAGATAGGAGCAAGAGTAGGCCATTCGGCCCCTTGAGCCTGCTCCACCATTCAATGAGATCATGGCTGATCATCCAAATTCAGTACCCTGTCCCTGCTTTCTCCCCATATCCCATGATCCCTTTAGCCTTAAGAAATATATCTAACTCCTTCTTGAATATATTTAATGAATTGGCCTCAACTGCCTTCTGTGGTAGAGAATTCCACAGGTTCACCACTATCTGGGTGAAGAAATTCCTCCTCATCTCTGTCCTAAATGGTTTACCCCTTATCTTTAGACTGTGACCCCTGGTTCTGGACTCACCCGCCATCGGGAACATCCTTCCTGCATCTAGTCTGTCTAGTCCTGTTAGAATTTTATAAGTTTCAATGAGATCCCCTCTCATTCTTCTAAACTCCAACGAGTATAAGCCCAATCGACCCAATTTTTCCTCATACGTCATTCCTGCCATCTAAGGTATCAGCCTGGTGAATCTTTGCTGCACTCCCTCCATGGCAAGAACATCCTTCCTCAGATAAGGCAACCAAAACTGCACACAATACTCAAGGTGCGGTCTCACCAAGGCCCTGTACAACTGCAACAAGACATCCTTGTTCCGGTACTCGAATCCTCTCGCTACGAAGGCTAACATGCCATTTGCCTTCTTAACTGCCTGCTGCACCTGCATGCTTACCTTCAGTGACTGGTGCACAAGGACATCCAGGTCTTGTTGCACTTCCCCTTCTCCCAATCTATTGCTGTTCAGATAATAATCTGCCTTCCTGTTTTTGCCACCAAAGTGGATAACCTCACATTTATCCACGTTATATTGCATCTGCCATGCTTCTGCCCAATCACCCAACCTATCCAAATCATCCTGGAGTTTCTCGGCATCCTCCTCACAGCACACACGCCCACCCAGCTTTGTGTCATCTGCAAACTTGGAGATATTACATCTAGTTCTCTCTTCTAGATCATTAATATATATTGTGAATAGCTGGGATCCTAGCACCGATCCCTGTGGTACCCCACTAGTCACTGCCTGCCACTCGGAAAAAGAGCTGTTTATTCCAACTCTTTGCTTCCTGTCTGCCAACCAGTTCTCTATCCAAGTCAGTACCATGCCCCCAATCCCATGTGCTTTAACTTTACACGCTAATCTCTTATGCGGGACCTTATCGAAAGCCTTCTGAAAGTCCAAATACACCACATCCACTGGTTCTCCCTTATCTATTCTACCAGTTACATCCTCAAAAAATTCCAGTAGATTAGTCAAGCACGATTTACCTTTTGTAAATCCATGTTGACTTTGTCCAATCCTGTCACTGTTTTCCAAGTGCTCTGCTATTACATCTTTTATAATGGACTCTAGCATTTTCCCCACTACCGATATTAGGCTTACCGGTCTATAATTCCCCGTTTGCTCTCTACCACCTTTTTTGAATAGTGGGGTAACATTAGCTACCCTCCAATCCATGGGAACTGTTCCAGAGTCTGTAGAATTTTGGAAGATGGCCAGCAATGCATCTACTATTTCTAGGGCCACTTCCATAAGTACCCTAGGATGTAGATTATCAGGCCCTGGGGATTTATCGGCCTTCAATCCCGTCAATTTCCCTAACACCATTTCCCTACAAATACTTATTTCAGTTCCTCCCTCTCATTAGACCCTATGTTCCCCGACACCTCTGGGAGGTTATTTGTGTCCTCCTTTGTGAAGACAGAACCAAAGTATGTATTGAATTGGTCTTCCATGTCTTTGTTCCCCATTATAAATTCCCCTGATACTGACTGCAAGGGACCTACACTTGACTTCACCAATCTTTTTCTCTTCACATATCTACAGAAGCTTTTACAGTCAGTTTTTATGTTCCCTGAAAGCTTACTCTCATACTCTATTTCCCCCCTCTTAATTAATCCCTTTGTCTTCCTTTGCTGAATCCTAAACTGCCCCCAATCCTCAGGTTTGCTGCTTTTTCTGGCCAATTTATATGTTCGCTCCTTAGATCTTATGCTATCCCTAATTTCCCTTTTTCGCCACGGTTGAGTCACCTTTTTTGTTTTATTTTTATGCCGAACAGGGATGAACAGATATACCAGTTTGGATACTGATGGGGGGCGGGCTTATCAGGGGAAGGCAGCAGCAGCCAACTTCCTGGCACCAGGGGTGGCTCTACTGCACAGGACAGGAGTGAAAAGAGGGGGAGAGCTATAGTAATAGGGGAATAGATAGGCGTTTCTGCGGCCGCAAACGAGACTCCAGGATGGTGTGTTGCCTCCCTGGTGCAAGGGTCAAGGATGTCGCGGAGCAGCTGCAGGGCATTCTGGAGGGGAAGGGTGAACAGCCAGTTGTCGTGGTGCATATAGGTACCAAAGATATAGGTAAAAAATGGGATGAGGTCCTAAAAGCTGAACATAGGGAGTTAGGAGGTAAATTAAAAAACAGGACCTCAAAGGTAGTAATCTCAGGATTGCTACCAGTGCCACGTGCTAGTCAGAGTAGAAATAGAAGGATATTTCAGATGAATACGTGGCTAGAGGAATGGTGCCAGGGGGAGGGATTCAAATTCCTGGGACATTGGAACCGGTTCTGGGGGAGGTGGGACCAGTTCAAACTGGACGGTTTGCACCTGGGCAGGGCCGGGACCGATGTCCTCGGGGGAGTGTTTGATAGTGCTCTGGGGGAGGGTTTAAACTAAAATGGCAGGGGGTTGGGAACCTAGAGTCATAGAGTCATAGAGTTATACAGCACAGAAAGAGGCCCTTCGGCCCATCGTGTCTGCGCCGACCATCCATCCCTGTCCAGTCTAATCCCATTTTCCAGCATTTGGTCCATAGCCTTGTATGCAATGGCATTTCAAGTGCTCATCCAAATGCTTCTTGAATGTTATGAGGGTTCCTGCCTCTACCACCCTTTCAGGCAGTGAGTTCCAGATTCCAACCACCCTCTGGGTGAAAAAGTTCCTCCTCAAATCCCCTCCAAACCTCCTGCCCCTTACCTTGAATCTATGCCCCCTTGTTATTGACCCCCCTACTAAGGGGAAAAGTTCCTCTTTATCTACCCTATCTATGCCCCTCATCATTTTGTACACCTCAATCAGGTCCCCCCTCAGCCTTCTTTGCTCCAAGGAAAACAACCCCAGCCTGTTTAGTCTTTCTTCATAGCTGAGGCGCTCCATCCCAGGTAACATCCTGGTGAATCTTCTCTGCACCCTCTCCAAAGCAATCACATCCTTCCTATAGTGAGGCGACCAGAACTGCACACAGTACTCCAGCTGTGGCCTCACCAGCGTTTTGTACAGCTCCATCATAACCTCCCTGCTCTTATATTCTATGCCTCGGCTAATGAAGGCAAGTATCCCATATGCCTTTTTAACCACCTTATCTACCTGTTCCGCTGCCTTCAGGGATCTATGTACATGTACACCAAGGTCCCTCTGACCCTCTGTACTTCCTAGGGTCCTACCACTCATTGTGTATTCCCTTGCCTTATTTGTCCGTCCAAAATGCATCACCTCGCACTTTTCAGGGTTAAATTCCATTTGCCACTTTTCCGCCCATCTGACCAACCCGTTTATATCGTCCTGTAGCCTGAGGCTTTCCTCCTCGCAATTTACCACCCCACCAATTTTCGTGTCATCTGCAAACTTACTGATCATACCTTTTACATTCTCATCCAAATCATTTATGTAGATCACAAACAGCAAGGGTCCCAGCACCGATCCCTGAGGTAACCCACTGGACACAGGCTTCCAGTCACAAAAACAACCTTCGACCATCACCCTCTGCCTTCTGCCACTCAGCCAGTTTAGGATCCAACGCGCCAAGGCACCCTGGATCCCATGGGCTCTTACCTTCTTGACCAGTCTCCTATGCGGGACTTTGTCAAAAGCTTTACTGAAATCCATGTAAACCACATCCACAGCATTTCCCTCACCCACACACCTAGTCACCCCCTCGAAAAATTCAATCAGATTGGTCAGACATGATTTACCCTTGACAAAGCCATGCTGACTATCCCCGATTAATCCTTGCCTCTCCAAGTGGAGACTAATTTTGTCCCTCAGAATTTTTTCCAATAATTTCCCTACCACAGATGTTAGGCTCACTGACCTGTAATTCCCTGGTTTATCCCTGCTACCCTTCTTGAATAATGGTACTACGTTAGCTGTTCTCCAGTCCTCTGGTACATCCCCTGTGGCCAGAGAGGTTCTGAAAATTTGTGTCAGAGCCCCTGCAATCTCCTCCTTTGCCTCACACAACAGCCTGGGATACATCTCGTCCGGGCCTGGGGATTTATCCACTTTTTGGCCTGCTAAAACCGCTAGTACCTCCTCCCTCTCGATGCTAATATGTTCAAGTATGTCACAGTCCCCTTGCCCGATTTCTATGTCTACATCGTCTTTCTCCATTGTGAACACAGATGCAAAAAATTCATTTAAAACCCCGCCTACATCATCTGGCTCTACACACAGATTGCCACTTTGGTCCCTAATGGGCCCTACCCTTTCCCTGGTTATCCTCTTGCCCTTAATATACTTATAAAACATCTTAGGATTTTCCTTTATTTTGCTCGCCAGTGTTATTTCATGGCCCCTCCTCACCCTCCTAATTTCTTATTTAAGTATGCCCCTGCACTTTTTATACTCCTCTAGGGCTTCCTCCGTCTTTAGTCTTTTGTAACTGCCAAAAGCCCCCCTTTTTTTCCTAATGCATTTTTGTATATCCCTTGTCATCCAAGGTTCCCTTTGCTTGTTGGTCCCACCCTTGACCTTTACAGGAACATGTTGGCATTGTACTCTCTCTATTTCCCTTCTGAAAGTCTCCCACTGCTTTGATGTGGATTTTCCTATAAGTAGCTGCGCCCAGTCCACTTTGGCCAGATCCTGCCTTATCATATTAAAATCGGCCTTTCCCCAATTTAGAACCCTTATTTCCGGGCCGTCTTTGTCTTTTTCCATGACCACCTTAAATCTCACCGAATTATGGTCACTGTCGCCAAAATGCTCTCCTACTGACACTTCCACCACTTGCCCGGCTACATTCCCTAGAATTAGGTCCAGTACCGCCCCCTCTCTTGTAGGACTTTCTACATGTTGGCTCAAAAAGCTCTCCTGGATGCACTTTAAGAATTCTGCACCCTCTAAGCCTTTCACACTCTGACTATCCCAATTCATATTGGGGAAGTTGAAATCCCCCACTATTACTACCCTATTATTTTCACACTTCTCTGAGATTTGCCTACATATCTGTTCCTCTATCTCCCCCTGACTGTTCGGGGGCCTATAGTACACTCCCAGCAAAGTGCTTGCCCCCTTTTTGTTTTTAAGTTCTACCCATATGGCCTCATTAGAGGAACCCGCTAATATATCATCCCTCCTTACAGCAGTAATTGATTCCTTAATTAATATTGCAACACCCCCTCCCCTCTTACACCCCCCTCTGTCTCGCCTGAAGATTCTATACCCCGGAATATTGAGCTGCCAGTCCTGACCCTCCCTCAACCATGTCTCCATGATAGCAACAATATCGTACTCCCATGTGTTCAGCAACAACTTCAGTTCATCCACCTTATTTGCAAGACTCCTTGCATTAAAATAAATGCCTTCCAGCCTTGCCATATTCCCTTTTGCCTTCACCTAAACCTGAGAGGGGAAACAGAGGAAAGGGAAACAAGGATAAAAGCAAAAGACAGGAAGGAGAAAAACAAAAGTGACAGGCAGAGAAATCAAGGGTTTAAATCAAACATGGCCACAGTAAATAATAATTCTAAAAGATCTAAGAGCGTTAAAAAAACAAGGCTTTGTGTCTTAATGCGAGGAGCATTTGTAATAAGGTGGATGAATTAGCTGCGCAAATAGAGGTAAAGGAATATGATATGATTGGGATTACGGAAACATGGCTCCAGGGTGGCCAAGGCTGGGAACTCAACATCCAGGGGTATTCAATATTCAGGAAAGATAGGCAGAAAGGAAAAGGAGGTGGGGTAGCATTGCTGGTTAAAGAGGGGATTAACACAATTGAAAGGGAGGATATTAGCTCTGATGATGTGGAATCTGTATGGGTAGAACTGAGAAATACCAAGGGGCAGAAAACGTTAGTAGGAGTGCTATATAGACCTCCAAGCAGTAATGCGGAGGTCGGGGATGGCATTAAACGGGAAATTAGAGAAGCGTGTAATAAGGGCACAGGAGTTAGCATGGGTGACTTTAATCTACATATAGATTGGGCTAACCAAATTAGTAACAATACTGTGGAGGAGGAATTCCTGGAGTGTATACGGGATGGTTTCCTGGACCAATATGTCGAGGAACCAACTGGAGATCAGGCCATCTTGGACTGGATATTATGTAATGAGAAAGGATTAATTAGCAATCTTGTTGTGCGAGGCCCCTTGGGCCGGAGCGATCATAATATGATAGAATTTTTCATTAAGATGGAGGGTGAAATAGTTGACTCAGAGACTAGGGTCCTGAATTTAAATAAAGGAGACTACGATGGTATGAGGTGCGAGTTGGGTAGGATTGATTGGGGAATGTCACTCAAAGGGTTGACGGTGGATGGGCAGTGGCAAACATTCAAAGATCGCATGGATGAAATACAGAATTTGTTCATCCCAGTTTGGCATAAAAATAAAACAAAAAAGGTGACTCAACCGTGGCTAACAAGGGAAATTAGGGATAGCATAAGATCCAAGGAGAGGACATATCAATTGGCCAGAAAAAGCAGTAAACCTGAGGATTGGGAGCAGTTTAGGATCCAACAAAGGAGGACAAAGGGATTAATTAAGAGGAGGAAAATAGAGTATGAGAGTAAGCTTGCAGGGAACATAAAAGCTGACTGTAAAAGCTTTTATAGATATGTGAAGAGAAAAAGATTGGTGAAGTCAAGCGTAGGTCCCTTGCAGTCAGAATCAGGGGAATTTATAATGGGGAACAAAGAAATGGAAGACCAATTAAATACATACTTTGGTTCTGTCTTCACAAAGGAGGACACAAATAACCCCCCAAAGATGTCGGGGAACATAGGGTCTAATGAAAGGCAGGAACTGATAGAAATCAGTATTTGTAGGGAAATGGTGTTAAGGAAATTGATGGGATTGAGGGCCAATAAATCTCCAGGGCCTGATAATCTACATCCTAGGGTACTTAAGGAAGTGGCCCTAGAAATAGTAGATGCATTGCTGGTCATCTTCCAAAATTCGATAGACTCTGGAACAGTACCCATGGATTGGAGGGTAGCTAATGTTACCCCACTATTCAAAAAGGGTGGTAGAGAGAAAACAGGGAATTACAGACCGGTAAGCCTGACATCGGTAGTGGGGAAAATGCTAGAGTCCATTATAAAGGATGTAATAGCAGAGCACTTGGAAAAAAGTGACCGGATCGGAAAAAGTCAACATGGCTTTACAAAAGATAAATCATGCTTGACTAATCTACTGGAATTTTTTGAGGATGTAACTGGTAAAATAGATAAGGGAGAACCAGTGGATCTGGTGTATTTGGACTTTCAGAAGGCTTTCGATAAGGTCCCGCATAAGAGATTAGCATGTAAAATTAAGGCACATGGGATTGGGGGCAAGGTATTGACTTGGATAGAGAACTGGTTGGCAGACAGAAAGCAAAGAGTTGGAATAAACGTCTCTTTTTCCGAGTGGCAGGCAGTGATTAGTGGGGTACCACAGGGATCGGTCCTTGGACCCCAGCTATTCACAATATATATTAATGATCTAGACAAGGGAACTAGATGTAATATCTCCAAGTTTGCAGACGACACAAAGCTGGGTGGGCGTGTGTGCTGTGAGGCGGATGCCGAGAAACTCCAGGATGATTTGGACAGGTTGGGTGATTGGGCAGAAGCATGGCAGATGCAATATAATGTGGATAAATGCGAGGTTATCCACTTTGGTGTCAAAAACAGGAAGGCAGATTATTATCTAAATGGCAATAGATTGGGAGAAGGGGAAGTGCAACGAGACCTGGGCGTCCTTGTGCACCAGTCACTGAAAGTAAGCATGCAGGTGCAGCAGGTGGTTAAGAAGGAGATGCGCTATCAATTACTCATAAAAGACTGAGAGTTAAGAGAGTAACTAAAGGCTTTTATTAGCAAAGAACAGAGCATGCCTCTCGTGGTTGACTGGGTTCCAAGAAGGCAGGGGGCTGCAGGTCAATCACCTTTATACCTGGGCCTGTGGGTGGAGCCAGCCGAGACATGTTGAGGCATGCATAGGTACAACAGTGTGTAACAACAACAACAACAACAACAACAATAACAGTGGTTTACCACATTCACCCCTTGTTTAAAATTGAGTCCGGCGGGGTGAAGTGTACTAAAGGTTCGTGTAAGTAAGTCTATCAGGTGGCCTTGTATGCCGTCCTGATCGTCGTGGTGGCGGCGGTGATGGTGCAGCATCCAACGTTGAATCTGGCGTCTCATTGAGTGGTTGGGTGGTCAATGATGGGTCCTGGGGCTGCGGCATGCCGTCTAGCGGGGTTGGGTTGTGGGTAGTGGTGGATGGCAATGGTAGTGTTTCAGGGGCTCCCAAAGGTGCTAGATCTCGTGTGGGGGCTGTGTCCTCCCGCCCGTCCGGGTACGCTACGTAAGCGTACTGGGGGTAGGCGTGGGTAGTGGTGGGTGGCGAGGGAGGTGTTTCGGGAGCACCCGAAGGTGCGAGGTCTCGTATGGAGACTGTGTCCTCCCGCCCGTCCGGGTACACCACGTAAGCATACTGAGGGTTGGCATGGAGGAGGCTCACCCTCTCGACCAGGGGGTCCGTCTTATGGGACCTCACGTGCTTCCGCAGTAGGACGGGTCCTGGAGAAGTCAGCCATGTCGGTAGCGAGATCCCCGATGTGGACTTCCTGGGGAAGGAGAACATTCTCTCGTGAGGGGTAGCATTGGTGGCTGTACAGAGCAGTGACCGAATGGAATGGAGCGCCGCAGGGAGGACTTCCTGCCAGCGAGAGTTCGGAAGGCCCTTAGATTTCAAGTTTAAAAGGCCTGCCTTCCAGACCGTCGCATTCTCCCTTTCCACCTGGCCATTCCCCCGGGGGTTGTAGCTGGTGGTCCTGCTTGTAGCGATACCTCTCGAGAGCAGGTACTGCCGGAGTTCGTCGCTCATAAAGGATGAGCCCCTGTCGCTATGAATATAGCTAGGGAAACCGAACAAGGCGAAGAGGTCATTCAGATATTTAATGACCGTGGTACTGGTCATGTCTGAGCAAGGGATGGCAAATGGGAAATGGGAGTACTCATCAATTATGTTGAGGAAGTACACATTGCGGTCGGAGGAGGGGAGGGGCCCTTTAAAATCGACGCTCAGCCGTTCAAAGGGGCGCGTGGCTTTGATCAGGCTTGCTCTGTCTGGCTTATAAAAATGCGGTTTGCACTCGGCACAGATTTGGCAGTTCCTGGTCATGGTCCTGACCTCCTCGATGGAGTAGGGCAGGTTACGGGATTTGATGAAGTGAAAAAACCTGGTGACCCCCGGGTGGCAGAGGTCATTGTGGAGGGTCTTCAGTCTATCGACCTGCGCGTTGGCGCATGTACCACGTGATAGGGCATCTGGGGGCTCATTGAGTTTCCCGGGCCGGTACAAGATATCGTAATTGTAGGTGGAGAGTTCGATTCTCCACCTCAAGATCTTGTCGTTCTTGATTTTGCCCCTCTGCTTATTATTAAACATAAAAGCTACTGAACGCTGGTCAGTGAGCAGGGTAAATCATTTTCCGGCCAGGTAATGCCTCCAATGTCGCACAGCTTCCACAATGGCCTGGGCCTCCTTTTCGACAGAGGAGTGTCGAATCTCGGGGCCCTGGAGGGTCCTTGAGAAAAAGGCCACGGGTCTCCCCGCCTGGTTAAGGGTTGCAGCTAGGGCAAAGTCGGATGCGTTGCTCTCCACTTGGAAAGGGATGGACTCATCTACTGTGTGCATTGTGGCCTTCGCAATATCTCCTTTTATGAGAGTGAAGGCTGCACAGGCCTCTGCTGTCAGGGGGAAGGAGGTGGACTTGATGAGGGGTCTGGCTTTGTCCGCATAGTTGGGCACCCACTGAGCATAGTACGAGAAAAACCCTAGGCATCTCTTCAGTGCTTTTTGGCAGTGGGGGAGGGGGAGCTCCATAAGGGGGCGCATCCTGTCGGGGTCGGGGCCGATGACTCCGTTCTCCACTACACAGCCAAGGATGGCAAGGCGCTTGGTACGAAACATACATTTGTCCTTGTTGTATGTTAGGTTCAGCTGCTGGGCCGTACGGAGGAATTTCTCTAGATTAACATCATGGTCCTGCTGGTCGCGGTCGCAGATGGTGACGTTGTCTAGATAGGGGAAAGTGGCCTGGAGCGCGTTCTGGTCGACCATCCGGTCCATCTCCCGTTGGAAGACTGAAACCCCGTTGGTGACGCCGAAGGGAACTCTGAGGAAGTGGTAGAGACGACCGTCAGCTTCAAAAGCTGTGTACTGGCGGTCCTCAGCCCTGATGGGGAGCTGGTGGTATGCCGACTTCAGATCAATCGTCGAGAACACCCGGTATTGTGCTATCTGATTGACCATGTCAGATATGCGGGGGAGTGGGTATGCATCTAGCTGGGTGTAGCGATTGATCGTCTGGCTGTAGTCAATAACTAGGCGCTGTTTTTCGCCAGTCTTCACTACCACCACTTGTGCTCGCCATGGGCTGGTGCTACTTTCAATAATCCCTTCCTTCAGGAGTCTTGCTACCTCGGATTTAATGAAGCTCCTATCCCCGGCACTGTAACGCCTGCTTTTGGTAGCGATGGGCTTACAGTCGCGGGTGAGGTTAGCGAACAAGGAGGGGGGGGGGACTTTAAGGGTGGAGAGGCTGCAAATGGTGCGCAGCGGGCGGTTTAAAAGCTGCTGGCTGCAGACTGTGAGTGGGGGGAGGGGTCCGTCGTACGCTAATGTGACACTCTTAAGGTTGCACTGAAAATCCAACCCCAGTAGAACGGCAGCGCATAGATGAGGCAGGACCAGGAGTTTAAAATTTTTGTATTCTGTGCCCCTTACTGAAAGGGTCACTACACAGTAGCCACCGACGTCCGCTGACTGGGCTTTGGAAGCCAAAGGGATCCGATGTCACGTCGGCAGTACCGGGAGAGAGTAACTGCGCACCGTGTCGGGGTGGATAAAGCTTTCCGTGCTCCCGCTGTCAAAAAGGCAGGTAGTGGCGCGGCCGTTTACCTTAATGTCCATCATGGACCTGGACAGTTGATGAGGGAGAGATTGGTCCAGCATCACGGAGGCCAGCGTATGGTCGAGCGAGTCGATGTGGTCGTCAGATGAGGCGGTGGTTGAGTCCGGGTCCCCCGTGGTTGAAGTTGGACAAAATGGCGGCGCCCATGGTCCCGATCCCCACGCGGCTGGGGGAGCCAAAGATGGCGGACAAGATGGCTGCCCCCACGGTTCGCACGCGGCGCTGCTGGCGTTAGCGGTTTTACCTTTGCAGGCGCTGACATAGTGTCCTTTCTTCCCGCAGCTGGAGCAGGTAGCGTTTCTCGCCGGGCAGCGTGCTCTGGGGTGTTTTGCCTGGCCACAAAAATAACATTTCTGTGCCTTGGACGTCGCAGCAGCAGTTGAAGGTGGCGGTCCCATGACCCAAGGTTGTGGCGTCCACGTTGCGGAGCGGTTAGGGGAGAAGGCGTCCATATTCCTGTGGGCCGCGTCGAGCAAGAGCGTGAGGGACACTGCCTTTCTCAGGTCCATTTCTCCCTTTTCCAACAGTCTCTGCCGGGAGCAGTCGGAGCTTAGACCCGCAACGAAAGCATCTCGGATCAGTCCCTCCGTGTGTGCTGCGGCTGATGCTTCTTTGCAATCGCAGTCTCGGCCGAGTATCCGTAGTGCCCGTAGGAAGGCCTCCACCGATTCCCTGGGCTGCTGTCTGCGGGATCTTAAGAGGTGCCTGGCATAGACCGTATTTACCGGGCGTGCGTATTGCCCTTTTAGCAGACCGATATCCGCCGTGTAGGTCGTCGCGTCCTGGATTATTGTATAAACTTGGTGGCTCACCTTTGAGGCCAGGATTTCCAACTTGTTTTCGTCCAGGGTCACAGTTGAGGCTTGCAGGTAGGCCTCGAAGCAACGCAGCCAATGCGCGAATTTGGTAGCCGAACCCGCTTCTTGGGGGTCTAGGTCCAGGCATGTTGGTCTGAGGGCTCGCAGCAGCTCCTGTTGCTCAGCGTTTGGTGCAGCAGTCTGCTGTTCAGCGTTTGGTGCAGCAGCCTGCTGTTCAGCAAATGTTGACATTTTGTTTTTGCTAATAAAATTGATGCGCTATCAATTACTCATAAAAGACTGAGAGTTAAGAGAGTAACTAAAGGCTTTTATTAGCAAAGAACAGAGCATGCCTCTCGTGGTTGACTGGGTTCCATGAAGGCAGGGGGCTGCAGGTCAATCACCTTTATACCTGGGCCTGTGGGTGGAGCCAGCCGAGACATGTTGAGGCATGCATAGGTACAACAGTGTGTAACAACAACAACAACAACAACAACAATAACAGTGGTTTACCACAGAAGGCAAATGGTATGTTTGCCTTTGTAGCGAGAGGGTTCGAGTACAGGAACAAGGATGTCTTGCTGCAGTTGTACAGGGCCTTGGTGAGGCCACATCTTGAGTATTGTGTGCAGTTTTGATCGCCTTATCTGAGGAAGGATGTTCTTGCCATGGAAGGAGTGCAGCGAAGATTCACCAGGCTGATACCTGGGATGGCAGGAATGACGTATGAGGAGAGATTGGGTCGATTGGGCTTGTACTCGCTGGAGTTTAGAAGAATGAGAGGGAATCTCATCGAAACTTATAAAATTCTAACAGGGCTAGACAGACTAGATGCAGGAAGGATGTTCCCGATGGTCGGGAGTCCAGAACCAGGGGTCACAGTCTAAGGATAAGGGGTAAGCCATTTAGGACAGAGATGAGGAGGAATTTCTTCACCCAGAGAGTGGTGAACCTGTGGAACTCTCTACCACAGAAGGCAGTAGAGGCCAATTCATTAAATATATTCAAGAAGGAGTTGGATATATTTCTTAAGGCTAAAGGGATCAAGGGATATGGGGAGAAGGCAGGAACAGGGTACTGAATTTGGATGATCAGCCATGATCTCATTGAATGGCGGAGCAGGCTCGAGGGGCCAAATGGCCTACTCCTGCTCCTATCTTCTATGTTTCTAAGTTTCTATGAACAAGTTCTGTAGTTCATCCATGCGATCTTTAAATGTTTGCAATTGCCTATCCATCGTCAACCCTTTAAGTAACATTCCCAAATCCATCCTACCCAGCTCGCGCCTCATACCATCATAGTTTCCTTTATTTAAATTCAGAAATTCAGGACCCTAGTCTCTGAGTCAAATACTTCACTCTCCATCTTAATGAAGTATTCTGTTATATTATGATCGCTCCGCCCCAAGGGGCCTCGCAGAACATGATTGCTAATTAATTCTTTCTCATTACATAATACCCAGTCTAAGATGGTCTCACCATTCACTCCAAGTGACAAGGCCACTTCCCAGGTAGCAGGCAAAAGTGGACAAGTGGTGCAAAGAAATAAATTTATCTGTGTCATAAATATAACTGAAACTTATCACTAACATTTGTTCATACACCCATGTGTATAACCTTGTGCATCTACGATTATGTCTTTTTTCTTTTCCGAGTGCTTCGATGAGGTGCTACTCCTGTGCCTTCAGCAGAGGTAGAGGCAGGCTGCTCACTTCCCTGCTGCGACTGCTTAGACACTTTTGGCGGACGTCCTCTGGGTTTTGGAGCCTGTGATGGCCCCACCAAAGACTGCTCCTCCTGCAACTGTGTAGGGGCAGACTCGGCCATTGGGATCCGAGGAAGCATCTGGGGTTCTGACTGAAGGGACGGCAAAGGGGAAACAGTGTGAGTGCTTTGAGAAGAGCCCCCACTTCCATGTCCCCTCTCAATTCAATTCAATTCAATTCAATTCAATTCAATTCAATTCAAATCGCTTTATTGGCATGACAAGTTACATCTTATGTTGCCAAAGCATCGGAAAACATTCATGTTTGTTCACAAAAATACAGATCTATCCATACAGTGTATAAACAGATATATCCCTGAGTGTATAAATATACTTTCATATAATTTATATATACTCTTTTCTTATATTTAGTGGTTATCCCTCTGTTTATGGCAAGCTGTAACATAGTGTGCCGCTAGTGTTACGCAATTTCTCTCTTCCCCTAGTAGGTATGGGAGTTTTTGGTCGTCATTCAAATTTCTGAATTCCGGGCATATTTTTGTGAATTTTGGGTAGAAATTCTCCCTTATGCCCTGATATTTTCTACAAGCTGTGAGGAAGTGCATCTCTGTCTCCACCACTCCCTGACTGCAGTGAGAGCATATCCTGTCCTCTCTTGGTAGCCGGGTCTGTCTGTGTCTACCTTTTTCAATCACCATCATCCCTTTCATGGGCCACCCGCAATTCCCTGCTAGCAAGGAGCTGGAGAGCATCTTGCTGCACATCAGTGGGGCGATGAACACCGAAGTCTACTGTAGTGTATGTACCCGTCTACCTTTAAGGAAACTATTGTATGTAACCGTTCACCTTTAAGAGAACTACTTTAGGTGTGGCACTATTTGTTTGGCTTCTGTATACTGTAATACCGATAGTGACCACACCAGTATATAAGTGTTGTGGCAGGATTGCTGGGGCAGATTCGCCCGGACCTTCGAATAGTAAAGACCTGTTTGTTTGTTACTTCTGAAGTCTGTGTAGTTATTAACTGCACAACCCACAGACTTTACAGTGGCGACGAGTCCAATCGTACCCTGCGGCAAGACTACCAAAGCAGCGAAGAGCGTCGAAGAGAGGCAACCGCCCTCGTCGTGCTGCTGGGAGAAAACACGAGGCTGCAGCAACAGAAAGAGAAAACACGAGGCGGCAGCAACAGAAAGGAAGCAGACTAGCAACAAAAGTTCATCAGCAACAGGCACTGACTACCCTTTTACCACGGTGCGGAGTGAGCCGATCAGCAGGAAACAAGGCGGCCGCGGAGACTGTGAGTAGGGGAAGAGGTAGAGAATATCCGGAGGATAAGGGCTGTGCACTCGACCACGGTCGAGGGGGAACGGAGCCGGTCAGAAAGTCGGGTCCAACGGCGTCGTGAGACAGTCGGACCGCGATCGGCGGGGAAAGCCGGGCAGCGACCGCAGCCACGAAGCGCTGAGACTGGGAGTAGGCGCGGGAAGAGAAACCCAGCCGCAGCCGGGGAGGGAAACACCGGTCTGCGAGAGGGCTGGGAGGCGAACAGGAACCGTGCGGGTGGGAGAGAGAGACAGAGCCAAGCAAGGGGAGAGAGACTGCGCGAGAGCCAGTCCAGCGGCTGAGCTGTTCTCCACCAACGGGGTACCCAGAGCCGGTGGAACCGAACGTGCGGGAGAGAGAGCGACAGAGCCGGGTACGGAGAGAGAGACTGCACGAGAGCCAGTCCAGCGGCTGAACTGTCCTCCGTTAACAGGGTGTACCCAGCGCCGGTAGAGCCGTGCGGGCGGGAGGAAAAGACAGAGCCGAGTAAGGGGAGCTGTGCGGAAGCCAGCCAGCGGCTGAACCTGTCCGCTGTGGGGGAAGCGTACCCCTTCCACCAGGAAGAAACGCGGGAAGCCGCCATTAGGCGGAGAAGACGACAGAAGCGGGAAACCGCCATTGAAGTGGGCGGGGCGAGAAGGAAAGAGCGGGAAACCGCCATTTTCGCGGGAAAACCGCCATCTTAGAAATAAACAAATAAATAAGAATATTTAAAGAAATACTTGTGTTGTACCCAAGGAAAGGAAGATGCCTAAGCGGGCGGACATCAACGAGTTCAATCCGGAGATAGAAGACTGGGCCACGTACGTAGAACGTATTGAGATACATTGTAAGGCTAACAAAATAGCTAAGGATGAAAAAGCTTTAACCTTACTTAACACGATGGGTGCGAAAACATTCAGGTTGTTGAAGCATCTTCTCTCACCAGCTAAACCGGCAGATCAGACTTTCGATGATGTGGTAGCAGTGCTGAAGGATCACTTGAACCCCACACCGTTGATGCTGGTTGAACGATTCAAATTCTACGCAAGAACGCAGAGGAAAGACGAAAGCAATGCGGAATACTTGGTCGAACTGCGTAGGCTAGCGAAATACTGCCAGTTCGGAGGGAATCTGACAGAGGCACTGCGTGACAAGTTCGTATGCGGATTGTCCAAAGAAGGAACGCAGAAGCGACTACTGGAAGAAAATGACCTCACACTGGACAGGGCTGTCCTCATAGCTGCATCGCACGAAGCCGCAGCGAAAGGAACGGCGGAAATGCAGCTAAAGGCGGCGGCACTAGGGGTGGACCAAATTACTTCGAGCACAATAAAATGCTACCGTTGTGGGAAGGCAACACACGACCAGAATCAATGCTGGTTTAAAAACCAAGAATGCAGGAAATGTGGCAAGATCGGGCACATAGCTAAGGTATGCCGGTCAGGAGCAACGTACAACAATAAGGAGTCACCACAAAAATGGTACGGAAAGGTGCAAGAGGTGACTAAGAAGAGTCTGAGGGAACAGAAGTCGGTCTCACACTCCAAATGCAAAGGACTGGACAGTCTGAGAATTCACAACGTGAGCAATGAAGCTGACCGACAAACTATTTGGATAACGCTACAGATTGCAAAGGTCCAAGTAAAAATGGAAGTGGACACCGGATCGGCGTTGACGGTCATGAATAAGCATGACTACAAGAAATTTTTCAAGCATATTCCACTACGGGATACGGAACTAGTATTACAGACATACACGGGGCACAAAGTAGTCCCCATCGGAAAGATAGAAGTCAAGGTGAGATACAAGGATAAAGATCATCACCGGTTGGACCTGTATGTATTGCCTGAGGGAGGACCACCACTTCTGGGGCGGGAGTGGATCCGAAAAATAAAGTTGGACTGGCAGTCACTAAACACCATGACGGTGGATTCCGAAAAAGAGGATGTCAAACCTGAACGGTTGTCCAGAATATTGGACGAAGCTAAGGAATTATTCCAGCAAGGACTGGGAACACTGCGAGGAATTAAAGCAAAGGTTAAGATTGCAGAGAATGCAAGCCCAAAGTTTTTTAAGGCCAGATCGGTACCTTACGCAATACGACCAGCTGTGGAGGCAGAACTGGAAGAACTTGAACGATTAGGGGTTCTGTCAAAAGTGGACTGGAGTGAGTGGGCCACGCCCATTGTTCCCATTATGAAGTCCTCACCAAGTAATAAGCCAGGGGGACCGGGGAAGGTCCGTATCTGCGGAGATTTCAAGATTACTGTGAATCCGGTGCTTCACACGGTACAATACCCGCTTCCGCGGATTGAAGATATCTTTGCTTCGTTGGCTGGAGGGAAGCATTTCACGAAAATAGATCTGGCTCAAGCATATCTACAGATGGAGGTCGAGGAAGAGTCACGCCAGTACCTTACCATCAACACTCACAGAGGCTTGTATCGCTACAATAGACTGGTCTTTGGGGTAGCTTCAGCGCCAGCAATTTGGCAGAGGGCCATGGAACAGGTGTTACAAGGAATTCCAAGCACGCAGTGCTACTTAGATGACATTTTAATCACGGGAAAAGATGAGGAAGAACACCTCACGAATTTGAAACTGGTACTCACCAGGTTGAAGGAGTATGGCCTTCGGGTTAATCGCAAGAAGTGTGAGTTCTTCCAAAAACGGATCTCATACTGCGGTCATGTCATTGACCGAGAGGGACTGCATAAGTCACCTGAAAAGATAGAAGCGGTCGTGAAGGCCCCCGCTCCAGGAAACGTATCACAGTTAAGATTATTCTTGGGGTTGATTAATTACTATCACAAGTTTCTGCCAAATTTATCCACGGTGCTGCATCCGCTGAATGATCTGTTGCGGAAAGAAACACCATGGAAGTGGAGTGAAGAATGCAAAAAGGCTTTTCGCAGAAGCAAGGAGTTGATTACCTCTGAAGAAGTGCTGGCTCATTTCAACCCAGCATTACCCCTTCGTCTAGCTTGCGATGCTTCCCCGTACGGAATTGGGGCAGTACTCTCGCACAGGCTACCAAATGGCTCGGAAAGGCCAGTGGCTTTCGCGTCCCGATCATTGACACCCGCGGAGCGAAATTACGCCCAAATAGATAGGGAGGCCCTCAGTCTTGTGTGGGGCGTGAAGAAATTCAACCATTACCTACAATGTAAAAAGTTCACATTGCTGACAGACCACCAGCCGTTGGTGTCCATATTCAACCCAAATAAGGCCATTTCCACCATGACAGCACAAAGGTTACAAAGGTGGTCCGTGTTACTTGGGGCACACCAATACGAAATTGAGTACAAAGGGTCTAAACAGCATGGAAATGCTGATGGGTTGTCACGCTTGCCATTGCCGATGGTAGAAGAAGCGAGTATAGTGGACCCAGTAGAGTTGTTCCACTCATCCGTGGTGGAGTGTCTACCGATAACAAACTCAATGATTGAGAATGAGACAAGGAATGACCCGACTCTTTCACAAGTCTATGATGTAACGGTGGAGGGATGGCCAGCACAGAGCGAACCAACACTGCAAGCATTTGCACAGAGGAAAGAACAACTGTCAGTGTGTCGAGGAACCCTGATGTGTGGATCTAGAGTGGTGATTCCACCCAAACTCCAAAAGAAAGTGCTAGAGGAGCTGCACGAAGGACATCTGGGTGGAGTAAAGATGAAGAATCTAGCAAGAGCGTTTGTGTGGTGGCCAGGCATTGATGGAGACATAGAGGAGATCACGAAGAACTGCCTAGGATGTCAGAGGGTTCAGAACGCGCCACCCCAGGCTCCTCTGCATCCATGGGAGTGGCCCTCATCGCCTTGGCAAAGAGTACACATCGACTTTGCTGGTCCATTTATGGACTCGATGTTTCTGATAGCGGTGGATGCCCACTCCAAGTGGCCGGAAGTAATTAAGATGACCACCACCACGACGGAAAAAACCATTACCATATTAAGGACTATGTTTGCTCGGAATGGCCTGCCGGAACAGATCTGTTCTGATAATGGACCACAATTTGTGTCCGAAGAATTCAAGAAATTCTTAAAGAGCAATGGGGTTAAACATTACACGTCAGCCCCATATCATCCCGCCTCCAATGGATTGGCTGAAAGGTTTGTCCAGACCTTCAAGAAGGCCGTAAAGGCCATGAGTAATGAAAACATAAGTCTACAACATAAGGTGGATAGCTTTTTGTTGGCATACCGAAATGCAACACATGCGGTCACAAATCAAACTCCCGCAATGATGTTTTGTAATAGACGCCTAAGATGCCGGCTGGATTTACTAAAACCGAACGTCAGAAGAGACGTAGAGAACCGGCAATTCCAGGGCATGAACGACAGGGTCACTAGATCTTTCCAGATCGGTCAACGAGTTTTGGCCCGGGACTACCGTACTGAGAAATGGCAGCCTGGAACTATTGGGAAACGGCTGGGGCCGTTGATGTACACCATGGACATTGGAGACAATATAATAAGGCGCCATGTTGACCAAATCATAGGGTCCGCCACAAATGGGCAACCGACTTCACCACCTTATCCGGGTAAGGTCGAGACTGAGATACTCAGAACACCTACTTCCGATCTAATAATAATGGAGTCAGCTGAACCTGACACGGCTTTTCAAGCCGAATCGACCTTGCCAGAAGCACCTCCTAGCCCGCCTGAAATGACGACACCACTGCGGCGTTATCCGGACAGAATCCGGAAACCCCCAGAAAGACTGAATCTATGAACTGTCTTACATAAACCTGTATATATGTTAGAATGTATGTTCACTATGGACTTAGTATGTTGAAAGCTAAAAAGGGAGGATTGTAGTGTATGTACCCGTCTACCTTTAAGGAAACTATTGTATGTAACCATTCACCTTTAAGAGAACTACTTTAGGTGTGGCACTATTTGTTTGGCTTCTGTACACTGTAATACCGATAGTGACCACACCAGTATATAAGTGTTGTGGCAGGATTGCTGGGGCAGATTCGCCCGGACCTTCGAATAGTAAAGACCTGTTTGTTTGTTACTTCTGAAGTCTGTGTATTTATTAACTGCACAACCCACAGACTTTACATCTACATTTATATCCCTCCTCGAGATGAGGTCTATGAGCCTCTCAAGCTGTTGCCCACAGCTAGCATGTTCTCATGTGATTGGTGCATTTGCTGCCCCATGCAGGTGGCCATCCTTTCCATGGAACAGCACATCATCGCCATCACCTGCGAGATGGTGGTGCTCATGTTGGAGATGGACTCCTCCATTCTCTGCACATTTACAGACATCGCACTGCAAAAGCTGCCAGAGCCTCATACAATTGTTGCTGCACCTCCAAGATCACCCTCTTTCTCGATGGCCCCTGAGGTTCAGCATCTGCATGCAGCTGAGCAGAGCTTGGAACGTCCTGCGCCCTCCGGTGAGGATTCTCCACTGCTGTCCCTGTCAACACCATCTGCTCTTGCTCACTTGTGATGTGTGCAACGCCAGGTGACAACACTACTCTATCTCGTACAGGACCCACCGAGGTGTGCGTATCTACGCTGGTGCTGGGTGCGCTTGGGTCTGCTGACGGTGCACCCTCAGAGACTGGAGCTTCCTTTGAGGAGTCGTCTTCTTCCTCCGGCTGGACAGTGGCGGGGGGGGGGGGCGGGGGGGCACTTGATGGACCTGTGGAGGTGTAAAGAGATGAATTAGAAGTGTTATATTTAGAATGGGTAACATTACCAATATGTACATGATGACATTTCACTGGCTGCTGACATCAGTCACCATATGAGTGACTGCTGTATGCCATGTGGCTGTATGAGAAGTGATTCTGTCACTAGGTTGCTGGGAGGTCCCCCTCTCTCCGTTCCCCACCACCAGCAGCTCTGCTACTCCAGCAATCTCCAGTGCTTCCTTTTGTGCTGGAGTCAATTCAATGAATATTGGAGGGCCACCTCCAGTTCTCTGTCTCTCCCTGTTGTTCTACGCTCTCTTCTCCTGCAAGGAGGGAAAGAAGCGAAGTTTGAGTGAGAGTGATGGAATGCATGTAAGGAATGGATGGGCTACATCTGTAGCGGGTGACTATGAGGGAGTGGTGTGACATTGCCAAATGGCCTCCTTCTGTGGTGTTACTTGCTATGATTGCATTAGGATGAGGGTGAGTGTCAGTGGTGGTTAGTCAGATGGGGGATGTGAGTATGTACATAGACAGGGAGGGATGGGTGGACCTGCAGGGTAGATTGGTGTGAGGAATGATGTGCTGGAGTAGGCTTGGGTAGGCAGAGTGATGGGGTTGTGGTGACAGGCACATCAGGATGTAGGTGAGTGTGGTGTTGCACTCACCTTTCCTGACCTCATGAGATCATTGAATCTTTTCCTGCACTGGATCCACATCCTCCTGACCTCCTCTGCGATCTTCAACCATGCCCTCTTTGTGTCCTTGGGTGGTCTTTTGTGTCTATCACCAGGAAAGAGGTCCTCCCTACATGCTCTTACTGCCTGCACCAGAACATCGAGGGAGGCATTGTTAAATCTTGGTGTGGCCCTCTGCCTTTGTGTCTTCATGACCCACACTTTTATCAGCTTTATTACGCTACGCAGACCTCTGGATACCAACTTATTCACTTCTACATCGACCTACAAATGAGATGTGCGCAAGGCTGCTTTAAATATTGGCGCTGGAAATGAGTCATCGATGATGTCATCAGACCCACTTCATTTAATTGGACCGGGAAATGCGCATGACTGGTTTAATTGGGGCCATTAAGTAAAAGTCGCCCTGAAGAACACGCTGCTCACAACACCGGATTCCCGACCAGCTACGCGGTCTGCACACATGCAAACCCGACTCCAAGGTATAGATTCCAGCCAAAGAGTCTGCAATGGGATATAGACAGGTTAAGTGAGTGGCAATAAGGTGGAAGATGGAGTATAATGTGGGGAAATATGAGGTTATTCACTTTGTGAGGAAGAATAAAAAACAGAGGCCTGGAAATTGCGGTCGGAGGCTTGACGCCCGCATACGCCTTCAAACCACAAGAAAATTACATACTTACCTTGTGTCACTGGAGCTTTGGACTCTTGCGGTCCTGGGCCTGCAGGTGTACGCAAGCATCCCTGAGATCACGTGGGCCAGGCCAACCAATGACGAAGGGGGATCCCCATTATGCTTATGGGGATTCCATTTACGTATGGAATCCCCATAAGCATAATAGAAATCACCTAATAAATAAAATTTCACAACACTGAAATAAAAATAAATGATCACAGGTTCAAAATTAATGAAAATACCCTTTAATATAAATTTAATTTTTTGAAAAATACATTTTTAAACGGGACAAAAATAAGAAACTCATTTTAATTGTGAGTAAATGTTTAAATCATTTAAAAAATGTTATTTTAACATTTATTTTAACCCTTACGCTGGTAAAAGAAGGCCTTGTGCCTGCTTTTACCAGGCGTGAGGGTTTTGTGGGTATTCGCTGGGTAGACCAACCCTGCGCCATCAAAAGTGAATTCACAGCGGATCCGAACAATCTGTCAAGCAAAATCTTGACAGATCGCAAGTTCCAGGTTTTCGCGCAGCGCACGTGGAAACCCAGAACTTGTGGGGCCATTCACAGTACTTAGGGCTTTGGTGAGGCCACACCCTGAGTACTGTGCACAGTTTTGGTCTTCTTATCTGAGAAAGGGGAGTGAAAAGGAATGTAGTTGTGGTAGGGGACAGTATAATCAGGGGGATAGATACTGTTCTCTGCAGCCACAACCGGGAATTCCAAAGGTTGTGTTGCCTGCCTGGTGCCAGGGTTAAGGATATCTCGTCATAGCTGGAGAAGAACTTGGAGTGGACGGGGGAGGATCCAGTGGTTGTGGGCCACGTAGGAACTAATGATATAGGTAGATCTAGGAATGAGGTTTGGTGAGGGAGGTTTAGCAGCTAGGGGCCAAATTAAAACTTAGAACCTCAAAGGTAATAATCTCTGGATTGTTACCTGAGCCACGTGCAAATTGGCATAGGGACAGACAGATCAGAGAGTTAAACACGTGGCTCAAAGAGTGGTGTGGGAGGAAGGGGTTTCGATTCATGGGACACTGGCATCAGTACTGGGGAAAGAGGGAGCTGTTCCGTTGGGGTGGGCTCCACTTAAACCACGCTGAGACCAGTGCCCTGGCAAATCGAATAACTAGGGCAGCAGATAGGGCTTTAAACTAATGAAGTGGGGGGTGGGGGGGAGGCGGGGTGGGAGGATACAGAAAAGGATAAATTCAAAAGAGGTAAGAGAAATGTCAAAGCTGTAGAGTAGAGTAGTGATCTGGGTAAAGATAAGCAGAGTGGGTCAGGAAGAGACAGAAAGATTGATAAAGGTAATAGGGCACCAGTGACTAAAGTAACATCAGGGAAAAATAGAAAAAAAGTTAAAGCTAAAGGTACTATGGCCTAGAAATTCACTGGCCTTAGCGCTGCTTTTGAGGCGCTAGAGGGCCTAGCGCCGAAGTTATGGCCAGTTTAGAAATTGACAGGGGCCCTAAATCGGCGTTAGGCCGGTAGCGCTGCGCCGGCACCGATGACGTCATCGGTGTGCACAGCGTCCCGGTTGCCATGGTAACCCGCCCGAACTCGGAAATTGAGTTGCGGCCGCCTCGCCCGTGGCAGCCGCAAGCAACGTTCTGGCAGAGGTGCCTTACAGAACTTTGCGCCGGCGCATTAAAGGCCCCGCGGCGGCCGGCCGCTTTCCCGCCGGCCGCCTGGCCGCAGCTCCCTCCCCGGACTTCCCCCCCCTCCCCCCCGGAACAGAAGCAAGCCCGGCACTTGTCCGAGGTGCCGGGCTCATTTTTAAAAAGATTATCGCGGGCCGCGGCCGGGTGCAGGCAGCTCCTGCTTAACGGAAGGAGGAGGCCTGCACTTCCCGAGCCTGCCGCACCGCAGCGGGCGCCGCAGCGCCGGAATAGCGCCGCAATGCAGCGCGTGGCGCCAGTTTTGAGGCGCTAAAACCCTTCAGTAGCGCCGGCAGCCGTTTGGGCGCGGCGCTACTGAATTTTTGGCGCGCGCAAAGGGACTTAGCGCCAGCGCTAACTTCCGGCGCTAAAGCCCTGGCGCAGCGCAAACTCAATTTCTAGGCCTATATCTGAATGCACAAAGCATTCACAACAAAATAGATGAATTAATAGCACAGATAGAAATAAATGGATTTGATTTAATAGCCATTACAGAGTGACCAAGGTTGTGTGGAGCTAAGAAACAACAAGGATTAGAAAACACTAATGGAAGTATCGGGCAGAGTATAAATCCGGAAATTAGAGATGCATGTAGATAGGGCTTTAAACTAAAAAAGTGGGGAAGGGGTCAGGTGAGGGGATATTTAGAATTCTAAACAGAAAGGTCAAGGCAATAGAGCAGTGTAGCGATTTGGGTAACAATAAGCAGAGTGTGACAGGAAGGGACAGAGGCCTAGAAATTGGGTTTTGGCGCAGCGACGGCTTTAGCGCCGGAAGTTAGTGCCGGAGCTAAGTCGCGCTGGGCGGGCCAAAAATTCACTAGTTCTGCGCCCAAACGGCTGCCGGCGCTGCTGAAAGCTGTTTGCGCCTGAAAACTGGCGCTACGCGCTGAATTGCGGCGCTATTCCGACGCTGCGGCGCCCGCTGCGGTGCGGCAGGTTCAGGAAGTGCAGGCCTCCTCCTTCCCTTAAGGAGGAGCTGCCTGCACCCGGCCGCAGCCCGCGAAAATCATTGTAAAAATGAGCCCGGCACCTCGGACAAGTGCCGGGCTTGCATCTGTCCCGGGGGGGGGCGGGGGGGGAGAAGTCCGGGGAGGGAGCTGCGGCCAGGCGGCCGGCGGGAAAGCGGCCGGCCGCCGCGGGGCCTTTAATGCGCCGGCGTAAAGTCCAGTAAGGCACCTCTGCCAGAACGTTGCTTGCGGCTGCCACGGGCGAGGCGGCCGCAAGTCAATTTCGGAGTTCGGGCGGGTTACCATGGCAACCAGGACGCTGCGCACACCGATGACGTCATCGGTGCCGGCGCAGCGCTAACGGCCTAACGCCGATTTAGGGACCCACTCAATTTCCAAACTGGCAATAACTCCGGCGCTAGGCCCTCTAGCGCCTCAAAAGCGGCGCTAAGCCTACCGAATTTCTAGGCCAGAGAGTTTAACATAGAAACATAGAAACATAGAGATAGGAACAGGAGTAGGCCATTCGGCCCTTCGAGCCTGCTCCGCCATTCAATGAGATCATGGCTGATCTTCGTCTGAGATCATAGCTGATCTTACCAGTTCAGTACCCCGTCCCTGCCTTTTCTCCGTAACCCTTAATCCCCTTAGCCTTCAGAAATATATCCAATTCTCTCTTGAAAATATTTATTGAATTAGCCTTCACAGCCCTCTGTGGCAGGGAATTCCACAGGCTCACCACTCTTTGAGTGAAGAAATTCTTCCTCATCTCTGTTTTAAATGATTTGCCCGCTATTTTTAGACTGTGGCCCCTGGTTCTGTGCTCCCCGGCCATTGGAAACATTCTCTCTGAATTCAGCCTGTCCAGGCCTGCCATAATTTTATATGTTTCGATGAGATCCCCTCTCAATCTTCTAAACTCCAGTGAGTACAAGCCCAAACTATTTAATCTCTCTTCGTAGGTCATTCCCGCCATTCCAGGTATCAGCCTGGTGAATCGCCGTTGCACTCTTTCCATGGCAAGAACATCCTTCCGCAGATGGGGCGACCAAAACTGTACACAATACTCCAGATGCGGTCTCACCAGCACCTTGTACAGCTGTAGTAAGGTATCCCTATTCCTATACTCGAACCCCCTTGATATGAAGGCCAACATACCATTTGCCTTCTTAATCGCCTGTTGCACCTGCATGCTCTCCTTCAGTGACTGGTGCACAAGAACACCCAGGTCCCTCTGCACTTCCCCATCTCCCAATCTATTGCCATTTAGATAATAATCTACCCTCCTGTTTTTACCCCCAAAGTGGATAACCTCGCATTTATCCACATTATAGTGCATCTGCCACGTATCCGGCCATTCCCCCAACCTGTCCAAATCGCACTGTAGCCTCCTGACATCCTCATCAGAGCCCACCCCTCCTCCTAGTTTAGTGTCGTCAGCGAATTTGGAAATATTGCATCCAATTCCCTGATCCAGATCATTTATATATATTGTGAACAGCTGGGGTCCCAGGACAGATCCTTGCGGCACCCCGCTGGTCACTGCCTGCCACTCCGAAAACGAGCCGTTTATTCCAACTCTCTGTTTTCTATCCGCCAGCCAGTTCTCTATCCACGTTAATACTTTGCCCCCAATCCCATGAGCCTTAATTTTGCATGATAATCTTTTGTGTGGAACCTTATCGAAGGCTTTCTGGAAGTCAAGGTACACCACATCCACTGGCTCTCCCCCATCTATTTTACCAGTTACTTCCTCAAAAAATTCCAGCAGATTAGTCAAACACGATTTACCCTTTGTAAATCCATGTTGACTCTGTCCGATCCTTTCCCCATTTGTCAAGTGCTCCGCTATTTTATCCTTAATAATGGACTCTAGCATTTTGCCCACAACCGATGTAAGGCTTACTGGTCTATAATTCCCTGCTTTCTCTCTACCCCCCTTTTTAAATATTGGGGTAACATTAGCTACCCTCCAATCCACGGGTACTGTTCCCGAGTCAATGGAGTTCCGGAAGATGATCCTTAGAGCATCTGCTATCTCCAGGGCCACCTCCTTAAGTACCCTAGGATGTAGTTTATCAGGCCCCGGGGATTTGTCGGCCTTCAGTCCCCTCAACTTACCCAACACCATATCCCTAGAGATACTAATTTCTGTCAGCTCCTCCCTCTCATTAGTCCCTATGTTTGCCGATATTCCTGGGAGGTTATTTGTGTCCTCCTTTGTGAATACAGAACCAAAGTATGAGTTTAATTGGTCTGCCATTTCCTTATTCTCCATTATATATTCTCCCGAATCGGACTGCAAGGGACCGACTTGGGATTTTACCAGTCTTTTCCTCCTGATATACCGATAAAAGCTTTTGCAGTCTGTCTTTATGTTTGCTGCAAGTTTACTTTCATATTCTATTTTCCCCTTCCTGATTAATCCCTTTGTCCTCTTTTGCTGTATCCTGTACTGCCCCCAATCTTCCGGTCTGGTGCTTTTTTTTGCCAGTTGATATGCCCTTTTTTTTGATTTTATGCTGTCCCTAATTTCCCTCGTTATCCACGGTTGAGTCACCTTTTTAGGTTTATTTTTATGCCAAACCGGTATAAACATGTTCTGGAATTCTTCCATTCTATCTTTGAATGCTTGCCATTGTCTATCCACTGTCAATCCCCCCAGAAACACCACCCAATCAATCTTACCCAATTCCCGTCTCATACCCTCGTAATTCCCTTTATTTAAGTTCTGGACCTTAGTCTCTGATTCAATTTCCTCACTCTCCATCTCGACTGAGAGCTCGATCATATTATGATCGCTCTGACCCAAAGGGCCTCGTACAAGAAGATTGCTGATAAGTCCCTTCTCATTGCACAATACCCAGTCTAAAATGGCCTGATCTCGAGTCGGCTCCTCGACATATTGGTCCAGATAACCGTCCCGAAAACATTCCAGGAATTCCTCCTCCTCAGAATTTTTACTAATTTGGGTAGTCCAATCAATATGTAAATTAAAGTCACCCATGATGACAGCTGTGCTCTTATCGCACGCTTCTCTAATTTCCCTTTTTATGCCTTCCCTCACCTCCATATTACTATTTGGAGGCCTATATATCACACCCACTAACGTTTTCCTCCCCTTGCTATTTCTCATTTCTACCCATACAGATTCCGTTTCATCCGAGTTAATATCCTTCCTTTCCATTGCATTAATCCCCTCCTTTACCAGCAATGCTACCCCACCTCCCCTACCTTTTTGCCGATCCTTCCTAAATATTGTATATCCCTGGATGTTAAGTTCCCAGCCTTGCCCACCCTGCAGCCACGTTTCTGTAATCCCAATCAAATCATACTTGTTTACCTCTATTTCCACAACTAATTCATCCACCTTGTTCCTAATGCTTCTAGCATTAAGATACAAAGCCTTCAGGCTTGCTTTTTTCACACTCTCATTATGAATTAGTTTGGCCCTTTGTGTTTCTCTCCTTTGCTTATTGCTTCTCACCTTTCTACCATCTATTTCTGACTTCATATGACTTCCCTCTTTTCCACTACCTAGGTTCCCATCCCCCTGCCAAATTAGTTTAAATCCTCCCGAACCACCCTAGAAAATATTACCCCGAGGACATCGGCTCCCTCACAGTTCAGGTGTAGACCGTCCCCTTGGTACAGGTCACTCCTCCCCAAGAACTGGTTCCAATGCCTCAAGAATTTAAATCCCTCTCCCTTGCACCACTGCTCAAGCCACGTATTTAGCTTATCTATCTTACTCTCTCTAAACTTATTAGCTCGTGGCACTGGTAGCAATCCAGAGATTACTACCTTTGAGGTCCTACTTTTCAATTTAGCGCCTAACTCCCTAAATTCAGCTTGTAGGACCTCCTCCCTCTTTTTACCTACATCGTAGGTAGCAGTGCAGCAGAGAATAAGGTCAAAGCAGGGAATAATGGTAAAAATTTTTAATTAAAGGCTTTTTATCTGAATGCATGAAGCATTCATAACAAGATAGATGAACTAATGGCACAAATAGAGATACAGGAAACTCTTTTTTATCCGGCACCGACGGGACCGGCGTGCTGCCGGTTTATCAAAAAGTCCGGATTACAGAAAGGTATAGTAAAAGGTATGAGAGCCCCGTACACAGCAACAGATCCAGGCTTCCCTGTTGCTTAGCAACAGGTGCAGGAACCCCGGCCACAAGATCCAGGCATCCCTGTTGCTTAGCAACAGGTGCAGGAACCCTGGTTACACAGCCACAGATCCAGGAACGACCACTAATATGAAGTAAAACTTACCTGAACCTACTCCTGAATTTTGCCGGTTAACAGAGATTTCCAGTTATTTAGGTGCCGGTAAATCAAGAGTTTCCTGTAAATGGGTTTGACCTAATAGCCATTACAGAGACGTGGTTGCAAGGTGACCAAGGTTGGGAACTAAATGTTCCAGGTTACTTGAAGTTTCAAAAAGACAGGCAGAATGGAAAAGGAGGGGGAGTAGCCCTGCTAATAAAGGATGACATAAGGACAGCAGAGAGAAAGGATCTTGACTTGGAAGATCAGGAAGTAGAATCAGTATGGGTGGAGATAAGGAATAACAAGGGGCAGAAAACACTGGTGGGAGTAATATATAGGTCCCCTAATAGTAGCTATACAGTTGGACAGAATATTAATCAGGAAATAGTAGGAGCTTGTAACAAAGGTAATACAATAATCGTGGGAGACTTGAATCTTCATATAGACTAGACAAATCAAATTGGCAAAGGTAGTCTTGAGGACAAGTTCATGGAATGCATTCAGGACAGTTTCCTAGAACAATAAGTCATGGAACCAACCAGGGAACAGGCTATTTTAGATCTTGTATTGTGTAATGAGACAGGGTTAATTAGCAATCTCATAGTAAAGGATCCTTTGGGCAAGAGTGATCATAATACGATAGAATTTCACATTAAGTTTGAGAGTGACTTGCCTAAGTCCGAAACTAGAGTCATAAACTTAAATAAAGTCTTAATAGGTATGAGGGGTGAGTTGGCTAAGGTAGATTGGAAAAAAGGTACAGTGGTAGATAAGCAGTGGCTAGCATTTAAAGAAATATTTCATAATTCTCAACAAAAATACATTCCATTGAGAATCAAAAACTCCACGGGAAAAATGATCCATCTGTGGCTAACTAAAGAAGTTAAGGATAGCATTAGATTGAAAGAAGAAGCTTATAATGTTGTGAAGAATAATAGTAAGCCTGAGGATTGGTAGAGTTTCGAAACTAACAAAGATGACCAAAAAATTGATAAAAAGGGAAAAAATAGAATGAGAGAAAACTAGCAAGAAATATAAAAGCAGATTGTAAGAGCTTCTACAAGTATGTAAAAAGGAAGAGAGTAGCAAAAGTAAGCATTGTTCCCTTATATGCTGAGACAGGAGAAATTATTATGGGGATAAGGAAATGGCAGAAACGTTAAACAAATATTTTATATCTGTCTTCACAGTAGCAGACACAAAAAGCATACCAAAACTGGTGGGGAACCAAGGGTCTAATGAGGTGAGGAACTTAACGTAATTAATATAAGTAGAGAAAAAGTACTAGAGAAACTAATGGGACTAAAAGCTGATAAATCCCCTGGACCCAACAGCCTACATCCTAGGGTTCTAAAAGAGGTAGCTGAAGAGATAGTGGATGCATTGGTTTGGATCTTCCAAAATTCCCTAAATTGTAGACGGTCCCAGCGGATTGGAAGGTCGCAAATGTAACACTGCTATTCAAGAAAGGAAGGAGAGAAAAAACATAGAACTATAGTCCAGTTAGCCTGACATCAGTCATCAGGAAAATGCTGAAATCCATTGTTGAGGAAGTGGTATCAGGGCACTTAGAAAATCATAACATGATTAGGCAGAGTCAACATGGTTTTATGAAAGGGAAATCGTATTTGACAAATTTATTAGAGTGTTTTGAGGATGTAACTAGCAGGGTAGATAAAGGGGAACCAGTGGATGTAGTCTATTTGGATTTCTAAAAGGCATTCGATAAGGTGCCACCTAAAAGGTCATTACACAAGATTAGGGCCCAAGGGGTTGGAGGTAATATAGCAGCATAGATAGAGGATTGGTTAACGGACAGAAACCTGAGAGTAGGGATATTGTGCAATGAGAAAGGGTTAAATAATAACCTTGTAGCAAACGGGCCTTTGGGGAAGAGTGAACATAATATGATAGAATTTTATATTGAGTTTGAAAGTAATTTAGTTAAATCCAAAACTAAGGTCTTAAATCTAAACAAAGCAAACTACATAGGTATAAGGGGTGAGTTGGCTAAGGTAGATTGGGAAACTATATTAAAAGGTATGACGGTAGACAAGCAATGGTTAGCATTTAAAGAGTTAATACATAATTTATAACAAATATACATTGCTTAAGGCACAAAAACCTCACAGGAAAATTGGTTCAACCATGGCTAACAAGAGAAGTTAAAGATAGTATTAGATCAAAGGAAGAGGCTTATAATGTTGCCAAAAAGAATAGTAAGCCTGAGGATTGGGATGATTTTAGAATTCAACAAAGGAGGACCAAGAAATTGATAAAGAAAGGGAAAATAGAATATGAGAGTAAACTAGCAAGAGACATAAAAACAGACTGTAAAGCTTCTATAGGTATGTAAAAAGGAAAAGATTAGCGAAAGTAAATGTGGGTCCCTAACAGGCTGAGACAGGAGAAATTATAACAGGGAATAAGGAAATGGCAGTGAAATTAAACAAATACTTTAGGCTGGATTTTCATTGAGGAGTCGGGTAGGAGGCAGGACTACAACTTTCGGGGTTGTAGTCCTCCCGCCTCCATCGAGTTCTAGCCAACCCACGCGATTTTGACTTGATTGACCTTGTTGAGCCCGCCCAGTGGGCTCAGCAGGCCAATTAAGGGCCACCCGGCAACAGGTGACGTCAGAGATTGATATTTCATCTGTCAAGGCTTTTTGACAGATGAAATATCAACATTTCACAACTGTTTGAAGCTGTCAAACACTGACAATCTGTACTCTAAGTTAATTCCTTCCTCTCAGGATGATTTAGAGATCTCCCTGGAACAGAAAGCTGAATGCTGCAATTTTTGACAGCTTGCAGCCATTCTGCTTTCTGTGCCAGTGAGATGAGGGACTCCTGAGACCTGAAGGAAGGAAGGCTGTAAAGGTAAGTAAAGGTATGTAAAACTTATTTAAACACTTTACACACACCAAACACTTTGCACTCATGCACCCATCACTCACCTGAACACCGGACACCTCGACCCCTCCAAGCCCTTCATCCTGACGATCCGCCTCCTCTAACTTGGCGTGGTTTGGAGCCGTCGGGAATCCCACAGCTCAACATTAAAAATAGGGATTAGGCTAAAAACTGCCTGTTAACTACCTGTTAACAGGCAGTTAATTGGCACTAATCCCCTTCCCACCTCGGGGAGGCAGGTCCCAGTGCGGGTCGGGTACCCGCCTCCTTTGAAACTGGCATGGAGGCGGGTTGGGTGTGGGAAGGGTTCGTGCCCCTCAATTTAGGGATTTTAACCCCCTACACGCCTCCAATCCCGCCTCCACGGCCCAATGAAAATCCTACCCTTTGTGTCTGTCTTCACGGAAGAAGACGCAAAAAACTTCCCAGAAATAGTGGAGAACCAGGGATCAAGCAAGAATGAGGAACTGAAAAAAATTAGTATTAGTAAAAAAATAGTACTGTAGAAATTAATGGGACTGAAAGCCAATAAATCCCCTGGACCTGATGGCCTACATCCTAGGGTTTTGAAAGAGGAGCCTATAGAGATAGTGAGTGCATTGGTTGTCACATTCCAAAATTCCATAGATTCTAGAACAGTTCTTGCAGATTGGAAAGTAGCAAATGTAACCCCACTATTTAAGAAAGAAGGGAGAGAGAAAACGGGTTACTACAGATCAGTTAGCCTGACATCAGTAGTATGGAAAATGCTAGAATCTATTATTAAGGACATGGCAACAGGACACTTAGAAAATAATAATTGGATTGGGCAGAGTCAGCACGGATTTATGAACGGGAAATCATGTTTGACAAATCTGTTAGAATCTTTTGAGGTTGTAACTAACAGAATAGATAAGGGGGAACCAGTGGATGTGGTGTATTTGGATTTTCAGAAGGCATTCGATAAGGTGCCACAGAAAGGTTATTAAACAAAATTAGGGCTCATGGGATTGGGGGTAATATACTATAGAGGATTGGTTAATGGACAGAAAACAGAGAGTAGGAATAAACAGTTCATTTTTGGGTTGGCAAACTGTAACTAGTGGGGTACCGCAAGGATCAGTGCTTTTTCAAAAATTTGTTTATGGGATGTGGGTGTGGCTGGCAAGGCCAGCTTTTATTACCCATCCTTAATTGCCATGGGGAAGGTGGTGGTGAGCTGCCTTCTTGAACCACTGCAGTCCGTGTGGTGAAGGTACTCCCACAGTGCTGTTACGGAGGGAGTTCCAGGATTTGGACCCAGTGACGATGAAGGATTAGCAATATACTTCTAAGTCAGAATGTTGTGTGACTTGGAGGCAAACTTGGAGGTGGTGGTGTTCCCATGCGCCTGCTGCCCTTGTCCTTCTAGGCGCGTTTGGGAGGTGCTGCCAAAGAAGCCTTGGCGAGTTGCTGCAGTGCATCTTGTAAATGGTACACACTGCAGCCACGGTACGTCGGTGTTGGAGGGAGTGAATGTTTAAGGTGGTGGATGGGGTGCCATTCAAGCGGGCTGCTTTGTCCTGGATGGTGTCGAGCTTCTTGAGTGTTGTTGGAGCTGCACTCATCCAGGCAAGTGGAGAGTATTCCATCACACTCCTTACTTGTGTTTTGTAGATGGTAGAAAGGCTTTGGGGAGTCAGGAGGTGAGACACTCGTCGCAGAATACCTAGCCTCTGACCAGCTCTTGTTACCACAGTAGTTATGTGGCTAGTCCAGTTAAGTTTCTGGTCAATGGTGACCTCCGGGATGTTGATGGTGGGGGATTCGGCGATGGTAATGCTGTTGAATGTCAAGGGGCGGTGGTTAGACACTTGCTTGTTGGAGATAGTCATTGCCTGGCACTTGTGTAGTGCAAATGTTACCTACCACTTATCAGCCCAAGCTTGAATGTCATCTAGGTCTTGCTGCATGCGGGCATGGACTGCTTCATTATCTGAGGAGTTGCGAATGGCACTGAACACTGTGCAGTCATCAGCGAACATTCCCACTTCTGACATTATGTTGCAGGGAAGGTCATTGGTGAAGCAGCTGAAGATGGTTGGGCCTAGGACGCTGCCCTGAGGAACTCCTGCAGCGATGTCCTGGAGCTGTGGTGATTGACCTCCAACCACCACAACTATCTTCCTTTGTGCTAGGTATGACTCCAGCCAGTGGAGAGTTTCCCCCTCAATTCCCATTGACTTGAGTTTTATTAGGGCTCCTTGATGCCACACTCGGCCAAATGCTGCCTTGATGTCAAGGGCAGTCACTCTCACCTCACCTCTGGAATTCAACTGCTTTGTCCATGTTTGGACTAAGGCTGTAATGAGGTCAGGAGCCGAGTGGTCTTAGTGGAACCCAAACTTGGCATCAGTGAGCAGGTTATTGGTGAGCAAGTGCCGCTTGATAGCCCTGTCGATGACACCTTCCATCACTTTACTGATGATTGAGAGTAGGCTGATGGGGCGGTAATTGGCCGGATTGGATTTGTGCTGCTTTTTGTGGACAGGACATACCTGGGCAGTTTTCCACATTCTCGGATAGATGCCAGTGTTGTAGCTGTATTGGAACAGCTTGGCTAGAGGCGCGGCTAGTTCTGGAGCACAAGTCTTCAGCACAACAGTCGGGTTGTTGTCGGGGCCCATAGCCTTTGCTGTATCCACTGTGCTCAGGCATTTCTTGATCTCACGTGGACTGAATCGAATTAGCTGAAGACTGGCTTCTGTGATGGTGGGGACCTCAGGAGGAGGCTGATATGGATCATCCACTTGGCACTTCTGGCTGAAGATGGCTGCAAATGCTTCAGCCTTGTCTTTCGCACTCACGAGCTGGGCTCCACCATCATTAGTTGTTTAATGGTCCACCACCATTCACGACTGGATGTGGCAGGACTGCAGAGCTTTGATCTGATCTGTTGATTGTGGGATCGCTTAGCCCTGTCTATAGCATGCTGCTTCTCCTTTTTAGCATGTATGTAGTCCTGTGTTGCAGCTTCCCCAGGTTGGCACCTCAGTTTTAGGTACGCCTGGTGCTGATCCTGGCATGCTCTTCTACACTCCTTATTGAACCAGGGTTGGTCCCCTGGCTGGATGGTAATGGGAGAGTGAGTGATATGCCAGGCCATGAGGTTACAGATTGTGGTGGAATACAATTCTGCTGCTGCTGATGGCCCACAGCATCTCAAGGGTTCCACAGTTTTGAGCTGCTAGATCTGTTCTGAATCTATTCCATTTAGCACGGTGGTAGTGCCACACAACATGATGGAGACTGTCCCCAGTGTGAAGACGGGACTTTGTCTCCACAATGGCTGTGCAGTGGTCACTGCTACCAATACTGTCATGGATAGATGCATCTGCGGCAGGTAGGTTGGTGAGGACGAGGTCAAGTAGGTTTTTCCCTCGTGTTGGTTCTCTCACCACCTGTCGCAGGCCCGGTCTGGCAGCTATGCCCTTCAGGCCTCAGCCAGCTCGGTCAGTAGTGGTGCTACCGAGCCACTCTTGGTGATGGACATTGAAGTCCCCCACCCAGAGTACATAGCTTGGGCCTCAGCTATTCATAATTTACATCTATGATTTGGATGACGGGACCAAATGTAATATATCCAAGTTTGCTGATGATACAAAGCTGGGTGGGAATGTAAATTGTGAGGAGGATGCAAGGAGGCTCCAAGGGGCTATAGACAGGCTAAGTGAGTGGGCAAGAAAATGGCAAATGGAATATAATGTGGAGAAATATCAAGTTATCCACTTTGGTAGGAAAAATAGAAAAGCAGAGTATTTTTTAAATGGTGAGAGATTGGGAAATGTTGGTATTCAGAGGGAGCTGGGTGTCCTGGTACATGAATCGCTGAAAGTTAATATGCAGGTACAGCAAGCAATTCGGAAAGGAAATGGTATGTTGGCCTTTATTACAAGAGGATTTGCATATAAGAGTAAAGACGTCTTACTGCAATTATATAGGGCCCTGGTGAGACCACACCTGGTCTTACAGTTTTGGTCTCCTTACCTAAGGAATGATATACTTGCCATAGAGGGAGTGCAACAAAGGTTCACCCAACTGATTCCTGGGATGGGGGGATTGTCCTATGAGTAGAGATTGAATAGACTAGGCCTATATTCTCTGGAGTTTAGAAGAATGAGAGGTGATCTCATTGAAACATACAAAATTCTTACAGGGTTTGGCAAGGTAGATGCAGGGAGGATGTTTCCCTGGCTGGGAAGTATAGAACCAGGGGTCACAGTCTCAGAATAAGGGGTCGACCATTTAGGACTGAGATGAGGAGAAATTTCTAAAGAGGGTGGTGAATCTTTGGAATTCTCTACCCCAGAGGGCTGTGGAGGTTCAGTTGTTGAGTATATTCAAGACAGAGATCGATAGATTTTTGGATATTAAGGGAATCAAGGGATATGGGGATAGTGCAGGAAAGTGGAGTTGAGGTAGAAAATCAGCCATGATCTTATTGAATGGCAGAGCAGGCTCGAAGGACTGAATGGCCTACTCATGCTCCTAGTTCTTATGTTCTTATGACATACATGCCTTAGAGATGTTACAACAAAAATTCACTAGATTGATCCTTGGGATGAGAGATCATGAAGAGAGATTGGCTGGAGTTTCTCAAGGGAGGCAGGTTGGGGGCGGGGGCTTCCAAGGCGGGCCGGAAATCCAGGAGGCCGGGTTTAACGGCAGGGCCTGATTTGAATGTGTGGCCTCAGATTCCTGCCCACAGCCAGCCAGATTGAAAGGCTAGGATCGGGGGGGGCGGGGGGGGGCAGAGGGGGTCGGCATGGTCGGGGATTGGGGGGGGTCGGGGATCGGGAGGGGTTTTGGCCGGGGATCGGGGAATCAAGAATTGGCCGTGGGTATTGGGGATCAGCATGGCCTAGGTCAGGGATCAGGAGGGGGGTGGTCGGAGATTGCAGGGGTTAGAGAGGTTCGGGGCCGGCCACCGGAGGATTGTGGCCGGCCTCAGCATCATCGATGGGATTGGGAGGGGAGTCCTCATGGTGAGGATCGGAGGCCTGGGATGGCGATCGGAGGCCTTGTGGTGGGGTCACCGATCACGGGGTCTGGGTTAGGTAGGGACCCTGGATCCAGGAGGTAGAGATAAAGCCACTTACCTCCTCGATGCAGCATGCCCCGCCTCAGTTTAACTGCCGAGTTACCAGAATTGTGTGAAACCCATCCACTTGCAGCTATGTTCAAAATGGAGTTGAAAAAAGAGGCTGTCAGCCTCATTACAATACTTAAATTAAGGTACCGCCCCCTAGGAGTGGATTGATTGCCTGCCCCCTGTCCCACCTCTGTTAAAACCGGAAGTGGGTGGGTTGGAGTCGGGATCAGGTCCGGAATCCCATTTTTAACAATTTAACTGCCCCCACGCTCCAAACCCACCCGTCCTTTGTGAATCTTTGGAATTCTCTGCCCCAGAGGGCTGTGGATGCTGAGCCGTTGAGTATATTCAAGGCTGAGATCGATAGATTTTTGGACTCATGGGGAATCAAGGGATATGGAGATCGGGCAGGAAAGTGGAGATCGGGCAGGAAAGTGGAGTTGAGGTCGAAGTTCAGCCATGATCTTATTGAATGGCAGAGCAGGCTCGAGAGGCTGTATGGTCTACTTCTGCTCCTAATTCTTATGTTCTTATATTCCTGTAAAATAAAGCAATGAGAAGAAAATAAGCTAGAATAGTGCAGAAATAGAAAATGCAACAAAAGAGATTCAACAGACAATAAGTCATGAGGTAAATGGGAATACTTTATACATCTTTTTACTTTATTTCTGTTTCGTTGGTGTGTGTGTGGGTGGGCAGCTTTGGAGAGTTTAAAATAATTTAGGCAAGAACCAAAATTAATTTTTGAAAACTGAAATATAAATGTTGATACTATAAAATTAATGCTTTAATATTTTTATTACTGATGTGTGGGAACTAGGTGTTTTTCTGGCAGGACAGTTTAACATTCCTATACGTTGCACTATTTATAGTTAATTCTCCCATCCTCGAGATTGCTTTTTATCAAACCAGCAATAGTCAGAAGTGACATTTTATAAAGTTCATCCAATAATGTGTTTTTTTACATTTTTAATGTTTTACTATTTTTTCTCAGGCTGTTTTTAAAGTAGAATCTGAAAGATGTAATTTATTCTATATTTTTTGAGTAATGTTACCTTTTCAACATAAAGGTATCTTTCAGCCCTTTAACACATTTTTTAAAAAATGTTCATATTTTAAGCATAAATGTATAAAGTGCAATTTAATTTAGTATAATGGGAATAAATTAGGTATTTATTAATTGGTAATATAAATTCATAGCAATTATAGTAAATTATAAATTAAAGATTAGGATTGATTACAAAATTATTTGCTGAACATATTACTTAATGATATCTTAATTGTTGAAAATTTGTATTATATAAGTGACACAGAGCTATTTTAAGAGGTAAATTCACAATATCACACTCCAGTGTGGCATGAAATTGAAGGCAATGAAAATGAAAATGGGAGAAATATATAACGGGTGGCTGAATCGATATCGCCCATTTAACAGTATTGCCCAGAGTCACAATTACCTCCATTGTGTCCAGTTAGAATCTTACAACATTGATTCTCCATTAAACAGGTTTCCAGGAGAGGCAATCAGCAGAGATATTGGGGTACAAAAGCGAAATACTGCAGATGCTGGAAATCTGAAATAAAAACAGAAAATGCTGGAAATACTGAGCAGGTCAGGCAGCATCTGTCGAAAGAGAAACAGAATTAACATTGCAGGTCGATGACCCTTCGTCATAATTAATTATAAATAGTGCAAAGTATAGGAATGTTAAACTGTCCTGCCAGAAAAACACCTAGTTCCCACACATCTGACGAAGGGAAACGTAAACTCTGTTTCTCTCTCTACAGATGCTGCCTGACCTGTTCAGTATTTCCAGCATTTTCTGGAGATATTGGGGTAGTTTTTCCAACTTCGGGTGTGAACTATGCATAACTTTCCAGCCATTTAAATTCATGTTAGAAAATTTTGCATGGCATGCCCCCAAATTTCTAATGTGTGCTCCTGGCAGACAAGACACAAAGTGGAAAATTATCCCTGTTGTGCAAAGGCACAGCATTGGAGGGAAAATCAGCCTGGCTGCTCTTGTGCACCTCTTAACAGCCACTTGCAGAATACTGGGAGCAGGTCACCTAGCTGCCTTCTCAGTGAGGGAATAATGCATGTCTTGGGGAAGGGGAATTCTAATGAAGGGGATAAAGTGAAAAATTGAAGGGAGAAGAACAGCAACATGAGACAGCATAACTGACATTGCATCACACCACATTACGACAGCACCTCCCAAACACTCAACCTCCACCACCTAGAAGGACAAGGGCAGCATGGGACATCATCACCTCCAAGTTCCCCTCCAAGTCACACAACATCCCAACTTGGAAATATATCGCTGTTCCTTCATCGTCACTGGGTGAAAATCCTGGAACTCCCTACCTAACAGCACTGTGGGTGTACCTAGACTGCAGCGGTTAAGAAGGCTCAACACCACCTTCCCAAGTGCAACTAGGGATGGACAATAAATGCTGGCCTTGCTGGCGACGTCCTCACCGCAAGCACGATTTTTTTAAATGGAGCCATTGCAAACTCCCATCTTAGACATGACTGCCCCTCACATTCAATAATAGCAAAGGGAGAAGTGGTGAAATTCAGGAAGAGGACTGTACCTCCCTCAGTGGTGGAGTGAATTCCTCCTCCGTGGGTTCAAAAGAAGCAGAATTATGTCGTTTCTCATTAGAGCAAGAGGCACTGTTCCACATTTTAGAATTTTTTAGATTGATTCTGTTCCAATACCTTGATGCTCATTTTACATCCAACTGATGGGGGGACAGGCTAGTGTTGTGAGTAAGAATGTTGGGGGAAATTTTTCGGGGGGTCAGCAGACATGTTTGGTGGCAGTTCGGGTGGGAAAATGTTTTTTTTACCTTTATGTCTCACCATTCGCTGCAACTCACGAAGTCACTTCCAAAGGTGCACACAAACCTGTCCAAGAACGCAAAGTGTTGAAAATAAAGATTTCAATGTTTGACAGCACATTAACAGAAACTTCACATGAACATTGGCTAAACCATCCAAGTGCCTACCCTTGTGTGTTGTTAGTTGTTATGGTTGGGCTAGGATGAGATGAGTGTGAGGGGTAGCTAGTGAGATGGGAAAGTGATAATGTAGATAGAGAGAGAGGAATGGGTGGAGGTGCAAGGTAAGTTGGTGTGAGTAAGGATATGCAGGAGTAGGGTAGGAAAGGCAGAGTGATGGGGATGTGATGAGTGGCACAGCAGGATGAGGTTGAGTGTGGCTTTGTAGTAACACTTCGTGATCTACTGAGATCATTGACAGGTTTGTGCCACTGCAGCCTGGTCCTCCTGATGATATCCCTGCTTGTGTCCTCCTGTGCAATATGCAACCAGGCTGCGTTGGTGTCCTGGGGAGGTCTCTTCCGCCCATGGGAAGGGAAGAGGACTCCCCTGCATGCTGTGACTCCCTCCATAAGCATATAGAGGGAGTCATGGGAGAGCCTGGGTGCAGGCGTGCATCTCTATGCAGTGCTTGTCAGTATTTGCAGCACCTCAATGCTGTAGAACACTGACAGCACAAATGTCAAAATCAATTTGCGCATGGTCCCTTCAAGGAAACCGGCTGATGACGCTTCATCAAGTGTCGTCATCAGACCCGCTTCCTTCAATTGGATGGCAAATGCGCTGAGCAGGCTTAACAAGCCCAAACAGCGTAAAATCTTTTCACAGAGCAGGCTGGAGCCAGCAGCGGGGTTGCACTCCGCCACCAGCCCTGGCTGCATCAGACCCGCCTCGGTAGGCAAAATTGCGGCCGATGTTTTCTGTGTAGACAGTCTTTTGGGTGCCAGTCTACAGAACCCATTTATTGTGCAAGATGTTACTGCTGTAATTTTTCCAATGTCATCACTGTTAGGGTCACTAACAGTAAATGGCAAAATAAGCCAATTTACAAAAAGCATTTGATTACAAAAGAAAAACATTAAGTAAGTATTTTGCAACAGCTTTTACAATTGATGGTGGGAGTGAGAATGTAGGCACACCGGAGGAGGATATGGAACAATTGTTGGAGGTAACTGTAGAAAAGGAATTAATTCTGAAAAAATTAGAAAAACTCAAGGGAGCCAAGTCCTGATAGCTTGCACCCTAGGCTATTGAAAGAAGTAGGAGAGGAGATAGCAGAGGCTCTGGTCATGTTTTCAAGGCCTCTTCAAATATGACAGTTGAGTTATGGGACTCGAGTAGCAAATTTAACACTTGTGTTTAAGAAAGAAGAGAAGGATAAACTGGGTAACAATAAACCAGTTAGTCTAACCAGTTATGGGCAAACTCTTCAAATTCATAATTTGAGATCAAATTAAGGAGCATTAAGGAGCCAATTATAGCCAGAATGAATGCGTTAAAGACAAGTTATGTTTAACAAACCTAATAGAGTTTTAAGAAGAAATGACTGAATGTATATGAATTTTAGAGGGCTGTTTGATGAAGGGGGGAATTTTTCGGGGGGTCAGCCAGCGCGTTTGGTGGCGGGTCGGCAGAGAAAATGTTTTTTTTGAATGCGGGTAGGGAACCCACTGTCAAGCCGCCTCCACCCTAGTCTCCCAGATGTCGGGTCTGTCATTGCTGAACAGACCCGACACCAAGCGGCGGGGGAGGCAATTTAGATCATTAGATAGGTTGTTAAGAGGCAATTAAATAAGTATTTTAAGCTCACCTTTAGATTTTTAGAGTTCGCCAATGGCTTCCCCGCTGCTCGGGGATCACGTCAGGTAAGGAGGTCGGGTGTTGTGTCAAAGTGGGATGATTTCTTTACTTGACAGCTGCAAATGGTGTATAAAAGCTCCCATTTCATAGGTCTTCACTTTCCAAGTTCAGAAGCTGTTGTTTACTGCATTTGGAAGACAGATTGAGCTTTATGCAGGTTGCAAGTGTTTGGAGCAAACTCTCTTTCTAGTGTCACCTCATTGGAACAACCTCTCTCACCACTGACAGATCACTTGTGTCATCTCAAGTTCACCTGCCATCTATTACATCAGCATCGGTGCCCTTGAAAAAATCTCACCTTGGTCCTCAGAATTCCACCACGATCAGCCTCAACGCCAGCAGCACCAGGCACACCAGCAGCACCAACAACACCAACCTTCCCCGCAATCAGCTGGTGCTGCACAGGACACAGGGCATCAGCACCCAACAGCATTGCTGCCCTGGAGGCCAGGGATGGCCTCACCATGGCCAGGTTTACTTCACTTGACACTGTACACCCTGGCTACCACATGATGCGCCAGGTTGGCACTACCCCACACCAATACCATAAAGCATCCCTACAATGCTCAAGCCATTCCTTTCACACTCATCACCATTGTGGGGGGTACCATTATGTCTCACTATTCACTGCAACTCACTAAGCCATTTCCAAAGGTGCACACAAATCTGTCCAAGAATGCAACGTGTTGTAAATAAAGATTTCAATGTTTGACAGAACATTAACAGAAACTTCACATGGACATTGGCTACAACACACAAGTGCCTACCCTTGTGATTTGTTAGTTGTTATGATTAGACTAGGATGAGGGTGAGTGTGAGGGGTGGCTAGTGAGATGGGGAAGTGATAATGTAGATCGAAAGGGATAGGTGGAGGTGCAAGGTAAGTTGGTGTGAGTAAGGATGTGCAGGAGTAGGGTAGGGAAGGCAGAGTGATGGGGATGTGATGAGTGGCACAGCAGGATAAGGTTGAGTGTGGCTTTGCAGTAATGCTTCGTGATCTACTGAGATCATTGAAACGTTTGCGCCACTGCAGCCTTGTCCTCCTAACTACATCCCTGCTTGTGTCCTCCATAAGCATATGGAGGGAGTCACGGGAGAGCCGGGTGTAGGTGTGCACCTCTGTGCAGTGCTTGTCAGTGTTTGCAGCACCTCAATGCTGTAGAACACTGACAGCAGAACTGTCAAAAATCAATTTGCACATGGTTCCTTTGAGTAAACCGGCTGATGACATGTCATCAAATGACGTCATCAGACCCGCTTCCTTCAATTGGCTGGGAAATGCGCAGGACTGGCTTAACAAGCCCAAGCAATATAAAATTCTTTTCACAGTGGGCTGGAGCCGGCAGTGGTGTTGCACCCCGCCACCGACCCTGGCTGCACTAGACCCGCCTCAGTAGGCGAAATCGCAGCCAAAGTGTCTCACAAGAGGCTTGTTAGAAAATTTTAGGTATATGGTGCAAGAGGAAATGTAGTTAACAGACAGGAAATATATGATTAGGTTAATTCCGAAGTTGGAGAAGAGTTGGAAGTGATGTACCCAAAGGGTCAGTGCTGGGTCCACTTTCACTCTCTGGGCTCGATTTTGCCATTGGGGTCGGACTGGGGCGTGTCAGGTGGTTTTCATGTCAGGACCCCGACTCCGATGTGAAGTGGGAAAAAGTGCGATTTTCCCCTAATTGGGCACTTGATTTCCAGTGTGGGGGAACCCCTGGACCAATTAGTCTTTCCATCCTGAAAGTCGCCTCCAATGATATCATCAGTGCTGCTGGATTTAAGGCCTGCAAGCAGCCTTGCTTCTTCTGGAGACTGGAAACGCTTTGGACATTGTATGAAGGACTTCATTTACCGACCATGTCCACCAGTAAGCAAAAGTGTGCACCTCGATTTGATGAGCCCTCCCTCCAAGCTCTGGTGCAGGGAGCAAGATCTAATAAGTAGCTGCTCTTCCCTTCCTCAGGGAGAAAAAAGCCACCACAACAGACGAACGCTGTGTGGCTGCAAGTGGCCCATGAGGTCAATGCAATCTCTATGTGCCGCAGAATCTGGCTGCAGTGCAGGGAGAGGTTTCATGACCTTCTCCGCACAGGAAAAGTGAATATGATTTTCTCATCATCCTCAATCTCATCCCCATCACCTCTCCTCACCAGCACTCTGCTTTGCCAACCTCTTCCTCCACATCCCACTTGACACTGACATCCCTGCACCCTTATCCATTCCCTCTCTCTCTATGGTCACATTCATTTAACTATTTGACCATGCAGCCCTCACACTCCCTATCACTGTGACGCAATGACAACAACTTACAACACACAGGGAGGGCCCTTTGTCTCTATGCTATGGATCCTCTACACTCACTCTTTCATTCTCACTCAAACTCCACTTGTGTCCCTCATTGTGGTCAGAGTGATAGGAATCCATAGGCTCTTGGCCAGGGTCGATGGTCTGATAAGAAGGTGCGAGGCAAAAGTGTTTGATTGTGCAGGCTAAGCAAATTCTGGCCAAGATGAGTGCATCCCTTGCATCCCTGGCAGCAATGTAGTCGCGCGCTGGCGCCTTCTGACCTGTGCAGCTTCAGGTGGGTGAGCAGCAGCTTGGCGCTCCTGTTGTTGCTGCTGCTGTTGGTGGTGTTGTTGTTTATGATTCTGCTGCTGCCACGGTTGGTCTTCGTCTGAATCTGATGTCCAGGAGGAAAGGAAATAAGTGGTTCCCATGCTTCTGGTATATGCCTCAGTTGAGGAAGCACTCAGTCAAGGTGGCGAGAGGGGTTTCCCAGGAGGTCACACTGGAGATGGGTGTCAGGCTCCAAACTTCCACAACAATGGGTATGCCTGCTAAAAGTTCCCCCAGACCTGAGACAACTAAGTTCTGCCACCTGCAAATGATGATTGGTGAAAACTCCTTTTTAATGGTGGAGCTGCAGCTGTTAGTAAGCAGTTCACTTGTGAGGCCGCCAGGATTAACTGGCGTGTTCCAGAGGAGATGTGCAGGACGTGGGAAAAGTGATAAAATCAGAAAGGCCTCTCAAAATGGGATTATAGAGGCACTTAACTGGTTGTTAAGGGCCTTAAGGGCCTATCCCGCCTCTTGGAGGCAGGATGGAAATGGGATCAGAAAACACGCATTTGGGAAAATTGCTCGGAGGCGGGATGGAGGCGGGATCGGGCCCGACCGCCATTTTTTGCAATTTTACCACCTCACACGCCTCCAATCCCGCCTCCTCGGGCCTGGCAAAATTGAGCCCTATATCTCTAGCTCTATTCTATCTATATGTATATACATGACTTGCACATAGGGAGCACGATACTGAAGATTGCCAACATCACAAAAGTAAGGGGTTTTACAAGCAGCAAGGACAACTTGGAAAGATTTCAGTCAGACATAGACAGGTTAGCAGAGTGGGCAGACAGATGGCAATTGAATGCAGAGGTGTAAGGTAATATATTTTGAGAAGAAAAATAAGAAATGGGATCATAAACTTAATTAAAATTGCTGAAGGGTATGTATGAACAGAGAAATCTAGGGGTTAGGAACATAGGAACATTAGGAACATGAGTAGGCCATTCAGCCCCTCGAGCTTGTTCTGCCATTCAATTGAATCATGGTTCATTGCTCCATTCCTTGAAAGTGTGAGTGAAGGAGCTAAAGTCATAAAAAAGGCCAAGAGCATTTTGGGTTTTATGAATAGAGGCACAGAGTAGAGGTGTAACGTTGTCATGACTAAATGTTAAGTGTTAGCCTTGGCTCAGTCCCGCAGTCCTGCCTCTAAGTCAGAAAATCATAGCTTCAAGTCCCACTCTCGGGGCTTGAGTACATAGTCTCGGTTGGCACTGAGGTGCTTTATGAGCTTTGATGAACTATCGGGACCTGAGCATCCAGTTTGAGCTTTTGGAACAATGGAGAAAAAAATTGGGAGATTTTTTAAAAGTATATACCTGACAGTTGTATGCATGGCCAGGGTCAATGATGTTACCTTCAGTCACTGGAGTGGATTCCTCCTGAAGGCATATCTCATTGTATATAATTGTACATTATTAGTACACAGTGGGGTAGATTTTCAACTTGCTGCCCGGGCGTAAAACTGGTGGTGCGGATTGATACAAACCGCCTCATCAATGGAAATTAAAATTGGGCAGTTTCCTTGATGGGCAGCTGATCCACAATGCCAGTATTACATCAGGATGGCAAGGTGAATATCTACCCAATGTGTTTCTCAACATGTATTTTTATAATCTATGTATTACTGTACGTGCTCTGTGATTTCATTATACACCTGGTTTGAAGACATCACCACCATAAATGTTAGCTTTTGCCTCACACAGGTATATCTTGCATCACTGTGGAGAGGATTGCTCAGCCAGTCTCCTAGAAAGTTGGCTCTCTGATTTGGTCAGAGTTCAAACCATTTCCAAGCAGAACGTGCATGCATGTGGTCACTGGAGAAAATTGCTGACATTGATTAATTTCACATAATCATAACAGTACAAAGTCTAGTCTCATGGAGGATTTTGCTAAGTGGTACTGACATTTGGCTTATTAGCTTTTATATATGATTCTTTCGTAACATTTGTCAGTTCTTATATATAATTACCTTGTCACCATTTCAAAAAATCCTGTCAAAAGTTACAAAGTTTCCAAGTGAGCTTAATGAAGTAGTAAAGCTATGATTAGTCATTGATTCTGCCTGAACCCGGGATTTTACCATCAGCAAAAGATAGTTGTAGGGTGTTAAACGGTTAAGTGCTTCACACGGTCCATTGGTATATATTTTGTCAGTCCTTGTATCTGTAAGAAGAAATGAAATTAGGAATTATGAACCTAATGGGCAATTTTTCAATTATTACTTGTTACTGGTGGTCTTTCCTGACTCATATCGATTGATTTTTTTTTACCCAATTATGTCCAGGAAATCCCTCAGTGTATCTCACAGTTCAAATTTTATTCACCGTTGCAATATTTTTCCCTCAGAAAAACATAATAAGTTGAAGTTAATATGCTCTGTTGAAGGGCATGTGTGGGGTAGAAAGCTGACATCAGCTCCCAATTATGGTAAAGGCTCCATGGACTTCTGGTATAAGGGTCTTGACGCAACTGCATACGGAAGAGATTTAGTCAGACCCGGTGAGTCTCCAGAGTTAATGCGCTCATGTGAAAGTGCATAGCTATTAATAAAATCCTGTGAGTTTCTTTTAGGCGCCCGGACAAGATTTTGACAAGAAAATTTGCTCAAATACAAAAGTTGCATATATATTGAACTGTTATAATTTGATTCAATAACATTTTAAAAGATGAAGTAATGTTAGGGGTGGGGTTGGGCGATCTGTTAGCTCAAAAACTACACTCAAATCCCAACCATAAGGTCTGGCCTCCAAGTTCTGGAGCTATCTGTCATTCAAAGCCTCCTGTCCTGGATTGATGACCCTTGGTCTTAGCTAAATGAGAACATAAGAACATAAGAAGTAGGAGCAGGAGTAGGCCATACGGCCCCTCGGGCCTGCTCCGCCATTCAATAGGATCATGGCTGATCCAAACTTAGACTCACGTCCACTTCCCTGCCCTCTCCCCGTAACCCCTTATTCCCTTATCAGCTAGGAAACTGTCTATCTCTGTTTTAAATTTATTTAATGTTGCAGCTTCCACAGCTCTCTGAGTTAGCAAATTCCATAGATTAACTACCCTCTGAGTGAAGAAGTTTTTCCTCATCTCAGTTTTGAAACGGCAGCCCCTTATTCTAAGATTATGCCCCCTAGTTCTAGTCTCACCCATCAGTGGAAACATCCTCACCGCATCCACCCGATCAAGCCCCCTCACAATCTTATATGTTTCGATAAGATCGCCTCTCATTCTTCTGAATTCCAATGATTAGAGGCCCAACCTACTCAACCTTTCCTCATAAGTCAACCCCCTCATCTCCGGAATCAACCGAGTGAACCTTCTCTGAACTGCCTCGAGAGCAAGTATATCTTTTCTTAAATATGGAAACCAAAACTGTATGCAGTATTCCAGGTGTGGCCTCACCAGTACCCTGTATAACAGCAGCAAGACTTCCCTGCTTTTATACTCCATCCCCCTTGCAATAAAAGCCAAAATTCCATTGGCCTTCCTGATCACCTGCTGTACCTGCATACTAAACTTCTATGTTTCATGCACCAGGACCCCCAGGTCCCTTTGTACTGTAGCACTTTGCAGTTTCTCTCCATTTAGATAATAACTTGCTCTTTGATTTTTTCTGCCAAAGTGCATAACCTCACACTTTCCAACATTATATTCCATCTGCCAAATTTTTGCCCACTCACTTGGCCTGTCTATGTCCTTTTGCAGGTTTTTTATGTCCTCCTCACTCACTGCTTTCCCTCCCATCTTTGTATCGTCGGCAAACTTGGATACGTTGCACTCAGTCCCTTCCTCCAAATCGTTAATATAGATTGTAAAGAGTTGGGGTCCCAGCACTGACCCCTGCGGAACACCACTAGTTACTAATTGCCAACCCGAGAATGAACCATTTATCCCAACTCTCTGTTTTCTGTTAGATAGCCAATCTTCCACCCATGCCAGTATATTGCCCCCAATCCCGTGATTTTTTACCTTGTGCAGTAATCTTTTGTGTGGCACCTTGTCAAATGCCTTTTGGAAGTCCAAATACACCACATCCACTGGTTCCCCTTTATCCACACTGTTTGTTACGTCCTCAAAGAATTCGAGCAAATTTGTCAAACATGACTTCCCCTTCGTAAAACCATGCTGACACTGTCCGATTAAATTATGCTTATCCAAATGTCCTGTTACTGCTTCCTTAATAATGGACTCCAACATTTTACCAACCACAGATGTTAGGCTAACTGGTCTATAGTTTCCAGCCTTTTGTCTGCCTCCCTTTTTAAATAAGGGCATTACATTAGCAGTTTTCCAATCTGCTGGGACCTTTCCTGAATCCAGGGAGTTTTGGAAAATTACCACCAATGCATCCACAATCCCTACCGCTACTTCTCTCAAGACCCTAGGATGTACGCCATCAGGCCCAGGGGATTTATCTGCCTTTAGTCCCATTATCTTACCGAGTACCACCTCCTTAGTGATTTTAATCATGTTTAGTTCCTCCCCCCCATAGCCCCCTGTTTGTCCAGTGTTGGGATATTTTTAGTGTCCTCTACTGTAAAGACAGTAGAGGACACAAAATATTTGTTCAGCGTTTTTGCCATCTCCATGTTCCCCACCACTAATTTCCCGGTCTCATCCTCTAAGGGACCAACATTCACTTTAGCCACCCTTTTTCTTTTTATATAACTGTCGAAACTCTTGCTATCTGTTTTTATATTTTTTGCTAGTTTACTTTCATAATCTATCTTCCCTTTCTTAATTAATCTTTTAGTTATTCTTTGCTGGCTTTTAAATGCTTCCCAATCTTCTATCCTCCCACTAGATTTGGCTACTTTATATGCCCTTGTTTTCAGTCAGATACTATCCTTTATTATTTTACTTAGCCACGGATGGCTGTCTTTTCTTTTACGCCCCTTTCTCCTCACTGGAATATATTTCTCTTGAAAGTTGTGAAACATCTCCTTGAATGTACACCACTGCTCATGTACCGTCTTACACTTTAATCTATTTTCCCAGTCCACTTTAGTCAACTCTGCTCTCATACCTTCATAGTCTCCTTTATTTAAGCTTAGTACGCTGGTTTGAGATCCAACTCTCTCACCCTCCAACTGAATTCGGAATTCAACCATGTTATGGATCCTTTACTAGGACATTTTTTTATTAATCCTGTCTCATTACAGAGGACCAGATCTAAGATTGCCTGCCCCCTGGTTGGTTCAGTTACATACTGCTCAAGGAACCCATCCCTAATGCACTCTATGAACTCTTCCTCAAGGCTGCCCTGCCCAATTTGATTTGTCCAGTCAATATGAAAGTTAAAATCCCCCATGCTTATAGCTGTTCCCTTATTACAAGCCCCAACTATTTCCTGATTTATACTCCGACCAACAGAGTTGCAACTGTTAGGAGGCCTATAGATTATGCCCACTAGTGACTTTTTCCCCTTATTATTCTTTATCTCCACCCAAACTGTTTCACTATCCTGATCCTTTGACCCAATATCATTTCTCAGTATTGCAGTGATTCCATCCTTTATTAACATAGCCACCCCACCTCCCTTTCCTTCCTGTCTGTCCTTCCTAATTGTCAAATACCCCTGGATGTTTAGTTCCCAGTCATGGTCACCTTGCAGCCATATTTCTGTAATGGCCACCAGATCATACTCCTGTGTAGTTATTTGTACCGTCAACTCATCTATTTTGTTACGAATGATGCGTGCATTCAGATAAAGAACTTTTAAATATGTTTTGTGACAATTTATTCCTGCTTTTACCCCCTTTACTACTCTACCTTTATCTTTATACATTCTGTCCCTTCCTGACACTCTCTGGTTTTTAATTCCCCCACTGCTACCTTGCTCTATTGCCTTCTCCGCTGACATTTTTATTTTTTGCTCTCTTGAAACCTCCCCCCCACTAATTAGTTTAAAGCCCTCTCTACAGCCATTGTTATTCAATTCACCAGGATTCTAGTCCCAGCACTGGCCAAGTGAAGTCCGTCCCAACGGAACAGCTCTCTCCCGTCCCAGTACTGGTACCAGTGTCCCAAGAAGCAAAACCCATTTCTCCCACACCAGTCTTTGAGCCAAATTTGCTCGTGGCTCAGGTAGTAATCCAGAGATTATTACCCTTGTGGTTCTGCTTTTTAATTTGGCCCCTAGCTGCTCATAATCCCTCAACAGAACCTCTTTCCTTGTCCTATCTATGTCGTTGGTACCAACATGGACCACGACAACTGGATCCTCCCCCTCCCACTCCAAGTTTCTCTCCAGCCCAGAAGATATGTCCTTAACCCTGGCACCGGGCAGGCAACACAGCCTTCGGGACTCTCGCTCTCGGCTGCAAAGAACCCTATTTATCCCCCTAATGATACTATCCCCTACCACTACAACATTTCTTTTTACTCCTCCCACTTGAATGGCCCCTCGTTCCACGGTGCTGTGGCCAGGTTGCTCATCCTCCCTGCAGTCCCTGTTCCTGTCCTCACAGGGAGTAAGAGCCTCGAACCTGTTGGACAAGAGCAAGGGCTGCGGCTCCTCCAACACTACCTCCTAGATCCCCGTACCTGCCTCACTCATAGTCACACCCTCCTGTCCCTGACCACGGAATACATCTGAATTAGTTAATCTAATTGGTGTGACTACTTCCTGGAACACATGAGGTACTGGCAGGACCCATTAAATAGTAGCAGCATAACTGTAAGGCAAAAAAAATCCTTGTTGTGAAAGGCAGATGTCTCCCTACCAAAATGATGCTTGTATCATCCTCTACCTTTTGTAATTTTTACATCCTTCCTCATTAGTGATAGTCACACCATTGCTTTGTTGTAGTTATTAGTTAAAAAAATGAGTAAAATAAAAATCCTCCTTTGTAATTTTCTTTACAGAAGATATAGATAATTAATAAAATTGAAATGTGCATTAAGTACTGCTTCAGTCCCTTAATAGTATTTAAACCTTTTATTCTATGTTGAGTTGGTCACAGCCAAGCATATTCTAACTATTCCCACCCACAACAGCATGTCTCACTGCACCATGCAGAGATGTAACACTGCTTAGATGGGATACCAGATGCTCTCAATGTCAATAATAAATAAATAATCTATAGAATTAAAAATTAGCATCTGACAAAGCATGAGTAGAGCAAAGAGTCAATAGAGCATAGGAAAGTCTTCATAGAATTAGGAGATTTGGGCACAGTGTATGCTGATAGTGTCAAATACCCCATTCACTAAAACAAACCGTCAAAAGCATAATCTGTAAAAAAGCAGTATTTTTGCTATCTCTTAAAATATGACTGTCCTTCTGTAAAAGTTTACCATTATTTAAAAACAACCATTTAAATCCCGGATTTTTTTTCAAACTTCTTTGAACAGCCACATTGGTTTCCTACTTATCTCACTATATACCACTAAAAATAACAATTATAACATAATGGCAAAATAGAAATGTAATTCGTTCTGGAAAAAAAAATCACTAAATGTACCCATCCCATATTACAAATGCAACTAATAATTTTCTCCTGTAGATTTCCCCTCTCCTGGGGACCTCAGTTTTGCCTTCAACTCTCTGTGCAAAGTGATCATTCACCCAGATCTTGTATCCCAATATATTCTGAGCCTCTGCACATGCAGTCGTGCCTGGGTCTGTTGTAGACTAATTGATAGAGATTGATTGTTATGATTAGTTGACACCTCCATTGTCACTGTATCATGCGACTACCAGGATGTTAGAAGGCAAACTAGATGAACCGTGGTCTTTTCTTGTCTAGCAATTCCTATTACATTAAAGCTCACTCGGAACTCCACTGAACTAAACAGTTTCATGCTTGTCATAGAGTCAAAGGGCTGGATTTTTCTGGCGCTCAGAGGGCGGGTTTGGAGGCGGGTCCGCTGTCAAAATAGCAAAGATTGACAGCATCTGGGAAAGCCGCTGTCAACCCGCCTCCAAACAACTTTCCCATGTGTCGCGATTTGCAAATGGACCTGACACCTAGAGGTGGGAAGAGGATTAAGGGCAATTACCTGTCTATTAGCAGGTAGTTGCCAGCCGTTGACAGCCTATTTTTGAATTTTGCCACTTCTGGCTCGGGTTTCCCGACGTCCAGACACCACGCCAGGTAAGTGTGGTGTATTGTGAGGCTGCTATAATGTTTCTGGATTGATGACAGCTGCAGAAGTGATGTGAAGGGTCCAATGTTGCACATGATGAGTCTTAGAAGAAAGAAAATGTTGGGCCCTGCATTTTTAATACATTTACACATTTCTTTAGGTTACAACTTTTTAAATCCATGCCCAGTGCCACCTCATTGGGAGAATCTCTCTCACCAGTGACAGATCGCTTTTGTCACCTCACCTGCAGCTGCCATCTATTCCAGCCTATGGAGGGAGTCATTGGAATGCCTGGGTGCAAGAGGTCACCTTTGTGCAGTGATTGTCAGTGTTTGCAGCACCTCAATGCTGTCAAACACTGAGAAATCAGCTGTCAAAATAAAATTGTGCGTGGTCACTTTAAGAAAACCAGCAGATGACGCGTCATCAAATGACATCATCTGACCGGCTTCCTGTTAATTGGCCGGCAAGCCCACAGTGCGGGCTTAACAAGGTCAATCAAGGCAAAATCATGTCTGTGGACCGGATGCAGCTGGGGGCGGGACTTGAATCTGGAAACCACCTGACCCGCACCCAACCCGCCTCCATTAATAAAATTGCAGCCATAGAGTCATAACAGCACAGAAGGAGGCCATTCGGCCCATCGAGTCCGACGTGCTTCTTTTCCAGGCTGTGTGATATTTGACTCACGATGCCATCCTGGCTATTATTGTCTTTACCTTTCACTAGCACACTGAATAAGATGGCAGTATTTCCACATACGTGTGACCCACCACAAGGTAGCAACAAGTTCCAAGTAGAGCAAAACCCAGTAGGTAATCCAATACGAAGCCCGAACAATGATTTCGCCATTCAGTAAGTTATTAATTCCATTTTACAATTAACTAAGTTACTGCTGGAATTTTATAATTCAGTAGATTACTTACTAAATTAAATACCTACATTTTTCATAACCTTTAATTAACTTATTCACTGATTTCATTTTCCTGAATACCTGCATTTAATAAATTTAATAACATTTTAAAAAACCCATATGGGGAATACATGTCATAAAACAATGAGCTCCTCACTACAATCAACAATAACATTTCTGACTGAATTTATTAATAGATAAATCAGGTTTGCTGTTATAAAAGGTCCATTTATATGTGGGCATTGCCACAAGAGATCAACCAGTAAATAATAAAAATCAGTAAGGGCTTAATGAGCACTGTGCTCCCCAGTAAAGGGAACCTGGTGCTCTCCACAACCTCACCAAAGTAAGGCTATATCTTGCTGCCATCTAATGTGATGGATTGGTCTTTACATTGTGTATTCCTAAAGTGCTTAAAGAAGTCAAATGTATGCTGAATTTTTTTAATGTAACCTAATTACCTCTAGGTATGTTCCATAGAGTAATGCTTTATTTTGCTAATATACTTCACTATGAAACTGTATTCAAGGGGATCCCCTGTAAATTGTAAACTTCATCCATTCACTGCACCAAGAATTCAACAGAATGTGCTTCACCAGTATTAACTAAGGGCAATCCATTTAACCTATCCATTTCCCAGTATTCATCAGTGCATATGGTCTCCTTCCAGAGTAGAAGGGAGAAGTCTTTTTAAATTTTTTATTAAGCAAGTCCCCTGTTGAGTTTTTGCTCAGTGTGGCTAAAATCTAATGGGAAGTGAATTTCAAACAAAGAATAAAAATAATTCCCATTATAAGAACATAAGAATTAAGAGCAGGAGTAGGCCATATGGCCCCTTGAGCCTGCTCCGTCATTCAATAAGATCATGGCTGAACTGTTGCATCAACTTCACTTCATCGCCCTATCCCCATATCCCTTAGTGTCCAAAAATCTATGGATCTAAGTCTTGAATATATTCATCGACTAAGCATCCACAGCCATCTGGGGTAGAGAATGCCAAAGATTTACCACACTCTGCATGAAGATATTTCTCCTCATCTCAATCCTAGATGGCCAACCCCATATCCTGAGACTATGACCCCTAGTTCTAGACTCTCCAGCCGGGGGCAACAGCCTCTCAGCATCTACCCTGTCGATTCCCCTCAGAATCTTATATGTTTCTTCTAAACTCGAGAGTATAGACCCAATCTACTCAATCTCTCCTCATAGGACAACCCTCTCATCCCAGGGATCCTAGTGAACCTTTGTTGCATCCCCTCTAAGGCAATTATATCCTTCCTTAGGAAAGGAGACCAAAACTGTACACAGTACTCCAGACAAAAGCAAAATACTACAGATACTGGTAAGCTGAAATAAAAACAGAAAATGCTGGAAATACTCAGCAGGTCAGGCAGCATCTGTGGAGAGAGAAACAGAGTTAACAGAGGCAATTTTGCTAGCACTCAGAGGTCAGGTTTGGAGGCGGGACTGCTGGCAAAATCAAAAAGATTGGCAGCGGGTCCTGAACCCGCTTCCAACCCGCCTCCAATCAATCTTCCCGGGACTCGGATCCCTGATTTGCTCAGGGACCTGAATCCTAGTGGCAGGAAGATGATTATAGCCACTTAACTGCTTGTTAACAGGTAGTTAACAAGCAATTAAGAGGCTTTTTCCAATTTTGACACTTCTACTGCGGGCTTCCTGACATTGGGAAACCCCGCCAGGGTAAGTGTGGCATGCTGTGGGTCTACTGTAATGTTTGTGTATAGATGACAGCTGCAGAAGTGATGTGAAGGATCCAATGGGACACTGGTGAGTTGCAGAGGTAAGAAAGTGTTGGGAAAGTCATTTTTAATTTGTTTAGAATTTTCTGCACGTGACAAGCTTTGAAGTGTTTGTGTAGTCCCACCTCATTGGGAGAACCACTCTCACCAGTGACAGATCGCTTCTGTAACATCACTTGCAGCTGCCATCTGTTTTAGTCTAAGGAGAGAGTCACTGGAGAGCCTGGGTGCAAGGGCTCACCTTTGTACAGTGATTGTCAGTGTTTGCAGCACCTCAATGCTGACAAACACTGAAAAAAATCATCTGTCAAAAAGAAATGGTGGTGGCCCCTTTAAGAAAACTGGCAGATGACGCATCATCAACTGACGTCATCTGACACCGGTGTTCTCTTAATTGGCCGGCAAGCCCGCAGGGTCGGCCGAACAAGACCAATTGATGCAAAATAGCGTCTGTGCATCGGACGTCACTGGGGGCGGGACTAGAACCCGAAAGGCAGCAGTCCCTCCCCCAACGCACCTCTTCAGGTAAGATCCCGGCCAACGTTTCAGGTCAATGACCTTTCATCAGTTCTGTACTCCGGGTGTGGTCTCACCAAAGCCCTATATAATTGCAGCAAAACTTCCTTACTCTTGTACTCCAAACCCCTTGCAATAAAGGCTAACATACCATTTGCCTTCCTAATTGCTTGCTGCACCTGCATGTTAACTTTCTGTGATTCGTGAGTTTGCGCTGAATTTGTTGATCTTAGCAAGGGCAGCAGCAAGGGCACTACAATTCTGCTCAAACCCCCCTCCCCAAAGGCTGAGAAGGGATAAATCAAACAAGATCCCTGCTCCTGATCACTATTCTGTGCCTCTTGCTGGAAAATGTGTATGTGTAGATGTTGGATGAAGACTAGAATGGGCTCAACTATGATGCCCCCCATTACTGAACAGCCTCTCAGCACTCACTCTCAAGGCTAACACATAACGATTGGCCATTTGGGAAAGGTGACGAAGGTAGCAGCACCATCAAAAGAGCGGGGGGGGGGTTGCGGGGGAGAGGGGCAGGGGGGGAAGAAAATACTTAGTTACTCTGCAGTGATCTGCTTGGCTGACATCATCAGTGTGCGACTATCACTATTTTATTGTAATCTCTTTGAAAATACAACAGTTACATCAGTGGCATGTTTTGGATCCCTGGTCTTAAGGTTAGGTCCCAGTAACTCACATGATATATCTGATGAAAAAGAAATGTAAATCTGGCAAGAACCAACAACAACAACTTGCAATTATAAAGCAGCCTTAATGTAGAGAAACATCCCAAGGTGCTTCACAGGGGTGTGAGGAAACAGACGCCAAACCAAAGAAGGAGCAATTAGGAGGAGTGACGTCATTTGATGATGCATCATCAGCCGGTTTCCTTAAAGGGACCATGATCAACTTTATTTTGACATTTGTGCTGTCAGTGTTCTACAGCATTGAGGTGCTGTAACCACTGACAATCACTGCGCAAAGATGCACGGCTGCACCCAGGCTCTCCCATGACTCCCTCCATAAGCTTAAGGAGGGAGTCGCAGCATGCAGGGAGGTCCTCTTCCCTTCCCATGGGTGGAAGAGACCTTCCCAGGAGATCAACACAGCCTGGTTGCACATTGCACAGGAGGAGACAAGCAGGAATGTGGTCATTTGGACGTGGGTGCAGTGGCACAAACCTTTCAATGATCTCAGTAGATCACGAAATGTTACTGCCAAGCTACACTCAACCTTATCCTGCTGTGCCACTCATCACATCCCCATCACTCTGCCTTCCCTACCCTACTCCTGCACATCCTTACTCACACCAATTTACATTGCACCTCCACCCATCCCTCTCTATCTACATTATCACTTCCCCATCTCACTAGCCACCCCCCACACTCACCATCATCCTAGTGCTATCATACCAACTAACAATACACAAGGGTAGGCACTTAGGTGTTTTATGCAATGTTCATGTAAAGTTTCTGTTAATGTGGTGTCAAACATTGAAACATTTATTTTCAACACTTTGCGTCCTTGGACAGATTTGTGTGCACCTTTGGAAGTGTCTTAGTGAGTTGTCAACCTGGCACATTATGTGGCAACCAGGGTGTACAGCGTCAAGTGAAGTATATCTGGCCATGGTGAGGCCATCCCTGGCCTCCCGGGCAGCAATGTGGTCGGGTGCTGATGTCCTGTGTCCTGTGTAGCATCAGGTGATTGCGGAGAAGGTTGGTGGTGTTGTTATTGGTGCTGCTGGTGTGCCTGGAGCTGCTGGTGTTGGGGCTGATTGTGGTGGGATTCTGAGGACCAAGGTGAGACAGTATAAAGGGCACCCATGCTGATGGAATAGATGGCAGGTGAAGTGGAGATGACAGAAGCGATGTCAATGATGAGAAAGGTAATGAGGTCAGACTGGATGGAGACTTGCGTAAAGACTTGCAGCATGGTGAATCTGTTGTGGAAATGCAGTGAGGAAGAGTTTGTGACTGAGGGAAGATATCTCTGTAAGGTGGGAGCTTTTACTGTACATTTGAAGCTGTCAACTCAACAGCTGATTCAATGGCCACTGACCTCCCGCCACAGCTTCACAGTCTTGGTCTATGACCAGCGTGGACCCCATGGGCAAGATGTCAAATGCAGAAGGTGAGCTGAAATTCATTCTTAAGTGGCTCTAAACAAGCCACTAATTACCTGAATTGGATCCCCCGCTGTGAACCCACTGCTGCGTGTCGGGTCTGCTCAGCACGGACAGACCTGACATCGGGGAAAGGCACGTGGTGGCGGTTCACAGCAGGGTCCCGACCCGCTATGGAAAAGAAACACATTCCCACCCGACCCACCACCGATCGCGTCTACTGACCTCCTGCAAAATCCAGCCCAAAGATCCCATGGCACTATTTCAAAGTAAAGCAGGGGGGTTATCCCCGGTGTCCTGGGCAATATTTATTCCACAACCAACACATCAAAACATTATCACATCGTGAGGCATTGCTGTGCGCAAATTGGCTGCCACATTTCATACATTACAAGAGTGACTACACTTCAAAAAGTACTTCATTGGCTATGCAAGTCTTTCTTTCTTTTCTGGAGGAGACAGAGAAATGTATAAAGGTTTCAGTAATGGAAGGGTGAAGGTAGGGACAGAAGTGGGTGATGTTACAATGGTGGAATTAGGTGGTCTTTGTGATGGAGGGGATATGCAGTTAGAAATTCAGCTCAAGGTCGAACAGGATGCTAAAGCTCTGCTTGAGACAGTGCCTAGGAGGGAAATGATGTCAGTGGCAAGGACACAGAGTTTGTGGTGAAGGCTGAAGATAATAACTGGTCTTCCCAATGTTTAGCTGGATGAAGTTAAGACAGCCAAAACTGGATGTTGAACAAGCTGTCTGACAGCACAGAGGGAGGGTGGGAGGGGTCTAGCGAGGTGGTGGAAAAGTAGAGCTGGATCTCATGTCTGTGGATCATGTTGCCAAGGGGCAGAGTGTAGATGAGGAAGAAGAGGCTGCCAAGGGTAAGTCCTTTGGGGACTCCCAAGGTGACTATTTGGAGATGGGAAGAGAAGCCATTGCTAGAGATGCTCTCATTACAGTTGGATAGGTAAAAGTGGAACCAAGTAAGGGAAGTGCCACCAAGGTGAACAATGCAGAGGCATTGGAGGAGGGTGGTGCAAACAAACATGTCAAAGGCTGCAGAGGTTAAGGAGGGATAATGCACCATGGTCACAGTCACAGAGAATGTCACCCATGACTTTGGTTAGGGCCATTTTTGTGCTGTCGGAAGACAGAAGGCAGCTTGGAGTGATTCAAAAGGGAATTGCAGACAAGCTGGGCATGGAACTAAGAATCAACAACTCATTAAGTGTCTTGAAGGGGAAAGAGAAACTAGAGATGGGGCAGTAGCTGGTGAGGATAGTGAGGTCGAGAGTGGGTATTTTGAGAAGGGGTTGAAGATGGCATTTTTAAATGGGAGGGGGACAGTGCGTGAGGAGAGGGAGCCATTCAAGTTCAAAAGATGATGCATCTAAATTCCTAGAGGCCTTCAACACTGCACCTCGAGGAGCTTCCACTTTGGATAAACATGCTGGTACCAATGCTGCTAGCAGCTGGCCCTCACAGTGTCCCAATACCAATGAGTGAGAGGGACTGTGATATGCCTAGCAATAATATGTTCAATGTTTCTAACTCAAATGCTGCAGGTAATGAGAGACAAGATTGTATGCATCAGCTCAGGAAGTAAAGAAACTGGGAACAGGTGAACAGCATCAAAAAACTGGAGCATCAAAAAACTGGAGCATAATTATTTTTTTGGAGGAAGCAGACTACAAACCTCTACAGTAGTGAGATATGGGGTGGGGGTTACAAAATCTCAAGGACCATACAGGGGGGTCGGGGATAGTTTCCAGCAAAACAACGGTCAATCCATCACACTCCAGATGTTTTGGCTGATTTCTTCATCAGTGACATTTTGCTATGTGAGAGATAGTCCAGCTGGAAATTGCAGACAGAACTCTGAATGCGGGAAATGGGGCTCTTTGTGAATATAAAGAACACAAAGTTGAACAGCCTTTGTTCCAGGATCCCAGAAAAGTGCACAGGGCTTTATGTTCTTATCTCAACCATGCTAGGATGATCTACAGCATTTTGTATGTGTGTGTTTCTCATTGAGGACACCGTTTAACTCAGCCTGTTTCTAAGCAAAGCCAAACTTGGTGACTGCTAGAACATGGGAATAGTTGCAAATCTGCAATCAGGAGGGGGGATCAATAAATATTCATAGGGAACAATGTCCATTTCATGGGCTAGATTTAGGTCAGCATGTGTAGAGTATATACATAAAAGTCTGTCATAGAGAAATCTCCATATATTTATAAGATACCACTGCAAGATGATGCTGGATTCAAAGAACCTGGCTTTTGGCCAGACAGCCCTATTCCCAGCTGCATGCTTTTCTCAGAGCTTGAGTTGAATGGAATTGAGCCAACCCTTCTGATCCTTTTTCCAAAGCAATCTCTTTATGACAACGAGTCAAATAATTACTCTGTTGTTCAAGGTTATTTCACTAAGGGGTTTTGAGTGAGCCTGAATACATTGTGAGAAACATGGCTTACAAACTTTTTAATTAAATATGTAAGTAGAACAACAAGGAAAGTTGCCAAAAAATGTTCAAGTCTGTCCTAATTTAATGCTACAAGTTAAGCTCAAACGTGGAACATATTTCTAGTCACAAAACCCATCAGAATTTGACTGAGTGCTACTAGCACTTGTTATCAGGGTTGTTACTCATCTGGTTTGGGACAACACAGCCAAGTTTACTTGTGGGAAGTGTCAGGAAATGTATAACATGTAAACTGGGCCTCTAATGGTGGCTGAGTTTGTTAAGACAAAAAGAGCAACTGAGCCATACAGACCAGGTTAGTGAGGGGAAAAAAGCTTGGGCTTCAGTGGATCTTAATGGAAGGTAAGCACGTGTGAAGGTTGGGCGACGAAAGGATCCAGTGTGGCTGTGATGCCCCTGGCTGACTCTGTCTAGACATGCATGGAAATACAAACATTTGGCTGAGATATGAAAGATTGTCTGGTGCCCATGGAACCTTATTCCAGAAAGGAGTTAATTTCTTCAGACAAGAAAGGGAAAAATTGAAAACTGAGTTTTAAAATTGAATTTTCTCAACTTGCTTCTGGTGTGTTCTGATGCAAAAGTATTAATGACTAAGGTTTTCGCCCAGCATAGCAAACATCAGAAATCGAGCCATGATCCCACCCTCTGCTCCACCCCATCCTGCCTTCCGTACAGTTTTAACGAAATGTAGTAACCCCTCTATTCGCAAATGTGACTCAAGACTAATACGGCTGATAATATTTTGGAAAAATAGTTGAATTACAAGAATAGCAGCAGAAAATGCTGGAAACACTCAGCAGGTCAGGCAGCATCGAGGAGAGAGAAACAGAGTTAACGTTTTGGGTCGAGGACCCTTGGCATCTGGCATAATTTTATACTCAAGGGCAAACCTTGACCATTTTTGCTACCAAGTTTGAATACAATACTGGGAACATGTTGGACAAAAACAGAAAGTTAGTTTGTCACACATTACAGCCGAGGCCAGAATCCAGTTTGCTCTGGCTGTAGTTATATTGTGATTTTTCATGTCGATGTGAAGCAGTTTTAGGGGAGCATTGAGTCACGTCCCAATATGACTCCCGAGTGCACTAAAATGAAGTGGTGCAAGACCCCTCCAGATGCCCATCTTGCATCACTTGCATTTTGCACCAGATAGAATGTACATTTAGAGATGAAAAGAAAATCTATAATCCTGATTACCCGCATTTTCTGTTTTTATTTCAGGTTATGTACAACAGGTCCGTCGGCATCAGAAATAAAAGGATTAACATTTCAGGTGTGGATCTGTCATCAGCACTGGGAGATAAGCAGATCCCTTTATGATACTGAACAAAAAAAAGGGAGGTGCAGAACAATGGGTAAAGGTCAAGGGTAAGGTGTGCAAATTACTATCACAAAGAAGCAGTTAATGGGCCTGAAAACAGATTTAAAAATCTGGAAAGGGCTGTAAAACTGTTGGATGATGTACAATGATCATTTCAGTAAGACGGTGAAAAGACATTAGGAGACTAAAAGGCGCCTGAAAACAGTTTTCTAAGGCAGCAAAAAGGTATGAGAAAGACAAAACGAGGGATAAAGACAGCTGCAACAATGATTGGAATGAATCAGAAGGTGAATGGAAGAAAACAGGTAAAAAGATGGGTGAGAAAGGTAGGCCCGATACTTATGGGGAGGTGGGGAGTGCACGGATGATACCGAAAATGGCCGAAGAACCAAGCAAAGCTGGGGACGCAGATGTCCTACCGCTTTTAAAATGAAAAAAGCACGCAATTTGTTTTAATGCCCCAGTGATTAGACTTTAATTCCTGGAGACTCCAGGGCAACCCGAAAACAAAACCAGAGCAAAACTTCACCAAACTGTTATTAATGAAACATCAGTAGAAAATAATGCTTCTGCTGACTACAAATATAGGTAATATTCCCTCCTCCTTTGAGAGATTGTCTGTAGTGAATTAATAAAATGACTGCCAAGTCTATAAGGATGGGAGGGTAAAGTAGTTCAGACAATCCGCCAATCCCCACCCTGCAATTGTACAACTGCTAGTGTGTGAAATTCAACTGATATGTTACATGACAGCAGTACGACTCGTGTGGACTGAAGACACCCGCCACCAGTACTGTACCTGTGTGGAACATGTTCCTGGCCCAGTGTAGTACTCTTTCCTCTGAGTCAGAAAGTTGTAAATTTAAATCCCACTCCAAGAGTTGAGCATATAATCTAGGCTGACAATTCAGTGCAGAACTGAGGGAGTGTTGTATTGCTGCTTTCAGATGAGATGTTAAACCGATAAACCATCTATCTGTTTAGTTGGACGTGAAAGCTCCTATGGCAGTATTCAAAGAAGATTTCTCCTGGTCTCCTGGCCAAGTTTCTTCCCCCAACCAGCACCACCAAAACAGATCAACCAGTGATTTGTCTCATTTGCCATTTGTGGGATCTTGCTATGTGTGAATTGCCTGCCATGCTTGCCTACGAAACAATTGTGACTACAGGGGTAATGTTAACCTAACCAGCCCATCAGTAAACTGACATGATTGGGTGGTTGCTCCCTGCTTCTATACTTGCTGTTACATCTCGAACTTTTTCCAGTTCTGACGAAAGGTCACCGACCTGAAACGTTGGCCGTGATTTTGCTCAGAGGACGGGTTTGGAGGCGGGTCAGTAGTGAAAATCTAAATGATTGACAGCGGGTTCACCATCCCACCTCCACTCAACTTTGCAAAGTGTTGGGTCTGCGAGTCCCGATCAGACCCGACACCAAACGGTGGGAGAGGCACTTAAGGCAGTTAACAGCTTGTTAACTGCCTACATAATCCCATTTTAACAGGCTCTTCCCATTTTACTACATTTTCAGCGTGTTCCATGTCATGCGACAAACACACCAGCTGATTGTGCCGGGTTCAGCAACTTGCTGAATATTTGACAGTTGCTCCTGCAGCATAAAAGCGGACGCGTAACATGGCTGACTTTCAGGTGCCTGAACTTTGTGTTTTGAGGTGTTGGAACACATTTTGCAGGTCTATTGAGCTTGTAAGTGTTTAAGCTGAGATCCATATGCACTGTGACCTCCTTGGAAAACCCTCTCCCACAGTGACTGAGCGCTTATAACATCTATTCCTCAACTGAGACATATACCAGCGGGATGGAACCATTTATACCCTCTCATCCTGGTCCTCAGAATCGGAGGAAGAGCAGACGTGGCAGCAGCAGAACCAGGCACACCAGCAGCAGCAACAACAGGAGCGCCAACCTCCTCCTCACCTACCTGATGCTGCACAGGGCAGAGGGCATCAGCACAATGCTGCACCAACACCTGGAGCCCAGAGGAGCGGGTGGACACTCCTTACCAGTGGCTGTCAAAGTCACCACCGCACTCAACTTCTTTGCTTCAGGGTCCTTCCAGGGATCAGCAGCAGACATCAGCGGCATCTCCCAGATGGCCGCACACAATTGCAGCACACAGGTTACCGATGCCCTCTTTGCAAAGTCGCACAATTATATCCATTTCTCCACGGATGAAGCAAGTGTAACCACGCGTGCAGTTGGCTTTGCAAATATGGCAGGCTTCCCAAGGGTGCAGGGCATCGTAGACTGCACATGTGGCCATTAGGGCACTCCATCACAATCCAGCTGTATTTGTCAACTGCAAGGGCTTCCACTTCCTTAACGTCCAGCTGGTGTGTAACCACAGGAAGAACATCATGGATGTTTGCACCAAGTTCCCTGGCAGTTGCCATGACTCGTTCATCCTGCAGCAGTCTATTGTGCCTCAGCTGTTCAATCTACCAACCCAACTTTCTGGATGGCTACTTGGAGACAAGGGCTATCCCCTGAAGACGTGGCTAATAACACCGATGAGGAGGCCATCAAACGAAGCTGAGAAGCGCTACAATGTGAGCTACATTTCCACCAGAAGCATCATAGAGCAAACCATCGGCTTGCTCAAAATGCGATTCAGATGCCTTGACTGATCTGGTGGAGCCCTACAGTATGCACCAGCCAGGGTCTCCAGAATCATCGTGGTTTGCTGTGCACTGCACAACAGTGCACAGCAGCGTGGCTTACCGCTGCCTGAGGAACAAGTGGCTCAGCGCATAGCCTCCTCCCCCTCGGAGGAGGAGGAGAAGGAGAATGCTCTTTTTTGGATAGTAATTATTAATGGATATTGGCCTAGTTCGGCCCTGCATGCATTGTTTACGGTTTTCCTTTGAGTCCGGAGGATACTTTTACAGAATTCTGCATATAGGATCTCAATTGGGTGTTTGTCCCATTTTGCAAATTCTTGTTGTGTTAGTGGTCCCCACACCTCACTGCCATAGAGTGCAATTGGTTCAATTACTGATTTAAAAATTTTGAGCCAAATGCTAATTGGGATTTCTATTTGGATTGATTTTTTAATGGCATAGAAAGCCCTTCTTGCTTTCTCTTTCAGTTCATTCACAGCCAGATGAAAATTTCCCATAGAACTGATTTTTAAGCCCAAGTATGTGTAGTTAGTGGTTTGTTCAATTTTAGTTGTTCCTAGTGTGAAATTTATTCTGGGTCCCTGATGTCTGGATCTTTGCTGGAACACAAGGACTTTGGTTTTTTTGGGGTTTATTGTCAGGGCCCAGGTCTGACAGAACGACTCTAGCAGATCCAGGTTCTGCTGTAGACCCTCCTTAGTTGGTAACAGCAGAACCAGGTCATCTGCATAGAGGAGGAATTTAACCTTGGATTCATATAGGGTGAGGCCGGGTGCTGTAGATTGTTCAAGTAGTTTTGCCAATTCATTTATGTAAATATTAAAGAGTGTCGGTGAGATGGGCGAGCCCTGCGTCACACCACGCCCCTGTGGGAAGTATTTTGTTTGTTTGTCTCCAATTTTAACTGCACATTTATTGTTTGTATACATTGATTTAATTACATCATATGTTTTTCCCCCTACACCACTTTCAATAAGTTTCAAGAATAGACCGTCATGCCAGATGGAATTGAAAGCCTTCTGGAAATCTATAAAGCAGGCAAAAATTTTGCTTTTGTTTTGATGAACATGTTTGTCAATTAGGGTCTGTAGGGTGAAGATATGATCTGATGTTCTATAGTTTGGTAGGAATCCAATTTGGCTTTTACTCAAGACATTGTGCTCCTCAAGGAAGTTTATAAGTCTTTTGTTTATGATACTACAGAATACCTTCCCCAGATTACTGTTTACACAGATGCCTCGATAGTTATTTGGGTCAACTTTGTCTCCACTTTTGTATATGGGCATTATGAGTCCTTTGTTCCAGATATCAGGGAAGTAACCGACACTCAGAACCAAGTTGAAGAGTTTTAGGATAGCCAATTTCATTTTATCGTCCGTGTGTTTAATCATCTCGCTTAGGATGCCATCTGCTCCGCAAGCTTTTCCTGGTCGCAGGTCCTTGAGTTTTTCAAATAGCTCTTTTTCAGTTATTATGGGGTCTAGCGGGTTTTGGTTATCTTTTATGGCCAATTCGAGCTTTTCCAGTTTTTTGCATATTTGGTATTGCTCTGGGCTTAGTGTTTTTCTGGTATAATTTTTCAAAATGGTTTTCCCATGTGTCTCCATTTTGAATGGCCAATTCGTCGTGTTGTTTGTTGTGTAATGTATTCCAGTTGTCCCAGAAACAATTGGAATCAATGGATTCCTCAATGGAGCTGAGTGTATTCTTAATACACTGCTCTTTTTTGGCTCTGAGTGTGTTTTTGTATTGTGTTAGTGCCTGACAATAAGTAAGGCGTAATTCCTCGTTTTCTGGCTGTCTGTGTTTTTGGTTTGATATTTTTCTGAGTTTTTTCCTCATGTTATGGCAATCTGGGTCAAACCATTTTTCATAGTTTTTTGTTTTGTGTTTATTCTTGCGAACTTTCAAGTTTGACATTGTTGCCAAATTATCAAAAATATTATTTAGGTTATTCACTGCCCGGTTTACGCCTTCTTTATTGTGAGTGTATATGTTTCCCAGAAAGGTGTCCAAGAGAGCTTGAGTTGATTGATTGCTAATTGCTTTCTGGTATTTTTCCGTGCTGTTTTTGGCCCATCTGTAGGATTTTTTGATGTTGTACAGCTTACTGGGTTGTGTTTCTGTGTTGGTTGTTTCTGTCCTTTTAAGATATACAGTAATTTGACTGTGGTCTGACAGTGTTGTTTGTGGTTTGACTGTGAATGCCCTGAAAGAGGATGGGTCCGAATCCGTAATCATATAGTCTACGGTGCTGCAGCCAAGAGGGTGAGCAATAGGTTGATCTTCCTAGGGAGTCTCCCATGAACCTACCATTGACAATGTACAGACCCAGGCTTCGACAGAGCTGCAGGAGCTGATTTCCGTTAGCATTTGTCTGTTTGTTGCAGTTATGCCTATATTGATGGGAAGGTATATCGAAGTGGTTATTCCCGAATATGTAATTGTTCCCCTGATTATTGGTGAAGTCTGGTTCTTCGCTAGTTCTTGAATTGAGGTCACCACAGATCAACACGTTCCCCTGGGCCTGGAATTGGATAACCTCCCTCTCAATGTTGGAGAAGGTGTCCTCTTTAAAGTACGGGGATTCCATCGGGGGGATATAGAGTGCGCAAATGAAAACATCTTGCGTGTTAGAGATGATGCCCCTCTTAATTTTGAGCCATATGTGGTTTTCACCCTTTTTTATAAATTTGATGCAATTCCTAAGCTCTGTTTTAAACCAAATCAGTATGCCTCCAGAGTCTCTGCCCTGGGTTATTCCTGGCAATTTATTGGAGCGGACCACTAGCTCTGTGTACCCATGGGGACGGCCAGTGTGTCCTTCTCCTCTACACCAAGTTTCCTGTAAAAAGATAATATCCAGATCTTTAATTTCATCTAGGAACTCTGGGGTCCTACTCTTCCTGCCACGCACAGAAGAGCGTAGACCTTGGATATTCCAGGTTGAGATATATAAGGACTTCATGTTAAGTTTGATCTTTTACTATGATAGGTTAAAATATGATATGTGTTTGTCGTGTCTAAATGGGGAAAAAAAAGAACATTTCAATTGTCTATAAATGCTGATACTAATTGGCTACAACTCTTTCTAGCAACTAGTCCTTATTTTTTTTCTGATCCATAAGGCGGAAGTAGATGCTGCTGCGCGTCTGCATTATGTCTCCTAATGGATTGTCTCTGCCTGAGGTATTGTGTATGCCCTGAGCATCTCTCCCTCTGTCTGGCTGGGTGCGGTCCTGTTCCCCTGTAGGACAGGAGTGGTGCAGGTCTGACATTGTTGTTGTGCATGGGGATCCTCTCTGATCCCGATTAGTGTGGTGGTGGTCTCTGTAGTAGTCCGGGTCTGTACCCCGCTGGTCTCTGGTGGCCGGGGGGGTCCTCCTGGAGTCTGGGTATGGACCCGGTTAAAAGCGACGTCCTTCAGGGCTTTAGCAAAGACCGATATTCGCTTCCTGTGGATATGGACGTTGTCGTGAAGACATCCCACATCGAGGGTGGGGTGTTGGGCCAGGTGCATGTTGTGTTTTAATTCACAGTCTCTTGCTATGCTGGCGTTTATCTCATGGATTGTTTTGTTGTTAAAGTCTGTTCTCGGCAATAGTGTGGAAACAGTGATTCTAGTGTTTGGGAAGGTATTGCTTGCCTTCTCAATCACTGATCCGAGCGATGTTGCTACCCTTTTCTGCTGGGCCTTTAGGTCATTTGTGCCAGTGTGTATTATTATGTGTTGGGGGAGCCTAATCGGGTTTTGGTCAGCCATTCCAGGGCTCTGTCTGTTCACACAGAATCACACAGAAACCCCACAGTGCAGATAGAGGCCATTTCGGCCCATCGAGCCTGCACTGACACATATCCCACCCTATCCCCGTAACCCCACGTATTTAATCCCCCTAACACTAAGGGTCAATTTATCATAGCCAATCAACCTAACCCGCACATCTTTGGACTGTGGGAGGAAACCGGAGCACCCGGAGGAAACCCACGCAAACACGGGGAGAATGTGCAAACTCCACACAGACAGTCACCCGAGGCCGGATTCGAACCCGGGTCCCTGGCGCTGTGAGGCGACAGTGCTAACCACTATGCCACCGTGCTGTTGTTGAGCACCAGATCTTTATTACTTTATGTCTAGGGAAGAGCTTTTTCTTTCATAGAAATTTCCCATTTGAGTCCATGAGTATTACGATGTCAGCCTTGTTGGTGTTTACTGGCTGGTGGCTTTCGCCTGGACTCATAGGTTGTGTGTTGGACTGGGGTGGTCGTGTCTGGTGTGTGCGCTCCTCTTGTGAGCGGCTCGCCTGTGATTCCACAGTGGTGGGGGAAGACTGAGCTTCAGTATCTTCAATGTTAAAACTCCCCCCAACTCTCCTACTGAACCCATCAAAGTGCGAGTATTTGCACTGGTGCACAGCTGTGTGTCCTGTGATGGTGCACCCTCAGCTGGAATGAGGTTCTATGAGGAAGCGTTGTCATGCATGTCCACAGACTTTTGCTATATGTGTGAAGACCCTGGAAGACACAAGAAAGGGATATGAATTAGTCGTGGCAAAGTAACAATCTTGGCAATCACCATACTCAGGCTTCTCATCGTTCAGTCATTGATGAAATAAAGTCACCATGTGTGTCAGAGATATTTTTAATTCTGTCACCAGGCATCTGCGAGTTCCCGGTCTGTCCACCTCCGATTGAGAGCAACACAGATGCGTCACTTATCTCCATTGCCTATTCCTCTGCATCTGTGAGCTGGATAATTTGTGGCAGCCCACTCCAGTCCTCTCCCTCACCGTTGCATTTTGCACTCTCTTCTCCTACAAGGGCCAAAAGAAGAGACCTGTGAGTAACTGAAGGTCAAGTCTTCACCCGATGGATGCAGTGCATTCGGTGAGGGTAACTATCAGACATGACGCATCACATTGCACAAGGATTGAGGTGAATGGCAGTGCTGGATGGATACATGGGGAGGTGAAGAAATGAAGGTGCATAGAAAGTGAAGGATGGGTGCTGCTGAAACTTAAGTGGGTGTGTGGAGTGATGTGATGGAGTACGATTGGCAACATAGAGTGAGGGGGTGTGGAGGTTGTACACTACAGGATGTAGGTGAATCAGCAACTGTGTACGCACTTTTCCTGACCTTGTTACAATCATAGGATCATAGAAATTTACAGCACAGGAAGAGGCCATTCGACTCATCGTGTCTGTGCCGGCCGAAAAAGAGCTATCCAGCCATATCCCACTTTCCAGCTCTTGGTCCGTAGCCCTGTCGGTTGCAGCACTTCAAGTGCATATCCAAGTACTATTTAAATGTGAGTAGGGTTTCTGCCTCAATCAGCCTTTTGGGCAGTGAGTTCCAGACCCCACTCCCCTCCCCCTTTCTGAGTGAAAAAAAGTTCTCCTCAACTCCCCGCTAATCCTTCTACCAATTACTTTAAATCTATGCCTCCTGGTTATTGATCTCTCTACTAAGGGAAAACAGTCCTTCCTATCTACTCTATCTAGGCCCCTCATAATTTTATACACCTCAACCAAGTCTCCCCTTCAGCCTCCTCTGTACCAAAGAAAACAACCCCAGCCTATCCAATCTTTCCTCATAGCTAAAAAATTTCGAGTCCTGGCAACATCCTCATAAACCTCCTCTGTACCCTCTCCAGTGCAATCACACCCTTCCTGTAATGTGGTGACCAGAACTGTACAAAGTACTCTAGCTGTGGCCTAACTAGTGTTTTATACAGTTCAAGCATAACATTCCTGCTCTTATATTCTATGCCTCGGCTAATAAAGGAAGGTATCCTGTATGCCTTCTTAACTGCCTTATCTACCTGTCCTGCCACCTTCAGGGATCAGTGGACATGCACTCCAAGGTCCCTCTGTTCCTCTACACTTTTCAGTATCCTACCATTTATTGTGTATTCCCTTGCCTTGTTTGCCCTTCCCAAATGCATTACCTCACACATCTCTGGATTGAATTCCATTTGCCACTTTTCTGCCCACCTGACCAGTCCATTGATATCTTCCTGCACACGGCCAATTTTTGTATCATCTGCAAACTTCCTAATCATGCCCTTTACATTGAAGTCTAAATCAATGATATATACCACAAAAAGCAAAGGACCTAGTACTGAGCCCTGTGGAACCCCACTGGAAACAGCCTTCCAGTCACAAAAACACCCATCAACCGTTCCCTTTGCTTCCTGCCACTGAGCCAATTTTGGATCCAACTTGCCACTTTCCCTTAGATCCCATGGACTTTTACTTTTCTGACCAGTCTGCCATGTGGGACCTTGTCAAAATCTTTGCTAAAATCCATGAAGACTACATTAAACTGTTTCCTGCACTGCACAATGCTCACCTCTGCAGCCACCTCCAACCATGCCTTCTTGGTGACAGCAGCAAGCTTCTTCCACCCATTACTGGGAAAAGTATGTCCCTCCTTCCTCCTGACTGCACCCAGCAGTAATTCAAGGGAAACATTGTTGAATCTGAGTGCTGGCCTTGCTCTTTGTGAATCCATGTTGAACACCTGCTAGCTCCTCCAAATTCCATTATTGTATTGGCCCTTTAAATAGTCGACTTGAGATTGCATCATGCGGGTGCACATCACATCTGCTGCATAGCTTAGAGACACGATACCTGGAAGGAAAAACTTAATCAGTTAATCAAGTTGAAATCAGAGAATCCAACCCACTAAGTACTCAGGATGTTATGAAGTGCTTTACAGCCAATGAATTACTTTCTGAAGGGAGTGGGCCTTTGGCGTAGCGGTAGCATCCCCGCCGCTGGGCCAGAAGGCGTAGGGTTTCATACCCCGCTCCAGACAGTCCCGGCAAGTGGAGTCGGAGCTCCGGCTCTAAATTCTGGGTTGACATCCAGCGGGATACTTGCGTCCGTGGGTGGGTGTGGGTGGCCCCCCCCCCTCGTATGAGTTGTGGGAGCCCGTAAAACCCTCCCGCCATAGGACTAACCACCCTAATGGCTGGTACAAAGATGGTTACGGTCACAGAAGGAGCGTTAATCGTGGCCAGAAATCCTTCCACCACTTCATACAGTTCCCCAAAGGGAACAGTGTGAAGACACGTACGACGACGACTTTCTGAAGTGTAGTCATTGTTATTCTGTAGGCAAATCTGGAAGCGAATTTATGCACAGCAATGAGTTAATCTTATTTGGTGCTGTTGGTTGAAGGATTAGTGTTAACAAGGACACTGAGCAAACTCTGCTCCTCTTCAAATAATGTCATGGGATTTTTTACGTCCAACTGAACAGACAGGTTCTCTGTTTAACTACTCATCTGAAAAACCTCTGACAGTGCAGCACTCCCTCAGTACTACACTGAAATGGCAGCCTAGAATATTTGCTGAAACCCTGAAGTGGGGCTTGAACCCATGAAATTCTACGTCACAGGCATGAGTGCTACCACTGAGCCAAGCTCTCGCTGAAAAGAAGGGCATGAAAATAGTTAGACCCTGAGCCTGCTGCTAAAAAAAAATAGGGTTACATAGGAGCTGGGACTGGGAGGCCCCTGTAAGTAATGTATTCAGTTTTAAATCACTGCAAAAGTAGACTTGCTGTTCTCATTGTGCAAATTGGTCCTTATGCCCCAGGGTATTAGCATACAAATATTTGATAGATTTGTCTGATATTCCTCACTGCTATTTTAACACAGATGTTATTTTAAGGGAAATATTTCCTTCACCATTGCTACCTTAAGACTGACCCAGTGGCTGGGGAGGATAGCCTTGTAGCTAGGTATCTAGGGCAGTGGCGGTTGTTGGAATGCAGATGCATCATTGTTCTGGCCCCATCCCTGTACTTTATGGAGTGGACTGAAGAGATCGCAAAGTCTCTGTTTGAAGAATGGACTCAGTCGAGAATATTTTTGTGGATTTTATGGGATTTTTCTGAGGGTGTTTTCCCTGTGGTGGGATCACCCTGTGCAGATGCGTGGGGGACTGTTTTGTTAAAACTCCAGAGAATGCATGGCAGTTGGCTGTGAAAAAGAACTGTCAGTCATCCAGAATGTATGGGTTCGCCCGGCAGTCCTGGGAAAAGGAAGGGGGCCATTGACGAAGGGGCTGAGGACCCTGAGGCACCCGTTGAACTTGAACCTATTAGAAAGCCACTCTAATATGCAAAAGCACTTCTCACCTTCATCTCAGAAGAGAAGCAGAACAATTAACCCATTAGTCTAGCCAGCCGAAGAGGAGCCAGTTTTTCTCAACACAAAGACCGAAAGATATGTCTCAGACTTAGGGCCATTAGTCCAATCACGGAATACTCATGGGTCCGATGATGACTCATCACTGATTAAGTACCGGAGTGCTTAGAAACAAAAAGATTTTAAAGATTGGCGGGAAAGACAGGGGTAGCCAGATTCCTATAAAGATAGATTCTTTTCCACCATTCTTTCTCTCTCTCGCTCTCTTGCTCCACCAAGATTGACCTAACAAGAAGTACCAGAGGAAGAAGCCGCTGAGTGGAGCGATCGAGACCGACTGTGTGTGGTGGTAAGCATGGTCTCGAGTGTCCCAAGCCGATAACCAGATCCCAGGCGAGCTGGGTGAGGTGAAAGGGGCTCAGAGTTTTTCTCAGAAGTGAAGTTTTTGGGCTATTCTGGGGTGGGATCTTCGTTTGGTTCAGCCAGGCGAAGGGGCTTATGCGACTGGGTAATTCGTTGGTAGGGGTGGAATTAGAGTCCATCATAGCAACAAGGGAATTACTGCATGTTATAGTCCCCAGTTGTGTACTGTATGCATGTTGTTTGTAACCTGGATCTTATTCTCCACAGGGACAGTGATTTTGTTTAGTCGTGCATGTAGTGTATGTATCCGTCTATCTTTAAGAAAACCATTGTATGTAACCGTTCACCTTTAAGAGAACTATTTTAGGTGTGGCACTACTTTGTTGGCTTCTGTATACTGTAATACCGACGGTGACCACACCGGTATATAAGTGCTGTGTCAGGATTTATTTGGCAGATTCGCCCTGACCTTCAAATAGTAAAGTCCTGTTTTAAGTTACTCTGGTAGCCTGTGTATTAATTAACTAAACAACTCACAGACTTTACAGTGGCGACGAGTCCGATCGTACCCTGTGGCAACAATACTTCCGAAGCAGTTAACGAGCAACCGCCCTCGTCGTTCTGCTGGGAGAAAACTCGAGGCTGCAGAACTAGAAAGGAAGAAGAAGTTAGAGACAAAGACTTCCATCAGCAACAGGCACTGACTGTCCCTTCTGCCACGGTGAGGAGTGAGCCGATCAGCACGAGAAGCAAGGCGGCCACGGTGACTGTGAGTAAGGGAAAGTAAAAAGAATAACCGGAGGATAAGGGCGGTGCACTCGACCACGGTCGAGGGGGAAAGGAGCCGGACAGAAGTCGGGTCCAGAGGCGCTGAGACTGGGGCAGCGTGGAGCAAGGAAGCCGCGGTACAGACAGGCTGGGGACGCAACGGCATCGTGAGACAGCTAGACCGCGACCGGCGAAAAAGGCCGGGCAGCGACCGAAGCCACAAAGCGCTGCGACCGGGAGCGTAGGCGCGGGAAGAGATAAACTCAGCCGCAGCCGGGGAGGGAAGCACCGGACTGCGAGAGGGCTGGGAGGCGCGATTGGGAGCCGAGTGAGCGGGAGAGGCAGAGCCGACCAAGGGGGAACTGAGCGAGAGCCAGTCCAGCGGCTGAAACTGTTCGCCGTCAACGGGGTGTACCCAGCGCCGGTTGCCCTGCCGAGAAAAGGGAAAGCCCTGAAGCCGACGCGCAGGCTGTGAACCTGAAAGCCAGCGGCCGTCGCCCGTGGGGAAAGTGTACCCCTCCCGCTAGGGAAGAAACGCGGGAAGCCGCCATTAGGCGGGGAAGAAGACAGAAGCGGGAAACCGCCATTGAAGTGGGCGGGGAGAGAAGATAAGCGCGGGAAACCGCCATTTTCGCGGGAACTGCCATCTTGGAAAAAAAAAATTAAAAGAAAATTTAAAGAAATAATTCGTGGTGTTATCAGGAAGAGAGGAAGATGCCTAAGCGTGGTAACATCAACGATTTTAATTCCGAGGTAGAAGACTGGGCCACGTATGTGGAACGCATTGAGATCTATTGTGAGGCCAATAAAATAGAAGAAGATGACAAAGCTATAACCTTGCTAAACTCGATGGGCGCGAAGACATACGGGCTCTTGAAGCATCTACTAGCACCAGCTAAACCGGCGGATCAGACTTTCGATGATATTGTGACTGTTCTGAAGGATCACTTGAACCCCACACCGTTGATGTTGACGGAACGATTCAAATTCTATGCGAGAACGCAAAGGAAAGACGAAAGCAACGCAGAATACTTGGTCGAACTGCGTAGACTAGCGAAACACTGCCAGTTTGGAGGGAATCTGACAGAGGCATTGCGAGACAAGTTCGTGTGTGGGTTGTCAAAGGAAGGAATGCAAAAGCGACTACTCGAAGAGAACGACCTTACACTTGACAGGGCTGTCCTTATTGCAGCATCGCACAAAGCCGCAGCGAAGGGAACTGCGGAAATGCAGCTAAAGGCAGCAGCACTCAGTGTGGATCAAATTACCTCGAGTACAACAAAATGCTATCGTTGTGGGAAGACAACACACGACCAGAACCAATGCTGGTTTAAGAACCAGGAATGTAGGAAATGTGGCAAACTGGGTCACATAGCTAAGGTATGCCGGTCAGGGAAGAAGACCAACAACCAAAGGAAGCCATCACAGGAAAAGTACAACAAGGTACACAAGGTGGCTGAGAAGAGTTCAGACGAACAGAATTCGGACTCAGACCCAAACGGCCAGGAGCTGGGCAGTCTGAGAATTCACAATGTGAGTAAGGAAGCTGACCTACAAACTATCTGGGTCATGCTAAAAATAGCTGGAGTCCAAGTGAAAATGGAGTTGGACACTGGATCAGCTCTATCAGTCATAAATCGAAGGGATTACCATCGGCTATTCTCACATATACCCTTAAGAGATACACGGGGCATAAAGTATACCCCATGGGGAAGATAAGAGTCAAGGTGAGAGATGGGGGTAAAGAACACCCAAGAATGAACTTATACGTACTACCTGAGGGAGGACCACCACTTCTGGGACGGGAGTGGATCAAGAAAATAGACATGGAATGGCACTATCTAAAAGCCATAACGAGTGAGGACTCGGTGCAGACAATCAGCTCAGATTCTGAAACGGATGACGATAAGACCAACCCAAATATGAAAGACAAGGCTAAAATGGACTTGCCGACTAAGGTTGGAAGAACGAAGGCATGCATAAAGGCTTATGCTCCAGAGAAGAACAAAGTTTCAGAACAGAACTCCACCGAACAACGACAACATAGTTTGACAGAGAATTCTGAGTCTGTTCAGTTTACGGACATATCCATGACTGACGAACACCGAGCTCGGACTCAACTTTATTTCAAATTACGACAGCAAGTAGAACAAGTGAGTTACCGTCTCGAACAAGAGATGAAAACAATGAAAAAGTTCTATGACACCGAATGGGAGAATCTGGAAAGACAACAGAAGCAGCTAGCTCAAGCAGAGAGCGACCATAGAGCCATTGTGACCAATTACCGATCACATCTCCCTTATGCTGTTCAGGAGTTAGAATATTTGCAGGAAGGAGCAAATGAAGAGGAATCTTCAGGAAGCCAGTATTTTATTCCCGTTCTTCTCTACGACTCCTTACAAGCAGAGTTTGAGAAGTTGAAGGAACAGTATGAACAGGCCCAGGCTACAATCCTGGAGGGGATTAACTCGGCAACCTCCGAAAAGCTAGTTTCAGTAGAAGCATATGAGCAACTAAAGGTTGAACATGAGCAAGAAGTCCAAAGGCTGCAGGAAATTCTTGATGAGCTCAAGGCCAAGACAGACTCATCGGTAGAAGTTCCATCCATAGATGAGAAATTAGAGGTGAAAGACATGGCAGAACATGAAAGACAAGATGTCCAAGAACTCATAAAAATATTGAAGGAAACCCAAGACAAATATGAGGCGGCAATGACCGAGGTTCAACAACTTGAAGAACAGATTCAACTGGGAATCCTTTCAGTGGAAGAAAAGGAAACTGTAAGAAACACAGAGACTGTAAGAATGGCCCCTGAACATGAGCTAGAGAGCATCAAGGCGCAACTTCTCCGAGCGCTGAAAGCCAAAGTACAAGAGGAAAAGAAGGTGAAAGCATTGGAGGAAAAGTTGGATGAAATGGAGAAGACTCTGATCCACAGTGTTCCCGTGGAAGAGTTAACGGTCAGCCAACCCCTTCATATGCTGAGGGACAAGACTCTGCAATGGGAACAATCTAAACACGAGCTTCAATCTTCAAAGGGAAGGAGTTCAGAGCTCTCAAAAGTTATGGAAATAGCTGAGGTTGCAACACAGATTTTACTGGGATGCCAAAAGTACGCTGAATCACGTCTATGTGAAACATAGAAACATAGAAACAGAGATAGGAACAGGAGTAGGCCATTCGGCCCTTCGAGCCTGCTCCGCCATTCAATGAGATCATGGCTGATCTTCGTCTGAGATCATAGCTGATCTTACCAGTTCAGTACCCCATCCCCGCCTTTTCTCCGTAACCCTTAATCCCCTTAGCCTTCAGAAATATATCCAATTCTCTCTTGAAAATATTTATTGAATTAGCCTTCACAGCCCTCTGTGGCAGGGAATTCCACAGGCTCACCACTCTTTGAGTGAAGAAATTCTTCCTCATCTCTGTTTTAAATGATTTGCCTGCTATTTTTAGACTGTGGCCCCTGGTTCTGTGCTCCCCTGCCATTGGAAACATTCTCTCTGAATTCAGCCTGTCCAGGCCTGCCATAATTTTATATGTTTCGATGAGATCCCCTCTCAATCTTCTAAACTCCAGTGAGTACAAGCCCAAACTATTCAATCTCTCCTCGTAGGTCATTCCCGCCATTCCAGGTATCAGCCTGGTGAATCGCCGCTGCACTCTTTCCATGGCAAGAACATCCTTCCGCAGATGGGGCGACCAAAACTGTACACAATACTCCAGATGCGGTCTCACCAGCACCTTGTACAGCTGTAGTAAGGTATCCCTATTCCTATACTCGAACCCCCTTGATATGAAGGCCAACATACCATTTGCCTTCTTAATCGCCTGTTGCACCTGCATGCTCTCCTTCAGTGACTGGTGCACAAGAACACCCAGGTCCCTCTGCACTTCCCCATCTCCCAATCTATTGCCATTTAGATAATAATCCACCCTCCTGTTTTTACCCCCAAAGTGGATAACCTCGCATTTATCCACATTATAGTGCATCTGCCACGTATCCGCCCATTCCCCCAACCTGTCCAAATTGCACTGTAGCCTCCTGACATCCTCATCAGAGCCCACCCCTCCTCCTAGTTTAGTGTCGTCAGCGAATTTGGAAATATTGCATCCAATTCCCTGATCCAGATCATTTATATATATTGTGAACAGCTGGGGTCCCAGGACAGATCCTTGCGGCACCCCGCTGGTCACTGCCTGCCACTCCGAAAACGAGCCGTTTATTCCAACTCTCTGTTTTCTATCCGCCAGCCAGTTCTCTATCCACGTTAATACTTTGCCCCCAATCCCATGAGCCTTAATTTTGCATGATAATCTTTTGTGTGGAACCTTATCGAAGGCTTTCTGGAAGTCAAGGTACACCACATCCACTGGCTTTCCCCCATCTATTTTACCAGTTACTTCCTCAAAAAATTCCAGCAGATTAGTCAAACACGATTTACCCTTTGTAAATCCATGTTGACTCTGTCCGATCCTTTCCCCATTTGTCAAGTGCTCCGCTATTTTATCCTTAATAATGGACTCTAGCATTTTGCCCACAACCGATGTAAGGCTTACTGGTCTATAATTCCCTTTCTCTCTACCCCCCTTTTTAAATATTGGGGTAACATTAGCTACCCTCCAATCCACGGGTACTGTTCCCGAGTCAATGGAGTTCCGGAAGATGATCCTTAGAGCATCTGCTATCTCCAGGGCCACCTCCTTAAGTACCCTAGGATGTAGTTTATCAGGCCCCGGGGATTTGTCGGCCTTCAGTCCCCTCAACTTACCCAACACCATATCCCTAGAGATACTAATTTCTGTCAGCTCCTCCCTCTCATTAGTCCCTATGTTTGTCGATATTCCTGGGAGGTTATTTGTGTCCTCCTTTGTGAATACAGAACCAAAGTATGAGTTTAATTGGTCTGCCATTTCCTTATTCTCCATTATATATTCTCCCGAATCGGACTGCAAGGGACCGACTTGGGATTTTACCAGTCTTTTCCTCCTGATATACCGATAAAAGCTTTTGCAGTCTGTCTTTATGTTTGCTGCAAGTTTACTTTCGTATTCTATTTTCCCCTTCCTGATTAATCCCTTTGTCCTCTTTTGCTGTATCCTGTACTGCCCCCAATCTTCCGGTCTGGTGCTTTTTTTTGCCAGTTGATATGCCCTTTTTTTTGATTTTATGCTGTCCCTAATTTCCCTCGTTATCCACGGTTGAGTCACCTTTTTAGGTTTATTTTTATGCCAAACCGGTATAAACATGTTCTGGAATTCTTCCATTCTATCTTTGAATGCTTGCCATTGTCTCTCCACTGTCAATCCCCCCAGAAACACCACCCAATCAATCTTACCCAATTCCCGTCTCATACCCTCGTAATTCCCTTTATTTAAGTTCTGGACCTTAGTCTCTGATTCAATTTCCTCACTCTCCATCTCGACTGAGAGCTCGATCATATTATGATCGCTCTGACCCAAGGGGCCTCGTACAAGAAGATTGCTGATAAGTCCCTTCCCATTGCACAATACCCAGTCTAAAATGGCCTGATCTCGAGTCGGCTCCTCGACATATTGGTCCAGATAACCGTCCCGAAAACATTCCAGGAATTCCTCCTCCTCAGAATTTTTACTAATTTGGGTAGTCCAATCAATATGTAAATTAAAGTCACCCATGATGACAGCTGTGCTCTTATCGCACGCTTCTCTAATTTCCCTTTTTATGCCTTCCCTCACCTCCATATTACTATTTGGAGGCCTATATATCACACCCACTAACGTTTTCCTCCCCTTGCTATTTCTCATTTCTACCCATACAGATTCCGTTTCATCCGAGTTAATATCCTTCCTTTCCATTGCATTAATCCCCTCCTTTACCAGCAATGCTACCCCACCTCCCCTACCTTTTTGCCGATCCTTCCTAAATATTGTATATCCCTGGATGTTAAGTTCCCAGCCTTGCCCACCCTGCAGCCACGTTTCTGTAATCCCAATCAAATCATACTTGTTTACCTCTATTTCCACAACTAATTCATCCACCTTGTTCCTAATGCTTCTAGCATTAAGATACAAAGCCTTCAGGCTTGCTTTTTTCACACTCTCATTATGAATTAGTTTGGCCCTTTGTGTTTCTCTCCTTTGCTTATTGCTTCTCACCTTTCTACCATCTATTTCTAACTTCATATGACTTCCCTCTTTTCCACTACCTAGGTTCCCATCCCCCTGCCAACAGAATGTTGAAATAGCTGCTCCAGTAGAAGGATTGAATAGCCCGATCAATCAATCCCCGATGGAAGGGGAAGTATTGAAATCACAAATGAGGTCATTAGTGAAGGATTTGCAGGAAACCCAGGAAGAGCGGGATGAATATGAACGCATGAAGAAGTCTCTTCAGGAAAGATGTCTAGGGAGGGAACAACAGTCGGCTAACGTCCAGTTGGGTAAGGAAGAAGTAGCAGGCCCTCTCGCTAGACTAGTTCAGGACGACACCGAATATTACCATGACCTGTTGAGTGACACGGAATATTACGAGGACTTGGTCTGCCCAGCTTGTGATGAAAACTCCCAAAGTGCAGAAATCAGGATGAAGCACTTAAAATCTAAGGAACATAGGGAGATGGTGGCGCTACAGCTGGCAGCTGATAAGGGAGCCCCGAGAGTCTCCAAGAAGCAGAAAAGAAAAAGACGAAGCAGAAGGTGATAACCATCTAAATCATTATCACTTCTACCAGATCATGTACGTGGGCCCTACGAAGGGAGCCAAATCAGTTGGCAAATAGGAAAAATTACCAAGGCAGTCCAGCTGTTTGTAAAAGTCAGCACTGCTGGTTCAGCAGGACGGAAGTTCAAGCTGTTAAGTCAAGGGAAAGACTATTGGATGAGTCACGCTAGCAATGTGAACTGGCTACACCACAGAGATGTTGTTCGGACCGAGTCAAGACCAGAGACTGAATCTGTGAACTGTTCCTGCAGAGACTGAATCTGTAAACTGTTTCCCGCATAGATTATACCTGTGAATTGTTTTACATAAAGTTGAATATATGTTATGTTTAATGGGGGACTAAGTATGTTGTAAGCTAAAAAGGGAGGATTGTAGTGTATGTATCCGTCTACCTTTAAGAAAACCATTGTATGTAACCGTTCACCTTTAAGAGAACTATTTTAGGTGTGGCACTACTTTGTTGGCTTCTGTATACTGTAATACCGACGGTGACCACACCGGTATATAAGTGCTGTGTCAGGATTTATTTGGCAGATTCGCCCTGACCTTCGAATAGTAAAGTCCTGTTTTAAGTTACTCTGGTAGTCTGTGTATTAATTAACTAAACAACTCACAGACTTTACAGTGCATGTTTTAGCCAGTGTGTGTTAGACCAAATAAATATAAGTGCGATTTTTCACCAAAGTATTCCTGTCCGTGACTTATTCCATTTACACTCTGAATAATAATTCCCGGGTATAGAACTTTGGTAAGGCGGGAGCGATTCGAACCATCCGTCTAGCAATTAGGCTAGGATCAAAACCGCTTACAGGCCCATAATGTGTCTGGCCACAAATATACCGTTTTTCTGGGGTTTCCACAGCTTTTCTGCCAAGATTACGGCAAACTTTTCTATTATGCATCAGTGACTACACTTCAAAAGTAAAGTACTTCAATGGCTATCAAGTGCTTTGGGATGTCCTGTGAAAGGCGCTATACAACTGCAATTATTTCTTTCTCTCAAATGAGCAAAAGAACCCATGCGGAAATTCACCCCCAGCAATTACAAACTACTGGCTGTCAAATTCGGGGAGGTCCAGCACTGGAAGGAACAGTTTTCACTCACTAAGATGGTGGATTTGAATAATTCCAACTACCTTCTGATTGGGTGTCTTAACTTTCTGCGACCAGTCAGAATTTGTGGCATCACCTGCTGTCGGTGAACTAAGGCAATTGCTAGTCTTTAAAATGCCTTACTACTCACACGTAAAATCTATCTACTTCCTTAAACTATTACAAACTAAAACCAGATTAAATGTGTTACATTAGAAAGTAATGTTTGCAATTATTATCTCCATTATTAATTATGTGGCTGAGTTGACTTCAAGATAAAATGGGAGACTCAGTAATCCAATACCTGAGTCAGGGAGGTCCACCATGTTGTTGATGATTGACCAGTCAGCCTGGTTGATTAATGAGATCAAGAGGGGTGGTAAACCTGTCTGTCACTGAGTCTGCCACTCAGCTGCTGACAACCCTACAAGCCAGTTCCCAAAGGGTAGGATGGCCCTAGTTGGACAAGCATCCCAGTGTGCTGTGCTGGCAGGCTATGTGACTTTAGCTGGTTACACACCTGAACAACATCTCCACCCACTGTGGCTGGACCCGTCTGCGCCTGAGCTCTCTGAGGTTTGGTAGACGAGTTACGTCCCAATGGGGAGCGAGTGTGCAAACTATATAGGGCAAACAGAGCCGTTACCTGTGTGGATTTTTCAGTAGCTTGGTTTAGAGATTCTTAACAATGGTGAGAGGTTTCTGTGAATCTCAGACATTTGACTGACTAAAACAAAAGTTTTGAAAAGCCAATAACAATGGTGTCAGGATAAAGAGAATCAAAAGTCTGTTTTCCACATTTTATTTGTGTTTCTTGTTATGTATATTCCTTCCCAGCAATTATACCATTAAGAAACTACATAATTCTCTGTCAAATATTTACCCCTTGAGCCATCATATTTCAGTACCCTTTTCTGTGGGTTCTCCTTTCCTTGAACTCAGTAAAAATTTAATGTTTCATAGCTATTTCCCAAGGCTTTCAGTTCTCATTCCCTGAATTTGTTCCAGCATTAACTGCTACCCTAGCCATTTTTATCTATTGAATCCCATTAAGTTTAAGACAGATGTTCCTTATTTTAATTTATGTCCTTGGTAACAAAAAAGTTATGTAATTCTCTTTATGCTTGTTTCAAATGCTCTCCAGCACTTTACTGCTAATGTCTGGTTTGTAGTTAATGCTTATTTCAGCAGTGAGAGCAAGTAATGCATCAGATACAGGAAAGGATATATTTTTTTATATTTAGATATGGTATGGAAGTAAACAAGTGTTGCTAAATACAAAGACATATTTTTATGCAGATCATTGAAAACTAAAATAGAGAAATCTAGCAACGTTTGACTTGCGTTTCTGTCCAGATTGCACCCATTTTAAGTAACAGTATTCAAAAGTTAAAGTAAAGATTTGATCCCTTAGTTGTTTTAAGTGGCTTAATTATTATGTAATAGGACTGGAAGGTTATTAATTGAAAATGGCTTAAATCCTACAGGTCCAAAATTCCTGAGTCGAAGAGAATACTTGCAATGCTTAAATTGGATGATGTGGGGACTGGAATTTGGGGCATAGGAACATAGGAACAGGAGTAGGGCATTGAACCCCTCGAGTCTGTTCTGCCATTCAATGAGATCATGGCCGATCTGTGACCGAACTCCATACACCTGCCTTTGGCCCATATCCCTTAGTACCTTTGGTTAACAAAAATCTATCAATCTCAGATTTAAAATTAACAATTGACCCAGCATCAATTGCGGAAGAAAGTTCCGACTCCTGAAGGGTCTGGCTCTAATTTTTAGACTATGTTCCCTAGTCCTAGACTCCCCAACTAGCGGAGATAGTTTCTCTCTATCTACCCTATCTGTTCCCTTTAATATCTTGAGAACTTTGATCAGATCACCCCTTAATCTATTAAATTCCTGGGCAGGACCCAGTTCTACTGGGTTTCCATCTTTTTAGGGCCAAGGAAAAATTCTGAAGGGAGGAGGCTGGATGCTCCTTGCGCCTGCTTCCCCCTTGCTGCTGTCAGAAGAGGAGGCAGGATTGGTGGGATGACATCACTCACCAGAAACCACACCAGTTCCATTTCCTTTTGACCTCCACGAAGTGAAGTCCACAATATCGATTTCCTAATGGCAACTGCTAAATGGATCTGCTTTAAGCAAACATCTTGCATTTTCGGGTAGAACAGCCCGCCACCTCCACAATAGAGCAGCAAGGTGCCGCTCTGAGGCTCATAGAATCATAGAGGTTTACTGCACAGGAGGAGGCCATTCGGCCCATCATATCTGTGCCGGCCAAAAAAGAGCTATCCAGCCTAATCCCACTTTCCAGCTCTTGGTCCGTACCCTTGTGGGTTACGGCATTTCAAGTGCATGTCCAAATACTTTTTAAGTGCGATGAAGGTTTTTGCCTCGACCACCCTTTCAGCCAGTGAGTTCCAGACCCTTACCACCCTCGGCGTGAAAACAATTCTCAACTCCCCTCTAATCCTTCTACCAATTACTTTAAATCTATGCCCCCTGGTTATTGACTTCTTTGCTAAGGAAAATAGGTCTTTCTTATCTACTCTGTCTAGGCCCCTCATAATTTTATACATCTCAATCAAGTCTCCCCTCAGCCTCCTCTGTTCCAAAGAAAACAACTTCAGCCTATCCAATCTTTCCTCATAACTAAAATTCTCCAGTCCTGGCAACAGCCTTGTAAATCTCCTCTGTACCCTCTCTAGTGCAAACACATCTTTCTATCATGTGGTGACCAGAACTGTACACTGTAAGCTATGGCCTAACTAGTGTTGTTTACAGTTTTACCATAACATCCCTGCTCTTATACTCTGTGCCTCGGCTAATAAAGGAAAGTATCCCCTATGCCTTCTTAACCACCTTATCTACCTGTCCTGCTAACTTCAGGGATCTGTGGACATGTACTCCAATGTCCCTCTGTTCCTCTACTCTTCTCAGTATTCTGCCATTTATTGTGTAGTCCCTTGCCTTGTTAGGCCTCTGCAAATGCATTACCTCACACTTCTCTGGATTGAATTCCATTTGCCACTTTTCTGTCCACCTGACCAGTCCATTGATATCTTCCTGCAGTCTACAGCTTTCATCCTCACTATCAACCACATGGCCATTTTATGTATCATCTGCAAACTTCTTAATCATGCCTCCTACATTATTGATATGTACCACAAAAAGCAAGGGACCTAGTACAGAGCCCTGCGGAACCCTACTGGAAACAGCCTTCCAGTCACAAAAACACCCATCGACCATTACCCTTTGCTTCCTGCCACTGAGCTAATTTTGGATCCAACTTGCCACTTTCCCTTAGATCCCATGGGCTTTTACTTCTCTGACCATGTGGGACTTTGTCAAAAGCCTTGCTAAAATCCACTACCCTTTAGTTAGTCAGACATGACCTTCCCTTAACAAATCCATGCTGACTGTCCTTGATTAATCCATGCCTTTCGAAATGACGATTAATATTGTCCCTCAGAATTTTTTCCAATAATTTGCCCACCATCGAGGTTAGGCTCACTGGCCTGTAATTGCTCGGTCTATCCCTTTCTCTCTTTTTGAACGATGGTACAACGTTAGCAGTCCTCCGGCACCATGTTTATAGCCAGAGAGGATTGGAAAATAATGGTCAGAGCCTTTGCTATTTCCTCCTTTGCTTCTCTTAAGTCTGGGCCTGGTGATTTATCTACTTTCAAAGATACTAAACCGCTCAATATGTCCTCCCTTACTCTGCTTATCTCCTCTAATAGTTCACATTCCTCCTCCTTAACTACAATGTCTGAATTGTCCCTCTCTTTTATGAAGACAGGTGCAAAGTATTCATTAAGAACCATACCCATTTCTTCCGTCTCCAGAGAAAAGCTTCCTTTTTGGTCTCTAATAGGTCCTACTCTTTCCTTAGTTATCCTCTTGCTCTTTATGTATTTATAAAACATCTATGGCTTTTCCTTGATTTTACTTGACAATATTTTTTCATGCCCCCTCTTTGCTTTCCTAATTCCCTTTTACATTTTACCCTTGCACTTTCTATACTCCTCTAGGCTTTCTGTAGTATTGGGCTCTCAATATCTGACGAAAGCTTCCCTTTTTCCTTGTCCTACCCCCTATGCTCCTTGACATCCAGGGGGCTTTAGATTTGGGAAACCCACCCTTTTTCTTTGTGGGAACATATTTTCTCTGGACCTTCACTATCTTCTCCTTGAAAGCCTCCCACTGCTCTGACACTGATTTACCTTCAAGTAGCTGTTTCCAGTCCACTTTCGCTAAATCACATCTCAGCTTAGTAAAATTGGCCTTTCCCCAATTGAAAACGTTTACACCTGGTCTATCTCTGTCCTTTTCCATAACTACGCTAAATCTAACTGAATTATGATCACTATCACCAAAATGCTCTCCCACTGATACCCCTTCCACCTTCCCAGCTTAATTCCCTAATTCCAGAACCGCCCCCTCTCTTATTGGGCTTCCTATGTACTGGCTATAAACGTTCTCCTGAATGCATTTTAAGAATTCTACACCCTTTATACCTTTTACACAGATTCTATCCCAGTTAATATTAGGGTAGTTGAAATCCCCTATTACTGCCCTGTTGTTTTTGCACTTCTCAGAAATTTGCCTACGTATTTGCTCTTCTATCTCCCTCTGACTGTTTGGGGCTCTATAGTACACTCCCAGCATTGTGAGTGTCCCTTTTTTGTTCTTCAGTTCAACCTATATGGCCTCTTTTGATGATCCTTCTAACACATCATCCCTCCTCATAGCTGTAATTGTTTCTTTAACCAATATTGGGACCGCCTCCTTTTTATCCCCTTCTCTCTGTCATCTGAAAGCCCTGTAACCAGGAATGTTGAGCTGCCATTCCTGCCCTTCTTTAAGCCATGTTTCAGTAATAGCTATGATATCATGCTTCCATGTGTCTATCTGTGCCCTCAGCTCATCTGCCTTATTCACTAGACTCATTGCGCTGAAGTATATACCATTATTATTAAGCACTGCCAAACTCCTTTGTTGTCTATTTTCTAGCCTTTGTTTCCTCTGCCTTCCAAACTCACTTACTAATTTTCTGCCTTCCATTTCCAGCTTTGCTTCTCTCCCTTCTGAATCTACACTCAGGTTCCCATCCCCCTGCCAAGCTAGTTTAAACCCTCCCCAACAGCACTAGCACCCACCCCCCCGGTGACGATATTGGGCCCTGTTGAAGTGCAATCCATCCAACTTGTACAGGTCCCACCTTCCCCAGAATCAGTCCCAATGTCTCAGGAATCTAAAGCCCTCCCTCCTGCACTATCTCTTCAAACACGCATTCACCTGTTCTATCCTCCTATTTCTGTACTCACTAGTGCGTGGCACCAGGAGTTATCCAGAGATCACTACCTTTGAGGTCCTGTTTATTAATCTCTTTCCTAGCTCCCTAAAATCTGCCTGCAGGACCTCATCCCTCTTTCTGCCTATGTCATTAGTACCAACATGGACCACAACCTCTGGCTGTTCACCCTACCCCCTCAGAATGTCCTGCAGCCAATCAGTGACATCCTTGACCCTGGCACCAGGGAGGCAACATACCATCCTGGAGTCACACCTGCGTCCACAGCAATGCCTGTCTGCTCCCCTAACTATCAAATCCCTTATCACTATTGCTTTCCTGACCTTCCTTCTCCCCCCCACCCCGTACAGCTGAGCCACCCATGGTGCTGTGGACTTGGCTCTGGCTGTACTCCCCTGAGGAACCATCACCCTCACCAGTTACAGAGCGAGATGCACTCAGGGGACTCCTGCATTACCTGCTTGGTCCTCCTTGTCTGTCTGGCAGTTACCCATTCTCTCTCTGCCTGCACACGCTTAAGCTGCGGGATGACCACCTCTTCAAATGTGCTATCCAAGTAGCTCTCAGCCTCACGGATGCGCCGCAGTGATGCCAGTCGCTGCTCAAGCTCCAAAACCTGGAGCTCGAGCTCCTCCATCTGACAACACTTCCTGCACAGGTGCTTGTCCAGGACACGAGAAGCATCCTGGACTTCCCACATGGCACAGGGTGTGCATTCGACGGGACTGAGGAGCCCTGCCATGCCTCTATTTATTAGACTACTAACTATACTTCTTAGTTTAGCCCACTTCCCTAACTTAGAAAGAAATGAGACAAAGGCAATACACACCAACCAATCACCTACCTGCTGTCCTGCGACGTCACTTTCGAGTTTCTGCCTGTGCTTAGCTCAGTTCTCCCACTCTCGGGCTCTCCTTTAATCTGCTTCCGCTCTTGGTTAGCTTCCTGTTGCCCATCAATCCCATCGCTCCGTGGCAGTGGTGTCACCTTTGAATTTCTTTCTCAGTTTCCCACATTCAGCTCGCATACTGACTGACTTAGTGCTCTCTGCCGCCGGTTCTCTCGCTTTTATCTGTTGTCCTCTCGCACTGTTGCCCCTCAGGCTCGCTCTTGCTGCGCTCATGGATTCCTGGCCACCCACAGGGGGAGGGGGCACTCAGTGAGCGCTGTAAGTGGCTCGGGCACCTACTGCCTTTATGCAAATGCCCCCTTCCCTGGGATTTGGGATGGGGGTCAAAGCGCGGCAGACCAGATGCAAGTCCTGTCCCACTGCACTTGTGGTGGAAGGGTATGCCTGCAGCAATTTCAGGTCCCAAGTTAAAAAAATGCTTTGTAGTTCTGCTGACTCCAATACAGATGCAAGAACGAGATGGTTCAGTCCCAATCATAGCACAGGATTTAATATAGGATATAAAAAGGAAAAGCTACGATCAGGGGCGGACTGGCTCCCCCGAATGGGTGCGAGATTCTTATTGGTTGGCTCAAGTAGAAACTGTATTGTGCTGTGCTTGAAATCAGCACTAAACTTTTCAGCTTTGCACCAGACTTGGGCTCCTACCAAAACACATTAGGGATGCATTTGTCACAGAGAGCCTAATTGTGCCATCTACTGTTCTTTACCTAAGGAATAAATGAATACTCCTTATAAATTAAGGTTTTTTAAATTTTATCTATAGTTCTTTTTAAACTGCTGAATTATTCTCCTGCTAGTAAAATAATAAATGTTCATGAGTATTTTTTAAAAACAAAGAAAAGTTCAGGCGATGTATTTCCATATAACATTTTTGTCATTGTGGTAATGGGATTAGCTTCATTGTTCCAAATGCAACTAACAAAATATATACTGACTCCCAAAATTGAGTTCACAAAGGGTTTACACCTGAAACATTAATTTATATTTTCTTTTTACAGATGCTAATGGACCAGCTGTAAATTTCCAGCTTTTTTTTGCTTTTCTTTCAGTTTCCAACACTCGTAGCTGTCCCTTTTTATCTCCTATATTAAATTCGCGCTGCGGTTGGCGCTGAACGACGTAATTCTTGCATCTGCAATGGATTCAACAGAACTACAAGACATTTTTATTAAAAAATCAAGTGGTAATGCAAAAACCTCTAGCAATAAAGTAGTATTGAGTCAAGCCCAGTGGGTGTAGTTTTGACTTTAGATGATAGTGTAAAATGGGCAACAATGATTTAGCTGCCCTTTATACCTCTCTCCTGATTTGTAAAATGGGCGGCTGAATTGATATCACCCGTTTTACACTCTCACCCAAAGGCAAAATTACCTCCAATCAGTCTTTATAAGTTTTACACCTGAATTTCCAATTAATTGGGTTAAAAAAATCGTTGATTTTGATTTGCCCCTTTAAGGGCAATCGCCAGAGGGGCAGATTCTCCTTTTCCTGCATTAGGGGCTATTGAATGACTTGAGTGTAATGAATACGGGAAAACTGGGCGGCAAGAAGTGCACTCCCCTAATGAAGCCCACCTGAGTTTCCAATCCATAAATTTAAATGGACAGAAAATCAGGATGGGCTCCTTTATTGGGACTGCACTGCTCCCGCCCAGTGTTCATGTATTCACTGCGCCAAGGTAATCCAATCACCCAGGTGCAGGAACCGGGAAATCTGCCTCAGAGTATTTCATTGCACACGATTGGTCCCATATTTTGCCATTTGTGCTTGCGAGCTGCCATATTATAGCAAGCAATGCACTGAAATAATTAACATGATCCTATATCTTATTGTAGCTACTAATGCTGATGCCTGAAAGAGAAGTGGGCAAATTCTGTTTTCAAATCTTGCTATAGCTTACATGCATCTTATTTCTGTGCTGGACCACAAAACTACAGCCTAGAAATGACTGTGGTGTCAGTATACAAACATGTATGACATTCTTCTGCCCATTTTCTTTAATGGAGTTGATAATCCATTTATTTTAAATGGCTCAATGCCTTGTTAAACTAGTGGATAGAGGAATGCCATATGAACATGTTAAGTATTTGTCTGCTAGAATTATCAATAGTAATCTCTAGAATCTTGTATCTGATCTTACTGTTACATCTAGTTGACGTGGGACTATGAGTCTGTTACATTTATTATTATTATTACTATTATTGTTGATAGTCTTATGTTTTCTTCCCACATCAGTTTCCCTATTCTCAAGTATTGCTCACCATCCCTATCCTGAATTGCACTGTTCCCATATTCTGAGGGCTGGGCATTCATTACTTGGTGCTGTAGTACAGCTAACTGCTGCCTTCTAGTGGTTAGTTTGTCTTAGTTTAATTTCTTATTCATTTTTCCACAGTTTTCTCCCATTTATCGCTCCTCTCCTTGTTAGGTTTAATGTTTTTAATGTCATTATTTTTAAAATAACTTTTTCCATTACAATTTTGACTCTGATCCAAATTTATCAAAGGTTCACAAAAAAATTCCAAGCATTGAACCTAGCGAGGATTGAATGTTAGGAGACATCCAGAAGTATTGAAAGGCATCACTTTTTTTTTCATTTCCAGAAAGCTGTTTCAATGCTAGGCCAGGGATGATCAATGAGGACAATGCATCGCTCCGGACTGTTGATGGTCACAAGGGAAACATGTTCAGTCCGCCTGTGGCCAGTCGCCAGTCAGCAGGAATTTACAGGACAGAAGTTAACTAAAAATGGATTTCTCAGAAATGTAATTTGTGTTGTTCTGTTATCTATGAAAGGCCATCAGAGGTAATCATATGATGTGTCCAACCCCAAGGCCAGCCATGGCTCAGTTGGTAGCACTCTCGCCTCTGAGTCAGACGGTTATGGGTTTCACGTCCCACTCCAGGGACTCGAGCACAAAAATCTAGGCTGACGCTCCAGTGCTGTACTGAGGGAGTGCTGCTCTGTTGGGTGTCTCATTAAACTGAGGCCCTCTCAGGTGGATGAAAAAGATCCTATGGCACTATTTTGAAGAAGAGCAGGGGAGTTATCCCCGATGTCTTGCCCAGTACTTATCCCTCAATCAACATCACTATAAAACAGACGATATTGTCATTATCACCTTGCTGTTCGTGGGAGCTTGCTGTGCACAAATTGGCTGCTGTGTTTCCCACATTACAACAGTGACTACAGTTCATTGGCTGTAAAGTGCTTTTGGATGCTCCGAGGTCATGACAGGCACTATATGAATGCAAGTATTTCTAACCTTTGCAGCAGAATGGGTTTGCCATTGTCTTAGACTTTCAGAGTTCGTATGATAATATTTAGCCTTAAGTAAATCTAATCAGTCATATAATCAAATACAGGACTACAAAGCATTAAATAAAATAAGGGAGAGCCAGCAGACTCTATATGTATGCTGATGACACTGAGTCTGACTCTCCGCTACCTCTCTCAACCCCTCCACTGCCCCTGTGGTGTCAGACTGCTTGTCCGATATTCAGTCATGGCTAAGATGCAATTCCTTCTAAATAAGCATTGGGAACACTGAAACCATCATCTTTGACCCCTGTCACCGTCTCTGTACTCTTTTCACCAATTCCATCCCCTTCCCCAGCCATTGTCTCAGGCTGAACTAGACTCTTTTCTATCTCTGTAGCAATTTGTCCCCAAACTGAGTTTTCGCCCCCAAATCCTCTCCATCACAAAGGTCTGCATCCAACTCCGTAACAGCGCCCGCCTTCACCCTTACCTCAGACCATCTGTCAATGAAATCCTTATCCATGCCTTTATCCCCTCCAGATTCAACTATTTAAATGCTTTCCTAGGCAGCTTCCCATCCACCATGCTCCGTAAATTTCAGCTCATCCAAAACTCTGCTGCCCATATCCTTTCCCACTCTAGGTTCAACTCATGTATCACCCCAATCCTTGCTGACCAACATTGGTTCCCAATCCCCAATACCTCAAATTTAATCCCATCATGGCGTTACCCCTCCCTATCTCTGCAACCTCTTCCAGCCCTATAAACAGTCCCCCCCCACCACACCCCGAACTCTCCATTCCTCTAATTCTTGCCTTTTGTACAAACCCCATTCACTTCTCCCCAACATTGCTGGCCATTAGTTGTCAGAGGTCAAATGCTCTGGAATTCCCACCCTAAACCCCTCTCCTCCTTTAACACTCTCCTTAAAACGTGTCTCTATGACCAAGCTTTTGGTCACACCTCTTGATATCTCCTTCTTTTGCTTGGTGTCCATTTTTGTCTGATTTTTCTGTGAAGCGCCTTGGGCTGTTGTTCTAAGGCAAGATATAAATGCAAGTTGTTGTTGCAGCGTGGCATTGACCTGTGACCCAGGTATGTTCATGCACTCCAGCATCATAAATCCTTGCTTCAACTCTAGTGGATCAGATTTTCTCTTATCAAAATGTACTGTACAGGCTAAAATTACTTGTAAAATTACTAAGAAAATTAGTGCAATAATTTTGTACCCAAAATTCTAAGAGTAGGCCAACCTAAACAAATGTTTGTTTTTCTAAGAACCATAGATCTAAAGATTTGACTTTATGATTGATTGGTTGAACCTGGAAAACATGTACTACATTTCAAGTGTTTGTTTATGGTCACTAAGGAGCAATGTGGACTCTTTTGATTTTTGTTTTTGTTTCACTGAGGAGTCTGTAGATGCTGGTGTCCAAGTTCATGCTGCTGAATTTGGAATTCTTGGAGGCAAAATAGTCCCTGAAGAGGTAATTGCAGATCAATATCATGGTATACTACTTCATTTTGATATATTTTATTTCTGTGTTGTTTCTGTTCCAATCCTGTCCAGTTTGCCAACAAGATAATAGCTCATTTAAGATGATCATAAGATCAAATATCTGTTAAAATAAACTTCTAAGGTAAAGTGGCAGGTTAGCGCTCTTAGCTTTACAGCTTAAGGAATTGGATCTGAATCCAGCCCCGACTGATGCTACCAAGGTCTTTCTCAGCTAACTAAAGAACCTGAGTAGACTCAACCCACTTCGTAGTGGCTGTCAGCCCAGTGCATAACACCAGCAACCATTTGGCCCAAAAAGATTCTAAGTGGGAACCTTATTCTTAATGATTGCAAGGATAGCTGGAGTAAGAAGTGGAACAATTTGCCTTGGTGTAGTGAGCATACATACCAAATGTCAGCTTTCACTCTGACAATAGGTTTTGGGGGCCCTGTCAACATTTGCTGACAAAAATCGATGTAGAACTTTACTCCCCCACCTCTTGCCCGAATACTGGCCACATACTGGGTCCTTCTCTCCTTGCAGCTCCACTTTCAGTGACAATGGCATGAACTGAAGCCTCTGAATACTGTAAGCAAGAACTCTCAGGAGATCCTACCGACAGTATATAGAGAATGAAGTCGCTGCCGTTAGCATTGGGTGTGGCACTGAGAGAAGAGAGGAATCCAATCCAGTGCAATAGTAACTGACTCAAATAGGAGCAGGACTGTGGGTGGGAATCAGAGGAATGGATAGCATGGAAGGGGGAAATGGATATCAATCAAGGGGCAAATATTTGGAAATGAAGGGGAAAAGCAGATGGAAATTGAAAGGGGTGAATGGAAGAGGAGTGTGACAGAGGAAAATGAGGGGGAGAAGGAAGGGTGTAGTGGATGGCACTGAAGAGTAGAGGAAAGTGGTATCGTTTCTGGAAGCATTAGCTGGCCGGCCAGTGAGTGGGAGCAAGATTTCAGGTGGCAGGAAGCCAGCATCAGGGGCCCAAAGGATTGGTTCCTGGCACTAAGGTAAGTGGTTGGGAGGGAGGTTAGATTTTGGAGGAGGGGAGGGAAACCCAGGGCAGGGAAGGTTTCCTTGTGGGGCCAGGAGGAGCACTCCTGTTTCATTTTTTATGTAAAAATGTAAATTGTCCAGGGGAGCATGCCCCCAGACGCTCCTAGAATTGCGCCATCTATTTTGTGCCTGCAGCATTTGGAATTCCCCTTCAGACTTTCACGTACAAGTGCAGGAATAATGTGTATATCCACTACTTAAGTTAGAGAGCCGACAAAACTAGATCTTTTCATATGCTAGGGACGTTCTTGATTTGTCAGCTTATTGGGGGCTTTGTCCGCTTTCTTTGAAGCTGTTGGTCAGCTTTTGCCAGTTTTCTATGTTGGCTATACAAATAAGTAGTGTTCTTATGAATCTAGGGTTATGTTATGTTATGGGCCAAAGGAGTGAGAGCTGTTCTGCAGTATTTCTGACTTGTGTGTACTTGGATACTGACTGAGTAAAAAAAGTGTTTCATTCCCCAGCACTGCCAGTAATGTCTTACTTTGAACTTGTTCTCGGTTTCTTAGTTATCCAAGACTGAATGAAAAAGGAATCAACTTTACTAAAGCTTAAATCGTTACACAACATTCAAGAGTTCAGCCTCTGCTAGCAAAACTCTAGACAGACTCCCTGGCTAGACCAGCTTGCCTCAAACTAGTTGCCAAATTAGTACATTGTCAGACACTGATATTAAAGGAATGTTTCTAAATGACCTACTCACAGTAATATATTCTTTATGGTGGTATCCATCGGTAAATGTAAGCCTGTGAGTAAAACTCATTCGAACGCTTGATTTTCCCGCATCAAATTTCTCTCTGCTACTTTAACAGAGGCGTTAACTTGATTTTTTAAAAATGGGTTGCTGCCTCAGTTAAAATAGCATAACTTGAAACAAGAGTATTAGGTATTCATACGATAACATTGCTAACAGTAATTTTAGACTACAGACACTTACTGAAGTTCATACTGTATTATTACACTGCCATTCCTGACACTTATAAGCACAAAAACATTGTATATGTTAACCCATTTTATCTTCTAGCGCCATTAAAAGCAAAATTATATGAATTCCTGTCTGGACCATTTTATTCTTTGATAAAGCCAAGTTGACCTTACACATACTGTAATTATAAAAGTCATTTTTTTTCAGTGTAAAAGTAACCTGGTGAAGACAAACTGCAATTTATTCAGTTAAAAATAAGTATGCAGCGTTATTATTTTTCTTGTACAAAATGTATGCAGTCTGTTCTGGACATTCTTATTAATGCACAATGATAAACTATGACGATTTATGTGAAGACTTCACTACGTTGTGATACAATGCTCCCTGAAATTCTGCCCAGTCATTGAGCTGATATGCACTCAGTATTCATCATCAACACTAGTCAGTGAGACAAAATGTGTTTACATTACTGTCCAGCCACATGGTAATTCAAATAACTAAAGGGTCAATACTTCAGAGAATGATTCAGTGCCAGCACAAATTGTTTTAAATTGTAATTAATGGAGGGGTCAGGTTTGCAATGTCAGTCTAAGGCTTTAGCAGGAATCATTTTTGATTTTAAGTAAAAACAGATAGCATCAAACTGCACTTTCAATTCAATTCAATTCAAATCGCTTTATTAATTCATTAATCTCTGACAATCTCCAGATGTTGTACTCATTTTTCTGAAATATAAATCAAGCTTAATTTTCCTATGAAAGAAATAGTGTATTTGTAATGTCCTGTACTCTTGGCAGTAGGACACTGATTCCCATCCAAACTCAACTATACCCTGTTGGGATTGAATTTGGCAGGAAGTGTTCAACGGAGTGGAGTTAACTCTCCACCTTGGTTAGAATCAGTATCAGAAGGGAAGTCTATTCTACTCTGCTAACCAGGTTACTCTTGAATTGCTATTCCCTTCATGATATCCTACAGGTTCTTAAAATCCTCTTACACAACTACACAATGTCAGAGCAGCACTCCTGCCTGCTTCTCGTCATTCCTTGCAGGGGGCTCAAATATTCTCAAAGGATTGCATGAGGAACTTCTGTTGATTAATCAGTTTAGCTTGGAATGCAGCACCATGTAAGTTACAAATCTATGGGTCTACAGCAGCTCTCCGCCTAGCCTTAACCCTCCCTTCCTCAGGTTGTTGCTTGTCTGCCAACATCTTCACTTTCTCCACCTCACTGGTGCTTGGTGTTTTCTCCTGACCCCCCACCCCCCTAGTTAATCCCTGCACCCCCCCAAAGTGGATGTTTCTGGGCTGGTGCTTGTGCTGTCTGCAGCTCTCAACCGGAGCACATGTGATGTAGTTGCTTCCTGCTCCTCCCTGATGACAGTTTCCTCACCTTTGAAGGCTCCCTACACCAATGAGTAGGACTTGCAGCCAATGGTTGTGCGGTACCTTGCAGCAGAGGTGCAGATGCAGCTGCCTGCTTGTCACTGATTAGTTATTAGGTGCTAGCAAAAAGAAGTAGCAGCAACAGGCACTTTGTTGGGTTAGCACAAAGCCACCAAAGCTCTCCCTTGATGGCCTCTCCGTGAATTATTTGGAGGGTCTGCACTTCATAGTGGGCGATGCATCACAGGCTGACTAGTCTGCCATGGTGTGGAGATGCCGGAGTTGGACTGGGGTGGACAAATGTAAGAAGTCACACAACACCAGGTTATAGTCCAACAGCTTTATTTGAAATCACAAGCTTTCGGAGCGCTGCTCCTTCTTCAGGTGAAGTGGAGAAATGCATAAAGACACAGCTTATATAGTCAGAGAATCATGTCAGATGTTTACAGGTAACCTTTCCAACTGCCATTTATCACACCTCGGCAGAGAGATAATCACAGCAGTCAAAGGTGTGAATGGTGTCCAAACAGGTCAGTCAGGGAAACATTACATCAAAGAACAATGAGGTGGGGTCACAAGGGGTCAAATATTGCAGATGCTGGGGTCTGTATGAAAAACAAAAAAACAGACAAAAAACATTTTTTTTGGCTGGAAATCACAGCAGGTCCGGCCGCATCCGTGTAGAGAGAACAAGCCAATGTCGACTCGAGTCTGGATGACCCTGCATCAGGTGGGGTTACATGTAGCGTGACATGAACCCAAGATCTCGGTTGAGGCCGTCCTCATGGGTGCGGAACTTGGCTATTAGTTTCTGCTCGACGATTTTGCGTTGTCGTGTGTCTCGAAGGCCACCTTGGAGAATGCTTACCCGAAGATCGGAGGCTGAATGTCCTTGACTGCTGAAGTGTTCCCCGACTGGGAGGGAACACTCCTGCCTGGTGATTGTTGCGCGGTGTCCGTTCATCCGTTGTCGCAGTGTCTGCATGGTCTCGCCGATGTACCATGCTCCGGGGCATCCTTTCCTGCAACGTATGAGGTAGACAACGTTGGCCGAGTCACATGAGTATGTACCATGTACCTGGTGGGTGGTGTCCTCACGTGTGATGATGGTATCTGTGTTGATGATCTGGCATGTCTTGCAGAGGTTGCTGTGGCAGGGTTGTGTGGTGTCGTGGTCGCTGTTCTCCTGCAAGCTGGGTAATTTGCTGTGAACGATGGTCTGTTTGAGGTTAGGCGGCTGTTTGAAAGCGAGTAGTGGAGGCGTGGGGATGGCCTTAGCGAGGTGTTCGTCGTCATCGATGACATGTTGAAGGCTGCGAAGAACATGACGTAGTTTCTCCGCTCCGGGGAAGTACTGGACGACGAAGGGTACTCTGTTGGTTGTGTCCCGTGTTTGTCTTCTGAGGAGGTCTATGCGATTTTTCGCTGTGGCCCGTCGGAACTGTCGATCGACGAGTCGAGCGTCATATCCCGTTCTTACAAGGGCGTCTTTCAGTGTCTGTAGGTGTCCATCGCGTTCCTCCTCGTCTGAGCAGATCCTGTGTATTCGCAGGGCTTGTCCATAGGGGATGGCTTCTTTAACGTGGTTAGGGTGGAAGCTGGAGAAGTGAAGCATCGTGAGGTTGTCCGTGGGCTTGCGGTAGAGTGAAGTGCTGAGGTGTCCGTCTTTGATGGAGATTCGTGTGTCCAGGAATGAGACTGATTCTGAGGAGTAGTCCATGGTGAGTTTGATGGTGGGATGGAACTTGTTGATGTTATCGTGTAGTCTTTTCAGTGATTCTTCGCCATGGGTCCATAGGAAGAAAATGTCATCGATGTATCTGGTGTATAGCGTTGGTTGGAGATCCTGTGCAGCGAAGAAGTCTTGCTCGAACTTGTGCATGAAGATGTTTGCGTATTGGGGTGCGAATTTGGTCCCCATGGCTGTTCCGTGTGTTTGGGTAAAGAACTGGTTGTCGAAGGTGAAGACGTTGTGGTCAAGGATGAAGCGGATGAGTTGTAGAATGGCGTCTGGAGGTTGGCTGTTGTTGGTGTTGAGTACTGAGGCTGTCGCAGCGATGCCATCATCGTGGGGGATACTGGTGTAGAGTGCCGAGACGTCCATCGTGGCGAGGAGTGTTCCTGGTTCAACTGGTCCGTGGGTGCTGAGCTTCTGTAAGAAGTCTGTAGTGTCGCAACAGAAGCTGGGGGTTCCCTGTACGATGGGTTTCAGGATGCCCTCGACACATCCGGAGAGGTTCTCACACAGGGTTCCGTTGCCTGATGCGATAGGATGTCCAGGTGTGTTGGCTTTGTGTATCTTTGAGAGGCAGTAGAAGTCTCCCACGCGGGGAGTACGTGGGATGAGAGCATGTAGGATGCTTTGAAGGTCTGGATCGAAGGTTTTGATCAGTCTGTTGAGTTGGCGGGTGTGTTCTTTGGTCGGATCTGCGGGTAACTGTCTGTAGTGTTCCTGGTTGTCCAGTTGTCGGTATACTTCTTTGCAATAGTCCGTTCTGTTCTGTATGACGATGGCACCTCCTTTGTCTGCTGGTTTGATGACGATGTTGCGGTTGGTCTTGAGAGCGTGGATGGCGTTGCGTTGTGCTCGGGTGACATTCTGGACTGTCTTGTGAGTGCGGCTGATGAATCTGGCGTTGATGCATCTCCTGACAGCTTGAGCATACATGTCAAGCTTAGGGCAGCGACCCTCCGGAGGGGTCCAATTTGACTCTTTCTTCTTCGGTTGCTGCACTGCGGATCCCTCTGTCTGCTGTTCCGGATCATTGATTGTCTCATTGGGTTCGCTGCTGACATCTTGGGATTTGTGGAAGAATTCCCGGAGCCTCATTCTCCTGATGAATTCCTCTGTGTCTGCCGCGAGACCGATGGGGTCCATTTTGGTGGTGGGGCAGAAATTGAGCCCTCGGCTGAGAACTTCAATTTCGTCTGGTTGAAGGGTGTGGTTGGACAGGTTGACGATGGATTTCCCTGTGGTTTCAACCGTGGTACCGGGGGAGGCTTGGTTGCTGCTGCTGGTGATGCCAAGTTTCTCAAGCTTCCTGTTCTTGGTGTGCATGTAGGTAGTGTAGTTCCGTTGCCTTGTTTGTTTGGCGGCACAGATGCGGCCGGACCTGCTGTGATTTCCAGCCAAAAAAAATGTTTTTTGTCTGTTTTTTTGTTTTTCATACAGACCCCAGCATCTGCAATATTTGACCCCTTGTGACCCCACCTCATTGTTCTTTGATGTAATGTTTCCCTGACTGACCTGTTTGGACACCATTCACACCTTTGACTGCTGTGATTATCTCTCTGCCGAGGTGTGATAAATGGCAGTTGGAAAGGTTACCTGTAAACATCTGACATGATTCTCTGACTATATAAGCTGTGTCTTTATGCATTTCTCCACTTCACCTGAAGAAGGAGCAGCGCTCCGAAAGCTTGTGATTTCAAATAAAGCTGTTGGACTATAACCTGGTGTTGTGTGACTTCTTACATTAGTCTGCCACTGGTGTGGGTTCTTTGCTGATGGTTATGCACAGCCGTCTCCTTTGAAAAGAGCATTACGAGGTAACACAAGGTTACCATGCCATTGAGCAACCTAAATTCCACCAGCTGTGAAAGGATGAGCAGAGAGCATGCAAGTAATTATTGGAGCTATAGTGAGTTAGCGAGAAAACATGTCAGAGTTGTGGGATGAAAAGAAAACGACCCCTTTGGCAGACACCAAATTAGAGAAGCATCTCAGATCAGGGCACGGGGAGGGGGGACTGCTATTTTCTGAGATGCCTTTATTGAAATAATTATGGAGCATTCCCTGTGATGATTGGACCAGGAGCTGGGAATGTGAGGACGGGATATTTGGGGCCACAGCATAAAACAGCAGTGTCCTAAAGAGGCACCTGAACTTTCTAAGCTGTTAATGTGCCTTTTCATTGAAAAATGTTGAAAAATGGAGTGGCTTATTGGGAATAGCAGTTATGTAAGATTTTGACTATAATAGCTGGAAATTATTATTTAAACAGAGGTTAAACTCATTCATGTTATTTGAATTTCAGATTTTCAATGCAATGTTTCCTCCTAGGCAAAGTGCTTCAATCGACCTAAAATCTGAAAGTAGAGCAAACTTATAATTTTAATTACATTTTCTAGGTTTGCTTCTGAAAAAATGATTTTTGAAAAAGAACTTCAAAGGCTTCATTATCCTGCTGAAGGCAGGTTTCTTTTAAGCAAATTTAAATGCTGCAATGTAATTCTGTATTTCCTTTTTATACAGAGGCATTTTCATTTTTAAGTAATTTATTTCCAATGACTGGAAAACACAAGTGTTCCGTTTTTTGCTGTTTCTAGTTGTATTAAGTTAAATAAAATTAACGCAAATCTAGCTTTATTATGCTTTGAGTGTACGACTGGGATTTTCATCTTTGGCAGAATCCTGGCACAAAATTGGGCAGGGTGGGAATTCTGCCCACTCCAATGACCTGCCCATGACTGGCTGATTTTCTGGGATCTGGGTTAATTTAAATAAATTCAATCGTCTACTGGTGGGATTTCAGCTTCCGTCAGGAAGCCAGCTGGGAAGGGAGGAGGATGCAGAATGGCTCAGGCAGTGATCTCCAGGGCTGCCCCTGAAAAAAATTATCCATTTTTAAAATTTATGGCCTTTATCCTATGCAATCCATCACCCTGCTAGGGTGCAAATGACAGGAAACACATATTTGGACCGCATTAGAATACACCCACCCATATAAGGGTGGACATTTTTGATGTCCTCCATAGCTTCCAGCAGAAAATCCTGGATGTGGCAGGGATATGAGGAAATGATTGAAACAGCTTTTGAATCGATTTCTGCCCTCGTCCACTGGAGTTACGCAGGAGAGCGGGTATAACTTCAGCGGAAAATCCTGCCCTATGTCACTGTTAATTGAAGATACAATGTTAGAGTTAGGCACTATGCCATGACGGAATATTTTAGGGGAGAAATTCAACTCACGGCTTCCCATTTTTCCCACATAAAATGGTCATTAGGACTCTGAAACTCGCTGCACAATCTGCCGTGTCCGATATGGACTGGAAGGGCGCAGAATATTTATATTGACTTAGGTGACTTTTAGTCGTCCAGGGCGGCTGCCTGAAAGCAGCGAGGGCCTAATAAATATATATAAATTAGGGTCCTGTGCCTGGTTAAGGACCTTCTTGGCAAAATTCTATAGACTCTGGAACAGTTCCCATGGATTGGAGGGTAGCTAATGTAACCCCACTATTCAAAAAAGGTGGTAGAGAGAAAACGGGGAATTGTAGACCGGTAAGCCTGACATCGGTAGTGAGGAAAATGCTAAAGTCCATTATAAAAGATGTAATAGCAGAGCACTTGGAAAACAGTGACAGGATCGGACAACGTCAACATGGATTTACAAAAGGTAAATTGTGCTTGACTAATCTACTGGAATTTTTTGAGGATGTAACTGGTAGAATAGATAAGGGAGAACCAGTGGGTGTGGTGTATTTGGACTTTCAGAAGGCTTTCGATAAGGTCCCGCATAAGAGATTAGCGTGTAAAGTTAAAGCACATGGGATTGGGGGTATGGTGCTGACTTGGATAGAGAACTGGTTGGCAGACAGGAAGCAAAGAGTTGGAATAAATGGGTCTTTTTTTGAGTGGCAGACAGTGACTAGTGGGGTACCGCAAGGATCGGTGCTAGGACCCCAGCTATTCACAATATATATTAATGATCTAGACGAGGGAACTAGATGTAATATCTCCAAGTTTGCAGACGACACAAAGCTGAGTGGGCGTGTGTGCTGTGAGGAAGATGCCGAGAAACTCCAGTATGATTTGGACAGGTTGGGTGATTGGGCAGATGCATGGCAGATGCAGTATAATGTGGATAAATGCGAGGTTATCCACTTTGGTAGCAAAAATGGGAAGGCAGATTACTATCTGAACGGCAATAGATTGTGAGAAGGGGAAGTGCAACGAGACCTGGGTGTCCTTGTGCACCAGTCGCTGAAGGTAAGCATGCAGGTGCAGCAGGCGGTTAAGAAGGCAAATGGTATGTTGGCCTTCACAGCGAGAGGATTCGAGTACAGGAGCAAGGATGTCTTGCTGCAGTTGTACAGGGCCTTGGTGAGACCACACCTTGAGTATTGTGTGCAGTTTTGGTTGCCTTATCTGAGGAAGGATGTTCTTGCCATGGAGGGAGTGCAGAGAAGATTCACCAGACTGATACCTGGGATGGCAGGAATGATGTATGAAGAGAGATTGGGTCGATTGGGCTTATATTCGCTGAAGTTTAGAAGAATGAGAGGGGATCTCATTGAAACTTATAAAATTCTAACAGGACTAGACAGGCTAGATGCAGGAAGGATGTTCCTGATGGCGGGGGAGTCCAGAACCAGGGGTCACAGCCTAAAGATAAGGGGTAAGCCATTTAAGACAGAGATGAGGAGGAATTTCTTCACCCAGAGAGTGGTGAACCTGCAGAATTCTCTACCACAAAAGGCAGTTGAGGCCAATTCATTAAATATATTCAAGAAGGAGTTAGATATATTTCTTAAGGCTAAAGGGATCAAGGGATATGGGGAGAAAGCAGGGACAGGGTACTGAATTTGGATGATCAGCCATGATCTCATTAAATGCCGGAGCAGGCTCGAGGGGCCGAATGGCCTACTCCTGCTCCTATCTTCTATGTTTCTAATTGAATTTCTGGAACACTGGATTCGATCATTCAAAAGCCTGCTCACAAATGCTTAGTGGCAACAGTCAGGAAGGAGGCTGTATCAGCATTAATTAAAGGTATCCTCAGCTGCATTTAATGTATCTGGTTAGTCATTTTAGACTGCTAGTGGGCTTTTATTAGCTGACAAGAAGAATAGTGTAACATTATTTTTGGGCACTCTCTGCCCAGGGGCTTGTGCACAGACTTCCTCTGGCAACATAGATGTGTTGCTCAGTCTGCCATTGGGGCTGTAGGAAGAGGAGGATGAAGAACAACACGTAAGAGTGCAGAGGGCAAAGGAGGGGAGGGTGCAGGAGGCTTTACACCACGCGGGTGTCTAGGAACAGAACAACTTACCTCTGGTTAACCAAGGAGCAGTGGCCTAGAAATTCAGTATAGCCACTTTTGAGGCGGTAAAGTTGGGCGGGCGCTAAAGTTAGCGCCCGCCGGAAAGTGGAGGCCACTTCGCCGAAATTCAGTAGCTTTGGCCAAGGAGTTTGGGCGAGCGCTGAAACTGGCGTTGCACTCCTATCTTTAGGCGCTAAGCCGACGGTGCGGACTGATAACGCCGAGGCCGGGCGCAGCGCAGGTGCGGTCATGTTTTGATTGACAGCAGACACCCTGACGCCGGCCAGCTCTTAAAGGGGGAAGGGTCGACTTTGTCTGCAGCCACGCCCTGGATAGTGGAGCCCTGCAGCTAGGCCTGAACACTGCTGGTGGACCCAAATAGCGCCTGAAGCCATGCAGAAGGCCCGTGAACGAGCGCAGCGCTTCTCAGAGCATGCTTTGAGGGTGCTGCTTAGGGGGTTGGAAAAGAACAGAGAGATCTTGTGCCCGGACAGTGGCAAGAAGGCTCCCAGGAGGCAGTACAGGAGAGCCTGGAGGGAAATCGCCCAGAGGGTGTCAGCCAACAGCGATGTCCCCAGGACTGGTGACCAATGCCGCAAGAAGTACAACGACCTCAGTTGGTTGGTCAGGGTGAGTACCCTTTCCAGTGTCCTCCTCATCCTTGCATGTGCACCTCACATTATGGGCAAAGGGACCTCAAAGGCCTAATGGCCAGCCCTCCTCCCGCAGCTATGGCACTGGCATGGTCATCAATAGCACTCTCTGCACTTAACACACTGGCCAAGCTATTCGACCATGGGAGGCAGTGCACACAACAACAGGGCACCACACTGGCCAAGCTATTTGACCACGGGAGGCAGTGCACACAACAACAGGGCACCACACTGTACTTAGAGGCCGTCCTTTCTCTTGCAGGCCAAGCTGGCGCGGAATTTGAAGAGCCAGACTGTCACCGGGGGAGGCTGTCCCCAGTTCCAGCAGCTCAGTCAGCTGGAGGAGAGCGTGGCTCGACTCATGCGTGGCCGGGTGACTGGCCCCGTTGCTATTGGAGATGCCGACCCTGTGCTGGGACCCAATGGTAAGGACATGACCGTTTGGACCTCTCTGGTTCCCCTTGCGCTTCAGATCTACATCCTTTGCCACTGTCCCACCAATGCGCATCATGGCACCACTCATGCCTCCCTCGCTGACGCCCTGTCCTCACTCTAAAGCTACTCTTGTGCCTTCCTGCTTTCAGCTGGTGAGGAGGAGGTCCCTGAAGCTGAGAGTGCCAGTCCCTCGGAAGAGGAGGACGACGAGGACCAAGAGGAAGGCGGCACATCGGGGGAACCCTCATCCGCGCCAAGGGATGGCAATGGAGGGGACACGTCTTGCCTGGAGGAGAGCCAGGGGGAAGTGTTGCAGGGGGGTGTAGCTCCTGGGCCCAGTGGCGTCCAGGCATGCGGGAAGGGTCGGGCAGCACGGCTGCCTTCTCCCCAGAGGGGGGAAGTGTTGCAGGGGAGGGCAGTTGCTGGGCCCAGTGGCGTCCAGGCATGCGGGAAGGGTCGGGCAGCACGGCTGCCTTCTCCCCAGAGGGGGGAAGTGTTGCAGGGGAGGGCAGTTGCTGGGCCCAGTGGCGTCCAGGCACGCGGGAAGGGTCAGGCAGCTCGGCGGCCTTCTCCCCAGAGGGAGAGTCCGCCCTCCAGTCCGGAGACGGTCCTCGCCCAGGAGGTGCGCCTCCTTGATGAAATGTCCGCGGCCTCGGAGCGGCGCCACAACGAGTTCATGGGGGTTGTGGGACAGTTGCCTCAGGCCATTGAGTCCCTGGCTCATAGTGTGGCCAATTTCGGGGACTCACAGGCCAGGGGTGTCGAGCAACTCACGGCAGCACAGGCCAGGGGTGTCGACCAACTCGCGGCATCACAGGACGCGAGTCGCGAGTTCATGAGTGGTGCCATCCAGACACTGGCTGATCTGATGCGGGCACAGACCAGGGCAGTTCGCGCACTCACTTCTGCCACACTCGCTGTGTCACGGAAGCATCGCCAGGGCACCCGCCACCCTGCTGCAGCACAGCGGTCTGGCCTTCACCAGATTGCTGCGCTTGCTGCAGTGCCAGGCCGGCCGAGTGCCAGTGTCTCTGGCGACCAGCGAGCGCCTGGCATCAGCCAGCTTGCCCCCATTGCTGCAGCCGCCACTGCCACTCCCCCAGCCAAGGTGCGACGAGCTGCTGGAGAGACTGATGCTGGCCAGCCACAGCTGCAGCAGTCAGCAGCCGGCCCCTCCAGGGCCGGACCTCGTCTAGGCCGACCCCCAAGGGCATCTGCTGTCACGCATTGTGCCCCTCAGGAGCCTTCCCCCAGCCTTGCAACACCCACAGGGCCCAGGTTGAGGTGGAGCAACAGGTCGGGCAGGGGCCGGAGAAGCCTGCACAAGGACTCGCCCTCTCGGCACACCAAGTAGAGTGTGTTGCCAACTGTTTTTTTTATATGGGGGTGTTTGTGTTCTGGAGGGGGGGGGCTTATTTTGGTAAGGCCGAGGATGAAGGCCAATTGGAAGGACAATTTTTGTTATTCCTCCCCAGGTTGTGGGAGTGAGATATGTTTTTGACTGTTTTTTGGGGGTCTTGTCTGTTTTTCTGTTTCATGTGGGAAGGGCCCTGAGTTTGTTAAATAAAGCTTTTTATTTATTCAGCTTGTCCAGGTGTCATGTTTCAAGTGGTTGTTGCGTTAACCGGCTGAGGGCTTGCGGAGCGGCTGCATTCAGGTGCGTTCATTGCCACAAGCCATTCCCTGACAGGGGGCCTAGAAGTGTCGTTCAATAAGCCGCCGGCGGACGGCCCTTGGACCTTGTGGCTCCCTCCTGGGCTGGTACTCCTCCTCCTCCTCCTCCTCCTCATGGTCCTCCTGCTCGTCCTCCTGAGGTGGTGGTCCAACGCGAGGTGGCAGTGCCTGAGTCCTGTGGATAGCCAGGTTGTGCAGCATGCAGCAAACGACGACGAACTGGGAGACTCTATCCGGCGAATACTGTAGAGATCCGCCGGAACGATCCAGGCAGCGGAACCGTTGCTTGAGGATGCCAATCGTTTGCTCTATGATGTTCCTTGTGGCTTGATGGCTTTCGTTGTATGCCTCCTCCGCAGGGGTCCTGGGCGCGCGGAGCGGGGTCATGAGCCATGTACACAAAGGGTAGCCCTTATCCCCAATAAGCCATCCTCTTGGTGGAGGCTGTGCCTCGAACATGTCAGCCACAGTAGTCTGGCACAGGATAAATGCATCGTGGCTGCTTCCTGGAAAGCGGGCATTGACAGCTAGGATGCGCTGCCTGTGGTCACACACCAGCTGTACATTGAGGGAATGGTAGCCCTTCCGGTTGCGGTAATCCTCGGCATTGTCGATAGGTGCCCGCATAGCCACATGCGTGCAGTCAATGGCGCCCTGCACCATGGGGAAGTCGGCGATCCTGGCAAATCCGACTGCACGCTGCTCCTGCCTCTCTAGGGTCATGGGGAAGGAGATGAATTGGTGTCTCCTTGCGAAAAGGGCATCAGTGACCTGCCGGATGCAGCGATGCACGGCGAACTGGGAGATGTTCGCTATGTCCCCAGCAGCGGCTTGGACGGAGCCGCTTGCATAAAAGTTCAGAGCCACCGTGACCTTCACTTCCACCGACAGAGACGTCCTGCACATCAGCTGTGGACGCAGATCTCTGTGAAGCAGCTGGCAGATCTCTGCAACCACCTCCCTTCTGAAGCGCAGCCTCTTAACACAATGCGCGGCAGTCATGGTGAGATAGGACACCTGCTGCCGGTATTCCCTGAGTGGGTAAGGCCTACGCTGCCGACGCCTGATGGCCCCTCTGCGTCTAGGCATGGCTGGCCCTCTCACACAGCGTCTGCGAGCCCTTCGCACATAATGCTGGAACTGAGGGTTGGAACCCCATGCAGCCCCCATAATAAACTTGCAAACAGTGAAATCACAATGAGTCTAATTTCAAAGCTCTGGCCAGAAGCCAAAAATACCTCTCCTATGTTGTCCCAAATCAGTAAGGTCTGTTCCTTGGTCTCTGTCCAGAAATCCAAAGCACTAAAGTCATTGCAGCAAAATGGCTGGCCTTTATAGTTCAGTCTAAGTGCCCTTTAATTAACGCTCCCCGAGGCCCGCAGGGCCTCTGCTGCGTTCCAGTTCACAGTTCTTAACAGCGCCACGCCCACATTGGGTGGGCGCCACTGAATTTCCGGTTTGGGGCGCACAAACAGCGTTGCACGATGAAATTACGTCATAAGCTGCGCGCGCAGCTGAGCGGGTGCAAACACTTTGCGCCGGTGCTAAATGTCAACTGAAGTTGGGCGTAGGCGCAGATCGGCCTGCGCCCGGGCGCTAAGTGCCTAGCGCTGGAAATCTACCCCTCTTATGGCGTTAACGGCTGGCGAACGCAACTGAATTTCTAGGCCAGTGTGTCTAGAGGCTCGGCTTCACCAGGGAGGATGTGACAGAATGACATCACCTGTTACAGCATCAACGGCAGTGCATAACAGGTCACACACTTCATTGCTTGAGGCTCTGAAGGTTACTGTGATCCTGCATTTCTACACTTCGGGGTCATGCCAGGCTGCAACAGCTGCCATCAGCAACATTACTCACTTTCCTTATGGAGGCAGCAAAGCAGGAAGGCAGGTGTTGTGTGCCATGTGCACAGGATCGCAAGCTTCCCCTAAGTACAGGGCATAATTGACTGCACCCACATAAGCCTTGCATGCTCAACGCCAAGACCACGGACTATTCCTAAACATGAACGGCTTCCATTCACTCAACATGCAACTGGTGTGTGATAACAGGAATCACATCGTGCAGGTCTGTGCCCAGTTTCCTGGCAGTAATCATGATGCCTTTACCCTGCATTAATGCTCAATCCCCTATCTCTTTCAACCAGACCATCAGATGCCAGGCTGGCTGCTTGGGAACAAGAGGTATCTTCTAAGCACATGGCTGCTAGATTGATGGTCATCTGGGTCAGGATGAGCTGTTGCTTGTGCTCAACTTCAGACACAAAAGGCGAAAAGCATTACAATGCTGGTTGCATGACATCCCTCTATAGTATGCGTCGTGGCGGTGTGCTGGAGGGCATGTGAGCAAGTGAGGGAAGAAGGAATAACTAGGAAAGGATGGTACTAGCCCTTAGCATTGAAGCAGCCTCAACTTCATCTTGGCCCATTCCCTCAATGTTTTCTACCTAGGATGTCCAACATGGCATGTTCAAAGAGAGTTAAGGCTTTAAAATTACACGGCCCTCCTAATCAGGTTTGTTCCTGTCTGTTCTGCATCACCGTGTTCTGCAAGCAGAGAAGCAATATTGCAATTTTGGAAAGGTTGAGGAGCACATGTAGTGACATTCAAGTGACCACCCTGTAACCCAGCTTCTGTGTGAGCAAATAAACATGCATTATGCAGCTGGCTTGTGTTGGAAGGTTGCTTTGTGGACTCAAATTTCCAAATGCAAATGTTACAATACTTCCAGTTTTAAAGGCAGCAATAAAGTTTGTCCTGTTGTATTATGGAAATGCATGTCAAACATTGAAAGAGCTGTAATGTTATCTGAGGGCTTCATGTGCAGCCTCAGTCATGGTGTGACACATTGAAACAGTTAACTCTTCATGGTATGCATACTTTGGCCATCTACTTGGTATAGGGAAAGACTGGTTAGTTTTGCCTTGCTGTTCTTAGAGAATATTATACTGGTTTCACATCTGTTCCTGTCATATGAGTTTTGGACACAGCATCAACTTGTCTCCAAGCTGAGTGCATACTTCTACTGTGGAGAACTCTTCTTTCCTGCACTTCCTGCAGACATACCTCCAGCCCAACATCTGCAATGGTTACCCACCATCTGTACTGTTGGGTAAGAAGAATTTCTGGCCAGTGATTTTGCTCACTGGCCAGCAAGAAGTTATAGCCCCTTTAAATGATCTTTAAGAGCTGCAGCTGTGATCAATTTCTTGACCCCAACTGTCATTGAGAATCTCTCAGCAGACCCAAGCCAAGCAGGGAGCTTGCTATTGAATGCTTAATACGCTGACCTGGGGAAATCGTATGAGGTCAGCTGTGTGAAATTTTGACGAGCACAAAACGCACTGAAATCTGGTCCCATTGCTTCAGTGCTGAGTTGGCAGAATAAAGAAAAAAGCCTTGAGAAGAAAACCCAATCTTTCAAGCATTCTGAACAATTCACAGAATCTAAAAATAAAAATATGATGAAACTACCTATTTAGGTAGATGAATGAATCCACGAACTGGGAGAGATCAATGAGAGAGAACTTGTATTTATCTAGAGTATTTCATGTCCTCAGGACATCCCAAAACACTTAGCATACAATTAATTACTTTTTAAAGTGTAGTCACTGTTGTTACATAGGCAACATGGCAGCCAATTTATGCTCAACAAGATCCCAGAAACAGCAATAACATAAATGACCAGATAATGGCCGGAATTTTGCCGGCGCTCAGGGGGCGGGTTTAGAGGTGGGATATCCGGCAAAATTGCAAGGATTGACAGCAGGTCAGAAACCCGCTGTCAACCCACCTCCAATCAATCTTCCCAAGTGTCGGGTCCCCGATTTGCACATGGACCCGACACCTAGTGGCAGGAAGAGGATTATAGCCACTTAACTGCTTGTTAACAGGTTGTTAATAGGCAGTTAAAAGGTTTTTTGCAATTTTGACAGTTCTACTGCGGGCTTCCCGATGTCTGGACACCACACCAGGTAAGTGTGGCGTGCTGTGGGTCTACTGTAATGTTTCTGCATTGATGACAGCTGCAGAAGTGGTGTGAAGGATCTAATGGTGCACTGGTGAGATTCAGAGGTAAGATAATGTTGGGGAAATCATTTTTAATGCATTTAGACTTTTCTGTAGGTAACAAGTTTTGATTTATATGTGTAGTCCCACCTCATTGGGAGAACCTCTCTCACCAGTGACAGATCGCTTCTGTAACCTCACTTGCAGCTGCCATCTGTTCTAGCATAAGGAGGGAGTCATTGGAGAGCCTGGGTGCAAGAGCTCACCTTTGTACAGTGATTGTCAGTATTTGCAGCACCTCAATGCTGTCAAACACTGAGAAATCAGCTGTCTAAAAAAATGTGCATGGCCCCTTTAAGAAAACCGGCAGATGACGCGTCATCAACTGACGTCATCTGACACCAGCTTCCTCTTAATTGGCCAGCAAGCCCGCAGGGCGGGCTTATCAAGACCAATTGGCGCAAAATCACGTTTGTGCGTCTGATGTCATTGGAGGTGGGACTGGAACCCGGAAGGCAGCTGTCCCGCACCCAAACCGCCTCGAACCGAAAAATCGAGCCCAATCTCTTTTAGTGATGTTGGTTGAGGGATAAATATTGGCCAGGACACCAGGAGAACTCTCTCGCTCATCTTCGAATGGTGTCATGGGAACTTTTACATCAACCTGAACAGATAAATGGGGCCTCAGTTTAACATCTTATTTGAAAGACAGCAGCTCTGAGAGTACAGCATTCCCTCAGTACTGGACTGACGTTTTAGCCCAGATTAGATGCTCAAGTCCTACCGTAGGGTTGAACCCATAACTTTCTGGCTCAGAGGAGGGAGTGCAACCACCGAGCCAAGCTGGCACTACAAGGGGCGATGGAAACATTGAAAGAGATACGCGATTTTCATTTGATTGACCTTGTTGAGCCTGCCCAGCGGGCTCAGCAGGCCAATTAAGGGCCACCCGGCAACAGGTGACGTCACAGATTGACATTTCATCTGTCAAGAACTTTTGACAGATGAAATATCAGTGTTTGACAGCTGTTTGAAGCTGTCAAACACTGACAATCTGTACTCCAAGTTAATTCCTTCCTCTCAGGCTGATTTAGAGATCTCTCCAGAACAGAAAGCTGAATGCTGCAACTATTGACAGCTCACAGCCATTCTGCTTTCTGTGCCGGTGAGATGAGGGACCCCGAGACCTGAAGGAAGGAAGGCTGTAAAGGTAAATAAAGGTAAGTAAAACTTATTTAAACACTTTAAACACATCAAACACACTTACCTCTGAACTCATGCACCCATCACCTGAGCACCGGACATCTCGAACCCTCCAAGCCCTTCACCCCGACGGTCCACCTCGCTAACTTGACGTGGTTTGGAGCCGTCGGGAATCCCACACTTCAGCAATAAAAATAGGGATTAGGCTAAAAACTGCCCGTTAACTAACTGTTAACATGCAGTTAATTGGCACTAATCCCCTTCCCGCCTCGAGGAGGCGGGTCCCAGCACAAGTCGGGTATCCGCCTCCTTTGAAACTGGCATGGAGGCAGGATGGGTTTGTGCCCTCCGATTTCGTGATTTTAACCCCCCACATGCCTCCAATCCCGCCTCCATGGCCCAATGAAAATCCTGCCCATAAAGTTCAGAAATAGCCTCAAAATGGCACTAGAAAACTTACTATAAGGCTCTTTAAATGCATTTCTGTAAACAACAAATCATCAACACTCATTTTATATGGGCTGGTAGATGACTAAATGCAACAGCACCACAAACAGAGAGAAATTATGAACACATGAGATGATGTAAACAGGGATAATTTTAATATAATTAACTGCAAACAGGTAGGTGCTTCTATTGCCAGAACTAATCATGACTGGAATATTGGATGGAGTGCTAAATGAGTGGAAATCTAGTGTAACGGATCTCTACCCATTTTTGTGCTCATTTATATCCACTTTATGCCTGTTATTCGGGCATAATCGATCTGAGAATCTGAGAGTTAAGAGTAAATAAAATATGGTGCAAAAGCATCAAGGATTAATCCTCTATCACCCCCAACAGCCCTTCCCCTTCACCTGGCACCTTCCCATGCAAGCGCAGGAGATGTAACACCTGCCCCTATACCTCCCCCCTTCCCACTGTCCAGGGCCCCAAACACCCCTTCCAGGTGAAACAGCGATTTACTTGTACTTCTTGCAATCTAGTAAACTGTATTCGCTGCTCACGATGCGGTCTCCTCTACATTGGAGAGACCAAACGCAGATTGGGTGACCGCTTTGCAGAACACCTCCGTTTAGTCCGTAAGGGTGACCCCGAGCTTCCGGTCACCTGTCATTTTAATTAACTGCTCCATTCCCACTCAGACCTCACCGTCCTTGGCCTCTTGCATTGTTCCATGGAAGCTCAACGTAAACTCGAGGAACAGCACCTCATCTTCCAATTCGGCACTTTGCAGCCTTCCGGACTCAATATCAAGTTCAACAATTTCAGATCATAACCTCGGCCCCTATTACATTTTTTACTTATATTTTTTTCCACCCCTTTGTTTTGGGTCCTCCTTTCCCCCACCCCCCCTTTCCTTTTTTTTCTCTCTCCCACCTGGCAGCTGTCTCTTATCCTGCCAGTATACTTCACACCTAATCTCAGCTGTCTTTTGTCTCCACTGGCCTATTACCATCTCGTCTGGTTTTAAATACCTTTTAATGTCTCTTTTACTTCTTTTGTTCGATCGCAGCCCTGCCTTCGATCTATTTTATTTCCTTTCCAGTTTTGAAAAAGGGTTTCGACCCGAAATGTCAACTCAAATTTCTCTCCACGGATGTTGCCTGACCTGCTGAGTTTTTCCAGCATTTTCTGTTGTTATTAAGGATTAATGCAAGGCCAAGATAGACATCCTGACAAAAAGGGAAAAACTCTGGATGGTAGCACAACATCTACCAGGTATAGTTGGACTGAGATGGAATGTAACGTGGTTTAATGTGGACTTGAAATACTATAAAATGTGGTGGAAAAGTTGTCTTATTTACCAGATTTCTAATGGAATGCAAGGCACTGTATATTGTTTACATTTTTTTCTGTGGTTATTTATAAAATATAAAAAAATACAAAACCTAATTAATAATTGTTGTACTTCGTGTTATTCCCCTCTCTAGATCTCCTCATGCTCCACATCATCGTTGAAAAAGAGAGTGGCCAAGTGACCGAGGACTCTGTCGGTAGTGCTTTGTAACCCAATGCTAGAAGTCTCCTCTCCTTTCACGTAAGGAGGCCCCTGGCCTTTGCTTAATGTTTTTATGTAAAGGCATGGCAGGAGTGAGGAAACGAGGAGGCAAACACACATTCTACCACACTGAAGCATAGCATCTTAGAACCTCAGTGTGTTGTAAATTGCACGGCCTAACAAAAAGAGGATTGCTTGACCAATTGCACTATCAATTGTACTTTTGCACGTTGCAGCTAGCAGTAATCTTCATCATTAATGCTTTTACTTTGCTAATTCTTTCACATGTCTGTACCGCACAACAGAATACTTGAGAATAATTGTACCTGCTGTAGGATTCACAAAATTCCCACATCTCCCAAGTTATTAACAAGGGACCCCGAAGGACAAGTTATTAACAAGGGCACCCTAAAAGGAAATGGCTTTTGGACTTCATGGCAAGACCTGCAAGGTTAAAGCAGGACCCTGCAAACAGCATGTCAAGTTCAAAACTCAAAACTTGACATGCCCAGGCCTGTGGCAGACAGCTCTGATTTGTGATTTCAAACCAGACAGTTGAAGGAGACAGAACACACATTCTTCCCTTTAAAAAACAATTCATCTCAGGAAACGACTTAATCTTGCACAAACTTAAAGCCATCAAGACTATGCATATATAATCGCTTACAGTTTAAACTGGCTACCAAGCCAGGAAGATACCGATTTACATTATGCATAATGATGTAAAAAGGAGTCTCACACATCAAGGAACTTTAAAGTAAGCTTTAAGCAACTTATAATTATACTATATAAAAGAGCGGTCTTCACCATGCCTCTAGGAGAAGCCCTTTTACCATACTGAGCAGTTCAGTATTTATACTAGTCCAAACACAGGAAGTGACGTATGCACAGGAAGTGATGTATGCACAGAGTTCACAGTTCACAGTTCACAGGAAGTGATGTGCACATAACTTCATCCGGAAGTTATTTATTATTATTATATTCTTCCCTCCTGCGAGATTAGAAGGCTGTGGTCTTCCTTTTATTCCGCAGCCGCCGAACGAGGAAGAGTCGCACCCATTTGGGTTCCCGTCGTAGAGGGTCTCTGGTCCGCTTACATGCTGTTGGCCATGGTCAGAGTCTGTGTGGCCTGGATTACCCTGTGAAGGGTCGGGGAGATCATGGCTTCGTGTACGAGTCCCAATAGGTGCAGAGTCGGTCTGTCTCTGTTCAGAGGGAGGTGCAGAGCTGGTCTGTGGCAGATCAGTACTTTGGTGCGCGGTACTGGGAGGGTCGCAACTTTGAGTACGGGGTTCCACCGGCACCAAGCTAGTTGGTGTCAGATCAGGATCCTGGAGAGGGGTACCCGGTAGGTTCCAAGAGGCTCCTGGTAAAATACCATCACTCGATGTCCCACTAGGTCCTGGTGGGCAGGGAGCCAGATCCCGTAATGATACGGTAGATTCTCGGCCGTCGGGATATCGTATGTATGCATAGGTGGGGTTGGCATCGGTTAGTTCGGCCTCGTCTATGAGAGGGTCATTTTTAGACGTCCGAACGTATCTTCGGAGTAGTACAGGTCCAGGAGTAGTTAGCCATGATGGGAGGGATGTCCCATAAGATGAGCGACGCTGGAATCCAAAGAACCGCTCATGAGGTGTAGTATTTGTGGCTGTAGAAAGAAGGGACCATATAGAGTGCAATGCATCCGGAAGCACTGCTTCCCATTGCTGGTTTGGTAGGCCCCGAGATCTTAAAGCAAGATGTACGGAATTCCAGATGATACCATTATACCTCTCTACCTGCCCATTTCCGATGGGATGATATGGCGTCGTTTTGCTTGTAGCAATTCCCCGTTCTGAGAGGTAGTCCTTGAGTTCCCTTGACATAAAGGATGGACCCCGATCCGAGTGAATGTAAGCCGCCATGCCACAGAGAGAAAATACCTGCTCAAGGCAGCAGATTACTGTGGACGCCAGCATATTGGAGCAGGGGAAGGCAAACGGAAAACGTGAATATTCATCAATCATGGTGAGCAAATATGTGTTCCGAGTTGAAGAGGGCACTGGGCCCTTAAAATCGATGCTAAGTCATTGCATCGGTTGGGTTGCGTGTATGAGCATACCATCTGAGGGGCGGAAGAACTGAGGTTTTAATTCTGCACAAAGCCGGCATTCTGAGCACATTTTCTTTACATCTCCAGTAGAAAAAGGGAGATTCCGTGTGAAGTGCCTCAATAAATCAGAGACTCGATGTTAGTGAAACAAAACAAGGCTTTTATTGACTTAGAAGGTAACACACAGGAGAGAGGTATCTTCTATCCAGAGCTCTGCCATACTGGATGTGCTGCAGGCTGGGCCAGCTTACATAGGGGCCAAGTATGGGCGGAGCCCTACACATAGCACAATACAATGGGCCAGGTATGGGCGGAGCCCTACACATAGTACAATACAATGGTGAGGAAACGGAACAGAGGTAAGGGAAATGAAACTGAAACCAACCACAGTCACAGGCAGTGATGAATGGAATATTTCACCACACCGTGATCGTACGAAATGTAGCATGCGCGTAACGCCAGGATGACACAATCCATTATGGACATCTATGAGAGTAGAGGACGACATAGTGGAGCAGAATGCTCGTGTGAGGGTATCCGGGGCCACATTCTCCTTGCCAGGTCGATAGTGAATGGTGTAACCAAAAGAGGCCAGTTCCATCCTCCAAAGCTGTATTTTATTATTCTTAATTTTGGTTCGTTTTCGATTATCGAGCATGAAGGCGACTGATCGCTGGTCTGTGATTAATGTAAAGTGCTGGCGAGCTAGGAAATGGTTCCACTTCCGTACCGCCTCTATGATGGCTGTGGCTTCCTTCTCAACCGGAGGATAATGTAGCTCGGCACCTTGTAAGGTCCTGGACATAAATGCTACAGGACGACCTTCCTGATTTAGAGTAGCCGAGATCGCCACCTCCGAGGCATCACATTCGACTATGAAAGAGAGATTCTCATCGATGGAGTGAAGAGCCGCTTTCTCCAACTGTTTTTTGAGAAGGTTAAAGGCTGCAACAGCCGCTGTTTCCAATGGAAATGATCTAGCATGCAGCAAGGGTTGGATTTTGTCTGAAAAATGAGGAATCCATGTAGCGTAGTATGCAAACAGGCCGAGAGCCCGACGTAAAGAAGCCGGATTCTTAGGTGACGGGAGCTCTTGGAGCGGCCGAAGTCTTTCTGGGTCTGGCTTAATGATACCATTGCCTACGCAGTAGCCAAGGATGTTGATGGTCGGTTGCGACTCAACAGATTTAGATTCATTCAAAGTTAAGTTACGGTGATGGAGGGCATCCTGAAATTTTTGGAGGTTGGCGTCGTGTTCCTGTTGATCGTGACCTGCAATAGTAATGTTATCAAGATAGGGAAAAGTGTCCCTTAAGTTTTCCTGCTTAACCAGGCCATCCATTGCCCGTTGGAAGACAGCCACTCCATTAGTAACCCCGAATGGGAGGCGACGAAATTGGTACAGCCGTCCATTAGCCTCAAAGGCCATGTACTGCTTATCTGAGACCTTCAAGGGTACCTGATGATAGGCACTTTTTAAATCGTAAGTTGAGAACACTTTGTATTCGGCCAGTTTATTAACCATATCATCAATGCGTGGCAATGGGTAGGCGTCCAAGTCAGTATATTGATTGATGGTTTGCGAATAATCAATGCATAGTCGTTGTTTGTGAGGTTTTAGAGGGTTCTTGACTATGACGACTTGAGCCCGCCAGGGTGACGAACATGGTTCGATGATATCCTCTGCTAAAAGTTGAGAGATTTCAGCCTCAATAAAAGATTGGTCTTCCTGACTAAAGCGCTGCGATTTCGTTATTATTGGTTTGCATCGAGGAGGAATACTGGCAAATAATGAGGGTTCATCAAGTGAAGCTGCTGATAATGCACATAACGGTAATTTAGACAGTATATTAGAAATAGTAAGTCCAGGTTTGGATCCGCCAAACTCAATGGTGAGTTTCTTATGCTGTTTTTGAAAATCCAGCCCTAAGATGAGATCACTACATAAGTCCTTGAGCACCGAAAGTCAGGTGGAGGGATACATGCGACCATTAAGTGTCATATCAATAATACAAAAGCAAGAGATTCTGGTATTAAGTGATGACTGAGCCATCGCAATTGCCTGGCCCGATGGGAAGATATGTAGTTTCAATTTCGCAACAATCTGTTCTCTAATGAAACTATCAGTACTTCCTGAGTCAATTAAGGCATCTAAGGTATGCCCATTAATTGAAACTTTTGTAGCTGCATGAAACAGGTTCTGTGGGCAAGCAGCTGTTATTGGTATGGTTCCACAGAGAGTGGCTGAAACTCTAGGTGCGCTTCTTCGGGAGAGAGCTCGAGAGGAAGCTTGATAGGTCCTAGCCGGAGCATCTTGATAGGCCCTAATTGGGGCAGTTCGGTAGGCCTTAGCTGGATAGGCCCTCGTAGAGGCTCTTGATTGGCAAACTTTTGCAAAGTGTCCCTTTTTATCGCAATGACTGCAGATCGCATTGCGAGCAGGGCAGAATTTCCTAGGGTGAAAAGAATCTCCACAAAAGAAGCATTCCTTCCTAGATTGCCAAGAGGCTGCTAAAGTGGGGTCATCCTCCTCTTCTTCATCAGAATTATCATCAGGATTATATTCCTCCATGATAGGGTTCACCTGAGGCCACTTGAATCATCTGGTTGCAGTTACAGCAGCAGATCGAGATCTGGGCAGCTGATAGAGGTCTGCATTTTTCTTTGCCAAATCCAGAGAACAAGCCAGGTCAAAAGCCTTTTGTAGCTCAAGTGTTTTACTTTCTAGTAGACGCTGGCGTATAAATGGAGAGGCAATCCCGCAGATGAAAGCATCACGAATAATTTCTTCGCGGTACAGCTCAGCCGAGGCTGCCTGAAAGTTACAATCTATGCTGAGCCTGCGAAGTTCTTGAAGGAATTCGGTAATCGATTCCCCTGGCCCTTGTTGGGCTGTGGCCAGTAGATGTCTAGCATAGACCTCATTTGCGGTCTTGGCATATAGTTTTTTAAGTGCCCGGGTCACCTCATCATAATTATCCCATTCATCAACATATTCAAACACTGTTGGGGTCACATAGTTGATAAGTATCCTCAGTTTAGTAGAAGCATTCGCTTTACATTCATCAAGAAAATTCTCAAAAGTACGGTACCAATGCTTCCATACCCTGCCAGCTGCTGGTGCGTTTGGGTCCAAGTCCAGATGAGTAGGTTTAAGGATGTTTTCCATGATGGGTGGTTCCCTGGATCCTTAACTCCGAGTTTGTCCGAAGGTCTAGTATTTGTGAGTGTAAATACTAAGTTGCTTAAATTGATGTAAAAAGGAGTCTCACACATCAAGGAACTTTAAAGTAAGCTTTAAGCAACTTATAATTATACTATATACAAGAGCGGTCTTCACCATGCCTCTAGGAGAAGCCCTTTTACCATACTGAGCAGTTCAGTATTTATACTAGTCCAAACACAGGAAGTGACGTATGCACAGGAAGTGATGTATGCACAGAGTTCACAGTTCACAGTTCACAGGAAGTGATGTGCACATAACTTCATCCGGAAGTTATTTATTATTATTACACATAACAAACACCGAGACATTAAAGACCATTTAGCAATGGGACAACCACCCAAAAATCAGTTAAGGTGAATGACTATAATCACCTTAAATGAGCCCGCCAAAATTAGACAAAGAAATAACCCTGATTTGGCACGCAGATAACAAACTCAGAAAGAATATAATTGTAGGCCCACCAGTAACCAAGGACAAGCAGGCACATGCTCGGAACCAAGGATACTCAAAACTCAAAGAAGTGGGCAGAAGCACACCACTCGCAGAAGCCTTCAGGCCACAGGGGCATCCAACTAGAAGGCTCACGCAACATCACGGCGAGGAGGCATGGTGGGGCAGGCTCGACCAAAGACGACTAGGCCGTAACCGCAGCCTTACACAAGGACCGACCACAAGCACCGCAGTAACAAAAGGGCCGGGTAAACCATACCTTCAGATCATTACCACTGCACAGGTAATGATCTAGGCCACCGAGACCGAGCCGACACCGAAGACCGCCAACCAAACCCCAACCGCAACAAAACTCGATGACCAGTCCACCACCAGAAGAACAAAACTCGAAGTCTTCCACTCTACAAGCTAAAGTACCCAACAAAGACTTTACTCCCTATCTCTAACGGAGAAAAGAAGGCACTTACCCAGACAAATCCACAACCGCGCCCTTACCGCATCTGTGGACTCCATCCAACTGAAGAATCTTCGCAGATTCTAAGACTGGGACCACGTGGCGATGGCAGGCCCCAAAGGACACAAAGATCGAACCCCAAAAACGCAACCGGCTTAACTGACAGGATTCGATCTGTCAAGAAACCCCTATTGGTGAGCATAATCCCTGGCTGTTGTAGTACAATTTAGTTAGATATTGGGGGTGGGACAAGGGTAGGGGGATTATTAATGTGATTTTCCCTCGTTGTGCCGTGTGTTCCCCATTCTTAATTAAGTGTACTTTTGTATGCCTGTAATCACTCCAGTAATTTAAGTGTGTAATTTTATTGTGACTCTAATAAAAATACAGTTTTCTTGCACCAAACCTGTTGTCTACTCCAATTTTGTATCGCAGCCTGTACCTAAGTCCGGTGTCTAGAACCCAGGGGTGTGGGAGCGATTCGAACCGCTCAAAAACCAGTCAGGGCAAAGCTGACTCTACACACCACCCCCTACACCTGCAGGAAGATTTAAGCCCATTCAGCTGTGACTCGATCAATGTCATTCAACTGCACGTTTCACGCACTGGTGATGTGTGGTTTCCTGCCGAAATTCTTCTTGTAAAGGCTATTATTTCTGTTATAAATCTTCTGCAGTTAAAGTGGTACCCATTTTATGTTAAATCATTAGCAAGCAGGAGTCATTGGTTACACGTTGACACTCTAAAACTTCCCAGCTGATAACAAGCTGGCAGCTGAATAGTTTACATACTGAAAGCTGAAACAAAAATACACTCAATTCAGAGCACACAGGGTGACTGAAAAGATTCCCTCTGTCTCAAGAGAGAAATGGAGAATACTTCAAAATAAACACTGTGAACAAGGCAGTCTGGTGGCTGACAAACACAGCTGAGGGGCACACTGAGCAAAGACAAGTCACTCTCCCTTATAATGGGACAGAGCATAGGAAGCAGCTTGACCCACTCTGCTCTCCATCATCTCCCAGCAGTCAGCGTACGAGAGTGGACTGGTCATCCACTCAGTCAGTGATGGGTCTACAGTGAGAGGAAGCAACCCAAAAGAGAAGGTGTACGTAACTAAAATGTTGGGAACAATTCTATTAAAGATATAGACATGCTGATGTGCTGGTTCTGTTGTAATTAGGGTTGTGACATAAGGGAAATTGCCAGTCTGTAAGGCATTGGTAATGGCTTAACTTACGCTTACTGTAACTTCAGTGTATAACCTTCACACAGGTTTCTGCAGACTCTGAGCCTGGAGATGTGACATCAACAACATTGTAAACAATGCTTTCCACCTGGACTAAATGTGATCGATTCAGCTCGAACACTGTTTATTGTGACTCTGTTGCAGTCTGTGCAGTGTTTAATTTATCTGTTTTGTTATGTTTTGAGTTTGTAGAAGTTCTCGGCATATTGACTCCTTTACTTTAGTTGCCGCACAGACATTGTGAGGGGGAAAATTGCCAAACTGATAGTCTGGAGAATTGAAATGTCTCCATAATAGTGTTCTTATCGGACTGGGCTTTTGGTTGGAATTTGGAAAATTCCAATGGTGCTTGCCAGAGTTGCCAGCTGAAAGGAAACTTGGCTTAGGAGGACTTAGTATTTATACCCAGTACAAATCAGAAAATGTATTATTAGATCCTTACGATACAAGCATCTCAAAATAAATTACAAAACAATCTTACTAACAGAGGTCATCAAGGTGATTGGATCACTATTGGTTCATTCGTTACAACACTCAATTCCACGTGAACACATAAATGAGCCAAGCCCAGCAATTTACAGTTATTCACACAATTTATTGACTGACAGGCTGAAAGAAAGCAGTGCTTTGGTGAAGTCTAATCTTTTCAACATGAACACCTACCTCTAAAAGGTCATCTGTGTTTATTTTTTCACCAGCAGTGCTGTGTTAGCTAAAGTAGTACACAGGCAGTTTGTGGTTGATACTGTGATACCCACCCAAACAGTGATAAATGTAACAGTGCTCCTTTTCAGTTCTTACCTGATGAAGATACTGATCCTGATCCTGATATCATGTGAGAAATATGCACCATTTTGATAACAGTTCTAATTAGGTTTCTCAATAAATCATAATAAGCAACATGAATCAAGGGAACATCCAAAATAAACATTCATTGGACTACATGTCATCATGGAGCTGTTACATATCTCCACATGTGCATATTTAAAAAAACTGGGTGAATTTCTGTGCTCATTAGGAAGAGGTATCTCAGTTGATGTGAAATGAAAATCTTTTTCCACTCAATGTCAAGATCAAACATTCATGGTTTTGTATACGGCAGGCCAGATCTCAAGATAGCAATGGATACAGATAGCCATTCAACCCATCCTAGGTTTACAATCCAAAAAGAACATATAGTTCCTTCCTCGTGCCTCCACCATGGCATCCAGCTGTACCATCAATGATTCCAGGGTTTTACCTTCACTATCCTTCCCAGGAGTCTATTATTTGTGCCGGTCACTCTTTGTGGAAGAAAGTCCTAAATTTGCATTTTACAGTTTGAATATGTGTCCCCTTGGCTTACTCTAGTGATCCGCATTTATCTATACCATTTACTGTATCTCTATGACGTTCCCTCTCATTGTCCCCTTTGAAGGTTGAATGGCCCAAATATTTCTATTCTTTCTCCTTAACTCAGTCCTCTGATACTAAGGACCAGTCATAGCTCTTTTCTGCTTAAACATCTGTCTTGTGTCTTGATGCCAGAGTAAGGAAAGAAAAGAAAGAAAGAACTTGCATTTATATAGCGCCTTTCACAACTTCAGGACATCCCAAAGTGCTTTACAGCCAATGAAGTACTTTTGAAGTGTAGTCACTGTTGTAATATAGGAAACGTGGCAGCCAATTTGCACACAGCAAAGTCCCACAAACAGCAATGTGATAATGGTAGGATCATCTGTTTTTAGTGATGTTGGTTGAGGGATAAATATCAACCAGGACACTGGGAGAACTCCCCTGCTCTCTTCGAAATAGTGCCATGGGATCTTTTATGCCCATATGAGAGAGCAGACGGGGTCTCGGTTTAATGTCTCATCCGAAAGATAGCACCTCCAACAGTGCAGCACTCCCTCAGTGCTGCACTGGAGTGTTAGCCTAGATTTTGTGCTCAAGACACTGGAGTGGGATTTGAACCCACAACCTTCAGACTCAGAGGCGAGAGTGCTGCTAACTGAGCCACGGCTACTGAAAGTGCAGTCAGCCTGGGCATTATACAGTTTATGCATGACTTCCTCCAATGCTGTTTTTACTTTCCAGTATATCAACCTTTACAACACCACTGTAAATCTTTCCTTTTCCTACGTCAGACATCCTTGTGGGTTTTCTAAATGAGATTCCCAATTTAGTGTCAAGTTAGTGGTGTTTTCGTGGAGCAGACCAGCACTACTTAAGAACTAGGATGAGACTCCACAAACTCATTTAATTTCACCTAGGACTCTTAGGGGCCAATTTTCACGTCTGTTACACCTCCTGTGGATCCATACAGGCCAAAAGCATAGGCATACACTCAATGTTGAGTCACCACCTCTTTTGCGTCAGATATGTATTTACGGCACGGGGTGTGGGGGTGGGGGGGATGGTTTATTCGCTTATGGGATGTGGGCGTCGCTGGCAAAGCCAGCATTTATTGCCCATCCCTAATTGCCCTTGAGAAGGTGGTGGTGAGCCACCTTCTTGAACCGCTGTAGTCCGTGTGGTGAAGGTACTCCCACAGTGCTGTTAGGTAGGGGGTTCCAGGATTTTGACCCAGTGACGATGAAGGATCGGCGATATAGTCAGGATGGTGTGTGACTTGGAGGGGAACTTGGAGGTGGTAGTGTTCCCATGTGCCTGCTGCCCTTGTCCTTCTAGGTGGAAGAAGTTACGGGTTTGGGAGGTGCTGCCGAAGAAGCCTTGGCGAGTTGCTGCAGTGCATCTTGTAGATGGTACACACTGCAGCCATGATACGCCGGTGGTGGAGGGAGTGAATGTTTAAGGTGGTGGATGAGGTGCCAATCAAGTGGGCTGCTTTGTCCTGGATGGTGTTGAGCTTCTTGAGTGCTGTGGGAGCTGCACACATCCAGGCAAGTGGAGAGTATTCCATCACATTTCTTACTTGTGCCTTGTAGATGGTGGAAAGACTTTGAGGAGTCAGGAGGTGAGACACGCGCCGCAGAATACCCAGCCTCTGACCTGCTCTTGTTGCCACAGTATTTATGTGGTGGGGAGGAATTGGGGTGTGGCGCAGGAAGCATGCACCTGAAACAGGAAGGAACTTCACTTAAATTTTGAAATGTTGGTGGGGACACCCTGCATGCAATTTCTCAATGTTTGTGCATGAAAGATGTGCAGTGTAAATAACATCCATCTCAACTAGGTGTTCAGGGTTGCTCGGGATTGGGAAGACATACAAAGGTCACTTAAAAGGCACAGTAATGGAAGATGCAGTATAATGTGGATAAATGCAAGGTTATCCACTTTGGTGGCAAAAACAGGAAGGCAGATTATTATCTGAATGGCAATAGATTGGGAAAAGGGGAAGTGCAACGAGACCTGGGTGTCCTTGTGCACCAGTCACTGAAGGTAAGCATGCAGGTGCAGCAGGCGGTTAAGAAGGCAAATGGTATGCTGGCCTTCATAGCGAGAGGATTCGAGTACAGGAGCAAGGATGTCTTGCGGCAGTTGTACAGGGCCTTGGTGAGACCACACCTTGAGTATTGTGTGCAGTTTTGGTCGCCTTATCTGAGGAAGGATGTTCTTGCCATGGAGGGAGTGCAGCGAAGATTAACCAGACTGATACCTGGGATGGCAGGAATGACGTATGAAGAGAGATTGGGTCGATTAGGCTTATATTCGCTAGAGTTTAGAAGAATGAGAGGGGATCTCATTGAAACTTATAAAATTCTAACAGGACTAGACAGACTAGATGCAGGAAGGCTGTTCCCGATGGCGGGGGAGTCCAGAACCAGGGGTCACAGTCTAAGGATAAGGGGTAAGCCATTTAGGACAGAGATGAGGAGGAATTTCTTCACCCAGAGAGTGGTGAACCTGTGGAATTCTCTACCACAGAAGACAGTTCAGGCCAATTCATTAAATATATTCAAGAAGGAGTTTGATATATTTCTTAAGGCTAAGGGGATCAAGGGATATGGGGAGAAAGCAGGGACAGGGTACTGAATTTGGATGATCAGCCATGATCACATTGAATGGTGGAGCAGGCTCGAGAGGCCAAATGGCCTACTCCTGCTCCTATCTTCTATGTTTCTATGTTTCTAAAAGTGTTTTAAGGCCATTTCTAGATTTTTTTTGTGGTTTTTCTTTCTCCTGACACTTAGGTTGTCATGAGACTTGGTGCTAATTCTTCAGTACATTCGTTTTTCCCCACCAGCCACCATTACTGCCACAGATTTTCCATCTCAGCTTTTTGGAGGAAGGGAAGGAGGACCGAAGGAGGGATGTCAGGCTGCCAAGGATCCACCAGATGTGCTCTGTGCCCACCTGCTAGTATCCACACACCCACATTAGCAGACAGAAGTGCACACACCTCACTTTGGCAGATGATCAATGCTTGGGAGGCTCATATTCACACGGGAGGCTGTCACAGCAGACATGAAGGCACAGAAATAGCATATGAATTTCAGACTAACCATTAATACAATTGTTCTTTGGAAGCAACTGAAACATTTTATGTCATGCTTCAAGTGGTACTGCATGTAAAGGGCAAGCCAATGTGATCAAAAGCCAGCATAGCCTGATTGGCTGCACCCACCAAGATGCCACCAACTGTACTTGCATTGTCGCACCTACCTGTTAACAGCTGTGAGAATTACCTTTTCAGGATCCAGGTCAGCAGAGAGGAGATACAGAACTGTGCTATCTGTTGTAAAGACATCTGCTGCTAACATGCACCACAGGACTGGCACGGGTCAGCTGCAGCCTCATGTCTGTCTCCACCACCTTTGAGGCCTACTACAATGCTGACCTATAGGGATGATGCCATGGGGTGGCAAATTGGGCCATCCTTCTCACAATCGCCAAATGCAACACCAGCTAAACTTCAGCAGCCATCAAACTAGGTAATGGGAGAGGTGTCGTATGCTGGCCTGGCCTGGCCTGGTCCCTCACATTCCTGTACACTCATGCCTGCACCTTGAGTTCCCTTTCCCATCATTGTTGCTTGTCACTTCTTTGCCCTCTCCCCTTTCAGTTTGACAAAGGCTGCCAAATGCATTGAGTTGTGACTTTGTGCCTTTCCAAAGAATTTTTGTTTCCCTATTCTGCCATCTCCCTTTAATTGTCCAAGGGGTCAGTTTTGATACGTCCGCTTGCATTGGGTGAGAGGCCAGCGGAGCGAGACCATTGACCGCCCACTGGAAGCAGTCAGAGGCTCAAACCATATCCATGGTCAGGCCTCATTTAACTTCCATCAGCAAGCTGCTCAGACAGTCCGAGCAGCATGATAATCGGAGGGGGCAGGAAATCCAGTGACTCCTCTGGCAGGTGGCATTGTGGCATTTTAACACATGAAACATACACTACCTGCGGTGAAGCTTAGAGCAGATATTAGGTCCAAGTTGTGGGGACAAGACTGTAGCCATTTGCAGAGATTTAAAAAATGCATATTTAATGCATGCAGCAGTATTGAGAGTTGTTTTGAGTTATGCTTAATACCATTCTAGGACTAACATTGGAAAGTTGGTTGGCGATTAGGACTGATCTCTTTCCAATTAATATAAACCAACCACAGAAGTCATCCATGTGGCTATATATAAGTGTGTCTGAATGTATGCAACTTTACATGTGTATATTTATTGGGGGGATTTTAATTAGGAGCGGGCTTCGAGCACCCCTGTGCTTGATACCCTAGTCACATATACATATATATGCAGGGTTAGGAGTTGGCTAAATATCATATTATTAAGGTTTTTGCTTTCTTTTTACTTATAAATTGCTTGCGGAATTGTACTATAGATTTGGGGCGGTATACTGCATGTTGCACAACCTTGCTTTCATGAGGGATCAGCCCTTGCCATCGCCTATCAGGCGAGAAGCTGAGCAGGAGGAGCAGGAGCACAAGGAGGAGGAGGAGGAGGAGGAGGAGGAGGAGAGGACGACAAGGAAGAGAAGGAGGTGGAAGAGGAGGAGGTGGAAGAAGAGGAAGAGGAAGGGAGGGTGCAAACTTGACAGCCCCTTTTTGCCCGGGATCTATGTGAAGAATTAATTCAAGTGCGATACCAGTTACCTCAACCCCAATTCCCCATTCACCAACGGTCCCACACTCCTCACCTTCCCTCTGTCACTGACCATCACTCTTGGCCACAATGAAAAAATAAAAGCCAACACAAAATACACATTCCAATCCAAATTTATAAATTAAATCTTGCCATATTGCATACAAAAATAAATTAATCACCTTTGTGCTTTCCCTTAGTGCCTGTCTTCCGTGTGCCTTTGCCTGTCCTAGTGCTCCCACGCAGTGCTACCCCAGTGATTGCAGCATGGCTGGTGGAAGGCTGCTAACTTTCAGAGGGGGAGACTGCAGATGGCCTTGGAGGATGACCTCGAGCAGCTCTGGGCCTAGAAGGCCCAGCTGTAGACTGCACCACCTCGGCATCGACATCGGTAGCAGCAGCAATCTGGGCTGGCTGGCTGATAGGCAACAGCAAGAGCACTGGAGGAATGGCAGTGATGAGAGGGCGAATGGTGTCATCCTGAGAGAGGACAGCAGGATCGTGCTCCATGGAGTCACTGCCACTCTCCCGGGGCGGCACCTCAGCAATCCTAGTAATCTGTTGGAGGACAGGTTGCTGGACTGCTGTGACACCCTGCAAGCCCCTTTCAACACTGGTATCCACAGCCATGATGACAGCAGTCTGAGCTTTCACTGCAGCATTCAGACATTGGTGTTATGTTCATTAATAACTAGTCGTTTTCATTATGAACAGCTAGCTTAGAGCTTAGTCATTTATTCAGCTATGTCCTCTACTATATAGCATCCATCTTGACTACTGCCTTGTGGGTAGCCTAGTGCATCGTGGGTAGTCCACTCTTATATACATACAGCTAAACATATAGCAATATACAGCTCTACAGCTCCACCTAGTGTACCAATCTAGAATAACATGTTACTGATCATTACATCCCCCTTTCTTTGAGGTTAAACAAAATCAATATCAATCAATATCAATCAACTTTCAAGAAAAACGATAAAGATGATATCAGTAACACTTTTGTTAGTGCTCTATAAACATAAACATTTTCACAACAGTCAATACATTTTCAATATAGCTTTCTTCGTACTCAAAGATTAAGTCTATCAGGCTTTTTTACTTCACGTGTGGATCTTCTCAGCACAGGTAAGTCTGATGTGTTTTCATGAGAGCCTGTATGTGTGTTTGTGTTAGATTGTTCTGGTGGTGAGTGACAAGATTCAGTTGCGGCATTGTCATCGATTTGCTCTTGGATGGTTTCTTGTGTTTTCAGGAGGGAACGGCGGTTCCTCCTGAGAATCTGTCCTTCCTCAGTTCTAACAGTGTATGACCTTGGTCCTACTTCCTCAAGAACTGTAGCTTTCCTGCTCCATGCATCTGGATCCTCAATCCTGACAACATCATCCCTTGTCAATGGTTTCAGAGTTTTGGCTGACTTGTCATAGTATGATTTCTGTTTCAGCTTTAACAGTTGAAGTCTCTGTCTCAGTTCCTTACTCTACTTTTCTTTTGCACAGCAAGGTAGCGTGGTATGCAACTTGCGACCCTTTAGGAGTTCAGCGGGTGAAGAACCACAGTCTAAAGGTGAGGCTCGGTAGCTCAGCAGGGCGAGATACGGATCAGACTTGCTTTCTGTTGCTTTCTTCAGTAGCTGCTTGAGAACTTGAACACCTTTCTCTGCCTTACCATTCGACTGAGCATACAGAGGACTGGATGTGATGTGTTGAAAGTCATAATGTGCTGCAAACTGTTGCCACTCCTTACTGTTGAAGCACGGACCATTGTCGCTAACGGCAATCCTGGGAATTCCATGTCTGGCGAAGATGGATTTAACATGCATTATGACACTGCTTGCTGTGGTGCTTGAGAGCAGCACCATCTCAGGATAGTTAGAATAGTGGTCAATCACTATTAGATAGTCTTTAGCATTCAAATGAAAAAGGTCCATACCAACCTTTTGCCATGGTGTTGTTGGTAAGTCAGCTACTATCATTGGTTCCTTTACTTGTTTGTTTTGGTGTTTCTGACATGTCTCACATTTGCCTATCATGTTCTCAATGTCCTTATTTATGCCAGGCCAATAAACAGTGTCTCTTGCTCTTCTTTTGCATTTTTCAATTCCGAGGTGTCCCTCATGAATCCTTTTGAGCATGTCTTGACGTAAAGCCTGTGGGATGACTATTCTGTTCTGTTTTAGTAATAGTCCACTTGCAACACTCAACTCTGACCTGATGTGAAAGTACTTTGGACAGGAACCTTTTGGCCAACCATGATGAATGTTCTCTATTACTGTTTGTAATACTGTATCTTTTACTGTTTCTTCTGCTATTTGCTTTGATTTTGTGTCTGACACGGGCAGCGCAGCAGTGACCATACTCACATGAACATCCATGTCTTCTTCAGTAGAGCTCACATGACTCATTGTGGGTGCTCGGGATAGTGCATCTGCTAACATTATGTATTTGCCTGGTGTGTAGATCAGTTCAAAGTCATATCTTTGCAGCTTCATCATGAGTCGTTGAATCCTTGGGGACATCTCATTCAGGTTCTTTTTTATGATGGCAACCAGTGGGCAGTGGTCTGTCTCAACTGTGAAGGTGGGAAGTCCATATATGTAGCCATGGAACTTTTCTAGTGCAACTACCAAGCCTAGACATTCCTTTTCAATCTGGGCGTATCGACACTCAGAATCAGTCATAGACCTGGAGGCATAGGCAACAGGCTTCCAATCTTCACCCTCTGCTTGTAGCAAGACCGCGCCTAGGCCATCTTTTGATGCATCCGTTGACACTTTGATTCTCTTTGTTGGGTCAAAGAAAGTGAGTACAGGTGTGGTTGTCAGCACTGTTTTGAGGTTCATCCACTCTTGTTCATGTCTTTCTGTCCATGCGAACTCATTTGTTTTATGTAGCAGGTCTCGCAGGCAGGCTGTCTTGGCTGACAAATTAGGAATGAACTTTCCAATGAAGTTTATCATCCCCATGATGCGTAGCACTCCTTTTTTGTCAGTGGGTCGGGGCATGTTGAGTATGGCGTTTACTTTTTCCATATCTGGCTCTATTCCTTTACCAGATAGATTATCTCCTAGGAAAGTGACTTCCTGGACGCCAAACTGACACTTGGCTTTGTTGAGCTTCAGTCCATTCCGGCATATGCTCTGTAGCACTTTAGTCAGTCTCTCATTGTGTTCTTTCAGTGTGGAGCCCCAGATGATGATGTCATCAACATAGACCCGAACTCCTTCCCGACCTTCAATTATGTGTTCCATCGCTCTATGAAAGATTTCAGATGCAGATATTATCCCGAAAGGCATTCTGAGGAAACAATACCTGCCAAATGGTGTGTTGAAGGTACAGTATTTGGTGCTCTCTTCATCCAGTTTTAGTTGCCAAAATCCTTGTGAGGCATCGAGCTTTGTGAAGTATCTGGCACCTAACATTTCACTGGTGATTTCTTCTCGCTTGGGAATCTGGTAGTGTTCACGTTTTATGTTTGCATTTAAGTCCTTTGGATCCATGCATATTCTTAGATCATTGTTCTTTTTCTTTACACATACCATGGAGTTAACACAGTCTGTTGGCTCTTCAACTTTCCTGATGACTCCTAGTGTGGTCATTCTGTCCAGTTCTTTCTTGAGCCGGTCACGCAGGGGTGCTGGAACTCTCCGTGGAGCATGTACCACTAGCTGAGCATCCTCCTTTAGCTGGATCTTGTAAGTGAATGGTAGAACTCCAAATCCTTTGAACACATCCTGGAAATTACTCACTACAGAATCCACTGATTCATCTGGTCTGCTTATGGTACAGTTTATACGGTAGACTCTCTTGACCAGTTCTAAGTCCTCACAAGCTTTGTCACCTAATAGTGAATCAAGTCCTTCAGCCACAACAGAAAACATGAGATGATGCACTTTGTCTTTGACTGTCACTTTAAGTTTGCATACACCTAAGCTATCTATTTTCTGTCCATTATAGTCCTTCAGTAATACTGACTTTTTCTGTATTTTGGGCTTTTCTTTCATATTTTTAAAGTCACTCATACTGATTAAGTTTGCTTTTGCCCCAGTGTCTAGTTTCAATGTAATGAATGCTCCATTTACCTGCAGTGGCATCATCCATTTGTCCTCTTTTACTGCATTAATTTTATGTTCAGCATTGTCCATTCCTGAGGGCTGCACATTTTCTGTATCCTTTTTGATATTGTCACATGACACCATTCATACAAAAAATGTCTCACTTAAATCAGTGTCCTCAATCACATTAACTCGTTGCCCTTTCTTTGTTTTTACTTTTGAAAAGCATTGTTTGGCAAAGTGATTCTTTCCATAACATTTTGTGCACATTTTTCCAAACGCTGGGCATTGTTTTAACTGGTGTTTGTAACCACAGCGTTTACAATTAAAAATTCCATCCTCCGATTGCTTTGCATTTCTGTTCTGCCCACATTTCTTCCCCTTGTAGGACACAGCACCGACAGCAGCACTATCACTTACTACAATCGCCTCATTATTGATTTCACTGAAAGTCTTCGCGTGCTTTTGAGCTAGCTCACTGGCTTGACATATTTTCACAGCATTTTCCAATGTTAGTTTGGTTTCTCTCAACAGACGTTCCCTGACCTTTTTATCATGAATACCAAACACAATCTGGTCACGAATCATGGATGATTTCAGCTCAGAGAAATTACATGTCTGTGCTTTCAGTTTCAAATCGGTCACAAAGCTATCAAAAGTCTCATTTTGCTGCTGTATCTGTGAACGGAACACGTACCTCTCATAGGTTTCGTTCTTTTTGGGAGAACAATGTGTATCAAATTTCTTTAGCACATCTTCTAATTTTTCTCTGTTCTCCTCTGGATTAAATACAAATGTATTAAATACCTCTATCACCTGTGGGCCTGCAACCATGAGCAGCAACGCTATTTTTCTTGCATCTGGCTTCGTACCGAACCCAATGGCAGCAACGTAGAGTTCGAATTGTTGTTTGAAAGTCCACCAATTGCAGTCAACATTCCCCGTGAGTTTCAAACCCGCCGGTGGCTTCAAAGTCTCCATGTCGCGTTTCACAATATTCAGCAGATTTTACCAATCCTGGTACCATGTTATGTTCATTAATAACTAGTCGTTTTCATTATGAACAGCTAGCTTAGAACTTAGTCATTTATTCAGCCATGTTCTCTACTATACAGCATCCATCTTGACTACTGCCTTGTGGGTAGCCTAGTGCATCATGGGTAGTCCACTCTTATACACATACAGCTAAACATACAGCAATATACAGCTCTACAGCTCCACCTAGTGTACCATTCTAGAATAACATGTTACTGATCATTACAATTGGGTGGCTGCTACTCGTGCTGCAATGGAAGCTGAGACATCAGCCATCAGATGCTGCATCATGGTTGGGTCCACAAGTGTGTTGATGGAGTTGGCCACCACTTCCATGCTGGAAAGGATGGGCAACAAGCTCTGTGCAAAGCCCTGTGCCAAGTTGGTGACGGACTGCTTCATGCTCCTTGACATTGAACGTAGGCTTTCTGGCAGGCTTCCCAACACACCAAGCATTTCAGTGTGTACTCCCATTAACCTTTTTCTGTAGCCTGGCCCATAGAACTCCTCATATGTGTCAGGGTTGGGGAGCCACGGGGCCGTATAAATACGAGGCCGTGCTCTCCGGGCGAGGTAGGTTCTGGACCCAAGTGCAGAAACCAGACAAGAGACACATATACTGTACTTTGTTTGAACTTTACTAGATTCACACATAACTAGATTAACACAGCAATATACATAAGAACTAGAGACAAGAGAACTCGAGACAGAAACACAACAAGCATACATAAGAACTAGAGACAAGTTACAAGACAGCGAGTCAAGATAGGAACTCAGGACAGCTTCCATGAGGAAGCCCACTTGTCTATACTGAGCTTGCGACAAGCTACCACAAGGGGCAACCGGCTTGCCGAGGCTAAACTCCAGACAAGCTACCCCAAGGGTAATCGGCTTATCAATGCAAAGCTCAAGACAAGATCCCAACGGCTCCCACATAGCAACACGCTAGTCCAAACAGCACCTTACCAAGACAAGCAACTTAACAGAACAACCGACTTAAATACATCTTAAATCCAGAGACAAGAACACAGACTTAGATACATAGCTCGAGAGAACTAGAACACAAACTTAGGTACATAGCTCGAGAGAACTAGAACACAGACTTAGATACATAGCTCGAGAGAACTAGAACACAAACTTAGGTACATAGCTCGAGAGAACTAGAACACAGACTTAGATACATAGCTCGAGAGAACTATGGCAGCCAGCTAGTGAAGGCAAGCTGCCATAGAGAAAAGGCTAGTCACACAGAGCACCTAGTCAAGACAAGTGACATTGTCAAGACTAACTCCCTGGTTCACCCTAGTGAGGACTGAGCACTGAGTGAAACAACCATAGAACATATATACCAAGAAAACCAGGTGAAACCCATGCACAGCTAACAGGCCATTAAGAATTAACACAGGACACAAACAAGATCCAAACAAGTGAAGGTGCCATCTAGAGGCTAGGAAAGGGACACAAACAAGATCCAAACAAGTGAAGGTGCCATCTAGAGGCTAGGAAAGGGACTGACTGGCACCGTCACAATATGAGTCCTCTTTTGTGCAACCTCTGGCAAGTTGGCACCTGCGCTATCCTTGCCCCCTGCCCTGGCTCTAGCGCACTCGTGCCTGGTGTCTCACCTTGTGCAGATCCCACCTCTATGCCATCCTCTAAGATAGGTGCTGTGTCAGTATCGAGCTGGTGGTTGTGAGTGTGAAATCGAGTGATGGTCTCTCTTCATATCACTGTCTTCTTGTTCTTCCACCACTTCCTGGGCAGGTTGCAGTTCCTGGGTATCTGAAATGAAAAAGTGACAAGGGTTGGGTTGTGGTGAGGGAGAGGAGAGGAGAAAGTAAGAAGTGCATACTTACACCATCTGCAGCTTGTAAGTCAGAATAGAGTTAGGGATGAGGTGAAAGTGGGATGTGAAAAGGAGGATTAGGTATGAGGATACCGTCAACCTCAATGGATTCAACCCCACTAGTGGCCACAGCCTCAGCACTGGCCCTTCCCACAATGGCCAGCATGGTCTACTCCATGTGGGTTAGAGCATGCAGGCATGCCTCTCCTCCTCTGGTTAGTTCCTGCTGCCTCCAGTTGTGCGCCACCTTCTCCTGCAAGAGAGAGGGAAGTTTGTCAATGAGTGCCGTGCAATATGTTTGGGTGATGTGGCCATCGTGGTTGAATAGCTGGCAATGAGTGCAAGCTGTGAGATGTGGATGTGAGGCTTGCAACAGTGCTAAGTGTGTGAGGGTGAGGTGAAGCATATGAATGTTAGGTACGAGTCTTGATTGACAGAGATTGTTGGTAGGTGAGTGATGGAGGTGTGGTGAAGTGAGCAGTGGTTGAGGCTAGTGGTGCAGTTGTTAGGATATGGCATTTGAAGATACATTCACTGACCTTGACTACACATGTGAGGTCATTAAACTCCTTGCGGCACTGCATCCAGGTCATTGGGGCCAAACTCCTGGCATTGACCTCTGCGGCTCTCTGTTTCCACTGCTTTCTCACTGTGCATCTGGAGGGCCTCCTGCACCCCTGAGGATAGAGGACATCTCTCCTCCTCGCCATCTCCTCCACCAAGACACCCAGTGCAACATCTGAAAAACTGCATGCTCGCTGTCTCCCATGGTCAGCCATTCTTCACTCTTTCCTTGGTCAGATTCAGTTGCAGAACGACTCCCAGCACCTGTTCCAACCACAATGCACCTCCCCTTTAATAGGTGTAGGATAGCTTTAAGTAGTGCATTCTAGCTTTAAGTAGTGCAAATTACTAACTAACCCCTGCTGATGCCTGCAGCCAATGAACAACACGGTTAGCGCTGGTTGCAGGCAGAAATCATTATAATTAGTAGGCAGCCACTGGCGTGCTGCCTGCATTCCACTCAATGGGTGTAGGTTAATAGGGCATCGTGACCCTCATGCCCATTTTCGGGGGTATCCAATTTAACCCACGATGTGCGCTCAGCGCCTTGTTCCTCCTACAGCTCCCATCCTTGCAGCTGCTCAATGTTGTGCAGAGCGCATTACACCGCAATCATTCTGGACATCCTGGCTGGTGAGTACTGAAGGGTGCCTGCAGATCCGTCCAGGCACCAGAACTGCACCTTGAGTATGCCGATCAATTGCTTAGTAACACATTTGGTTATCATATGGGCTTCATTGGTTGTGTTTCTCATGGGTGCATCAGCCAAGTTTGAAAGGGGTATCTTCTGTCCCCCAGCAGCCACCTCTTAAATCTGCTTGCAGGTTCAAAGAGGTCAGGGAGCTTGGACTGCCATAGGATGAAAGCACTATGGCAGTTCCCTGGGAATCTGGCACACACCTGCAGAAACCTTTTCTTGTAGTTGCACATCAGCTGCACATTGATGGAATGGAATCCCATGCAGTTTACGAATACTCCTGGTTGATCTGGGGGTGCATGGATTGCCATGCGTGTGCAGCCAATGAGTCCCTGCACCTGTGGAAAGCCAGCCAGAGATGCAAACCCGAGCGTCTGCTCATTCTGACTGGCATCATCACAGGCGAAGTTCACATAATTGTCGGCCCTGGCAAACAACACTTCAGTGACCCGCCTTATGCATTTATGTGCAACCAACTGGAAGATCCTAGATCGGTCTCCGGTAGCATCCTGGAAAAATCTGAAAAAGCCAAAAAAGTTGAGGCCGGTGGACACCTTCACAGCCACTGGTAATGTGTAACAGGGAGCAGGTCTTCTTCTAGGAGGCTGCAGATGTCTGCCACCACCTGACACAACAGCCTCAGCCTCCAGAAGCACTGCTCTTTCGAGAGGTCAAGGGACTGAGACTCTGCCTGTACGCCCTGCGAGCTCGCCCTCTCTGCTGCTCCTCTCTCTGCTGCTCACCACCTGCGGGTCTCTTCAAAGCAGGCTGCTGCTGCTGCTGATGGTCATCTTGCTCCTTGTCCAAGGTCCAATCTAAGGTAGCCAAGGCGCCACCCTCTCACTAACCTCTCACCACAAGTATTCTGAACAAACCCTTTCCCAGTGGTACGTAAGGAAGCAGCTATAAGCACTGAGTATTTATTGCAGTATCTGCCTGACTTTTAATGAGCCCTTTGAATGGCCATTGAGTTCTTGCCTTATTTTCAATGGTGAGTTTCAGGAAGCCCAGGAAACCCATGGATGTGGATGTCAGTTGAAATATCGCTACAATGGAGCGATTAACTTATTTAAATGCTAACTATCCTCTCCAGAGGGGGTTATGCTCAACCTGCGGAATGCATGTTGGAGCAGGCTTCCGGATCCAAACACATTTTCAGCCACTTCAACCCCCCATCCCCCTCGCACCCAAACACACGCGCTGCTCCACATTGAAACTTCCCCCCGGTGTCAGATTGCGGAACATGTCCAAACCCTGAGAGTGTGGGTTGTGGTTGGGCGATGCAGCATCTGCATCTAATTTCCTGCTGTTTGTACTGGTGTAGTATGGGAGGGCTTTAGGCATTTGATTCTCTGGGGGCGAAATTCATTATTGCCCAGGAATGGGCGCTAACTTCTGAAAAGTTTGAGATTTAGCGCCAGGCGCTAATGAATCTCACTGCATGTAAAATTCAGTGGCATCGCTCAAAGAAAGGATGGGAGCGCTAAATCAAACGCTAACGGCCTAGCTCAGTTGCATTAGAATCAAAGCGCTAACCAATTTCAAGTGCAGTCTAATCACTAGTCATCATTGCCACAGGCTCTTTCCAGTTCTTAAAGGGGAGGTTCAATCATGCTGCAGAACCTCATTCTCAGCACTGCTGGTTCTGCAGCTGTCTCAGCAAGCATCAGTAGGCCAAGGAGAAGGAACTGGACCACTGAAGGAGACGTCATTATGGCAGATCAAAGGCCCAGGGAGAGAGCTCACAGATTCTGCAACCAAGCATTGGAGGTGTAGGTCTTCATTGTGGAGAGACGGAGGGCGGTGCTCTACCCAGCAAGTGACAGGAGGCCCTCGCTGCAAGTCTTCCGCACCATGTGGAGGGAGGTTTCCCAGCATGTCTTGGGCAGCACTGTGGTCCCCAGGACCCATACACAGTGCAGGAAGAAATTTAACAACCTCACTCGGGTGGTCAGGGTGAGTCAATGCTTCAACAAATGCTACATACCACCATCTGAACCACAGTCTGCACACACTGCCCAAAGCATCACACCCCCAGCACTCCCCCAGCAACAATCTCCACCTACCAACATTCACACCCACATCTCACACCTTGCACACAATGACAGTTATTAGCTATGGCAGGCACATCGTCCAAACGCATTGCTCCACACTCACTCACACACTTTCCTTTATCTTGTTGGCCAAGATCGCTCACAACAGGAGGGAGCAGGAGTACACAGGCGGTGGACAAGCTGACACCAAACCACTTTCTGCGCTGGAGGCTCGAGTGCTGCACATTATTGGGTGCCAAGTGGTGGGCACCATGGCCACTGGTGACGTTGACCCCCTTGGGGACAACAACGGTATGTTTATCCCTGCTCTTTCTTCTCACATCCGACTTCCCCCTCACCCCACTAGCCTTTCCCACTTTCCAGCTAATCATGCTGTATGCATGCCTTTCTCCCTTCCTGACTCCCTCCCCTCACCTTAACCCGACTCTTGTGCCTTTGTGCTTTCAGATAATGAGCAAGCACCTGAGCAGCCTGTCCCTGAGGGTACCATTGAGAGTGAGCTGGGAGAAGAGGAGGAGGGAGAACACACCCCATCACTGCATGTATCACCCGCAGACACCAGCTCAGATACTGGCACTACGCATACTTTAGAGGCTAGTATAGTAGCGGGATCTGCACAGGGTGAGGCACCGGGGACAAGCAGGCTGCAGCAAGGCCAGGGGGAAGGGTAGCTCGGGAGCCAGCTCCCCAGAGGACGAGTTCGTGCGTGAATTCTGCTGCACAGGACTCAGATGAGGACCTCGATGGGGAGGCCTTTAGAATAAGGGTGATGGACATGCACACGGAGATGATAGGTGCAATGGCAAGGCTGCCTGAGAGACTCTCGGCAATGATAAGGAACGTGGAGGAGTCCGCCTCCAACATTGCACAGACCTCTGTGCACGCCATGGAGCCCATCATTTCCAGTCTGCAAAAGGATGGTGGACTCCCAGAGAGAGCATGGTGATCCAGAACTCATGCTGCGTGTGATGGGCGATGTCGCAGCTTCCATTGCAGCACAGGCGGAAGCCACGCAACGTCTTAGTGCTGTAATGCAGTCCATACTTGGTACCATCGATTCTCAGGCTGCTCTCATGCAGTCTCAGCCTGATGCCACGCAAGCTTGACTGCTGCCATCGTGCCTGGGTCAACTACCGTCCACCAGGGCTTTCACGGTGTTGCAGCAGGCCAGCAATCTGTGCTCCAGCAGATTGGTAGTGATGCTGAGGTGCTGCCTCGGGGGAGTGCCAGTGGGCCAGTGGAGCAGGAAGCTGCTGTCCACTCTCAGGATGACAGCGTTCCTGCTCCCACCACTGGCACTCCACCATTGCCCTTGTCACTGCCTGTCATCCAGCCAGCCCAAACTGCTGCCATCCATGCTGAGGTGGTGCAGTCTACAGCCTGCCTTCCAGGCCCAGAGCTGGTCGAAGGTATCCTGCAAGACCATCTGAAGTCTCCCACACGGACACTCAGCAGCCTTCCACCCACCGTGCTGCAACCACTGGGCCAACACTTCATACGAGCACTAGAGTGAGCAAAGGCACTGTGACGAGAGGCACTAAGGGAGTGCACAAGGGTGAATAGCTAATTTTGTTGTTGTAAATATGTGTTCACTGATTATTGATAAATGTATTAATTGGCTTTAGATGATTTTGTGGTGTCTCTCATTTCAGCTTTGCACTGTGATATGGCATGTGACCAGGATGGAATGATGGGGATGTGATGAACAATGGGAATCTGGGGTTTAATTTATTGGAACTGCAGTCTGATGAGGCGGTCACGGACCGCCCTTCTGGAAGGCCGATTGAGTGGCTGCCTCCTCCCTCCCTCCTGTTCCTACTCTTCCTCCTCCTGCTCCTCCTCCTCTTCCTCCTCTCCCTCTTCCTCCTCCTGAGGTGGTCCCACAATCCCTGGTGGCAAGGGCTGGGCCCTCATGATGGCCAAGTTGTGGAGCATGTAGCAGACCACGATGAAATGGGACATCCGCTCTGGCGAGTACTGGAGGGCTCCTCCCGAGCGGTCAAGGCAGCGGAAGTGTTGCTTGAGCACTCCGATGGTCTGCTCGATGATGTTCCTGGTGGCAGCATGGCTCTCATTATATGAGTGCTGGGCAGGAATGCTGGGGTTGCGGAGGGGAGTCATGAGCCAGGTGGAGAGCGGATAGCCCTTGTCTCCAGCCAGCCAGCCACGAGCTTGATGTGGTGACTGGAAGAGTGCTGGCACAGGATGAAGACCTCGTGGCTGCTGCTCAGGATAGTTGGCATTGACATTGAGGATTTGCTGTCTGTGGTCGCACACCACCTGCACATTAAGTGAGTGGTAGCCTTTGCAGTTATGGAAGATCTCAGGGTTGTTATGCGGTGCCCACAAAGCCACATGGATGCAGTCAATGGCGCCTGTACCATGGGGAAGCCCGCTATCCTGGCAAAGCCACATGCATGTTCGTCCTACTTCTCTCTGGTGATGGGGAAGGAAATGTACCTTTCTCCTACTGTAGAGAGCCTCTGTGACCTCCCGGATGCAGCGATGGATGGCAAACTGCGAGATGTTACCTATATCTCCTGTTGCAGACTGGAAGGATGCACTGGTGAAGAAATTGAGGGCAATGGTGACCTTGACTGCCACGGAGAGAGCCGTGGCCACCCTGATCTGAGGCTCAAGGTCTGGTTGCAGGAGGTGGCAGAGTTCTGTGACCACCTCCTTGATGAAGTGAAGCCTCCTAATATACTGCTCCTCGCTTAATTGGAGGTAGGAGAAGTGCTCTCGGAATACCCTCGGTAGGGTAAGGCCTCCTGTTGAGAGCCCTGATGGCCCTCCTCCCTCTGGCCACATCTTGCAATCTTTCTCACTGCCTGTGCTCCCTCCGCAGTAGATCCTGGAGGGGGAGGTTGACTGCCAGTACAACCCCCATTAATGTAACGATGTGTAGCAGTTTGAAATTTTGTCAGAGCAAATGTAACAAATTTTTAATAGCCACAACACTCCTGATACTAAAGAACCTTTAAATGACTGAATTAAACTCTTGCACAATGGCAAACTGACAAGGAAGCAGTGAAACAGCACTAACCTAACAGTTGCGACTGATCCCTTTAAATAACGCCCATGGAGCCACCACCTGCCTGCTTCACGCCTCCTCTTCCTGTCGTTGTTGGGGTGAGGCGCTAAGGCAGAGGGCGATAATCATTTTGCACCTGTTAGCTAACCTGTTAGATAATCAATTTGCACCTGGTCCTAAAGCCCTAGGTGCTAACTGTTGGTGGCAGTGCTAAGGGGCGACTGGATTTGGCATGCGGTGCCTCGCCCCAGCACTACTTCATTAGCACCCCGTTAGCACCCCTGCCAGTCACTAACGGGAGGCGCTAACAAACTGAATTTCTCCCCTCCCTGATCTTTAGGATTCGTCCAGGACTTCAGTAACCTGCTGTAGTTTTCACATTCTCCCCAGCTCATCAGCATATGTCAATTTTGAACTTGTTATGCAGAGAATTTAAATTTTGAACCTTCTAAAGCTGAAGTCCAGCTGTATCAGGCTGCACTACTCTTCACAGCTCCTTTTTGTAAGAATGCATAGAATTACTCCATATTGTGTGCACCAGTTTGCTCAAATCAAGACTTGGGCTAAAAACTCATCCTGGCCTGACAAATAGACTGTTTCAGTTTCTTTGTTCTCCAGGGGTTCAGCCAGAATCATTTAAGGCCCTACATGATTTCTTGTAGATGAGCAGCCTCCAAAACAGATGAAAGTAATACATTCGAACATCAAAATGTGAAGTAAAGGCCCGGAGTTGAAAATAAATGAACTGATGAATTACAAGCACAGAAAAACAAATACTGAGCTGGTCTGTGTGCAGAGAGATAAAAAGTAATCAAATAGTAGTGGAGTTTAATGATCTAAAATAAAATTGTAACTTATTGTAAATCAACCAAGCATCTGCTGTATGTTTCACATTTGCCGATCTGCAGAATTGTTACTTTGAAAAGGAGGGAAATACCGCAGTGAAGGACTAAGGACAACTGGCAGCCTTCCAGCTATGGACAAGTCACACTAAGTGCTCTGTTCAGACTTCCCTCTCTCCCGGTTCCCATGAAAAGACACAATTCAAACCCTGAAAGATGATACTACAGAGCGATCCTTGACATGCACGGAGGAAATGAATGTAATGTTATTTCGATAGTACTGACATCCTGAATCCATATGAAACATATTTTGTGCCATCAACAGAGTAAATGTTAATCCAGAGTTTTAAACCAAAACCATCTGTGAAATAGATAAAATAATGGCTTAACCCTCTCACCCCTGGAAAAGGTTAATGAAGGAGTGCCAAGTTTTATGTTTTTTTTGTGCTCCTTAAAGTGCTTAAATTTCAACCATTAACATTTCACACTGACAATCAGGCCAGAAAATGTTTGGGTCTGTGATCCCAGTAATTATGGTGGAAGTGAGCTTACTGGTGACCTCTGGTGCTGACTCTGCCAGAGTTCGTGGGGACACTGGGAGTTTGCTTCAGTTGAATGGCCCCTATAGGTGCACGTGCCACTAGTGGTGCATCTCTGGTGCCCACCTTGCCTGGCAACCAGTTTCCAGGCCACCGTGGGTGATAATATTATTCAAGCACTAAATGCCTTTGTCTCAAATTCCTTTGTATGATATTTTAACAGATGTGCTAACCCATTTATTTTAAGCATTTCTACAATAATATCCCACACACTAACTTCTAGCTTGTGGTTCTGAGCACAAATGGCTATTTTTGAATATAAAAAGATATTTAAAAAAACACAGTTTTAAGTGAGCATAAAATTTAGTTCCTGTATGGAATATAATTTTCTTTTTGTTTCTAACTTTGAGCGATTTTTTTCACAGTTAGAGATTGCAGGCACAGGGGTGGGGGGTGGGCGGGGTGGGCGGGGAGGGTGCAATTTTAACCCTCAAGGACGGTTGGGTTGGGGGCAGATGGGAAGGTAAAAATTTTTAAGGGGGAGAAATTCAGTTGTTAGCGCCACCCGTTAGTGCCTTAAGAGGGCGATAAGTGGAGCGCTAACCAACTAGCGCCCGGGCATGGCAAGACCTGCGCTTCTCGCGAAATTGAGCGGACATTTTGCGGCGGCGCTAAACAATACCGCCACGATCTCCTGCGCCGGCAGATCATGACGTCAGTCGAGTGCGCAACGCCCCATTAGCGCCCCTGACCAGAAATTGAGTGGTGCCCCCTGCCTTACCACCTGCCACTAGCAACGACAGGTTGAGGGGACCGTTATGCTGTCGGAAAGGGACGAGGGGAGCGCTATTTAAAGGCGACCACTTCCTGCCTTTTTTTGTCGGTGACATTTTTGCACCACATATTCTGAGAGAGAGACACAGACTTCTGGAGAGATTCAACGCTGTGTGAAGGAGTTTTGCAGGTTGGTTTTGATTTGCCCTTTCTTGTATCGATTTAGAAGAGACTATGGGGTCTACACTCTGAGCTCTTTCCCTGGTTCTCTCCATTGTTCTTTCCAGCAGATTTGATGTACAGGCCTCTCCAGGCTGAGATTCAGGCCGAGATTCAATGCTGCAATGAACAGGATGTGGATGGAGATCAAGGCAAGATCAACCCTCCCCTTTAAGATAAAAACAGAAAATGCAGGAGAAACTCAGCAGGTCAAGCAGCATCTGTGAATAGAGAAACAGAGTTAACGTTTCAGGTCGATGACCATTCGTCAGAACTCCCCTTTAAGAATTGGACGGTGGCAGTGTGTCTGTGTTCCATTGCTGACTGACATCACATGAGCTTCGCCAGCGCTGTGAGGTAGCGCCCCGCTCCTCCAGCTTAGCGCCTTAAGAGAGGTGTGTAGTACCTGATTTAGCGCTCCAATCACCTCCAGGGGCGATAGAGACCAATTTCGCAGTAGGCGGCGATAATTTGCGTCGGGCGCTAAACTTTGCGCCCGGCCGATAATCACGCCTCAAAATGGGTGATACCGAATTTCTCCCCCTAAATTCTCAAACCCACCTCCAACCCACCCACTTCCAGTTTTAACAGAGGCGGGTCGATGGGGGGTCGGGGGGGGTGAGCGACCAATCCGCTCTCAGGAGGCGGATCGGTCCATTTTAAATGAATTTTTATTTTTAACACATGGAGGCCGGGATTCCTGAGCCTCGGGAATCCCGGCAGTTAAAAGGCAAGAAGGGCCGGATCCATAAGGTTAGCGCCTTTATTGCACTGCGTGTGGGCCAGGAGGAGCAGGAGTGTTTCTCCCAGGCCCAACAAGCTTCCTCCATGCAATCGACCCCCACAATCAGCTGACCCACACCCCCAGCAATGTCTGATTCACTGCTCACTTCCCACGATTTCCAAATCCCCTCGCAATGTCCGATTCACCCCCACTCCCATGATGTCTGACCCTTAGTGATGTCTGAATCCCTCCACGATGTCCAATTCAGCCCCACCCCACCCCCCGATGTTTGACCCCCAGTGATGTCCAACCACGCCGTGATAATTGCCCCTGAGATGTCTGACCCCCCCCCCCCGAGATGTCTGACCCCCCCCCCCGTGATGTCTGACCACTCCGTGATGTCTGACTTCCCCAAGATGTCTGACCCCCCACCCCCCCCCCGGCGCGATGTCTGACAGCCCCCATGATAGTTCCTGTCCGAAAATCCTCCCCCACCCCATTCTCTTCCCGGCTCTGTAAGGGTAAACCGGGAGAGCTTCTTCTCCCCGAGACAGACCCTCTGATATAAAGGGTCGACGTCCGCCTTATTCCCAATCAATCACTCGGAGTCCGGAGATTCGTTCAGTAAAGCAACTTTATACAAGTCGACAGGGGAGTCACTCATCCTGGGACGAATGCTCCCCGATCACTGAAAATCTTCTGTCTTACATACAGGTTTTGTTCTGAGTCGTGGCTACTGTTTGCAATTAGGTGCATTACACGTATACATTTCGTTCATCATACAGTTACCTTCGGGTGCAAATTCTTGTGACCTGTGTGCATTGGTCTTGTGACCCCATACATTATTTCTCAATACATTCCTCAGTTAGTGATTCACGATTTGTGCACTTTGGCCACGTTACACCAGACTTCCCTTCTGTTCATAACCATTCCTTATATGGTTGGATATAGGCTCTGTTCCTTAATCCCCTCATCTTAGCCCTTTTTAACCCTTTCAGGCTCCAAGTAAATATTGGGGTCAAGGAATTATTGAATGCTCATGACATGAAGCAAAATATAATAAGCAGCGGATTAAAGAAAGAAAGAAAGACTTGCATTTATATAGTGCCTTTCACGACCACTGGACGTCTCAAAGCGCTTTACAGTCAATGAAGTACTTTTGAAATGTAGTCACTGTTGTAATGTGGGAAACATGGTAGCCAATTTGCGCACAGCAAGCTCCCACAAACAACAATGTGATAATAACCAGATAATCTGCTTTTTTGTTATGTTGGTTGAGGGAGAAATATTGGGAGAAATATTGGGATTACTAAAACTTGCTTTTAAATCAGGCAATGCTGAAACCCTCAATGAAGTACCAAAGAAAGCCCACTTCAGAGGGGACTGCATTCACTACCCAAGACCACCCAGGCTAGGCCATGATCAAGAATTAACAACCCCCACACAGATTCACAGAAAGGAATCATGTCTCACTCCATGGAGGAATCACTTTTATATTTTGGGGTACCTGGTGTGTTCTCTCTGTAATTGGAAAATGATCGGGGTTGTTTTTAAACTTGCTGCTTGGGTGTAAATCTGACGTTGTGGATCGGACACCCATTACTGAAACTGTCTGATTGTCATTTCCACTGAAAACAATAGGAATGACAACCAGGCAGTTTTTACAATGGGATGGCTAATCCGCCAGGGCAGCAAGTTGAAAATTGACCTGATGTGACAACAAATGTTTAACACAGGTTTGTGGCGGAGCCACCAAAGGACTCAGAGCAGTTGTACATAATTCCTTTAACAGCAATGTAGTTACTGCCTATGTCTGTACCTTTAATTACACTGTTTGACTGTACAATGTCTAGTTACCTTTACAGCACGGTTTCAATGTGATGACGTCATGCCGTTAGTCACATGATCCCCCAATGGCGGGAAGAACGTGATGACATCATGACGTCAGCTTTCAGACCAGAGGATCAGTCCTCGTGGAGCCTTCAAAGAGAGCAGACCTGTATTCGATGTATTCCAGCAGTTTCCAGTTAAAACCTGTTTTGTTCCATTAAAGTTCGTTGTTTTGATTGCCCGAGTCGAACTCAGTCTTTTCGTTAGGAACCTTTGTTCCTACATTGGTGACCCCGACTTCTACGAACAATTTTCGTGGAAGATTCATCATGGACACGAACGCCGTGACTCTGAAACTGCCACAGTTCTGGGAGCAACAACCAGACGCCTGGTTTATCCAGGCTGAAGCCCAGTTCGCCATCAGGAACATCGTCGCGGATCAGACCCGTTATTATTACGTGGTCTCCGCCCTCGACAGCACAACTGCCTCACGGATCATCAGCCTCCTCGGTAGTCCTCCTACTGACAGCAAGTATGATACGATAAAGGCGCGGTTGCTACAGGTCTTCAGGCTCTCGAAGTCAGAGCGCACTCGCCGGCTCATCATGATGCCTGGCCTTGGGGACTCCAAACCGTCCGAGCTCATGAGCCAAATGCTCATGCTCTTGGGTGCCGAACCGGAATGCTTCCGCTTCCGAGAGCTTTTCCTCTACCAAATGCCGGAGCAGGTACAGGCTGCCCTAGCCAGATCCGACATTACAGACTGCGCCGAGCTTGCTACCGAAGCCGATAAGATTTTCACTGTAACCCAGCAGTGCTGCGTGGCCACAAGGCGCCCATCCCCCACAGACGCGGTTCCAGCTCCTCCTGCAGCGGGCTGGTGCTCCTACCACGCCCGTTTTGGCGCGAAAGCACGATGCTGCCGCTCCCCCTGCAGTTTTTCACCCAAAAATAAAACAAAGCTCCTGCAGCATTCCTGGCGAAGGAGGACCGGGTCTAACGGGCGCTCTGCGGTTGCGATGGCCGTCGGATCTACGGGGAAACTTCTTTATATCACCGATTCCATATCGGGTCAACGTTTCCATTGTGACACTGAGGCGCAGTGTAGCATTCTATCTGCGTCGAAGCTCGATATGCAGGCTGGGAACCACGGTTTTTCCCTCATAGCGGCTAATGGCGCAGCAATTCGAACTTTCCGAAAGCGGCGGGTCCAAGTCTGTTTCGGCGGTCAGCGCTTCTGTTGGGAATTTGTCACGGCCACAGTCTCACAGGCCATCCTAAGGGCGGATTTTCTGTGTGCCAACTGTTAAATCTGTGAATTTTGATGTATGGTGTCCTTCAATAAATCGACAGAGACTGCAGAGGAACAATCAACAGGTGTTTACTGGATGAGGGTTACTCTAAAACTAAAGTACAGATCCCTACTCAGGGTTTATATACAGGTGTGGTCACTGCCGGTACTACAGTATACAGGAGCTGTAAAAAGTAGTTCTCCCCTTAAAGGTACATACACTACACCAACAGCCTCCTCGTCGATGTCCAGCACCGCCGGTTGAGCAACGCGGCCACCTTCCACTCGATTCCATGCTACCATGGTACCACCGTGGCACGCTCTATTGCCTGCGCTTTCCCTCCTCCGGATGACTTCACTCGGCTCCTCGGAGAGTTTCCGGAGCTGACAAGGCCCACTTTCTCCTCCTCGGCCATGAAGCATGGTGTTGAACATCATATCACCACTACTGGCTCCCCGGTTTATGCGCGGGCTCGAAGGCTCGAACCCGGCAAGCTCGCGGCTGCGAAAGCGGAGTTCGACACGATGGAGCGGCTCGGGATCATTCGCCGATCCAATAGTCCCTGGTCTTCGCCTCTCCACATTGTTCCGAAACCGGGCGGCGGCTGGCGGCCATGCGGTGACTACCGATGCCTGAACGACGCCCCACTCCTGATCGGTACCCGATTCCGCATATTCAGGATTTCTCGGCCCATTTGGCGGGAAATTCTATCTTTTCTAAAGTTGACCTCATCCGGGGGTATCACCAGGTTCCCGTGCACCCGCAAGACATCCCGAAAACCGCAGTCATCACCCCTTTCGGCCTCTTTGAGTTCCTGTGGATGCCGTTTGGCTTGAAGAACGCAGCACAGGCGTTCCAGCGTTTAATGGACTCCGTGCTCCGAGACCTAAGCTTCATCTTCGTCTACCTTGACAACATTCTCATCGCCAGTACTAGCAAGGAAGAGCACATCTCCCATTTGCGTACCCTCTTTATGCACCTCAGCCAGCACGGTTTAATCATCAACCCGGCCAAGTGCCAGTTCGGCCTGCAGCAGATCGATTTCTTGGGACACAGCACAACATCGGACGGCGCCGTCCCCTTAATGATGAAGGTGGAAGCGGTTACCTCTTTCCCGCGCCCGCCAACCATCAAGGCCTTGCAAGAGTTCTTGGTGATGGTCAACTTCTATCACCGTTTCGTCCCTAAGGCGGCTCAGCTTATGCAACCTTTGTACGGGGCCCTCAAGGGCAAGTCCGGTAAGGATCCAATCAGCTGGACAGCCGAGATGGACCAGGCATTCATCAACACCAAGAGCGCTTTGGCCAACGCAACCATGCTGGCGCACCCACTTCCAGGTGCCACCATCGCCCTTACCACAGATGCGTCAGACTACGCCATCGGTGCAGTGCAAGAGCAGTGGGTCAACGGCACATGGCAACCGCTGGTGTTTTTCAGCTGTCAACTACGGAAAAATGAAAAAAAATACAGCACCTTCGATCGGGAGTTACTGGCCCTTTTCCTAGCCATTCGCCATTTCCGGTTCTTATTGGATGGACGTCCCTTCATGGCTTTTGTCGACCACAAGCCTTTAACGTTTGCCATGGCCAAGACCGCCAAACCGTGGTCCGCTCACCAACAACGTCACTTGACGTTTATTTCCGAATTTACCACGGACATTCAACATGTGTCTGGTAAGGACAACCTGGTGGCGGATTGCCTCTCCCGTGCGACGGTCCTGGGGATCGACTACGCCCTCATGGCTGCAGATCAAGCCTCGGACTCTGAGGTCCAATCATACAGAACCGTCCCCTCTAGTTTCCAAGCGACCGACGTCACTTTCCAGGCCACAGGCACCACGCTCCTTTGCGATGTCTCCATGGGCGTTCCCCGACCTATCGTGCCGGTCGCATGGCGCCGGAAGGTGTTTGATGCCATACACGGGTTGTCGCACCCTGGGATGAAGGCTTCACAACGGCTTATGTCAGCGAAGTTCGTCTGGAAAGGTATGCACCTCGATGTCCGTGACTGGGCTAATACCTGCGTTGTCTGCCAGAAGGCCAAGGTCCAGCGTCATGTTAAAGCTCCAGTGGCTACATTCGCTGTTCCGGAGCATCGTTTCGACCACGTGCATGTGGACCTTGTGGGGCCACTTCCGCCTTCTCAGGGTTATACTCATCTCCTCACCATGGTGGACCACACCACTAGGTGGCCAGAGGCAATTCCTTTGGTTTCCACCACTTCGGCAGACGTCGCTAGAGCTTTCATCTCCTGTTGGGTTGCCCGTTTCGGGGTACCGGCGGACATCTCTTCCGACCGTGGGCCACAATTTTCCTCGGAGCTTTGGAACGCTGTAGCTCAGGGGCTCGGCACCAAACTTCATCGCACCATCGCCTATCATCCACAGGCGAACGGCCTTTGCGAGCGATTCCTCAGGTCACTTAAAGCCGCCCTTCAAGGTGCAGGATGGGTGGACAGACTTCCATCGGTCCTTTTGGGTCTTCGTACGGCGCCCAAAGAAGAACTGCAATCGTCCTCAGCTGAACTTGTCTACGGCCAGCCTCTCCGAGTACCAGGGGATTTCCTCCCTTCTCCCACAGAGCCATGGTCTGCCTCCCAGCAACTCGTTAGCCACCAGGAAGCGGCCAGATGCTTCGCTCCGGTGCCTGCATCAAATCACGGCTTACAGAATTCCCACGTGCCAGCGGAACTGAAGAATGCTGAGTATGTATTCATCCGCCACAACGCTCACCGGGATCCGCTCAAGCCCCCTTACACTGGTCCTTTCCACGTCTTCGAACCAGGAGACAAATCCTTTTCTGTCGACGTCGGTGGAAAGCCAGATCACATTTCGGTGGACCAATTGAAGCCGGCTCACCTGGACCTGGACCGCCCAGTCGTCGTCGCTCAACCGCTGAAACGTGGCCGACCGCCCGCAGCCGCCATGCCAGATCAACCAAAGCTGCCCGCCAACTCAACCACGCTCGCCGCGCCTGCTCAACCACAATCGCCTGCCAGCTCGACCACTGGTCATCAACTACCTCTGCCAGGTTATCGAAGTCGATCAGACAGACTTGTCAGACCTCCCCCTCGTCTCACTTTTTCTGTTAAAGACAATTCTGGGGGGGCGCATGTGGCGGAGCCACCAAAGGACTCAGAGCGGTTGTACATAATTCCTTTAACAGCAATGTAGTTACTGCCTGTGCCTGTACCTTTAATTACACTGTTTAACTGTACTATGTCTAGTCACCTTTACAGAGCGGTTTCAACGTGATGATGTCATGCCGTTAGTCACGTGATCCCCCAATGGCGGGATGAACGTCATGACATCAGCTTTCAGACCAGAGGATCAGTCCTTGTGGAGCCTTCAAAGAGAGCAGACCTGTATTTGATGTATTCCAGCAGTTTCCAGTTAAAACCTGTTTTGTTCCATTAAAGTTCATTGTTTTGATTGCCTGAGTCGAACTCAGTCTTTTCGTTAGGAACCTCCGTTCCTACAGGTTCAGATATTCACAAAGTATTCGTTCCAAGCCATGTAACAAATTTTCCCCAATCCTAAAGTAATTGTGCGAGTTGTAGCATAATCTCTGTGGCAATTTGTGGCAGCAGTTCAGCTCCAAGATCAAAAATTAAACAAGATCACAATAATTGAGTGCATTTCTGCAACAATCTGAAGTAAGCATTTTTTTTAGCTCAATATAAAGCCTGGTACAGTTCCAAACCTGATACTTTGGACCTTGATAGGGAAGGTGGGATGACGGAGCAGATAAAGAAAGAGAAAAGTGACCCTCAACTTTTCTATACCAGAGACGAACAACATTGGCTATGGTTTCCACTCATGATGATTATTTCAACGTTGAACCTGATTTCCTAAAACAAAGGTCTGTGTCAAGGCTCTGGCACATCAAGCTCAATGATGTGAAGGAACCTTCTGAACACAACGCCAAAGAAGCATGGGATCATGTCTTTCAAAACCTGACTGGCAATTCCTAATATCATCAGATTTATATAGTTATGTGAGTGTGACTAACAGTCACTCCTGTCACCTGCTGTCATTGGGATGGAGAGAAGAAAACAGCATGTCAATAGAATTAAGTCATAGAGTCATAAAGTCATACGGCACAGAAGGAGGCCATTCAGCCCATCGAGTCCATACCGGCTCTCTGTAGAGCAATCCAATCAGTCCCATTCCCCCGCTCTATCCCCGTAGCCCTACAAGTTTATTTCCCTCAAGTGCCTATCCAGTCTCCCCTTGAAAACAGTGTCTCTGCTTCCACCACTTCTGTTGACAGCGAATTCCAGGCCCTCACCACTCACTGCGTAAAAAGTTTTTCCTCACATTCCCCCTGTATCTCTTGCCCAAAACTTTAAATCTGTGTCCCCTCATCCTTGTAGTCCTTGTATATTAATACTAATGTTATAATAATAATAATGATAATAATTATGATGACAGAGTTTACTATCCCTGCACCTGAGCATATTGGATCACCTGGGTGCAACACAGAGAAGAAAATCTGGTGAGCAGAATTGCTCGTTCATAAGAGAACCATTAATTTCAATGGATGGAAATTTAGGTGGGCTCCCTTCTGGGTGTGTGACCTTTCCTACCAATCTTCCCATCTACACTGTACCTAGGTGATCCAATACACTAAGATGCAGGACAGGTAAATCTGCCCCTTCATTTTTCAATGAGAGCTGGTGGCAATAGTATAGCCAAAAGCGAGTGTGGATGGGCATGTCTGTTTTGGGATTTTTGATTTTTTCGTCAGTGAAAGGATTTTGGGATTGAGTTAAGTTTTTAAGCAAAGTGCATTTACACAGAGCTATTGCCAGAACTTCGGGTCTCCACGGGGTGCATGGGGTACTCACCCGTAGGCCTGATGGAAATGCCGGTTTCCTGCATGCACTGCGCATGCGCGGGAAACCGGCACTTCCGTTCCTCTGAACCAAGAGATTCAGAGGTCGAATGCGTGCGTGGGGGAGGCTGCGCGTGCGCATGGAACTTCGTTTTTTTTTACAGGTTTTTCCGTGAGGGTAAGCCTGCAGAATTTAGAAATATAAAAAGCAGGCGTAAGGCCTGCTTTTTACAAGGTAAGTGGTGAATTAATTAAAATTAAAACATTTTTTCCACAGGTTTATTATTTTTAAATACTTTAAAGCAAGGTAAGTTTATTTTTAGCCCCGTTAGAATATAAAATTATTTTTTCAAAAATTTAAATTATTGTTTAAAATAGTTATTTCATGTAATTTATAGTTTATTTAAAAAATGTGATTTAAAAAAAAATGTATTTGAAGATTTAGTGCTATTTTGGGGCCGTAGTATTTATAAGTCTTGACAGCACTTCCTGTCAGACTTATGAATGGAGCATTCCCTGCTCTGGTTGGCTGCCCATGGCCCACGTGATCCCAGGGGACGCATCGAACTAACTGCGCCCCTGGGATACGCAAGCACTGCGCGCCGACAGCCAGACCAGACCCCGGACTGGAATTCCACAGGGCCCTACAGCTCAACTGTGTAATTATATCAGCAAATAGTGATGGTATTTGCCTGTTTGATTATTTATGCCTTACCAGCATATTTGCCTGATTGATTATTTATGCCTGACCAGCAGAGGGCATGTGAGAGACAAGCAGTTTAGTTTTGTTTTAGTTTCATTTTAGATGGATCTCTAAGATGGTGTCTCCTGTAATGCTGTTAACTGAGTTGAACATACTTTAGATAAAAAGTCATTCTCTTTCATGAATGTTTCGTCATTGAACCCACATAAAAATCAATACATGGTGTCAGAAGTGATTGAAAGAGATGAAGAGGAAAAATCTGAAGTTAAATCAGCTCTCCACATATTAGCAAGCCAAAAGAGAACATTGTTACTTACCATTGGAGAATAGCTAACGAAGTGAAAAATGGAAGGATTACACCCACCGGCGAAGCTTCAGTTGACAGGTAATGTGGCTGAAAATTGGAGAAGGTTCAAACAACGTTTGGAGTTGTATTTAGCGGCAATCGGAGCTGACGAGAAAAGTGATAAAATGAAAGCGTCAGTGTCCTTACATGTCGTGGGTGATGAAGCGCTGGAGGTGTATAATAACTTCACATTCACTGCTGATGGAGACAAAATGAAACTAGATAAAATAATGGAACAGTTTGAGGCCTACTGCATACCTAAACGTAACGTGACGTTTGAGAGGCACAGATTTTTCACATGTGTACAGAAAACGGGAGAGACTATTGATCAGTATGTGACTGAACTGAGAAACCGAAGCAAAACATGTGAATTTGGGGGACTGACAGACTCGCTGATAAAAGACAGACTGGTGTGTGGTATTCCAGATAATGGTCTAAGGGAAAGACTGCTAAGAGAGCAAAATCTAGACCTGGGAAAAGCCATAGCACTGTGTAGGGCTACAGAGACTGTGAGGTTGCAGGCAAAGGAGCTGTTCAGTGACAGTAGCTGCAACGTGGATGCAGTGAGTAAGAACGGACACAAACCGTTTAACAAAAAGAGCGCCAATGTGAAAAAAGAGGCGTGGCCAGCGAACAAAAATGAAAGGGGCAATCGAAAGTCATGTAGTCGATGCGGTACACAGCATACACCAAAAAAGTGTCCAGCATATGGTAAAACATGCAACAGTTGCAACAAAAACAACCATTATGCCCGTTGCTGTAAGAACCAAGCGCAACAAAGCAACGTCCATGCAGTAGATGAAAGCGAGATAGAGGAGTTCTTTGTGGATGTTGTGTCTGAAAACAAAAAAGAAAAAAGAGACTGGATGTTGACACTAAAAGTGAATGACATACATATTCCATTTAAATTGGATACTGGAGCACAAGTTAATGTGATATCAGAGACTGATTTTAAGAAAACTAGACCCAGACCAAAGATACATGGAATAAAAGTGAAAGTGACAGGATACTCAGGTACTGATATAACAGTGAAAGGAAAATGCATTGTCAAAGTGACACACAAGGACAGAGAGCACACACTAGCATTAATCATGGTGCCAAAGGATGTGCAAGCCATACTAGGTTTAATAGCCTGTGAGAGACTGAACCTGGTAAAGAGAGTCCTCGTTGTGGAAAGCGAAGGAGAGACAGTCTATGATGAACTCATGAAAGAGTACAACGACCTATTTCAGGGTCTAGGCTGCCTTCCAGGAGAACACACGATCAGAGTAGATAAAAGTATGCCAATGGTCATACATCCATGCAGAAAAGTTCCGTTTGCTCTTCAAAAGCAACTGAAGGCAGAGTTGGACAGGATGGAAAGCCTGAACGTGATTCAGAAGATAGATGAGCCAACTGAGTGGGTGAGTTCCCTCGTCATTGTGGACAAAAAGAATGGAAAGCTCAGAATTTGCCTGGACCCAAGAGATCTAAACAGAGCAATAAAGAGAGAGCACTTCAAGCTTCCTACACGTGAGGAAATCATGTCACAGTTTGCAAATGCAAAGTATTTCAGCAAGTTAGATGCATCATCAGGATTTTGGCAGATGAAACTGGACGAGGCAAGTTCAAGACTGTGCACGTTCAACAGTCCATTTGGCAGATACAGATTCCTAAGGTTACCATTTGGCATTGCCTCAGCTCCTGAAGTGTATCACAAAACTATCCATATGATCTATGAGCACCTGGAGGGAGTTGATACATCAATGGATGACATCATAGTATGGGGAACCACGAGAACTGAGCATGACGAAAGACTGAAAAAAGTGCTGGAAGCAACAAGGAAAACAAACCTGAAGCTGAATAGAAAGAAATGCCAGCTCGGGGTGACAGAACTGACATTCGTGGGAGATATCCTTAGCAGTGAGGGCATCAGACCAGATCCCAGAAAGGTGTCCGCCATTGAGAATATGCCAAAGCCACAATGCAAAAAGAACGTGCAGAGGTTTAATGGAATGATAAACTACATGGGTAAATTTATATCCAACCTCTCAGAAAAGATGGCGCCACTGAGACGACTAACTGAAAAGAACATAGAATGGGAATGGAATCATGAGCATGAGAAGTCATGGAGCGATCTAAAGAAACTGCTCACAGAGGAACCAGTTCTGAGGTTTTATGACCCAGCGAGACCCATCAAGATATCATCAGATGCATCACAGAGTGGGCTCGGTGCCATTCTTCTGCAAAAACATGACTACTGGCAACCTATTGCATATGCATCACGCTCAATGACAGATGCGGAGACGCGATATGCTCAAATAGAAAAGGAGCTGCTCAGCATCACGTACGCCTGTGAAAGATTTCACCAGTTTGTGTCAGGACAAGCAATCAGTGTAGAGACTGACCATAAGCCCTTGATTGCATTGTTCCAAAAGCCACTAAATGGGTGTCCGCTTAGAATACAAAGAATGATGATCAGGCTGCAACGCTATACACTGAATGTTGCGTACACACCGGGTAAGCTGATGTATACAGCAGACACGTTGTCCAGAGCTGTTGACCCAAGTGAGCCCGCAAACACCAAAATGGATGAAAAAGTGAACGCCTACGTGGACATGATCACAAGTGCACGGCCCATAGCAGATGCAAAAATGGAGCTCATAAAGACTGAGACAAACAAAGATGAAACACTGAGACGACTGAGAAAAAGCATCTTGGATGGATGGCCCAACATGAAGCAAGACTGCTCACCTGACATGGCAGAGTACTGGAACTGCAGGGCGGAACTATCAGTGGTCGAAGACATCATCTACAAAGGAAGTAAAATAGTTATCCCAAAGAGTCTGAGAAAAGAGATGCTAAAAAGGATCCATGGAGGACATCTGGGAATCGAAAAGTGTAAGAAAAGAGCACGAGAGGTGATGTACTGGCCACGAATCAACCAAGATGTGACAAATGAGGTGTCAAACTGCACAATATGCCTCAAATATCGAGCAAGCAATCCGGTAGAACCACTAAAACCACACCCAGCGCCAGACAGACCTTACCAGAAGGTAGGCGCTGACCTATTCGTATGTCAAGGGAAGGACTATCTTGTAGTCACAGATTATTACTCCCTGTATCCAGAGGTTTGTAGACTGTACACCACCACTGCAGATGCTGTGATAACATGTATGAAAGCCATATTCTCCAGACATGGCGTGGCAAGCGAGGTCTTCACAGACAACGGACCCCAGTTTTACAATGCAAGTTTCCGACACTTTGCCAAAGAGTGGGACTTTGTCCACACAACGTCAAGTCCTCACTTTCCACAGTCCAATGGATTAGTGGAAAAACCGGTCCAGACAGTGAAAAGACTGATGTACAAGGCAAAAGACAGTGGAACTGACTTCTACCAGAGCATGCTTGTATACCGCACAACGCCGCTCGAGTGTGGTATGTCACCAGCCCAACTCCTTATGGGACGTCTGCTAAGGTCAAACCTACCCATCCCGGAGAACCTCCTGAAAACAAAAGAGGGGGAGAAAGTGAGGAAGTTCAAAGAACAACAGAAAGAAAAGCAAAAGTACTACTATGACAGAGGAACACAAAACCTACCTGAACTCCACACTGGTGACCAAGTAAGGTTCAAAGACAAAACAAACATATGGACTCAGAAGGGAACTGTCCTGAGTGAAGTTCAACCAAGATCATACACCATTCAGACAGATGAGGGAGCTGTTCTGAGAAGAAATCGTCGGGATCTTCTCATGAGACCAGCCACAGCAAGTCAAAAGACTGATACTGTTGAACAACCTGATCACACAGCAGGTCAAAAGACTGATACTGTTGAACAACCTGATCACACAGCTGAGAAACCATCATCTTAGGCAACAACTCAGATTCAAGGACAATCAATCAGAAAATCCTCAAGACACGTGAAGCCTCCTGAGAGACTTATTGAGCAAGTTTAAGTACTCTTGTTATAGAAGGAAGTAATGTTATCTTATTCTCTCTTCAAGTTCTAGTGTATTTTCATATTTCATGTGAACACACAAAACAAGGTTAAAAAACCTTGATCATGATAATGATAATGTAAGTTCATTAAGTGTTACAGTTAAAATGCAGAGTAATACAAAGAAAACATGTTGTTAGATAAAAGTAAAATACGTTTGTTTTAAGAAAGGGAGATGTAATGATATCAGCAAATAGTGATGGTATTTGCCTGTTTGATTACTTATGCCTTACCAGCATATTTGCCTGATTGATTATTTATGCCTGACCAGCAGAGGGCATGTGAGAGACAAGCAGTTTAGTTTTGGGTTTCGTTTTAGATGGATCTCTAAGATGGTGTCTCCTGTAATGCTGTTAACTGAGTTGAACATACTTTAGATAAAAAGTAATTCTCTTTCATGAATGTGTCGTCATTGAACCCACATACAAATCAATACAAACTGCCGGCGCGCAAGGTAAGTGCAGGTCGGGGGCTTGCACCCGTGGGAAGCCTCCGACCCAAATTTCTGGGCCATTATGTATTAGAGCCAGATAGGCCAGTTTGTGGAATGTTATAATTTTACAATGAGGGTAAATTGTCTCCTCTCATGCCCATGAGCCAGGATGGCCCACATTCATTTTGAGAATAGCTTTAAGCCCACGCCACAAGGAGAGAAGCGAGGTAACCAATGTTCCCTCTAAGGTGCGCGGGTGTGCAGCCGTGCAATGATCCGTAAGGTCCCGCGCACTCAAATTCAGAGGCCGTGAATAGTGAGCTGGAGCAGCGGGAGGGGCCCAATACGCAATGGCCTGGGAATCCTCACATAGAGTCGTTTGTGACCTCACAGAGCCGATCCGAACTAGAACAGCGTTTGCTGAGATGCAGAGCCCTGGAACCCGGCGAGTGTTGTCACGGGGTTCTGTCGGTACTTTTTCTGTGGAGATGTGTGTAGTCCGTTTCCAGGGACTGAGCAGCAACCACACTTTGGAACAACACAAGCTGTTGCAAGAGGCGTTCTTTCTGGTGGCAACACAAAACCTAGAGAATCCTTTCCGTAGGAAATTACTGACTCGGAGGGAGGAGGCCGGGGAGGCGGTTATGTGGTTTTTGTTTTGCTGGCTGTCTGAGGAGATTCATTAAGTTGTACAGGTGGTGCGAATGCCCCATCCCGCGCCTGCAAGCATGCCTCTCCACAAGTACCCGCCTAGGATCTGGGAGGCCCTGTGGCTGAAGCAGGGGATCCAAGGAGGCTTACTGGCCCATTATCTCTGCTCCCTCAATGGGACCCAGGAACCCATGCCCGTTCATTTTAAACTCCAAGGGGTTAAATACAAATGGAACCCACAGACCAGGTAACCAGAACACATGCAAGATATACGGATTCCTATCTACTTTCCCACCCCCCCCACCGAACCCCCCCACCCCCACCCCACCCCCCCAGAGTCGCAGCATGGGTTGTAGGGAGGAGAGGGCCATGTACAAGGGTTCAGATATGCCAACAATGACAAGACTCCAAAGGTCGACCTGAATTCAAGGCTGGGGATGGATCTGAAATGTGCAATGCTGCTGAGGCTCGCTCGCAAGGACACTGAGCTTTACCCCGATGATGCAGAGAAACGGGAGCTCATCTATAACAAATATAAGGCATTCATGATTCCCGAAGATGAGGCGGAGTGGGTCAGGCTGAGCCTTAAGGAAGTTCTGGAGAAACAGAGGCTGTTGGAGAAGAGGGATCCAGTGCTGCTGTTTAAAGTTTACGCCGAGGAGCTAGCCCAGCAACTGAGCACGCAGAGACTGTCGGAGCCAGTGATCGTAGACAAGAAATCATAACCAAGCAAGGGCTCCTTAAGATCTACAGAGCAACAGGTTATATCATTCCTTAATTTTCTTCCTCTCGTTCCCTTTCTCCCTCTTTGTTCCTTCATTTTCTCCCTCTCTCCTCATCCCTTCCTTCCTCTCCCTTCCCGTTCCTTCATTTTCTCCTGTCATCGTTCCTTCTTTTCTCCTCTCATCCTTCCTTCTTCTCTATCTCTCTCCTTTTTACTTTCTTTCTCCCTCTCCCTCTCACTTTGCTCCTTGCTTTCTCCGTCTCACCTCGATCCTTCCTTTCTCTCGCCCCACCTCGATCTTTCCTTTTTCTCGCCCTCTCTCCTTGTTCCTTCCTTCCCCTGCTCCTGGCCATCGGGAGATGTCTCCCCATGGGCCATGTTCTGGGTTTGGCTGTACTGTTAGAGTTTGGTTCAAAATTATTGTATTAAAAAGAAGTGTTTGTGTTGAACGGTATTTCCCAGTAAAAGAGGATTTCAGATCTGCGCCTGGCGAGCGAGGCACTAGTTAAAAGTGGCTTTCGTTGACTGCCCGTTGTCCACTGTGTACCTCAGCGCACTGGACTGCCAGGCTCAGAGTCATGTGTACCCCCTGCCGCTTGATCTGTTATACCAACCACAGCATGATTTCTATAGCAGCCCCTTCATACTGGGATTATTTGGCCTCAGCTCAGCTCAGATGGGAGTTGGCAGCAGATGTTGCGAGTGGGACGAGCGTTTATTGTACCTGCCGAGAGTCGATGAACATTATGGTCTTTCCAGGCAGTGCGATGTGGGGATTTGCTTTTCAGTATGAGAAACGACTGCCCTATGTGAGAGACTTTGGCCCAAACTTAAGAGGGAGGCGAAGTTTAAAGGGGGTACTTGGGAATGGAAGTTACTCTCTCGTACACTCCTCTGCCCAGTCCTTTCTTCCTATCTATTGGACCTTATAAAAGTGGCAATATGTTCACAAGAGCTCAAGAGGGCAAGGAGTGAACAGTGTGTGTATGTGTGTCTGTGAGTGTGTGGAGTGTGTGGAGTTTCTGCGTTGTGTGGCGTGAGTCTGTGAGTAAGTGTATAGGTGTCTGTGTGTCTGTATGGTGTGTGTGTCTGTGTGAGTGAGTGTATATCTGTGTTTGTGTGTGTGCGTGAGTGAGTGAGGGGTGAAGCTTGCAGATACAGTTTATTCAGTGGGGTAAGGGCTATTTACAATATAACTGTTCAGATTTACTGTTTATTCAGAATAACATGCATTTTTTATAGCACCATTAACGTGGAAAAACACTCAAAGGCGCTTCACAGAGGTGTAATCAGGTGCAAATGTACACAAAGTCAAAGAAGGGATATTAGGATTGGGTGATCAAAGGCTCAGTCAAAGAGATGGGTTTTCAGGAGGTTCTTAAAGGAGAAGAGAGAGGTAGACCCAAGGTGATCAAGCCTGACAAACTGTATCACAGTATGGTATGGCAGCTGTAGCTACTATGACCGGAAAGCCCTGCAGCGGGTAGTCAAAACTGCCCAACGCATTACCGGCACCCGGCTACCGACCATAGAGCACATATACCAGAAACGCTGTTTACGGAGGTCACGGTCCATCATCAAAGACCCTACCCACCCCAGCCACAGTCTGTTCGCCCTCCTGCCATCTGGGAGACGCTACAGATGCATTCGCACCCGTACGACCAGATTTAGGAACAGCTTCTTTCCCAGGGCTGTCATCCTACTGAACTCCACAAATAAACTCTAAAGCCTGCACATCTGCCAATGCACTTTATTATGGTTATGTTTATGTTAATGTATTACAAGCCAAATGTATGTTGAATGTTTAAATGTCTTAATCTAAATGTACACTCTCGGGAGCCGCAAGCCTACATTTCATTGTACTGCACTTGTGCACTAACAATGACAATAAAAGTTGATTTGATTTGATTTGATTTGATTTGCTTGGCTTCTGTTGGTGCTGGACTTTACAGTGAGCCATATTACACGATGCCCAGAATGCATATTGAAGCGAGGTTTGTAGGATTCACAAAATTCCGGGACCCCCTACTCAATGGACATGTGTCTGGAATTTAAAAAGGGACTGTGTTGGACCTTTTGGAGGAGAAATGTGGACAGAAATATCTCACTATTAGGTGCCTTTGGACTAAACTAGGGCCTATTGGATTGAGTTTGGACATTTTAAATTGTATGCTGGGTCTGCACAGGGAAATGGGATCCTTATAGGGCTGCTAACCCACCTGGCCCCCAGGGAGACATTAGCCATCTAACAAAAGCCCACTTACCAGGGACCCAGATACATACATATTTTAATAATTCTTAAAACGGCTATATAGAAAAACCCTGGCATCAGCAAAACACACAATGGACAGTATCAAGACCTGATTACATTCTAACAGCACCATTCAAAAACCCCATCAACACCTTTGGGAATCTTGTATCATGCTAATGCTCAGTCAGCCCACCAAAATTCTCACAAAGGGATCACATCAGAGTTGATCAGCCTGCCAAAATCGCAAAAAAGGGAGTCATCTAAAATCAATTGCGCACCCGAGTTTTGGCGCAAAAGTTTAAGCAGCCTCTCAGGTATAACTGGGGGCTTGCTAGGAGCTAAAGAGACCTCAACAGACAGGCTGAAGAGAGCGAGTGCCGGTGGGCAGCAGCAGTAGCACACCGGAGCAGAAGAAACGTACCCGAGAACACGCTGGAAAAGCACTTGGACTCTGGGCTCTTTGACTCTGGCTTTGAAACATCTAACTTGCCACACGAGGTTACAGCAACGCAACAAGAAAACCTAACAAGAAGCCTCGGAGTCACTGAAAGATCAACCATCATCCAGCGCTGACTCTAGGAAAATCTTGTTTACCATCAAAACGTCGACCAGTGCTAATACCGAAGACACCGCAACCAGCCAAGGAGTCCAGAAGATTGAGGAGAGAGAAAGCAGCATGCAACTGGTCTAAACTGTGGAGAAATATTTTGGTGAGCATAGTCCCTGTAATTTCATTGCCTAACTTAGTTAGTGTAGTGGTGGGAGGTGGTTTTATCTTGTTTTGGTTTTTTTCTCTCACTGCATAACCTCTGTACCCGTTGCGTATACGTTTTCTTGAGTTAATTCGTGTGGTGTGCGATTTCTAAATAAAATATTTGTTCTTGCACCAAACAGTTATCTTCCTACATCTATCACATCCCCTAAATAATCCCAAGCCCCAGAACCAGGGAGTGGGACGATTTGAACCATCAAGGTCAAGTTAAAAGGCTGACAAACCCACCACCCCCTACAGGTTCATTCTCACCAAAGCTCCAGACCTTGAAATAATGGCCATCTTGATGGTTTAACTACTAGTCAATTTAACCTGATGTTTCCTGTCTGAATTTACAAAGGAACAGGAGATGACCTGCACAATCCCAGAAAGTTAATGTGACCTTGGTAATAGTTGCCATGTGTTAGCTTCTGTTGTTCTGGCCAATCTGCTATTAACACCTCACATGGGATGTTGCCGACTCATCTGCTTCTTCCTACTCCACCATTGTCCCGACTAATCTCCAATATTAGCATATCCTAATTGGATAATGACCCCGAGATGTTATAATTAACTTTGATGAGACACCCGACAGAGTAAATTCTAACACGAGACACGTGTACTATAGTTTTTCTAAGAGCTGTGACATGTTAGAGATTAAATAAAGCCACTGATGAGGTTTATAAAACAAAAAAGAGCAACTGATTTCACGATTTTTAAGAGTTTGGCTGATTGTCTCATGCTTTAAGATGGTGGGGTGGCAATATGGCATTACAGTATATATGCTTTTAAGCGGTTGCTGTTGCTAGTGTTGTAAAAGTTGTTGTTGTAGTAAAACTTGCCCATTGACAAAAAGGTCACTCTCAAAGGAATTTGTGGCCTGCTCAGTACCCCAAAAAATTAGAGGGAACATTGGAGGCAACCAGTTTTCTTGACAGACAAATCGCGAATGGGGATGATGTCAGCGTCACAGCCCCACCCCTGGCTGGGAACACAGAGAGAAAGGACAAAGGCACACAAGGGAAATCAGCTCTAAACAAGAATCTGTGACGTGTAACCCTAGTGCCTGGAGCTGGAAGCGATATATTAGGGAGGTGAGTGTTTGCAGTTAGAACTAGTTTTGAAAAATAGGGAATGCCAAAAACAAGTAAGTGAGGCGTCAAAAGGGGCAGAGCGCTCAGTTTATCATTTTTCCCTATTTTAGGAGGAGACAAGTGAGATTGAGTTAAGTAAGTGGTTTGACTGTTACTCTAAACGTTTGACATGAATCTTGCCATTCATGTGAAAATGACTTATGAAATGATACTGGGTGGCCTGCTGATGGCGCTGTCCAGGGAGAGTATAAATACTCGGGCATGGGCCCAGCTTGCTCAGGACATTCTTTAACAGGAACTAGTGAAGGACACAACTAGATCTCCATGTTGAAAAACAGTTGATTAATGCCTTGTTTAATACTTAGACCAAGTGCCTAGTAGTTTTCTTACGTCAATTTAATCAACTGCAACCCGCTCCACGCTCTGAGTGATTTGGGAACAGACAGCTATGATTCAAACTGTAGAAGGGAACTCGGACGTAGTAATCAATCCATCATGGAGAAACTACTCAGACCCGCCCGTCTCGACCTGGACCCGAATTCACTTACAGCTGTTAAGGTATGGAAACACTGGTATCGTACCTTCAGCAACTTCCTCGAGGAGTGTGGTGAGAATGTTCCTAATAAGTTACGAATGCTTGCCAATTATGTATCCCCTCATGTGCTTGACTTTATCGAAGATTGTGTAGACTATGACTCCGCTATCCAAACACTACAGCAACTATATGTTAAGGCCCCAAATGGCATTTTTGCTCGGCACCTACTGGCCACAACTCGACAACAACCCGGGGCATCACCTGATGAATTCCTTCAAGAGCTTCGCAGGCTCAGCAAAGATTGTAACCTTAAAGCTGCCTCAGCTGAGCAGTACTGGGAGGAATTAATTCGTGACTCTTTTATTAACGGAATTGCTTCTCCCCTCATATGCCAGTGTCTGTTGGAGAATAAAACCCTCGGGTTACAAGCTGCCTATAACCAGGCATATTCTCTGGACTTAACTCAAAAAAATTCAGATGCCTATTTTTTACCATATGCACGGACTGCTGCTACCACATTTATTGACTCCCCGGTAAGCCTCAGGCGGAAGCCCTCGCTGATGATGACCCTACCCTAGCGGCATCTTGGCAATCTAAAAAGAAGTGTTTCTTCTGTGGAGGTGCACTCCATTATAGGAAATGTTGTCCTGCTCGTAATGCAACCTGCAATCATTGCAGTAAGAAAGGTCACTTTTCTAAAGTATGCCGGTCAAGAGCCTCTACTAGTGTTGCAGCTGCTATCTATAAAACTGCTCCTCCCCCAAGAGCCAACATTAGTGTTACAGCTGCTCTCTATAAAACTGCTGCTCCCCCAAGTGCCACTACTAGTGTTACAGCTGTTTTTCCCCAAAGCCTGTCCCATGCAGCCACGAGGGTTTCGGTAAATGGACACATTTTGAGTGCACTAATCAACTCATGTAGCTCTGACAGCTTCATCAGTGAGCGGGCTGTCAGTAAGTTAAAACTGCGTATTTACTCCTCAGACAGGGACATTGTAATGGCTCTGACGTTACTGACCACCAACTCTTCCAGCTTTTGTCTTGTTGACCTTATTCTCAATGGCCATACTTATTTTTCCACATGGCTCGGGGTGCTCAAAAACTTATGCAGTGATGTGCTCCTGGGACAGGATTTCCAGAAACAACACAAAAGACTCACTTTCAAGTTTGGAGGGCCAAAGCCAGAGCTTACTATTTCCAAAGTACTGTTTTGTGCGCTTTCGGCGGCTTCGCTCGACGAGCCCTCCTTGTTTGCCAATCTTTCCCCCCAATATAAGCCCATAGTCACTAAATTATGACGTTTCAGCCAAGATGATCTATCCTTTATCGAGGCAGAAATCTCTTGCCTTCTAGTTGACGGCATCATTGAACCATGTTCATCTTCCTGGCGGGCTCAAGTCGTCATTGTTAAAAATCCTCTGAAGCAACACAAGAAACATCTTTGCATCGATTACTCGCAAACTATTAACCAATATACTGACTTGGATGTCTACCCACTACCACGCATCAATGACATGGTCAATAACCTGGCCAACTACAGAGTATTTTCAACTTTTGACTTAAAGAGCGCATACCATCAAGTACCGTTAAAGGACTCTGACAAGAAGTATACGGCCTTTGAGGCCAATGGTCGGCTTTACTAGTTTTGTCGCCTTCCATTTGGGGTCACCAATGGGGTGGCCATCTTTCAACAGGCAATGGACAGCCTAGTCAAACAGGAAAACTTAACAGACACTTTTCCATATCTGGATAATATCACCATTGCTGGTCATGACCAGAAGGAGCATGATGCCAACCTCCAGAAATTTCTTGGCGTTCTCCGTCGTCGCAACTTAACCTTAAATGAGTCCAAATCTGTGAAATCCGTACCATCAGTCAACATCCTTGGCTACTGGGTGGGCAATGGTGTCATCAAACCGGATCCGGAGCGACTTCATCCGCTTCAGGAGCTCCCTCCTCCTACGAATCTCGTCTCTCTTCGTCGGGCCCTTGGCATGTTTACCTATTATGTGAAGTGGATACCCCCACTTTTCCGACAAGATCCAGCCCCTGCTTCACGTGAAGTCATTTCCGTTGGACGCGATGGCTATTTCAGCTTTTGACCTCCTCAAGCAACAACTGGAAAGTGCCATGCTTCATTCCATCGATGAAAATCTCCCTTTCGTGGTCGAGTGCGATGCATCGGAGGTGGCGATCTCGGCTACCTTGAATCAAGGCGGTCGACCCATTGCATTTCTGTCCAGAACTTTGCAGGGTAGCGAGCTCCATTATCCTCCTGTCGAGAAGGAGGCTACGGATATCATCGAAGCAGTATGTAAATGGAGTCATTTTCTCGCTCGTCGCCATTCCATGCTCATAACTGATCAGCGCTCTGTGGCCTTTATGCTGGATAACCGGAAATGCACTAAGGTCAAGAATAACAAAATATAGCTCTGGAGGATGGAATTGGCCGCCTTTGGCTACACCATACATTATCGACCCGGCAAAGAAAATGTGGCCCCAGATAACCTCACACGTGCACTCTGCTCTTCCATGTCAACTTCGACTCTTACGGATCTTCATACTGACTTGTGCCATCCTGGCGTTACCCGTATGTTACACTTTGTGTGATCTAAAAAACTCCCATTTTCTACGGAAGATGTGAAAAGAACATGCTCCACTTGTAGAATTAGTGCAGAATTAAAACCGCAATTCTACCGTCCGTCGGTTGGCTCGCTCATGCACGCTACACAGCTGATGCAGCGACTCAGCATTGACTTTAAAGGGCCATTGCCTTCCTCAACGTCAAACACCTACTTGCTTACTATGGTGGACAAATATTCACGCTTTCCCTTTGCTTTCCCCAGTCACAATATGCTTACTTCCACAGTGATCAAATGCCTCGCTCAGGTCTTTTCCCTTTGCGGTATGGCCAATTTCAGCCACTCTGATCGGGGTCCCTCCTTCATGTTAAGCGAACTCAAAGTTATCTTTCCCAACGGGGAATCGCCACAAGTAAAACTACACCATATCATCCTATTGGAAACGGACAGGTTGAGAGATACAACACCATCATTTGGAATGCTGTTCGTCTTGCACTGAGGTCACACAACCTATCAGACCAGCAGTGGGAAACTATGCTCCCTGACACGTTGCATTCCATCAGGTCTCTTCTTTCTACATCCACCAACGCTACTCCTCACGAACGATTCTTCAGGTTCCAGCATCGCTCCACTCATGGGACGTCCCTACCATCATGGTTGGCAGCTCCTGGCCCTGTGCTGCTCCGAAGATTCGTCCGATCCTTTAAGAGTGAGCCCCTCGTCGACGAAGTGGAACTGACAGGTGTCAATCCCACGTGTGCACACGTGCGGTACCCTGATGGCCGGGAATCCACAGTGTCACTTCGGGATCTGGCCCCCTGCCCATCTAGTCCCACGGACCCAATCGATAGTGGGATCCGTATTAATGACGCTGATACCCTGCGCTCCTCTGAGGATGATGTCATACCCGGGATGTCAAGGGATCTGCCAGCTATTCCATCGGATCAACCCGGGGAACAGAGCGCTCCCCGCGGGACGGCCACCTGAAGCCAGGACATCAGTCAATCACCGACTACTGAGCAGGGTGAAGCCAGCTCTGCGCCTGTGGGGGCCCGCACCCAGAGCCACGATCTCCCCAGTCCCCCTCAGGTCGATCAAGGCGACACGGACTCTGCCAGCCCGCCAGTACGAACCAAGCGACCCAGGGACCAAAACACAGTCCAAGGAGATGTGCCTTCCGGCCTCCAATGGAGATCCAAATGACTGCGTCTATTCTTAGTCCGATTAATTCGGTAGAAGGAAGCCGTCGGACTTCCAATCTTTCAGGTGGGAAGAATGACATGAATCTTGTCATTCATGTGGAAATGACTTATGAAATGATACTGGGTGGCCTGCTGGTGTCGCTGTCCAGGGAGAGTATAAATACTCGGGCATGGGCCCAGCTTGCTCAGGACATTCTTTAACAGGAACTAGTGAAGGACACAACTAGATCTCCATGTTGAAAAACAGTTGATTAAAGCCTTGTTTAACACTTAGACCAAGTGCCTAGTAGTTTTCTTACGTCAACGTTCACTTGCTGTCTGTGAAATAAAGCAGCTTAACGACTTGTATCTGGTATTATCACTAAGGCCTAGAAATTCAGTAGGCTTAGCGCCCCATTTGGGGCGCTGGAGGGCCTAACGCCGGAGTTATGGCCAGTTGGCAAATTCAGTGGGGCCCTTCCGTCGGCGTTACACCGGTTGCGCTGCGCCGGCACCGATGACGTCATCGGTGTGCGCAGCGTCCCGGTTGCCGTGGTGACGGGCCCCAGCGCCGAAATTGAGTTGCGGCCGCCTCGCCCATGGCAGCCGCAACTAAGACTTTGGCAACCGAGTCTTGCAGGAGTTAGCGCCGGCGCATTAAGGTCGCGCGGCGGCCGGCCGCTTTCCCGCCGGCCGCCTGCCCGCACCTCCCTCCCCGGACTCCTCCACCCCCCCCGCGGAACAGATGCATCTGGCCTGCAAGCCCGGCACTTGTCCGAGGTGCCGGGCTCATTTTTCTGAACATTTGAACGGCCAGCGGGCGGGTGCAGGCAGCTCCTCCTTAACTGAAGGAGGAGGCCTGCACTTCCCCAGCCTGCCGCACCGCATCGGGTGCCGCAGTGCCGGAATTGCGCCACAATGCGGCACTCAGCGCCCATTTCGAGGCGCTGACACCCTCTAGTAGCGCCGGCAGCCGTTTGGGCGCGGCGCTACTGAATTTTTGGCGCGCGCAGGGGGACTTAGCGCCGGCACTAAATTTCCGGCGCTAAAGCCCTGGCGAACCCACAACCGAATTTCTAGGCCTCAGTGTCTCAGTCCACTTTCAGAAAGAACGGAAAAGCACTCATACAGAAAGAAACAGATTACATGGCGTCCCTATTGTTACATTACTGGGTTAAGCTATTGTATGATTAGATATTGAGCAGTACGGTTACACTCCTGAATGTATGGCACTTGCACCTTAAATATTCTCTCGGTTATGGGGCCGCTCGTCGCCCCTAATCTTTGTAGAAGTGACTAGCGGCACTGTATATTTAAGGTTGACCCAAAACTAGTAATAGGGGAATTTAACCACAGTGATTCTTTTACAAAGAAAGACCTTGCATTTATATACTGCCTAGCCTTAGTACTTCCTAAAGCTCTTCACAAGACCAGAAGATAATTACAGATGAGGAAAACCATTCACCTCATCCGAGTTCATCCATCCAGCAAGACTGCACTTCCCCTAATGGGGCATCCAATTCTTTCTTAATCATTCCCGAGTATTCACCTCCACTACTCTATGCAGGAGTACATTCCATGTATTAATTAAACTTTTATGAGTTTGGAGCTGTGCCCATTTGTTCTACTCTTGCAATTAAGTTTAAATAAATTTTACAGATTTATCTTTACCATACCATTTACTATCTTATACACCTCTATAAAATATGTCTCATTTTAATGCTGAAAACTCAGAGATTCTCCAGGCTTTCCTCATAACTCAGACCTTTGATAGGTCTCATGGGCGCTTCTCTGCACAGCCTTCCTTTCCTGAATATCTCCCTTGTGTCTTGCTAACCAGAAGTCAACACAGTACTCAAGGTATTGTCTGACCAGAGCACTATGCAGTTTTATTATGTCTTCCTCTGATTTGTATCCTACTGTTCTGGCTACATAGTTCAATATTCTATTGGTTTTGTTCATTGCTGCTCCGCATTAGTTGGATATCTTGGGCCACAATTTGCGGTCGGAGACGTACCTCCGGAGGTGCCTCCGACCCGAAAATAAATCCGAACCTACCTGCTGGCTCCTGGACTTCGGAGTCTTCAGGTCCTGGGCCTGCAGGCGTACACCTGCGTAAAGGCCCACGGATTCCAGGGACGCAGGCAGTTGAGAAGCGTCCCTGGGATTACATGGGCCTGGTCAACCAATCAGAAAGGAGGATTCCTCATAAACTTATGGGGATTCCATTTATGAATGGAGTTTCATTAGCATATGAGAAATCCCCAAATAAATAAATAAATAAATTACACAATTCTAATAAAAAATAAATATTCCCATGTTTGAAATGAATTAAAAGTCCCTTTAATAATTTAAAATAAAAATTACATTTTTTGAAAATTAATTTTAAACATTTTGATCCAGGCCAAAATTTACATGAACTAATTTTAAATGTTTTTGTATGTTTTAATCAGTTTAAAATTTTTAATTTAACATTTATTTTAACCCTTACGCTGGTAAAAGCAGTCCTACTTTTACTAGGCGTAATGGTTTCATGGGCATTTGCTGGACAGTTGTTGGGCAAATAGCCCAACTCTGCACCAGCGAGAGTGTTTTTGGGGCACAGACGGACGATCTGTCAAGGCCAAACTTGACAGGCCGCAAGTTCCGGGTTTTCGCGCATGTGGAAATGGAACTGGTGGGGCCATTCTCGTCATCGGTCCTGCAAAATCCGAGTACTTGAGTGTCAAGGTATGCTTCCTAGGCCTGTTTTAAGTTCAACCTTAGCTATTTCAACACCATTCACAGAGCATATGTGTTGCCCATTTTTCCTTCCTATGTGCAGTGTTTCACATTTCTCTGATTAAATTTCATCTGCCATTGTTCTGCTCAATAACATATTTCTGTAATTCCTTAGCTGCCTTCTTTGATTCCATGACCCTTCCATTTTGATATAATTTGCAAATTTGATCAATTTGCACTGAGTATCTGAATCCAAGTCATTGATGTTATTTAGAAAGAGTAGTGGCCCCAACACCATGCACTAGGACATCCCACTCAGCACTTCCCTGCACTCAGACATAACTCCTCTAAGTACCCAGGGCTAGAAATTCAGTGTATTCGCACCTCTCGTTAGCACCCCTGGGCGCGGCACTGCAACAACTCCCGCTAAATTCAGCGGGAGTTTAGCGGCGGCGGCAACCAGTAGTGCCCCATTCCGCTGCGCAGGCGATGACGACGTCATCACCGTGTGCAGCGCCCATTTTCACCCGCCTGCAAAATTGGCCCGCGCCCCCTGAATCTACACTGGGCGATGACAGCAACCGATTCAGGGGACGGAAACGGAGCGGCAGGAGGCTTGCGGGGCGCTAACTAAAGTGTAGGTGTAGGAAGTCACACAACACCAGGTTATAGTCCAACAGCTTTATTTGAAATCACAAGCTTTCGGAGCGCTGCTCCTTCACCTGATGAAGGAGCAGCGCTCCGAAAGCTTGTGATTTCAAATAAAGCTGTTGGACTATAAACTGGTGTTGTGTGACTTCCTACATTTGTCCACCCCAGTCCAACACCAGCATCTCCACATCATAAAGTGTAGGTGGCGGGCGGGGATAAAAAACATCGGCTAACTTACTTGTCGTGGCCCGTTGCGTCTTTGCTGTGATCTGACAGCCCGGCACTCCTCTTGAGTGCCGGGCTGCTGGCATGGCACCCCACTCCCAGGTGGTCCAGTGGACTTGGGCCCACCCCTTTAATGAGGGGAGGAGCCCTTCCATGTGGTACGTGGCCCAGTGCGTAGCGCTGCAGAATGCACTGCCCCGATATTCGGGGTTAGCGCTCCAAGAAGGAAGTGGAGCGCTTGAATTAGTCGCTAACGAATTCTTCCCCCATTGTTTTATACCCATCAGCCAGTTTCTTATCAATTCCCAAGAATTACCTTGTAACCCCGGAGCTTTCAGCTGAAATAGCCTTCTGTCGCTAGGCGCTAATGTTGCTCAACTTTTTAAAAATTTGGTTTTGCGCTCCATGAAAGAAGTGGAGCGCTGAATCAAGCATTCCACTTCCTTCCTGGAGAGCAGCAAGCAGCAGGCAGGGTGGTAGGTGTGCAGCGCTGCACAATGGGCCACATTGGAAGGCTGCTTCCCTCCCTTAAAGGGAAGGGCCATCGCTGCAGGCTCTGCAATGGAAAGCAACTTACCTGGTCCCTGACAGCAGCCGCGATCGGGCCCGATCAGCCTGATGCACTGCAGCAGAGTGCCGAGTTGATCGAGCACTGAGGAAAGAAGGAAAACAAACAGAAAACGAGCATTTGATTATTTTTTTCCCTACCTCGGCCACCTCACCTTTAAGTATCGCCCCTGAAGCGCCCGACCTCCCAATGAACACCTCCTACAGATGCCGGTGTTGTCACCCAGCGATGCTGCAGCGGCGGAACCGAAGTTCGGTCTGGGGCGCAACCGGGGCGATGCGCACGGTGATGACGTCATGATCTCAAGACGAAGGAGATCGGGGCGCAACGTCATACCGCTGCCGCAAACCTCCTGGCGAATTTAGTGGGAGGCGATATTCTCATCGTGCCCGGGCAGTAAGTACTTAACATCCCGTTATCACCCCTGGAGGCGGTAACGGGAGGCGCAAAGGTACCCAATTTCTCCCCTAGGTATATCATATCTTAGAGCTTCCTACTTAGGTTGCTATTTCGTCAAAAAAAATCAAATGGGGGAAAAATTGAGTCGCGCCCCCACAGCCGAAATTTATCGGTAGCGCCCTAAAGAGGGAAGCGGGGTGCTACTGGAAGCGCCCCGCCTCCCTCTTGGGGCACTGCGAGTGAATATCGCAGCGCTGCATGCTGCAGCTTCATGCGCCACGGCACATCACACCGCGGTACTGCAGGCCTTCCTCCCCTTAAAGGGGAGGGGCCTTGCACAGCAAGACCCGGGGCCCAGCTGGGCCACCAGGGATTGGAGTGCAGCCGCCACGCCGTGGGGGGGCTGCAGACGAGGCCGGGGACGGCAACGGGGGCAGGTGTTGGCAGCAACAAAAAATGGCCGTCCAGCACCTCATCTTTAATTAGCGCCGCCCCGGCCGCAGGTAGGCCCCCACTGACCCTGTTGGACATTGCATTTGACGGTAAGTCAGGGGCGCTAACAAAGATCGCGGCTGAGGTACAAGCGGGATGCTTCGCATGGCGATGACGTCATCAGCGACGGTGCATCGCCGTGGGGCGTTAACGGTTACTGCCGCCGCTAACCTCCCACTAGGGCGCTAACTGGAGGCGCAAGGCAACCGAGTTTTTAGGCCTTTTAAAGACTTTGGTGGAAAAATTTAGTTGCTTTGCGCCTCCCGTTAGTGCCCGGGTGCAGCGCCGCCAACGCCTCCCGCGAAATTCAGCAGGTGGTTAGCGGTGGCGGTAACCGGTAGCGCCCCGTGGCGGCTCACCACCAGCAATGACGTCATCACCATGCGCAGCGCCCCGCTCGCACCCTGGCCGTGATCTTCGGGAGCGCCCCCTGACTTACCACCGGGCGCAATGTCCGACTGGGTCAGGGGGCCCTACCTGCAGCCGGGAAGGCGCTATTCAAAGGTGAGGTGCGGGGCGGTCATTTTTGTTGCTGGCCGCCTTCCAGCACCTGCCTCCGCTCTCGTCCCCGGCCTCCTTACCCGCACCCCCGCAGAGTGCCGGCTGCGCTCTATGAGCTCGGGCTCTTTTGCCGGCACTCCCGATCCCCAGAGGCCCAGCTGGGCCCCGGTCCCACTCTGCAAGGCCCCTCCCCTTTAGGAATGGGAGGAAGGCCTGCAATACAGTGGCACGTAGCGCCGCGATATTCCCTCACAGCGCCCCAAGGGCGCTACAGATGAATTTCGGCTATGAGGGTGCTACTTTTTAAAAGTAGTGTCCCGGCGAAATTAGCGCGGGGCGCTACTCAATTTTTAGCTCTTTGATCTGGCAGAGCCTTCACTTTCGGAATCCATGCTGACTGCTGTTTCTAGGGCTGGAATTTTCTCCAGGGAGCGGGTTGGCGGTGGGGGGCCTCTGAGGCGGATGGAAAACCCGGGAGGCCGGGTTCCCCACAGGCCCTGCTGACTTTAACAGCAGGGCCTGATTTGCATGTGAGGCCTCGGATCCCTGCCCGCAGCCAGCCAGATTCAGAGGCTGGCTGGCTGTGGGCGGGTAGGCCTGCAGCTGCAGAGAAGGAGCGAGGGGTCGTTCCAGGGGACAGATCGCGGGGGGCTCGGACAGGAATTGGCATGGGAGGATCGGGGATCGCGGGGGTGTTCGGGGATCAGCATGGGAGGATCGAGGATCAGGAGGAGGAATCGGGGATCGGCATGGGCTCAGTCTAGGATCAGGAAGTGGGGAGGTCGAGGATTGGCATGGGCTTGGTCTGGGATCAGGAGTTGGGGAGGTTGAGGATCGGCATGGGCTTGGTCTGGGATCAGGAGGTGGGGAGGTCGAGGATCGGCATGGGCTCAGTGTGGGATCGGGAGGTGGGGAGGTCGAGGATCGGCATGGGAGGATCAGGGATTGAGGCTCGGGGGGTCAGCCGGGGATCAGGGAGGGTGGTGGCCGGAGGCTGGGGAGTCAATGTGGGGGGTAGTTGACTGGGGATCGGTTGGGGGCCGGATGCTAGGGGGTCGACAGGGTCGGGAGGGAATGGCTGGGGATCGGCGGAGTGGAGAGAGGATCAGGGCCAACCACCGGAGGATTGTGGCTGGCTTCAGCATCAGCGGTGGAGGTGTGGGGGGAGGCCTCGTGGTGGGGGTCGGACACCTGGGCAGGCCTCGTGAGGGTGTCTCCGATTACGGGGGGTGGGTACGGTTGGGACCCTGGATCCAGAAGGTAGATATAAAGCCTCTTATCTCCTGGATGCAGCAGTCCCCGCCTCGCTTTAACTACCGGATTTCACGAATTGTGTGAAACCCGTCCACATGCAGTTAAATTCAAAATGGAGGTTAAGAAAGTGGCTTCCAGCCTCATTATAATATTTAAATTGACATTCTGCCACCTCAGAGTGGGTTAGTCACCCCCTCCCCCCACCCCCCACCCTGCTCTGCCTCCGGTAAAACTGGAAGTGGGTGGTTTGGAGGGGGGATCAGGTCAGGAATTCCATTTTTAACTGTTTAACTGCCCCCACTCTCCAAACCCATCCGTTTCTTATGGGGAAATTGCCGGCCTAGGTCATATTTGTACAGATGATTCTCAAGTGTACTCCTAATAATCAACACCATTATTTTGCACGAGATTGAAGTAAGACTAATGCGTTGGTAGTTACCTATGTCTGTTCTGTCTCTCCTTTTGAATTTGAGCACCAGATTAATCCATTTTCAATCTACTGATACCTCCCCAGTGTCCAGTAACTCCCTCATAATGATTGTCAGCACCTTACAAAATCTCCTCCCAAGTCTCTCTTCACAATTTGGAATAAATACCATCTCTCTCTGGTGATTTATTTCTTTTCAATCTTTTTAGCTTGTCTAGGACTTCCAGCTCATTTATGTCAAAGTCATTCATTCAGAGAGAGTGAAGCACAGTGTAGACAAATGCAGTAGCCATCTTGCACACAGATAGTTCCCCAAAACAGCAATAAGATGAATGACCAGTTATCTGTTTCTTTTTTGGTTGTGTTGTTTGAGGGAACAATACTCACCATGGCACTTTCTGCAGTTCCAATTAATCTTTTCTATTCACCTAAAGAAGCCAATAGGCCTCAGTTTTACATCTCACTTGACGCGTTGCATCTCCAACATTGCAACATTCCATCAGTACTGCAATCTCGTGTCAGCCTAGTTATTTGCTTGAGTAGGGCTTGTACTGACTCAGAGGTGAGAGTGGTACCAACTGAGCCAAGATAACATTCCTAGCAACAGAAAATGCTGGAAACCCTCAGCAGGCCAGGCAACATCCGTGAAGAGAGAAACAGAGTTAACGTTTCAGGTCTGTGACTCTTCGACAGAACTGGTGAAAGTTGGAGATGTAACAGGTTTGAAGCAGGCGCAGAGGCAGGGAAAGTGGGGGGGGGGGAGGGAAGGCAGGAACTAAAGGTATAGTCTATGCTAGGATTGAACACAGGAGAGATAAAATGTTGCAAACGGGGATGTCAGAATCATCAACAGCTGCTGCCTGAAAAAATGGGGGGGTTATATTCTGAAATTGTTTAACTCAATGTTGAGTCCAGAAGGCTCTGTTTCTCTCTCCATGGATGCTGCCTGGCCTGCTGAGTGTTGCCAGCATTTTCTGTTGTTATTTCAGATTTCCAGCATCCACAGTATTTTGCTATTGTATAACATTCCTAGCACTTGATTCTTCCTCCGAAGGTGATTGTTAATGTTGTAAATGCTTCACTTTACGCATGACTTCCTATTTGTTATTGACTAATACCTGGAGCCACCACACTAGTGGTGTGATTTTAAACATGGCGCAACCCTGCTGTGTATTTCCTCCATTTACAAAGAAACTACAGTTGAACGTGTTATGCTCAAATGAAACATTAAAATATGAACCCACAAACAAATCCTGCACCACTATACTGTCACATTTTATATTCATGCCTGTGGAATAAGAAGGTCCACTTCCTATTAATCACTCCTTTGATCTAACTGCTGCACTCTTTCTCTAGAACTGAAGCCGTGAATCAAATTGATCTCCAGCTGAAAAAACATTTTTTAGTTCGAAGTCTGCAGATAAAAGTTGAATACTCTCTGATGTGGAGGAAGAGCTCTCTTCCTGTTTTAGCAATTCTCTCTCACATTGTCCCACACAGGAGCACGATATAATCTCTGCCTTGATGGGAAACCACTGGAATTGTCTGTATATCAATTGGAGGGGAAATAGCCAGATGCAGAAAGCTCTTACTGACAGATAAATGCTGATGAATCTCTCTTGCAAGGTTATCAATCTGTTCCATCACTTTCATCTATTATCTTTCTATTTGGTAGATAGATTAAAGAAACTGCAATTGTTGGAAATCTGAAATAAAGATAGAGAGCACAGACGGCCGATCAGATTCATGTTTTGGGTACAGACATCATTTACTTTTCCGGACCACTCTCACTCTGACCTCTCTGTCCCCGGCCTCCTATGCTGTTCCAATGAAGCTCAATGTAAGCTCAAGGAACAGCACCTGATCTTTTGATTAGGCACTTTACAGCCTTCTAGATTAACACTGAGTTAAACAATTTCAGACCATAACCATTTTTTCAGACCATTTTTTTAGATGACAGCTTTTGTTGGTGATTCTGCCATCCCCATTTACACCTCCTCCATGCCCATCTTTTTTTTCTTTACTTGTCCCATTACCATCCCCTTTCACCTTGCACTATCATCCCTTTTGTCATTTAATCTCTCCTGCCATCCACCCTATCACAGACCTTCCCTTTTGTTCTTTCCTCCCCTCCCTCCTTCCCCTGTCCCTGTACTTGCTGAAAACTTGTTACAGCTCTAACATTTTCTAGTTCTGACGAAAGGTCGACCTGAAACATTAACTCTGTTTCTCTCTCCACAGATGCTGCATGACCTGCTGAGTGTTTCCAGCACTTTCTGTTTTTATTTTATATTGTTTACTTCCTGTGTATTTCCAGAATTTCTTGTATTTATTTTTAACCTTTACATTTTATGCTTGAAATAGTGATTACATTATGCTGCTCTGTGAAGATTTCAAAACCATGCTTCCCCTTTTGCAAATGTTTCCACGCTGTGGCCCCATCTCAGTTTTGGAATCTCTTCTTGCCTTCTTTCCTCACTCACATCTCCATAGTTCCAACTCTGGTATTCCCTCCCTCAGCTCCATTTCCCATGGCAAAGCTTTAAGCCATGACTTCCCACACTCTACAATCCTTTTCTCAAACTCCTCTGCTTTACTACATCTTGCCCCACCTACACAAACCTCCGTAAGACCTACCTTTTTGATATTGCACCTTCCCGACTCTTTAAGCTGAAAGTCAGCTGTTCAACACATGTGTCAACTTGTCAGAAAAAAAAAACTTTTATCACTGGAATTAGAAATGAAAAGAACCATTGAAGTTTGCAGCACAGAAAGAGGCCATTCAGCCCACTGTGCCTATGCTAGCGATATGAATCAATTAGATTCGTCAGAAGGCCCATTGACTGTCAGAACCAATCATATTAGTTGGAAGGAGAACTAAAGGCTAATGGAACCACTGTTTGTGTGCAAATTTGAGGCAGAAATTTATAATGATGAGCTGATGGTTAGTGAGACTCACAGTGGCAGGGGTTTGTATTCAGTGTTTGCCTCCAAAGAAGTTATACATAAAAAAAGAGTGCTAAAATTAATCTTTTAAAAACTTTAAATTTTCCTGAAAGGAACTTTCTGGGGCATTACTGGCTAGTATTTAAATGTGTGTTAATTTTCTTCAAGACAAGTTGCAGCTAATTCTTTGAGATAAGGAAAATGTTCTCTGGTATGAATGTATTAACTGGTTTTATTGAGCATTCCTGTCATGTACTGGGAGAATTGTCAGGGTTTAGGAATAAAGAGCTGGGTAGAAAATGTGATGTAATTTAATGAGTTCACTAGCAAATCTCCTGTGGCATTGCTCAAGGGTAGCCTGGGGCCTAGAGTGTGGCTTCTGAATTGCATAGTAATCCTATCTGAGGCCCCAGAACATTTAACCCTGCTCGGAAGCAGCAACTTTGTGGCCCCAAATCAAATGCTGCCAATGCTCTTCTGAGTGGTTCCTCGAGTCTTAACCAATGAGGAATACATAAACTGATCAGTGGTCAAAGAAATTGAGGGCATTTATAACAAAAACTACAGTTATGGACTGAAGTTATACTCCACCTAGTTCCAATCCCAAGTGATAGGAGATGTGCTCCTGCAGGGTTTCTCACACTGCTTGGCTCAAGTGTATCTGGAGCCAGATCAACGCTTGACTCTGGACTTATACTGGCACTTTCCACGCTCATTGCATCAATATGTAAACAGTTGAATAAATACAGCCTTATGTTTGTCTTTCCAGTTTATTTCTCATTGTTCTTACTGTTTTAGTCATTTTGGGGGTGCATTCCCAGCCATTTCCAGGGCATTTACTGTGCAGAAACCTTTTTTTGCAAGGAAATTCAGGTGCAAGCCTTTTTCTGCCTGATTTCCACCTTTAAATGACTTCCCCAAGTTTCCTCACCTTTCTGGAGCTCTCCCGCTGAGCTGCCACCGGCCTCATTGGAATATGTCAAAATGAGAGCCACTGGCAAAGCACCTTTGAGATTTCTGGATCCGGACCATCCAGATCCTGGACCTTTTATTGAGCATTCCTGTCATGTACTGGGAGAACTGTCAGGGTTTAGGAATAAAGAGCTGGGTAGAAAGAGTGATGTTAGCAGCGGCCCTGGTTGGAGCCTGAGCGAGGACACCGAGGATTTAAGCAGCGGGAGAGCGAATGAGGCCCAGACTCGCCGGCAGCAGCAGCGGCCCTGGGTGGAGCCCTGTGTGCGGTTTAAACAGAGTGCTGCGAGTTGGGAATTGGTTCTTACTGTACACCAAGGAAAGAGTCCGAGAGCGGGAGCAGTCAAACAACAACAACTGCAAAACTGCTAAAGTGACGTCACAACCAGGGAAGGAGCTGATTGGTAAGTAGGACCTGGTGAGTATTTCTACAGTCCAGTCGATGAAGTAAAAGTAAGGTCTCTAGTTTAGAGTAAGCAGTGTTTAAAGGGAAGTAAGGTCCCTAGTGTATTAAATATTCTTTAATTTAAAGGAAGTAAAGGGAGTAAATTAAGGGTAGGACATGGCAGGGCAGCTCAGCAATGTGGAGTGCTCCTCCTGTGCTATGTGGGAAGTCAGGGACACTTTTGGTGTCCAGGGCGAACATGTGTGCAGGAAATGTCTCCAGCTGCAGCTACTCAAAATCTGCATTTCGGAGCTGGAGCTGCGGCTGGAGTCACTGTGGAGCATCCGCGAAGCTGAGATCTTCGTGGATACCACGTTTAATGAAGTGGTCACACCGCAGATAAAGAGTACACAGGCAGACAGGAAATGGGTGACCACCAGACAGAGTAAAAGAACTAGGAAGGTAGTGCAGGAGTCCCCTGGGTCCATCTCCCTCTCCAACAGATTTTCTGTTTTGGATACTGATCGGGGAGATGGTTTCTCAGGGGAATACAGCAAGAGCCAAGTCCGTGGCACCATGAGTGGCTCAGCTGCACGGGGGGGAGGAAAAAGAGTGGGAGAGCAATAGTGATAGGGGATTCTATCATAAGAGGAACAGATAGACGTTTCTGTGGCCACAGACGTGACTCCAGGATGGTATGTTGCTTCCCTGGTGCCAGGGTCAAGGATGTCACTGAACGGCTGCAGGGCATTCTGAAGAGGGAGGGCGAACACATGGCTCACATTGGTACCAATGACATGGATAGAAAGAGGGATGAGGTCCTGCAACAAGAATTTAGGGAGCTAGGTAGCAGATTAAAAAGCAGGACCTCAAAGGTTGTAATCTCTGGATTACTCCTGGTGCCACGTGCTAGTGAGTATAGGAATAGGAGGATAGAGCAGATGAATGCGTGGCTAAAGAGTTGGTGCAAGAGGGAAGGCTTTAGTTTCCTGGATGACTGGGTCTGCTTCTGGGGAAGGTGGGACCTGTACAAGTCGGATGGGTTGCATCTGAACCGGAACAGGACCAACATCCTTGCGGGGAGGTTTGCTAGTGCTGCTGGGGGGGGGTTTAAACTAACTTGGCAGGGGGATGGGATACGGAGTGGAGCTATAGTAGGGGGTGATGCACAGCCAAATATAGTCGGGAAAAAAGTCAGCCTGGAAGGCAGAGCAAATATGTAACGGCACAATGGAGTATGGCAAGGCTGGATGGCATTTATTTTAATGCAAGGAGCCTTGCGAGTAAGGCAGATGAATTGAAGGTGTTGATGAACACATGGGAGTATGATATTGTTGCTATCACAGAGACATGGTTGAGGGAGGGGCAGGGCTGGCAGCTCAATATTCCAGGGTATAGAATCTTCAGGCAAGACAGAGGGGGGTGTAAAAGAGGAGGGGTTGTCACAATATTAATCAAGGAGTCAATTACTGCTGTAAGGAGGGATGATATCTTAGCAGGTTCCTCTAATGAGGCCATATGGGTAGAACTTAAAAACAAAAAGGGGGCAAGCACTTTGCTGGGAGTGTACTATCGGCCCCCAAACAGTCAGGTGGAGATAGAGGAACAGATATGTAGGCAAATCTCAGAGAAGTGTAGAAATAATAGGGTAATAATAGTAGGGGATTTCAACTTCCCCAATATTAACTGGGATAGTCAGAGTGTGAATGGCTTATGAGTGCAGAATTCTTAAAGTGCATCCAGGAGAGCTTTTTGAGCCAGCATGTAGAAAGCCCTACAAGAGAGGGGGCGGTACTGGACCTAATTCTAGGGAATGTAGCCGGGCAAATGGTAGAAGTGTCAGTAGGAGAGCATTTTGGTGACAATGACCATAATTCGGTGAGATTTAAGGTAGACATGGAAAAGGGCAAAGATGGACTGGAAATAAAGTTTCTAAATTGGGGGAAGGCCAATTTTAATATGATAAGGCAGGATCTGGCCAAAGTGGACTGGGATCAGCTACTTGTAGGAAAATCCACATCAGAGCAGTGGGAGTCTTTCAGAAAGGAAATAGAGAGAGTACAACGCCAACATGTTCCCGTAAAGTCAAGGATGGGACCAATAAGCCCAGGGAACCCTGGATGTCAAGGGATATACAAGAATGGATTAGGGAAAAAAGGGAGGCTTTTGGCAGATACAAAGGCCTAAAAACAGTGAAAGCCCTAGAGGAGTATAGAAAGTGCAGAGGGGTACTTAAAAAAGAAATAAGAAGAGCGGAGAGGGGGCATGAAAAAACACTGGCGGGCAAAATAAAGAAAAATCCCAAGGGGTTTTATAAGTATATTAAGCACAAGAGGATAACCAGGGAATGAGTAGGGCACATTAGGGACCAAAGTGGCAATCTGTGTGTAGAGCCGGAAGATGTGGGTGAGGTTTTAAATGAATATTTTGCATCTGTGTTCACTATGGAGAAGGACGATGTAGGCATAGAAATCAGGCAGGGGGATTGCGATATACTTGAACAAATTAGTATTGAGCGTGTAGGGGGGCATCCTTTACCTGGTTTATGGTAATTTACCTGGTCAGGCAGCCTTTGCCACTGCACTGTGACCAATTCCAATCAGCAGTTTCGAATCGCTAAACTCCCCCTTCCAGTTCTGACTGGAGGAACTTATAATTAATGATATATTAAAAACGGAAAAATGGTCTGGATGCAAGAAAGTCAAATTTTATTAAACTAAAGAAACTACACCACACGATCAAAGTAATCACGGTAAAATTGCTTAACAGGGGAAGGCAGACGGCAATAATGAGGGATAAATGGCTACAATGTTAATCTTACAATCTTAGCAACATTTCCCTTAAATTACCACCCCTTTACTTCTCACTAGATTGTCTTGCTAGTGGGTCAGAAGCCTTGCTCACCTGCAGTCCGAAGACAAAAGCCAAAAAGCGGCAGAGGACTTCCTGGGCTGAATCTTTATACCCTGGGAGTCCCTGCTGTTTTCGCGCCGAAAAGGTCCATGCGCAATTTCGCGCTGAAAAGTCCGAATACGCAAGAGAAGGGCTTTTAACTTCCTCCATTCATACATGGAGACATCACGTAGTAGAGTCAATTTCAGTGAATGGATGTGTGTAAACAACCCATTGTGCTTGCTGTCCGATGATTGGCTGATTCAAACGGGCTACTCCCCAGTGTAAACAAGCAGCTTGTAGGTTACCGGACCCGCTCAATACCATAGGGTGACTGACAGCTTGGGCTCCATTCAAACTTACTACAGGGCAGCGCTGAGCTTTTCATATGCTAACAGCCTGTCTGTCCTTTTCTGCTGCCTTTTAGAATTCTGTTTCCATGAGGTCTGTTCAGCCATTTTTATGCCCTGGGCAATTTAAACAGTCCAAAACTCAAGAGTACATCTTTTAATAAAATGTACAATCTTAAAGTGTGCGATTTTCACAAAGTTCTTTGATTCCAGTGTCCAAGTGCTGCCTAGCTTACGAGCTTTTTAACGCAGCCTTTTGCAGTTCTGGGTATGTTTTAAAACATTGTCCAACCCAGAGACAATTTAAATCACACAAGTCTTCGTCCATGATGTGGATTAATATTTCCTGATCTTCGGGGGCTGAGGGGATTTTGCGACCCCTACATTCCACCCTTGGATACTTCCAACTTGCTTGTAGTATCCTCTTGAAGAAGTGAGCAAAATTTTCTGACCCCCCACAAACAATCATTCCCTGTATTTACCTATAGCTACCTATCACTGATTCCCCAACCCGTCTATTCCCCTCAAATCTGAGAAAAACCATGGTACGGTAGGCATCTACAGATACATCAATTACAAAATGTTACAATAAGGGGTCTCATACCCCTGCACCACTTGTTACATTATAACATATTACAAAATGTTGCAATCTTGGTTATACAATGTAATCAAAATGATCCCAAGCATGGAGAGGGTCCTACACCTCTGCACTGCTTGGAACTGTAAAACAAAATACAAAAATCTTCATTAAACATTTGAAACAAAATGCTGAAATAAACCCCGACCATCATGTGCCAATGATGGGTCGCGAAATTTGAGTGGGTATTGCTCCTTCCACCCCTCCTTTACTGGTCTTAAACTTTTAAAACATACAGAATGGATTTTACAGAACAGTCTGATCCGCCAGCCCTGAGCCGTTCCCTTGTCCCTTTGTGGAGGTGGGGTACTCCTCATTCACAGACCGAGACCGGGGAGTATGGGATCGTGACTCCCAGTCCCGCCCCCTCCCATCTTCCCTCGACTGGCTGCAGAAAATGATGGGTGCCTGTGTGGCAGCTCTCACTGGCCCCACACTCAAACTTGGATTCCAGATCTGGTCACCCACTCATCCTTCCCAGCCACACTTGCACTCTAACTTTGCCCATGGACCCTGGGTGAGTTCCTCCCTTCCCCGAACGCACCCACGTGACTCTTGGGTCTCCCCCTCCCCTTTACAATCTTTCCCGGGCCATCACCACCCACTCCCGGGGAACGCGTCCCTATCTGACAAGGCGCCCGCGCTTCCCCACCATGACTCCTCAATAGCGAGGTCTTCCGCAAGTGAAATTCAGTCAGGATAGTGCTGGATAGCTGGGGCCATCTCTTCTGCGTAGGATAAGTAGGCAGGTTTCTCCGGACCCTGTCCGGTTTCTCCCGAAGGTCGCTGTGGGGTCTCCTCCTGGATTTGTCCAGTGGTGAGGTGATCCCCAACATTCTGTATACCCATATCTTCATTCGATGCCCAGCTTGGGCTGGGCGAACAGGGCTGCTCCTTTGTCCACTCTCCTGCAAAAGAGCTTAAAAGGACATGCAGCCAGATCTCTCACTGACCTGCTGCTTTAGGTGGAGACATGGTCGGGTCCCTCGACCTCGGACCAAAATACAAGCATTTGGCACATTTATAAACTTAAACTTTAAACTTAAACTCAAAACTACTAGTTACATTCTAAACTTAAAATTTAAACACCTTAAAAGCAAGCTATAAACATTGGTAACTTAACACAAAGCTATAATACAAATGCCGCCTGTCTCCGGACGGCCAGGCTAATCTCTGGTGTCACTGTCGCAGATTACTGCTGCCTGCAGCGAAGCTGGACTCCCTCCTGCTTCTTGTCCCTGGCAGCTTATGGCTGCTAGTTGGGGACCTCTGTGATCTGTTTCCTCCCGGGCTCGGGAGATTGCTCTTTGTGGCGGGTACTCTGGTGACCATCTTATCTTGGGCTTGCGGGCCCACTGAGACCTTCTGAGGGGCGTCTCTGTGGGGGAAACTTTGGCTGGCGGACCCTGAGCCTGGGTCACAGCCCTAGCTGGCTGGGAACCTTCTCCCCCTGATGCAAACAGCCCGCACTGTTTAGTATACCTGGCAGCCTGCCAGTAATCCAGGTTTGTCTCCTTTTCCCTACCCACTCCTGTACTGGGGGCAGGTATCCCCTCACCACCCGCTGCTGGTGGCTGAAAATCTTCCTCTCCAGGTCCAAAACCTGATACCGGCTCCTTCCATATGTCCCCTGCAAGAGGAATTGCTATCCCTTCCTCCCCAGAGTCCCACACCATAGGGGGAACCACTCTAGAAGCGGGCTGGGAAGCTTGTCCATTTAAACAGGTGACTGCGCCTGCGTGAACCTCCTTCCTGGAGTGCCATGGCAGAGGCTGTGAAACCTCTGTATTCAACAGGCAACTGCGCCTACGCGAACCCAGTGTTGGGAAACCTTTCCCCTCAGGCGCGCGACTGCACCTGCACAGGGAAACTGAAGAGGAGCCACTGTGGTCATGGGCTGGGGAACTGCGCCTGTGCGAACAGGCCGTTCAAAAGACTGGGGAATTCCTGTCTCCAGACCAGCGACTACGCATGCGCGGGCAGTCTCTTCAAAAGGTGGCTCCTCTCTGTAGCCCCCCAAGCAATTTTCTGTGAATGAACTCGCAGCAGCCTGCAGATTTCTACTCTCAGGCTGCGGTTTCCCTGTTTCTGAACTAAATAACTGGTTCAAATTTAAACTTTGGCCAAAACGTAGGTCCCACTGGGGCGGGGAAGTGTCCCAATTGGTGGGCCGGACAACTTTTCCCTTGAAACAAGCCACAGCGCCTGTCTTTACAGCCTGTGAACTTGAACTTGTATGGTCAGATTTATCCTTATTCCACTTTGCCAGGATGCACGTCCACTTAGTTTGGAGCGTGCCCAGACGGACTGAGAGGGGTCTGGAGTATACCCCCGCCTGCTCCTGACCAGTGAATCCCGATAGTATGTATGGAACCCCGTTAGACAGAGGTGAGGTGGTGGGATTATCCGTATGGTTCACGGTGCATGATGCCCCCGTATCCAATAGATAAGTCCCTGTAACCTTCTCTACCTCCATCTGTACGAGTGGTCTCTTCCATTCATCGTACCGGAGATTACACAGATAGACAGGCTGTGTGGGCTCTAGTCATAGTGGGGCGGCAGAGGGGGCCGAGGGAACTACAGCACTGGTGGTAGCTGCTACCTTTCCCTGATTGGCCCTGAGGAAAGATTTTATCGACTCCATGACGGACTCGACTGTATCGGGAGGAATTTCTGTCTCTGCCTTCTGAGTTGGGGCTGCGGGGGTCCTGGCTTTATCATCTCTCCCAGGCTTTTCACAATCCCTGCGCCAGTGGCCATCCTCCCCATACCTGTAACAAGTGACCTTGTTCTGGGAGGGACGGCTCCCCTCCTGGCGCCACTCTTGCTTGTATTGAGCCCCAGGTTTAACCTCGTGGACCTTACCCTTTTGCTGGGGGGTCCCACTATTCCTACCGTTCCTGTATGCTACCATGAGCTGCCGGATTACAGTCTCTTCGGTTGCTAGGGGGTCTCGGTGGTCAAACCAAGTATCAGCCTTTGCTTTTATCTGGGGCAGGCAATTGGACACCAGGCAACGAAGCCATTGGGTCCGCTGCCACTGGTTCAGGTGTGCCCTATCTTGTCCCCCTGTACACGGGCTGTTGTAGACTGGCCACAGCCTGTCTGCAAATGCCTGTGGGGTCTCCCCTTCCTTCTGCAGTGTTTTCCCTATGCGATCGAATGGACTGCCGTCGTTCGCACCCATGGCTTCCAGTATTTCCTCCTTTAGGTCCTCAAAACCCTTCTGCCCTCTCTTAGCCTCATCTGAAAGGGTCTGATAGAGCTTACTATCTACAGAGAAAAGCAACATTTTGGCTTTCTCTTCGTCATCACAGCCGTTAACACAGGCTGCCTGTTCTATCTCTTGGAAGTGCATTGAGGTGTCTCCCTTTTCGGAGAGCAGGGAAATATGTTTCACTAGGCCTCTGAGCTATTGGGTATCATAGGGTACCAGATAGGTATGCTGAACAGTCCCTGGGTCATTATCGTTCACGGGCGGACCGCACTTCCGTTGTCGGAGGGGGTACACTGGTCCTGGTCCCCGCCTGCCTAGCGGGACCTGCTGGCATATTCCTACCACCCCATTGTCCACCCCTTCTTGCCGCCAGAGCTCCTCAAAACTCAGAGCTGTGGGCTGCAGTCTTGGGATCTCTAATTCCCTAGCCAGCTCTGTTCTGGGTGCTGCCTGTGGGGTGGTTTGATTTGGGCTGCTGGTACTGTCCGACGGACTTCGCTTCCGACTTATGAGACATACCATCCCTTTAGTCCTTAGTAACTCCATACCCAAACTCTCTATCTTTCTGTTAGATGGGGTATGATCTGCTCCACTAAACCTTTGGTCGCAGGCCAGCTTATAAACTGCCTTTACCTCCCTAACCTTTTCCTCCTGCTCTGTTACTTCTGAGGTGAGGCGGGCATTCTCTTCCCGCAGTCTCATCTCGTTACTCTTTGCTTCTGTAATTTGGCACTTTAGGAACTCTATCTTGTGCCTCGCATGGCTTTTGCCCTCGCTAACTTCTTGGGTGAGGTGTGCGTTTCCTCCTGTAGCCTCATCTCACTGTCCCTAGCCTCTGTGACTTCCTGCACAAGGCGCTTTATCTCTGCCTGGCATTTCGTGACCTCTAGTGTGAGGCATGCATTTTCTTCCCACACCCTCATCCCACTATCTCTGGCCTCATTCACCTCTCTTATGAGGCGTTCTACCTCCGCCTGGCATTTTTCAAACTCTGACACCCGATTCGTGGCCTCTGTAACCTCCTCCTGCACCCTCATCTCACCCTTCTTAACCCAGCCACCTATACTATAATAGGTCAGCTTACATGCTGCCACTAACTTCTGCAGGGCTACCCACAGACTGAAAGCAAGAAAAGCAAGAGCTGATGCTTTCTCCAGATCCAGACCACTTATCATATCAAAAACTGCCTCCAGTCCTGCTGTGGTCGCCAATTTGTAGGGGGCATCCTTTACCTGGTTTACGGTAATTTACCTGGTCAGGCAGCCTTTGCCACTGCACTGTGACCAATTCCAATCAGCAGTTCCGAATCACTAAACTCCCCCTTCCAGTTCTGACTGGAGGAACTTATAATTAATGATATATTAAAAACGGACAAATGGTCTGGATGCAAGAAAGTCAAATTTTATTAAACTAAAGAAACTACACCACACGATCAAAGTAATCATGGTAAAATTGCTTAACAGGGGAAGGCAGACGGCAAAAACGAGGGATAAATGGCTACAATGTTAATCTTACAATCTTAGCAACATTTCCCTTAAATTACCACCCCTTTACTTCTCACTAGATTATCTTGCTAGTGGGTCAGAAGCCTTGCTCACCTGCAGTCCAAAGACAAAAGCCAAAAAGCGGCAGAGGACTTCCTGGGCTGAATCTTTATACCCTGGGAGTCCCTGCTGTTTTCGCGCCGAAAAGGTCCATGCGCAATTTTGCGCTGAAAAGTCCGAATACACAAGAGAAGGGCTTTTAACTTCCTCCATTCATACATGGAGACGTCACGTAGTAGAGTCAATTTCAGTGAATGGATGTGTGTAAACAACCCATTGTGCTTGCTGTCTGATGATTGGCTGATTCAAACGGGCTACTCCCCAGTGTAAACAAGCAGCTTGTAGGTTATCAGACCCGCCCAATACCACAGGGTGACTGACAGCTCGGGCTCCATTCAAACTTACTACAAGGCATTGCTGAGCTTTTCATATGTGAACAGCCTGTCTGTCCTTTTCTGCTGCCTTTTAGAATTCTGTTTCCATGAGGTCTGCTCAGCCATTTTTATGCCCTGGGCAATTTAAACAGTCCAAAACTCAAGAGTACATCTTTTAATAAAATGTACAATCTTAAAATGTGTGATTTTCACAAAGTTCTTTGATTCCAGTGTCCAAGTGCTGCCTAGCTTACGAGCTTTTTAACGCAACCGTTTGTGGTTCTGGGTATGTTTTAAAACATTGTCCAACCCAGAGACAATTTAAATCACACGTCTTCGTCCACGATGTGGATTAATATTTCCCGATATTCGGGGGCTGAGGGGATTTTGCGACCCCTACAGAGGGAGGAGGTATGAGCGGTTTTAGCGGGCTTAAAAGTGGATAAATCCCCAGGCCCAGACGAGATTTATCCCAGGCTGCTATGCGAGGCAAGGGAGGAGATTGCAGGGGCTCTGACACAAATTTTCAGATCCTCTCTGGCCACAGGGGAGGTGCCAGAGAACTGGAGGACAGCTAACTTAGTACCATTATTCAAGAAGGGTAGTAGGGATAAACCAGGGAATTACAGGCCAGTGAGTCTAACATCAGTGGTAGAGAAATTATTGGAAACAATTCTGAGGGACAGAATTAGTCTCCACTTGGAGAGGCAAGGATTAATCAAGGATAGTCAGCGTGGCTTTGTCAGGGGGAGATCATGTCTAACTATTTGATTGAATTTTTCGAGGGGGTGACTAGGTGCGTGGATGAGGGTAGTGCAGTTGATGTAGTCTACATGGACTTCAGTAAGTTTTTGACAGGAGACTGGTCAAGAAGGTAAGAGCCCATGGGATCCAGGGCAATTTGGCACATTGGATCCAAAATTGGCTTAGTGGCAGGAGGCAGAGGGTGATGGTCAAAGGTTGTTTTTGTGACTGGAAGCCTGTGTCCAGTGGTGTATCGCAGGGATTAGTGCTGGGTCCTTTGCTGTTTGTAGTGTACATTAATGATTTAGATATGAATGTAGAAGGTATGATCAGTAAGTTCGCAGATGACACGAAAATTGGTGGAGAGGTAAATAGCAAGGAGGGAAGCCTCAGGCTATAGGACGATATAGATGGATTGGTCAGATGGGCAGAACAGTGGCAAATGGAATTTAACCCTGAAAAGTGTGAGGTGATGCATTTTGGGAGGACTAACAAGGCAAGGGAATACACAATGAATGGTAGGACCCTAGGAAGGACAGAGGATCAGAGGGACCTTGGTGTGCATGTACATAGATCCCTGAAGGCAGCAGGACAGGTAGATAAGGTGTGTAAAAAGCATATGGGATACTTGCCTTCATTAAATGAGGCATAGAATATAAGAGCAGGGAGGTTATGATGGAGCTGTACAAAATGCTGGTTAGGCCACAGCTGGAATACTGTGTGCAGTTCTGGTCGCCACACTATAGGAAGGATGTGTTTGCATTGGAGAGGGTGCAGGGGATATTCACGAGGATGTTACCTGGGCTGGAGCACTTCAGCTATGAAGAGAGACTGGACAGGTTGGGGTTGTTTTCCTTAGAGCAGAGAAGGCTGAGGGGGGACCTGATTGAGGTGTACAAAATTATGAGGGGCATAGTTAGGGTAGATAGAAAGGAATGTTTCCTCTTAGTAGAGGGGTCAATAACAAGGGGGCATAGTTTCAAGGTAAGGGGCAGGAGGTTTAGAGGGGATTTGAGGAAAAACTTTTTCACCCAGAGGGTGGTTGGAATCTGGAACTCACTGCCTGAAAGGGTGGTAGAGGCAGGAACCCTCACAACATTCAAGAAGCATTTAGATGAGTTCTTGAAACGCCATAGCATACAAGGCTATGGACCAAGTGCTGGAAAATTGGATTAGAATAGACAGGGCTTGATAGCCGGCACGGACACGATGGGCCGAAGGGCCTCTTTCTGTGCTGTATAACTCTATGACTCTATGACTATTATTTAACAGGTGCACTAGCAAATCTCCTGTGGCATTGCTCATGGGTAGCCTGGAGCCTAGAGTGTGGCTTCTGAATCACATAGTAATCCGATCTGAGTGAAGAGTCTGGAGATCATTGAGTTCAGATTTCTGAGGGTAGGAAATGAATTAGAAAGCTTTCTGTTTTTGCCATTCTGCCTGCACACACGTGCATCTGTTTCTCACAGGGGCAGATCACTGGCAGACTTTCAGAGCCTCCCCACCCACAGTCAGGGCTTCTCAGGAGCAGGTATGGCATTCCGTACAGGCACCTATTCATGTGCTTCTTCTAGGTGACACCTGAGGCTCAGATTCGCAGGAATTGGCTGGCTGCTCATGCTGTACGAATGGCTGATAGGACTGAGATAGCTCTTGTCTCAGGTAAGCTTGCTCCTTGGCAGCTTGCTGCCACCGCCTACGTTCTACCAGGATGGCACTATGAGGTGGACGGCTGGAGGCCTGGCACAGCCGACTGTCCAGTATCATACAATTGCGATTCCTGGTTGACTTGCTCCTTCTCATCTTCTTCACCATCATTATCATCTTCCTCCTCCTGTGCTGCTGTTATTGTAATGGACGTGCAGGAATGCAGAGTAGAAGATAAGAATGGGTGAGCATCGTTTCCTTGGGAGTAAGAAGACATAGCGTGGGTGTAAGGTTATGTCTGTGCAATGCTTCTCAGCGATGCCAGAGCAGTGCAGGCAAGATGGCGCCAACTTCAATAAACTTAGTTTAATGTCTCTTACTGCTTCTCAGGTGTCAGGAGTAGCTTTATTGTTCTCATTTTGAATGTTATATTAGCCAAGTTGGCAGCATCTCTCTCTCTCTGTGTCCCTCTGTGTGTGTGTGTGTGTGTGTGTGTGTGTCTCTCTCTGTCTCTGTCTCTCTGTCTCTGTCTCTCTCTGTCCCTCTGGGGAGAAATTTAAAACCCAAAAATGGGTGGGTTTGGGTCGGGTGGGTTGTTAAAATTCTCAAACCTGCACCCAACCCACCTCGAACCTGTCCACTTCCCGTTTTACCAAAGGTAGGATGGAGGATCCACTCCCAGGAGGCTGCGTGCCTCAGATTTTACCTCCCTTCCAGCTTTAATGCTGGCTGGCCAGGTTTCCCAGGCCTTGGGAAACTCGGCAGCTAAAGTGAGGCAAGGATTGCTGCATGGAAGAGGTAAGTGCTTTTCTGGCATTACTTGTGGGTCAGGAGGAGCAGGAGTGATTTCCTCTCCCAAACCCCCAAACTAACCTGCATCCCACTCCACGTGATCAGACCACCACCCTGCGATCAGACCACCACCCATGCAAGCAGAACCACCCCCCTGTGATCGGACCCTCCCCAACACACACATCTCTGCCCTCAAACTCTCTCCGAACCTGCCTGATCCTCCGAACCACGCTCCCCACCATGGGCTGCAGCTTCTTTTGCAGCATCCCCCACCTGACAGGGAACCAAGACTGTCAATCAGACTGCTTTCTGGGCAGGGAACCAGTTAAAAAAGCTCACAATCCACAGCCCACAGCACACAATCCACAGCCCACAATCCACAATTCCACAATCCACAATCCCACAGTCCACAGCCCACATACCACAACCCACAGCCCACAATCCACAGTCCAAAATCCACAGCCCACAGCCCACAATCCACAATCCACAATCCACAGACCACAATCCACAATCCAAAATCCACAGCCCACAGCCCACAATCCACAATCTACAATCCACAGCCCACAATCCACAGCCCACAATCTACAGTCCATAATCCACAATCCACAATCCACAGCCCACAGCCCAAAATCTACAATCCACAGCCCACAGTCCACAATCCACAGCCCACAGCCCACAGCCCAGAATCCACAATCCACAATCCACAGACCACAATCCACAATCCACAGCCCACAGCCCAGAATCCACAATCCACAATCCACAGACCACAATCCACAATCCCACAGTCCACAGTCCACAATCTACAGTCCATAATCTACAATCCACAATCCACAGCGCACAACCCACAATCTACAATCCACAGCCCGCAATCCACAATCCACAATCCACAGCCCACAACCCACACTCTACAATCCACAGCCCACAATCCACAGCATACAGCCCAAAATCTACAATCCACAGCCCACAGTACACAATCCACAGCCCACAGTCTACAATCCACAGTCCACAATCCAAAATCCACAGTCCACAGTATACAATCCACAATTCACAGTCCACAGACCACAATCCACAATCCCACAGTCCACAGTCCACAATCTACAGTCCATAATCCACAGCCCACAATCCACAGCCTACAATCTACAATCGATCATCCACAATCCACAATCCACAGCCCACAACCCACAATCTACAATCCACAGCCACAATCCACAATCCACAATCCACAGACCACAATCCACAATCTACAGTGCATAATCCACAATCCACAATCCACAGCGCACAACCCACAATCTATAATCCACAGCCCGCAATCCACAATCCACAGCCCACAACCCACAATCTACAATCTACAGCCCATAATCCACAGCCCACAGCCAAAAATCTACAATCCACAGCCCACAGTACAGAATCCACAGCCCACAGTCCACAATCCAAAATCCACAATTCCAGTCCACAGTCTACAGTATACAATCCACAATTCACAGTCCACAGACCACAATCCACAATCCACAGCCCACAATCCACAATCCATAATCCACAATCCACAGCCCACAATCCACAGCCCATAATACACAATCCACAATCCACAGTCCACAGTCCACAAACCACAATCCAAAATCCACAATCCACAATGCACAGTCCACAGTCCACAATCCATAGTCCACAATCCACAATTCATAGTCCACAATCCACAGCCCACAATCCATAGCCCATAATGCACAATCCACATTCCACAATCCAAAATCCACAGCCAACAATCCACAATCCACAATCCACAGCCCACAATCCACAATCCATAATCCACAATCCACAGCACACAATCCAAAGCCCATAATCCACAATCCACAATCCACAGTCCACAGTCCACAAACCACAATCCAAAATCCACAATCCACAATCCACAGTCCACAGTCCACAATCCATAGTCCACAATCCACAGCCCACAATCCATAGCCCATAATCCACAATCCACAGTCCACAATCCAAAATCCACAGCCAACAATCCACAATCCACAGCCCACAATCCACTGTCCACAATCCACAATCCACAGCCCACAATCCACAATCCACAGCCCACAATTCACAGCCCATAATCAACAATCCAAAGACCAGAATCCACAGTCCACAATCCACAGTCAACAATCCACTGTCCATAATCCAGAGCCCACAATCCAGAGCCCACAATCCCCAATCCACAGTCCACAATCCAAAATCCACAGCCAACAATCCACAATCCATAATCCACAACCCACAGCCTGCAATCCATCGCCCACAATCCACAATCCACAGCCCACAATCCACTGTCCACAATCCACAATCCACAGCCCACATCCACAGCCCACAATCCACAGTCCACAATCCACAATCCACAGTCCACAATCCATTGTCCACAATCCACAGCCCATAATCCACAAACCACAATCCACAATCCACAGCCCACAATCCACAATCCATAATCCACAATCCACAGCCCACAATCCACAGCCCACAATACTCAATCCACAGTCCACAGTCCACAAACCACAATCCAAAATCCACAATCCACAATCCACAATCCACAGTCCACAGTCCACAATCCATAGTCCACAATCCACAATCCATAGTCCACAATCCACAATTCATAGTCCACAATCCACAGCCCACAATCCACAGCCCATAATCCACAACCCACAATCCACAGTCCACAGTCCACAAATCACAATCCAAAATCCACAATCCACAATCCACAGTCCACAATCCAAAATCCACAGCCAACAATCCACAATCCACAGCCCACAATCCACTGTCCACAATCCACAATCCACAGCCCACAATCCACAATCCACAGCCTGCAATCCACAGCCCACAATCCACAATCCACAGCCCACAATCCACTGTCCACAATCCACAATCCACAGCCTACAATCCACAACCCACAATCCACAGCCCACAATTCACAGCCCATAATCAACAATCCAAAGACCAGAATCCACAGTCCACAATCCACTGTCAACAATCCACTGTCCATAATCCAGAGCCCACAATCCAGAGCCCACAATCCCCAATCCACAGTCCACAATCCAAAATCCACAGCCAACAATCCACAATCCACAATCCATAATCCACAACCCACAGCCTGCAATCCACAGCCCACAATCCACAATCCACAGCCCACATCCACAGCCCACAATCCACAGTCCACAATCCACAGTCCACAATCCACAATCCACTGTCCACAATCCACAGCCCAAAATCCACAAACCACAATCCACAATCCACAGCCCACAATCCACAATCCATAATCCACAATCCACAGCCCACAATCCACAGCCCACAATCCTCAATCCACAGTCCACAGTCCACAAACCACAATCCAAAATCCACAATCCACAATCCACAATCCATAGTCCACAATCCACAATCCATAGTCCACAATCCACAATTCATAGTCCACAATCCACAGCCCACAATCCACAGCCCATAATCCACAGTCCACAATCCACAATCCACAGTCCACAATTCACAGTCCATAATCCACAATCCACAGTCCACAATCCACAATCCACAGTCCACAATCCACCATCCACTGTCCACAATCCACAGCCCATAATCCACAGTCCACAATCCACAATCCACAGTCCACAATCCACAATCCACAGCCCACATCCACAGCCCACAATCCACAGTCCACAATCCACAATCCACAGTCCACAATTCACAGTCCATAATCCACAATCCACAGTCCACAATCCACAATCCACAATCCACAGTCCACAATCCACAATCCACTGTCCACAATCCACAGCCCATAATCCACAAACCACAATCCACAATCCACAGCCCACAATCCACAATCCATAATCCACAATCCACAGCCCACAATCCACAGCCCACAATCCTCAATCCACAGTCCACAGTCCACAAACCACAATCCAAAATCCACAATCCACAATCCACAGTCCACAGTCCACAATCCATAGTCCACAATCCACAATCCATAGTCCACAATCCACAATTCATAGTCCACAATCCACAGCCCACAATCCATAGCCCATAATGCACAATCCACATTCCACAATCCACAATCCACAGCCCACAATCCACAGTCCACAGCCCACAATCCACAGCCCACAATCCACTGTCCACAATCCACAATCCACAGCCCACAATCCACAATCCACAGCCCACAATCCACAGTCCACAAGCCACAATCCACAGTCCACAATTCACAGCCCATAATCAACAATCCACAGACCACAATCCACAGTCCACAATCCACAGTCAACAATCCACTGTCCATAATCCAGAGCCCACAATCCAGAGCCCACAATCCCCAATCCACAGTCCACAATCCAAAATCCACAGCCAACAATCCACAATCCACAATCCATAATCCACAACCCACAGCCTGCAATCCACAGCCCACAATCCACAATCGACACCCCACAATCCACTGCCCACAATCCACTGTCCACAATCCACAATCCACAGCCCAAATCCACAGCCCACAATCCACAGTCCACAATCCACAATCCACAGCCCACAATTCACAGTCCATAATCCACAATCCACAGTCCACAATCCACAGTCCAGAGCCCACAATCCACAGCCCACAATCCACAATCCAGAGTCCACAATTCATAGTCCATAATCCACAATCCACAGCCAACAATCCACAATCCACAGCCCACAATTCACAGCCCATAATCAACAATCCAATGACCAGAATCCACAGTCCACAATCCACAGTCAACAATCCACTGTCCATAATCCAGAGCCCACAATCCAGAGCCCACAATCCCCAATCCACAGTCCACAATCCAAAATCCACAGCCAACAATCCACAATCCATAATCCACAACCCACAGCCCACAATCCACAGTCCACAATCCACAATCCACAGTCCACAATCCACAATCCACTGTCCACAATCCACAGCCGATAATCCACAAACCACAATCCACAATCCACAGCCCACAATCCACAATCCATAATCCACAATCCACAGCCCACAATCCACAGCCCACAATACTCAATCCACAGTCCACAGTCCACAAACCACAATCCAAAATCCACAATCCACAATCCACAATCCACAGTCCACAGTCCACAATCCATAGTCCACAATCCACAATCCATAGTCCACAATCCACAATTCATAGTCCACAATCCACAGCCCACAATCCACAGCCCATAATCCACAGTCCACAGTCCACAAATCACAATCCAAAATCCACAATCCACAATCCACAGTCCACAATCCAAAATCCACAGCCAACAATCCACAATCCACAGCCCACAATCCACTGTCCACAATCCACAATCCACAGCCCACAATCCACAATCCACAGCCTGCAATCCACAGCCCACAATCCACAATCCACAGCCCACAATCCACTGTCCACAATCCACAATCCACAGCCTACAATCCACAACCCACAATCCACAGCCCACAATTCACAGCCCATAATCAACAATCCAAAGACCAGAATCCACAGTCCACAATCCACAGTCAACAATCCACTGTCCATAATCCAGAGCCTACAATCCAGAGCCCACAATCCCCAATCCACAGTCCACAATCCAAAATCCACAGCCAACAATCCACAATCCACAATCCATAATCCACAACCCACAGCCTGCAATCCACAGCCCACAATCCACAATCCACAGCCCACATCCACAGCCCACAATCCACAGTCCACAATCCACAGTCCACAATCCACAATCCACTGTCCACAATCCACAGCCCATAATCCACAAACCACAATCCACAATCCACAACCCACAATCCATAATCCACAATCCACAGCCCACAATCCACAGCCCACAATCCTCAATCCACAGTCCACAGTCCACAAACCACAATCCAAAATCCACAATCCACAATCCACAATCCACAGTCCACAGTCCACAATCCATAGTCCACAATCCACAATCCATAGTCCACAATCCACAATTCATAGTCCACAATCCACAGCCCACAATCCACAGCCCATAATCCACAGTCCACAATCCACCATCCACTGTCCACAATCCACAGCCCATAATCCACAGTCCACAATCCACAATCCACAGTCCACAATCCACAATCCACAGCCCACATCCACAGCCCACAATCCACAGTCCACAATCCACAGTCCACAATTCACAGTCCATAATCCACAATCCACAGTCCACAATCCACAATCCATAGTCCACAATCCACAATCCACTGTCCACAATCCACAGCCCATAATCCACAAACCACAATCCACAATCCACAATCCACAGCCCACAATCCACAGTCCACAAGCCACAATCCACAGCCCACAATCCACAATCCACAGCCCACAATCCACTGTCCACAATCCACAATCCACAGCCCACAATCCACAATCCACAGCCCACAATCCACAGTCCACAAGCCACAATCCACAGTCCACAATTCACAGCCCATAATCAACAATCCACAGACCACAATCCACAGTCCACAATCCACAGTCAACAATCCACTGTCCATAATCCAGAGCCCACAATCCAGAGCCCACAATCCCCAATCCACAGTCCACAATCCAAAATCCACAGCCAACAATCCACAATCCACAATCCATAATCCACAACCCACAGCCTGCAATCCACAGCCCACAATCCACAATCGACACCCCACAATCCACTGCCCACAATCCACTGTCCACAATCCACAATCCACAGCCCAAATCCACAGCCCACAATCCACAGTCCACAATCCACAATCCACAGCCCACAATTCACAGTCCATAATCCACAATCCACAGTCCACAATCCACAGTCCAGAGCCCACAATCCACAGCCCACAATCCACAATCCAGAGTCCACAATTCATAGTCCATAATCCACAATCCACAGCCAACAATCCACAATCCACAGCCCACAATTCACAGCCCATAATCAACAATCCAATGACCAGAATCCACAGTCCACAATCCACAGTCAACAATCCACTGTCCATAATCCAGAGCCCACAATCCAGAGCCCACAATCCCCAATCCACAGTCCACAATCCAAAATCCACAGCCAACAATCCACAATCCATAATCCACAACCCACAGCCCACAATCCACAGTCCACAATCCACAATCCACAGTCCACAATCCACAATCCACTGTCCACAATCCACAGCCGATAATCCACAAACCACAATCCACAATCCACAGCCCACAATCCACAATCCATAATCCACAATCCACAGCCCACAATCCACAGCCCACAATACTCAATCCACAGTCCACAGTCCACAAACCACAATCCAAAATCCACAATCCACAATCCACAATCCACAGTCCACAGTCCACAATCCATAGTCCACAATCCACAATCCATAGTCCACAATCCACAATTCATAGTCCACAATCCACAGCCCACAATCCACAGCCCATAATCCACAACCCACAATCCACAGTCCACAGTCCACAAATCACAATCCAAAATCCACAATCCACAATCCACAGTCCACAATCCAAAATCCACAGCCAACAATCCACAATCCACAGCCCACAATCCACTGTCCACAATCCACAATCCACAGCCCACAATCCACAATCCACAGCCTGCAATCCACAGCCCACAATCCACAATCCACAGCCCACAATCCACTGTCCACAATCCACAATCCACAGCCTACAATCCACAACCCACAATCCACAGCCCACAATTCACAGCCCATAATCAACAATCCAAAGACCAGAATCCACAGTCCACAATCCACAGTCAACAATCCACTGTCCATAATCCAGAGCCTACAATCCAGAGCCCACAATCCCCAATCCACAGTCCACAATCCAAAATCCACAGCCAACAATCCACAATCCACAATCCATAATCCACAACCCACAGCCTGCAATCCACAGCCCACAATCCACAATCCACAGCCCACATCCACAGCCCACAATCCACAGTCCACAATCCACAGTCCACAATCCACAATCCACTGTCCACAATCCACAGCCCATAATCCACAAACCACAATCCACAATCCACAACCCACAATCCATAATCCACAATCCACAGCCCACAATCCACAGCCCACAATCCTCAATCCACAGTCCACAGTCCACAAACCACAATCCAAAATCCACAATCCACAATCCACAATCCACAGTCCACAGTCCACAATCCATAGTCCACAATCCACAATCCATAGTCCACAATCCACAATTCATAGTCCACAATCCACAGCCCACAATCCACAGCCCATAATCCACAGTCCACAATCCACCATCCACTGTCCACAATCCACAGCCCATAATCCACAGTCCACAATCCACAATCCACAGTCCACAATCCACAATCCACAGCCCACATCCACAGCCCACAATCCACAGTCCACAATCCACAGTCCACAATTCACAGTCCATAATCCACAATCCACAGTCCACAATCCACAATCCATAGTCCACAATCCACAATCCACTGTCCACAATCCACAGCCCATAATCCACAAACCACAATCCACAATCCACAATCCACAGCCCACAATCCACAGTCCACAAGCCACAATCCACAGCCCACAATCCACAATCCACAGCCCACAATCCACTGTCCACAATCCACAATCCACAGCCCACAATCCACAATCCACAGCCCACAATCCACAGTCCACAAGCCACAATCCACAGTCCACAATTCACAGCCCATAATCAACAATCCACAGACCACAATCCACAGTCCACAATCCACAGTCAACAATCCACTGTCCATAATCCAGAGCCCACAATCCAGAGCCCACAATCCCCAATCCACAGTCCAGAATCCAAAATCCACAGCCAACAATCCACAATCCACAATCCATAATCCACAACCCACAGCCTGCAATCCACAGCCCACAATCCACAATCGACACCCCACAATCCACTGCCCACAATCCACTGTCCACAATCCACAATCCACAGCCCAAATCCACAGCCCACAATCCACAGTCCACAATCCACAATCCACAGTCTACAATTCACAGTCCATAATCCACAATCCACAGTCCACAATCCACAGTCCACAATCCGCAGTCAACAATCCACAGTCCACAATCCACAATCCAGAGCCCACAATCCACAGCCCACAATCCACAATCCACAATGCACAATCCACAGCCTACAATCCACAGTCCACAATCATCAGTCCACAATCCACAGCCCACAATCCACAATCCACAGCCCACAATCCACAGCCCACAAGCCACAATCCACAATCCACAGTCCACATTCCACAATCTACAATCCACAATCCACAGTCAACAATCTACAATCCACAGCTCATTATCCACAATCCACAGTCCACAAGCTGCAATCCACAATCAACAGTCCACAATCCACAATCCAAAATCCACAATCCACTGTCCACAGTCCACAGTCCACAAACCACAATCCAAAATCCACTGTCCACATTCCACAATCCACGGCCCACAATCCACGGCCCACAATCCACAATCCACAATGCACAATCCACAGCCCACAATCCACAGTCCACAATCATCAGTCCACAATCCACAGCCCACAATCCACAATTCACAGCCCACAATCCACAGCCCACAAGCCACAATCCACAATCCACAGTCCACATTCCACAATCTACAATCCACAATCCACAGTCAACAATCTACAATCCACTGTCCACAATCCACAATCCACAGCTCATTATCCACAATCCACAGTCCACAAGCTGCAATCCACAATCAACAGTCCACAATCCACAATCCACAGTCCAAAATCCACAATCCACTGTCCACAGTCCACAGTCCACAAACCACAATCCAAAATCCACTGTCCACATTCCACAATCCACGGCCCACAATCCACGGCCCACAATCCACAATCCACATTCCACAATCCACAATCCAGAGCCCACAATCCACAGTCCACAATCCACAATCCACAATCCAAAGTCCACAATCCACAATCCACAATCCACAGTCCACAGACCACAATTCATAGTCCACAATCCACAGCCCACAATCCATAGCCCATAATGCACAATCCACATTCCAAAATCCAAAATCCACAGCCAACAATCCACAATCCATAATGCACAATCCACAGCCTGCAATCCACAGCCCACAATCCGCAATCCACAGCCCACAATCCACTGTCCACAATCCACAATCCACAGCCCACAATCCACAGTCCACAGTCCACAATCCACAATCCACAGTCCACAATTCACAGCCCATAATCCACAATCCACAGTCCACCATCCACAGTGTACAATCCACAGTCAACAATCCACTGTCCACAATCCACAATCCAGAGCCCACAAGCCACAGCCCACAATCCACAATCCTCAGTCCACAATCCACAGCCTACAATCCACAATCCACAGCCCACAATCCAAAGCCCACAATCCACAGTCCACAATCCTCAGTCCACAATCCACAATCCACAATCCACAATCCACAGCCCACAATCCACAGCCCACAATCCACAGCCCACAATCCAAAATTCATACTCCACAATCCACATCCCACAATCCACAATCCATAATGCACAATCCCCAATCCATAATCCGCAATCCCCAATCCACAGCCCACAATCCACAATCCACCGCCCACAATCCACAGCCCACAATCCACAGCCCACAATCCACAATTCAGTGTCCACAGTCCACAATCTACAATCCACAATCCACAGTCCACAATCCACAATCCAAAATCCACAATCCACAATCCATAATCCACAATCCACAATCCAAAATCCACAATCCCGAATCCACAGCCCACAATCCACAGCCCACAATCCACAATCCACAGTCCACAGTCCACAATCTACAATCCACAATCCACAGTCCACAATCCACAATCCACTGTCCACAATCTACAGCCCATAATCCACAATCCACAGTCCACTGTCCACATTCCACAATCCAAATTCCACAATCCACAATCCACAATCCAGAGCCCACAATCCACAGTCCACAATCCACAATCCACAATCCATAATCCACAATCCACAGCCCACAATCCACAGCCCATAATCCACAATCCAAAATCCACAGTCCACAATCCACAGCCCACAATCCACAATCCACAGCCCACAATCCAAAATTAATAGACCACAATCCACAATCCACAATCCACAGCCCACAATCCACAGCCCACAATCTACAATCCACAGCCCACAATCCAAAATTAATAGTCCACAATCTTAGTCCACATTCCACAATCCACAATCCACAGCCCACAATCCACAATCCACAGCCCACAATCCACAGCCCACAATCCACAATCCACAGCCCACAATCCACAATCCACTGTCCACAATCCACATCCCACAATCCATAATCAACAATCCCCAATACACAGTCCAAAATCCACAATCCAAAATCCACTGTCCACAGTCCACAGTCCACAAACCACAATCCAAAATCCACTGTCCACATTCCACAATCCACGGCCCACAATCCACAATCCACATTCCACAATCCACAATCCAGAGCCCACAATCCACAGTCCACAATCCACAATGCACAGCCCACAATCTACAGTCCACAATCCACAATCTACAATCCATAGTCCACAATCCACAGCCCACAATCCACAGCCCATATTCCACAATCCACAGTCCACAATCCATAGTCCACATCCCACAATCTACAATCCACAATCCACAGTCCACAATCCACAATCCACTGTCCACAATCCACAACCCATAATCCACAATCCACAGTCCACAATCCACAATGCACAGCCCACAATCTACAGTCCACAATCCACAATCTACAATCCATAGTCCACAATCCACAGCCCACAATCCACAGCCCATATTCCACAATCCACAGTCCACAATCCACAATCCACTGTCCACAATCCACAACCCATAATCCACAATCCACAGTCCACCATCCACAGTGTACAATCCACAGTCAACAATCCACTGTCCACAATCCACAATCCAGAGCCCACAAGCCACAGCCCACAATCCACAATCCTCAGTCCACAATCCACAGCCTACAATCCACAATCCACAGCCCACAATCCAAAGCCCACAATCCACAGTCCACAATCCTCAGTCCACAATCCACAATCCACAATCCACAATCCACAGCCCACAATCCACAGCCCACAATCCACAGTCTACAATCCACAGCCCACAATCCAAAATTCATACTCCACAATCCACATCCCACAATCCACAATCCATAATGCACAATCCCCAATCCATAATCCGCAATCCCCAATCCACAGCCCACAATCCACAATCCACCGCCCACAATCCACAGCCCACAATCCACAGCCCACAATCCACAATTCAGTGTCCACAGTCCACAATCTACAATCCACAATCCACAGTCCACAATCCAAAATCCACAATCCACAATCCATAATCCACAATCCACAATCCAAAATCCACAATCCCGAATCCACAGCCCACAATCCACAGCCCACAATCCACAATCCACAGTCCACAGTCCACAATCTACAATCCACAATCCACAGTCCACAATCCACTGTCCACAATCTACAGCCCATAATCCACAATCCACAGTCCACTGTCCACATTCCACAATCCAAATTCCACAATCCACAATCCACAATCCAGAGCCCACAATCCACAGTCCACAATCCACAATCCACAGCCCACAATCCACAATCCATAATCCACAATCCACAGCCCACAATCCACAGCCCATAATCCACAATCCAAAATCCACAGTCCACAATCCACAGCCCACAATCCACAATCCACAGCCCACAATCCAAAATTAATAGACCACAATCCACAATCCACAATCCACAGCCCACAATCCACAGCCCACAATCCACAGCCCACAATCTACAATCCACAGCCCACAATCCAAAATTAATAGTCCACAATCTTAGTCCACATTCCACAATCCACAATCCACAGCCCACAATCCACAATCCACAGCCCACAATCCACAGCCCACAATCCACAATCCACAGCCCACAATCCACAATCCACTGTCCACAATCCACATCCCACAATCCATAATCAACAATCCCCAATACACAGTCCAAAATCCACAATCCAAAATCCACTGTCCACAGTCCACAGTCCACAAACCACAATCCAAAATCCACTGTCCACATTCCACAATCCACGGCCCACAATCCACAATCCACATTCCACAATCCACAATCCAGAGCCCACAATCCACAGTCCACAATCCACAATGCACAGCCCACAATCTACAGTCCACAATCCACAATCTACAATCCATAGTCCACAATCCACAGCCCACAATCCACAGCCCATATTCCACAATCCACAGTCCACAATCCATAGTCCACATCCCACAATCTACAATCCACAATCCACAGTCCACAATCCACAATCCACTGTCCACAATCCACAACCCATAATCCACATTCCACAGTCCACCATCCACAGTGTACAATCCACAGTCAACAATCCACTGTCCACAATCCACAATCCAGAGCCCACAAGCCACAGCCCACAATCCACAATCCTCAGTCCACAATCCACAGCCTACAATCCACAATCCACAGCCCACAATCCAAAGCCCACAATCCACAGTCCACAATCCTCAGTCCACAATCCACAATCCACAATCCACAATCCACAGCCCACAATCCACAGCCCACAATCCACAGTCTACAATCCACAGCCCACAATCCAAAATTCATACTCCACAATCCACATCCCACAATCCACAATCCATAATGCACAATCCCCAATCCATAATCCGCAATCCCCAATCCGCAGCCCACAATCCACAATCCACCGCCCACAATCCACAGCCCACAATCCACAGCCCACAATCCACAATTCAGTGTCCACAGTCCACAATCTACAATCCACAATCCACAGTCCACAATCCACAATCCAAAATCCACAATCCACAATCCATAATCCACAATCCACAATCCAAAATCCACAATCCCGAATCTACAGCCCACAATCCACAGCCCACAATCCACAATCCACAGTCCACAGTCCACAATCTACAATCCACAATCCACAGTCCACAATCCACTGTCCACAATCTACAGCCCATAATCCACAATCCACAGTCCACTGTCCACATTCCACAATCCAAATTCCACAATCCACAATCCACAATCCAGAGCCCACAATCCACAGTCCACAATCCACAATCCACAGCCCACAATCCACAATCCATAATCCACAATCCACAGCCCACAATCCACAGCCCATAATCCACAATCCAAAATCCACAGTCCACAATCCACAGCCCACAATCCACAATCCACAGCCCACAATCCAAAATTAATAGACCACAATCCACAATCCACAATCCACAGCCCACAATCCACAGCCCACAATCCACAGCCCACAATCTACAATCCACAGCCCACAATCCAAAATTAATAGTCCACAATCTTAGTCCACATTCCACAATCCACAATCCACAGCCCACAATCCACAATCCACAGCCCACAATCCACAGCCCACAATCCACAATCCACAGCCCACAATCCACAATCCACTGTCCACAATCCACATCCCACAATCCATAATCAACAATCCCCAATACACAGTCCAAAATCCACAATCCAAAATCCACTGTCCACAGTCCACAGTCCACAAACCACAATCCAAAATCCACTGTCCACATTCCACAATCCACGGCCCACAATCCACAATCCACATTCCACAATCCACAATCCAGAGCCCACAATCCACAGTCCACAATCCACAATGCACAGCCCACAATCCACAGTCCACAATCCACAATCTACAATCCATAGTCCACAATCCACAGCCCACAATCCACAGCCCATATTCCACAATCCACAGTCCACAATCCATAGTCCACATCCCACAATCTACAATCCACAATCCACAGTCCACAATCCACAATCCACTGTCCACAATCCACAGTCCACAAGCCACAATCCACAATCAACAGTCCACAATCCACAATCCATAGTCCAAAATCCACAATCCGCTGTCCACAGTCCATGTAGTGTCCGTGTGTAGATAAAGACACTGAAGACAGGAGTTGGTTCATAGGTATTTACTAAGCAAGTCTGGTGGTGGGGGGGGGGGGGTTCTAAAGGATATACACAATACACAGGCTTATATAGCCCAAGTGGCAATTACCGGCATTACGCACACCTGGGGCTCTTAAAGGCACATACACCACAATTCCTCCCCTTCTAGCTAACTAGTACATCATATTTTAAGTAATTATTAATTACATGTTATATGCAAAATAATATACATTGCTGTATTAATTAATTATAAGTTAATCTCTCAGGAGGCTTCCTGACTCGGTCCGGATAACGCCTCGGGGGTGTAGTAGTTTCTGGTGGTGTAGTAGGTTCTTCTGGCAAGGCTGATTCGGCTTGAAGGCCAGTGTCGGGTTCATCGGGTTCCAGTATCACCGGATCGGAGGTAGATATGGGTATCTCTACTTCATCGTTAGATGTATAGCGTGGTGGTGTAGGTTGTCCCTTTTCGGATGACTTGATGATTTGGTCAGCATGGCGCCTTATTATGCTTTCTCCGATGTCCACAGTATACATCAGTGGTCCTAGTCGTGTGCAGATAGTTCCAGGCTGCCATTTCTCGGTACGGTAGTCCCGGGCCAAAACCGGTTGGCCTATCTGGAAGGCCCTAGTTGGCCTTTCATTCATGCCCTGAAACTGCCGGTTCTCCACGTCCCTTCGGATGTTGGGCTTGACCAAATCCAGCCGGCATCTTAGGTTTCTATTGTAGAACATCATGGCGGGAGTTTGGTTTGTAACCATATGTGTTGCATTCCTATATGCAAATAAGAAGTTATCCACCTTGTGCTGAAGTTTTATGTCTTCATTACCCATGGCTTTTATGGCCTTCTTAAAGGTCTGGACAAACCTTTCAGCCAATCCATTGGTGGCGGGATGGTATGGGGCGGACATGTAGTGCTTTACCCCATTGTTCTTTAAGAACTTTCTGAATTCTTCGGACACAAATTGCGGTCCATTATCAGAACATATCTGTTCCGGCAGCCCATTCCTGGCAAATATGGTCCTTAATACTGTGATGGTTTTTTCCGTGGTGGTGGAGGACATCTTTATTACCTCCGGCCACTTGGAGTGTGCATCAACTGCGATTAAGAACATTGAGTCCATAAATGGACCAGCAAAGTCGATGTGCACCCTTTGCCAGGGAGATGAGGGCCACTCCCATGGATGTAGAGGGGCCTGTGGCGGAGCATTTTGGACCTTCTGGCATCCTAGGCAGCTCTTGGTCATGTCTTCGATGTCTCCATCGATACCTGGCCACCATACAAACGCCCTAGCTAGGTTCTTCATTTTCACTCCACCCAGATGCCCCTCGTGAAGCTCCTTTAGCACTTTATCCTGGAGTTTGGATGGAATCACCACTCTGGATCCACACATCAAGGTTCCTCGGCACACTGACAGCTGTTCTCTTCTTTGCGAGAATGCTGGCAACAGTGGTTCGCCATGTGCTGGCCATCCCTTCATTGTTAAATCGTAGACCCGTGAGAGAGTAGGGTCATTTCTGGTCTCCCTTTCAATGGCAGAATTTGTCACCGGTAGACATTCCACTATGGTAGAGTGGAATATCTCTACTGGGTCTACTGTAGGTGCCTCTTCTATCGTTGGCAACGGCAGGCGCGATAAACCGTCAGCATTCCCATGCTGTTTTGACCCTTTGAATTCAATGTTGTATTGGTGTGCCCCTAGAAAAAGGGACCACCTCTGTAGTCTTTGTGCCGTCATAATGGGGACACCTTTCTTAGGGTTGAATATGGAGATGAGGGGTTGATGGTCAGTCAGCAAGGTAAATTTTTGTCCGTGTAGGTAATGGTTGAATTTCTTCACTCCCCATACCAGGCTGAGTGCTTCCCTGTCTATCTGGGAATAGTTACGCTCAGCTGAGTTCAATGAGCGTGACGCAAAAGCTATCGGCCGTTCCGAGCTATCAGGGAATCTATGGGACAATACCGCTCCTATGCCGTAAGGGGATGCATCGCACGCCAGTCTGATTGGTAGTGATGGGTTGTAATGAGCCAAAACGTTCTCGGATGTGATTAAGTCTTTACATTTATGGAAGGCACGTTTACAGTCTTCGTTCCATTTCCAAATCACTCCTGTGTGTAGAAGATCATTAAGAGGGTGTAGAATAGTTGATAAGTTCGGTAAAAATTTATGATAGTAATTTATTAATCCCAGGAATGACCTCAATTGTGAAACATTTTCAGGTGCTGGGGCTTTTATAACTGCATCAATTTTTTTAGGTGACTTATGCAACCCTTCCTTATTAATTATGTGGCCACAATATGATATCTGATTTTGGAAAAATTCGCACTTGGGGCGATTTGCTCGTAGGCCCCGTTCTTTCAGCCTAGTGAGCACCTGCTCCAAATTGGCAAGGTGCTCGTTGTCGTTTCCTCCTGTTATAAGGATGTCGTCTAGGTAACACTGAGTCCCCGGAATCCCTTGCAGGACTTGCTCCATAGCTCTTTGCCAGATAGCTGGAGCTGATGCTACTCCAAAAACCAGTCGATTGTACTGGTACAGGCCTTTGTGTGTGTTTATTGTGAGATACTTTTTAGAGGTCTCCTCAACCTCCATCTGTAGATATGCCTGTGCCAAGTCAATTTTTGTGAAACGTTTTCCTCCGGATAGTGAGGCGAAAATATCTTCTATCCTCGGAAGAGGATACTGTACCGTGTGAAGGACTGGGTTTACAGTCACCTTAAAGTCCCCACAGATGCGAATTTTTCTCTGTTCCTCAGAGTTATTTTTCAATGTTTTTTTCATGACTGGAACGATGGGTGTTGCCCATTCACTCCAATCTACCTTGGATAACACGCCTGCCTTTTCCAAATTCTCCAGCTCTGCCTCGACTGCTGGACGAATTGCGTATGGCACCGGTCTTGCCTTAAAAATTTTTGGAATTGCTGCATCTTCCACTTTTATTGAGGCGGTGATGCCTTTCAAGGTTCCTAGTTTCTCTTGAAACACTTCTTTGGCGTTGGCCAAGATGTCTTTTAATCGTTCAGGTATGATGTCATCATTGTTTTTTTCCTTACTGGTCACCGTCAGTGCCTGAATGGAGTGCCAGTCTAAACGTATCTTCCTTATCCATTCACATCCCAACAACGGTGGACCACCATCTTGTAGAATGTATAAATACAACTTTTGTATTTCTTTGCCATTGTATACCACAGGCACCTTTATTTTTCCTTTGGGGTATACTTTCTGCCCCGTATATGTTTTTAAGATAATGGATGTGTCTTTTAGAGGTATATGCGAAAATAGCCTCTCGTAATCTTGTCGATTTATTACGGTTAGAGCTGATCCTGTATCTAGCTCCATTTTAACTGGGGACCCTGCTATTATGAGGGTAACCCAAATGGTCTGGTAATCTTCATTGGCAATTACATTATGTAATTTGAGAGAGCTTAGTCTCTTGTTCCCGGAGTCGCTATCGCTCTTCTGGTCTTTGGAGCTACTGTCCGTCATCATTTGTACCTTTCTGTGCTTTTCCTTATTGATTCTTTTCCCGTTAGTGGATTTTTTATTTTCAGATCGGCATACACGTGGAATGTGTCCCATCTTTCCGCATCGCCTGCATGCTTTTTCTTTGAACCAGCAATCCCTCTGGTCATGGTTGGATCTGCCGCAGCGATAACATCTCTCGAAACCCCGTGTCATTTCATGGGTGCCGAAGTCCTGTGGCCTTTGCAGTATCTTTGCCGCTCCTATTGCACTGAAAGCCTTGTCCAGTGTTAAATCTTTTCCAGAAGATACCTTTTTTTGTGTTTCTACACTTAGGGGATCGCAGATGAATTTGTCTTGCAGAGAATCTGCCAGTCCTGCCTCGAATTGGCAGTGTAGGGTATCAACAATCTCCTCAAAATTCTTGTCCATCGGTTCGGCTGGAGTGATTAAGTTGCATAACAGCTTGTATGTTTCTGCGCCCATTAGATCCAGAAGCACTGAAGCTTTTTTTTCATCTTCTATTCCATTTGCGGTGCAAAACACCTCCACTCTTTCTACATATGTGGTCCAATCCTCTATCTTGTTATCAAAAACATCAATATTGCCAAAGTTAGGCTCTGTTTCGTTATCAAAAGCATCAATATTGCCAGACTTAGGCATTTCAAAAAAGCTATGGCGCTTCTCGCGCTTTTTTTTTCTCTCTGTAGCAACGATATGGCGCTTCCTGCACTTTCCCGCCGCTGCTACCGATAACAACGCTGTTTTACTGTGGTTTCCGTTTATTCACTGTTGGAGACTCGTTCCCGACGGAGGTCTAAACGCTGACCTGCTTGCCGCGCCGGCCGTCTCCCGAGTGCACCCTCCTAGTCCGTTATTGCTTGCCTCCGATTTCGCTGCCTGTCTCAGCTGTAGAGCCCGACGCTGGAGCCCCAGCCTGACGCCCAGGAAGGATTAGCGCAGTACCTGCCACCAGCTTGGCCAGCTGGTGAAACCACAGTTTCTATTACTTCCTTGAGTCTTCTGGACGCTGGAGGAATCGATGTCCTTGAGGTGCTGCCGAATTGCAGGTAAGTCCGTTTCCACTTCGTCGCCACTGTAGTGTCCGTGTGTAGATAAAGGCACTGAAGACAGGAGTTGGTTCATAGGTATTTACTAAGCAAGTCTGGGGGGGGGTTCTAAAGGATATACACAATACACAGGCTTATATAGCCCAAGTGGCAATTACCGGCATTACGCACACCTGGGGCTCTTAAAGGCACATACACCACAGTCCACAGTCCACAAACCACAATCCAAAATGCACTGTCCACATTCCACAATGCACGGCCCACAATCCACAGTCCACAATCCACAGACCAGAATCCACAATCCACAGTCCGCAATCCACAGCCCACAATCCACAGCCCATAATCCACAATCCACAGTCCACAATCCACAATCCACAGTCCACAATTCAAAACCCACAGTCAACAATCCACAATCCGCGATCCACAATCCACAATCCACAGCCCACAATCCACAATCCATTCGTAACAAAATAGACGAGTTAAAGGCACAAATAGCTACATATGGGTATGATCTTGTGGCCATTACAGAAACATGGCTGCAGGGTGACAATGCCTGGGAATTAAACATACCAGGTTATTTAACAATCAGGAAGGACAGGCAGGAAGGAAGGGGAGGTGGGGTGGCTATGTTAATAAAGGAAGGAATCACTGTAATACAGAGAAATGATATTGGGTCAAAGGATCAGGGTAATGAAACAGTTTGGGTGGAGATAAGGAATAATAAGGGGAAAAAAACACTAGTGGGTGTAGTATATAGGCCTCCGAACAGTCGCAACTCGGTTGGACGGAGTATCAATCAGGAAATAGTTGAGGCTTGTAATAAGGGAACATCTATAATTATGGGGGATTTTAACTATCATATAAATTGGACGAATCAAATTGGGCAGGGCTGCCTTGAGGATGAGTTCATTGAGTGTATTAGGGATGGGTTTCTTGAGCAGTATGTAACTGAACCAACCAGGGGGCAAGCAACCTTAGATCTGGTCCTGTGTAACGAGACAGGATTAATTAAAAATGTCCTAGTAAAGGATCCCCTTGGAATGAGTGACCATAACATGGTTGAATTCCATATTCAGTTAGAGGGTGAGGAGGCTGTATCTCAAACAAGCGTGCTAAGCTTGAATAAAGGAGACTATGAAGGTATGAGAGCGGAATTGAGTAAAGTGGATTGGGAAAATAGGTTAAAGGATAAGACGATACATGATCAGTGGTGTACATTTAAGGAGTTATTTTACAAATTCCAAAAAAAGTATATTCCACTGAGAAAAAAAGGGTGTAAAAGAAAAGACAGCCATCCGTGGCTAAGTAAAGAAATTAAGGATAGTATTCGACTAAAAACAAGGGCATATAAGGTAGCCAAATCTAGTGGGAGGATAGAGGATTGGGAAAACTTTAAAAGACAGCAAAAAATAACAAAAAGATTGATTAAGAAAGGGAAGATACATTATGAAAGTAAATTAGCAAAAAATATAAAGACAGATAGTAAGAGTTTTTATAGTTATATAAAAAGAAAAAGGGTGGCTAAAGTAAATGTTGGTCCCTTAGAGGATGAGACCGGGAAATTAATGGTGGGAAATATGGAGATGGCAAAAACACTGAATGAATATTTTACATCAGTCTTTACAGTAGAGGACACCAAGAATATCCCAACACTTGACAAGCAGGGGGCTATAGGGGGGGAGGAGCTAAATACGATTAAAATCACTAAGGAAGTGGTACTTGGTAAAATAATGGGACTCAAGGCGGATAAATCACCTGGACCTGATGGCTTACATCCCAGGGTTTTGAGGGAAGTGGCGGTAGGGATTGTGGATGCATTGGTAATAATCTTCCAAAACTCCCTGGACTCAGCAAAGGTCCCGGCAGACTGGAAAACTGCTAATGTAACACCCTTATTTAAAAAGGGCAGTAGACAGAAGGCTGGAAACTATAGACCGGTTAGCCTAACATCTGTGGTAGGTAAAATTTTGGAGTCCATTATTAAGGAGACAGTAACAGGACATTTGGATAATCATAATTTAATAAGACAAAGTCAGCATGGTTTTATGAAGGGGAAGTCATGTTTGACAAATTTGCTGGAGTTCTTTGAGGAAGTAACATATAGGGTGGATAATGGTGAACCAGTGGACGTAGTGTATTTAGACTTCCAAAAGGCATTTGACAAGGTGCCACACAAAAGATTATTGCTTAAGATAAAAAATCACGGGATTGGGGGTAATATTCTGGCATGGATAGAGGATTGGCTATCTAACAGAAGGCAGAGAGTTGGGATAAATGGTTCATATTCAGACTGGCAATCAGTAACCAGTGGTGTTCCGCAGGGGTCAGTGCTGGGTCCCCAACTCTTTACAATCTATATTAACGATTTGGAGGAGGGGACCGAGTGTAACACGTCAAAGTTTGCAGATGATACTAAGATGGGAGGGAAAGTAGTGAGTGAGGAGGACATAAAAAACCTGCAAGGGGACATAGACAGGCTAAGTAAGTGGGCAGAGATTTGGCAGATGGAATACAATACTGGAAAGTGTGAGGCTATGCACTTTGGCAGGAAAAATCGGAGAGCAAGTTATTATCTTAATGGCAAGAAACTTGAAAGTACTGAAGTACAAAGGGATCTGGGGGTCCTGGTGCACGAAACTCAAAAGGTTAGTATGCAGGTGCAGCAAGTGATTAAGAAGGCCAATGGAATGTTGGCTTTCATTGCTAGGGGGATAGAATATAAAAATAGGGAGGTATTGCTTCAGTTGTACAAGGTATTGGTGAGACCGCACCTGGAATACTGCGTACAGTTTTGGTGTCCATACTTAAGAAAGGACATACTGACTCTCGAGTCAGTGCAAAGAAGGTTCACTCGGTTAATCCCGGGGATGAGGGGATGGACATATGAGGAGAGGTTGAGTAGATTTGGACTCTACTCATTGGAGTTCAGAAGAATGAGAGGCGATCTTATTGAAACATATAAGATTATGAAGGGGTTGGATCGGGTGGATGCAGGGAGGATGTCCCAGATGATGGGTGAAACTAGAACTAGGGGGCATAGTCTTAGAATAAGGGGCTGCTCTTTCAAAACTGAGATGAGGAGGAACTACTTCACTCAGAGGGTGGTAGGTCCATGGAATATGCTGCCCCAAAAAGCTGTCGAAGCAACATCATTACATAAATTTAAAACAGAAATAGACAGTTTCCTAGTAGAAAAGGGAATTAAGGGTTACGGGGAGCGGGCAGGAATTTGGACATGAGTCTAGGTTCGGATAGGTCATGGCCCTGTGGGTAGCGGAGCGGGCCCAGGGGCCGTGTAGCCTGATCCTGCTCCTGTTTTCGTGTGTCTAATGCTGTTAGATTCAGGAGATAGTCCTGTCATAGTGGATTGGCGGTTAGGATCAGATCAGCCATGATCTTATTGAATGGCGGAGCAGGCTCGAGGGGCCAATTGGCCTACTCCTGCTCCTATTTCTTATGTTCTTTTGTAATCCAGAGCCCACAATCCACAGCCCACAATCCACAATCCACAGTCCACAATCCACAGCCCACAATCCACAATCCACAGTCCACAATCCACAGCCCACAATCCAAAATTCATAGTCCACAATCCACAGCCCACAATCCACAATCCATAATCCACAATCCCCAATCCACAGTCCAAAATCCACAATCCACAATCCACTGTCCACAGTCCACAATCCACAGCCTACAATCCACAGCCCACAATCCACAATCCACAGTCCGCTGTCCACATTCCACAATCCATATTCCACAATCCACAATCCAGGGCCCAAAATCCACTGTCCACATTCCACAAACCACATTCCACAATCCACAATCCAGAGGCCACAATCCACAATCCACAAGCAACATTCCACAATCCACAATCCAGAGCCCACAATCCACAGCCCACAATCCACAATCCACAGTCCGCTGTCCACATTCCACAATCCATATTCCACAATCCACAATACAGGGCCCACAATCCACAGTCCACAATCCACAATCCACAGCCCACAATCCATAATCCATAGTCCACAATCCACGGCCCACAATCCACAGCCCATAATCCACAATCCACTGTCCACAGTCCACAGTCCACAAACCACAATCCAAAATCCACTGTCCACGTTCCACAATCCAAAGCCCACAATCCACAATCCACAGCCCACAATCCAAAATTAATAGACCACAATCCACAATCCACAATCCATAGCCCACAATCCACAGCCCACAATCCACAATCCACAGTCCACAATCCTCAGTCCACATTCCACAATCCACAATCCACAGCCCACAATCCACAATCCACAGCTCACAATCCACAGCCCACAATCCACAATCCAAAGTCCACAGTCCACAATCCAGAGCCAACAATCCACAGCCCACAATCCACAATCCACAGCCCACAATCCACAATCCACAGTCCACAATCCACAATCCAGAGCCCACAATCCACAGCCCACAATCCACAATCCACAGCCCACAATCCAAAATTCATAGTCCACAATCCACAGCCCACAATCCACAATCCACAATCCATAATCCACAATCCCCAATCCACAGTCCAAAATCCACAATCCAAAATCCACTGTCCACAGTCCACAAACCAGAATCCAAAATCAACTGCCCACATTCCACAATCAACGGCCCACAATCCACAATCCACAATCCACATTCCACAATCCACAATCCAGAGCCCACAATCCACAGTCCACAATTCACAATCCACAGCCCACAATCCACAGTCCACAATCCACAATCTATAGTCCACAATCCACAGCCCACAGTCCAGAGTCCACAAACCACAGTCCAAAATCCACTGTCCACGTTCCACAATCCAAAGCCCACAATCCACAATCCACAGCCCACAATCCAAAATTAATAGACCACAATCCACAATCCACAGCCCACAATCCACAGCCCACAATCCACAATCCACAATCCACAGTCCACAATCCTCAGTCCACATTCCACAATCCACAATCCACAGCCCACAATCCACAATCCACAATCCACAATCCACAGTCCACAATCCACAATCTAGAGTCCACAATCCACAGCCCACAATCCACAATCCACAGTCCACAATCCACAGCCCACAATCCAAAATTCATAGTCCACAATCCACAGCCCACAATCCACAATCCACAATCCATAATCCACAATCCAAAATCCACTGTCCACAGTCCACAGTCCAGAAACCAGAATCCAAAATCCACTGTCCACATTCCACAATCCACGGCCCACAATCCACAATCCACAATCAACATTCCACAATCCACAATCCAGAGCCCACAATCCACAGCCCACAATCCGCAGCCCACAATCCACAATCCATAATCCACAATACACAGCCCACAATCCGCAGCCCATAATCCACAATCCACAATCCACAGTCCACAGTCCATGAACCACAATCCAAAATCCACTGGCCACGTTCCAGAATCCACAGACCACAATCCACAGCCCACAATCCAAAATTAATAGACCACAATCCACAATCCACAATCCACAGCCCACAATCCACAGCCCACAATCCACAATCCACAATCCACAGCCCACAATCCACAATCCACAATCCACAATCCACATTCCACAATCCACAATCCAGAGCCCACAGTCCACAGTCCACAATCCACAATGCACAGCCCACAATCCACAGTCCACAATCCACAATCCACAATCCATAGTCCACAATCCACAGCCCACAATCCACACCCATACTCCACAATCCACAGTCCACAATCCATGGTCCACATTCCACAATCTACAATCCACAATCCACAGTCCACAATCCACAATCCACTGTCCACAATCCACAGCCCATAATCCACAATCCACAGTCCACAAGCCACAATCCACAATCAACAGTCCACAATCCACAATCCACAGTCCAAAATCCACAATCCACTGTCCACAGTCCACAGTCCACGGCCCACAATCCACAGTCCTCAATCCACAATCCACAGTCCACAATCCACAGTCCACAATTCAAAATCCACAGTCAACTATCCACAATCAGCGATCCACAATCCATAATCCATAATCCACAGCCCGCAATCCACAGCCCACTATCCACAATCCACAGCCCACAATCCACAGCCCACAATCACCAATCCACAATCCACAATTCACAGCCCATAATCCACAATCCACAGTCCACAATCCAGAGTCCACAATCCACAGTCAACAATCCACAGTCCACAATTCACTACCCACAATCCACAATCCACAATGCACAATCCACAGTCCACAACCTAAATCCACAATCCACAGTCCACAATCCACAATCCACAATCCACAGTCCACAATCCACAATCCACAGCCCACAATCCACAGCCCACAATCCACAATCCACAGTCCACAACCCACAATCCACAGTCCACAATCCACAGCCCACTATCCAAAATCCACAATCCATAATCCACAATCCCCAAACCACAATCCAAAATCCACTGTCCACATTCCACAATCCAAAGCCCACAATCCACAGCCCACAATCCAAAATTAATAGACCACAATGCACAATCCACAATCCACAGCCCACAATCCACAGCCCACAATCCACAGTCCACAATCCTCTGTCCACATTCCACAATCCACAATTCACAGCCCACAATCCACAATCCACAGCCCACAATCCACAGCCCACAATCCACAGTCCACAATCCACAGCCCACAATCCAAAATTCATAGTCCACAATCCACAGCCCACAATCCACAATCCATAATCAACAATCCCCAATCCACAGTCCAAAATCCACAATCCAAAATCCACTGTCCACAGTCCACAGTCCACAAACCAGAATCCAAAATCCACTGTCCACATTCTACAATCCACATTCCACATTCCACAATCCACAATCGAGAGGCCACAATCCACAATCCACAAGCAACAGCCCACAATTCACAATCCACAGCCCACAATCCACAGTCCACAATCACAATCCATAGTCCACAATCCACAGCCCACAATGCACAGCCCATATTCTACAATCGACAGTCCACAATCCACAGTCCACATTCCACAATCCACAATCCACAATCCACAGCCCACAATCCACAATCCATAATCCACAATCCACAGCCCACAATCCACAGCCCATAATCCACAATCCACAATCCACAGTCCACAGTCCACGAACCACAATCCAAAATCCACTGTCCACATTCCACAATCCACATTCCACAATCCACAATCCAGAGGCCACAATCCACAATCCACAAGCAACAGCCCACAATTCACAATCCACAGCCCACAACCCACAGTCCACAATCACAATCCATATTCCACAATCCACAGCCCACAATCCACAGCCCATATTCCACAATCCACAGTCCACAATCCACAGTCCACATTCCACAATCCACAATCCACAATCCACAGCCCACAATCCACAATCCATAACCCACAATCCACAGCCCACAATCCACAGCCCATAATCCACAATCCACAATCCACAGTCCACAGTCCACGAACCACAATCCAAAATCCACTGTCCACATTCCACAATCCACAATCCACAATCCACAGCCCACAATCCACAGCCCACAATCCACATTCCAAAGCCCACAATCCAAAATTCATAGTCCACAATCCTCAGTCCACATTCCACAATCCACAGCCCACAATCCACAACCCACAGCCCACAATCCACAGCCCACGATCCACAATCCACAGCCCACAATCCACAATCCACAGCCCACAATCCACAGTCCACAATCCACAGCCCACAATCCAAAATTCATAGTCCACAATCCACAGCCTACAATCCACAATCCATAATCAACAATCCCCAAACCACAGTCCAAAACCCACAATCCAAAATCCACTGTCCACAGTCCACAGTCCACAAAACACAATCCAAAATCCACTGTCCACATTCCACAATCCATGGCCCACAATCCACAATCCACAATCCACATTCCACAATCCACAACCCACAATCCACAGTCCACAATCCACAATGCACAGCCCACAATCCACAGTCCACAATCCACAATCCACAATCCATAGTCTACAATCCACAGCCCACAATCCACAGCCCATATTCCACAATCCACAGCCCATATTCCACAATCCACAGTCCACAATCCATAGTCCACATTCCACAATCTACAATCCACAATCCATAGTCCACAATCCACAATCAACAGTCCATAATCCACAATCCACAGTCCAAAATCCACAATCCACTGTCCACAGTCCACAGTCCACAGTCCACAATCCAAAATCCACTGTCCACCTTCCACAATCCACGGCCCACAATCCACAGTGCACAATCCACAATCCACAATCCACAATCCACAATCCGCAATCCACAGCCCACAACCCTCAGCCCATAATCCACAATCCACAGTCCACAATCCACAGTCCACAATTCAAAATCCACAGTCAACAATCCACAATCCGCAATCCACAATCCATAATCCATAATCCACAGCCCGCAATCCACAGCCCACTATCCATAATCAACAGCCCACAATCCACAGCCCACAATCCACAATCTACAATCCACAATTCACAGCCCATAATCCACAATCCACAGTCCACAACCCACAATCCAGAGCCCACAATCCACAGCCCACAATCCACAATCCACAGTCCACAATCCACAGCCCACTATCCAAAATCCACAATCCATAATCCCCAATCCCCAAACCACAATCCAAAATCCACTGTCCACATTCCACAATCCAAAGCCCACAATCCACAGCCCACAATCCAAAATTAATAGACCACAATGCACAATCCACAATCCACAGCCCACAATCCACAGCCCACAATCCACAGTCCACAATCCACAGCCCACAATCCAAAATTCATAGTCCACAATCCACAGCCCACAATCCACAATCCATAATCAACAATCCCCAATCCACAGTCCAAAATCCACAATCCAAAATCCACTGTCCACAGTCCACAGTCCACAAACCAGAATCCAAAATCCACTGTCCACATTCTACAATCCACATTCCACATTCCACAATCCACAATCGAGAGGCCACAATCCACAATCCACAAGCAACAGCCCACAATTCACAATCCACAGCCCACAATCCACAGTCCACAATCACAATCCATAGTCCACAATCCACAATCCATAATCCACAATCCACAGCCCACAATCCACAGCCCATAATCCACAATCCACAATCCACAGTCCACAGTCCACGAACCACAATCCAAAATCCACTGTCCACATTCCACAATCCACATTCCACAATCCACAATCCAGAGGCCACAATCCACAATCCACAAGCAACAGCCCGCAATTCACAATCCACAGCCCACAACCCACAGTCCACAATCACAATCCATATTCCACAATCCACAGCCCACAATCCACAGCCCATATTCCACAATCCACAGTCCACAATCCACAGTCCACATTCCACAATCCACAATCCACAATCCACAGCCCACAATCCACAATCCATAACCCACAATCCACAGCCCACAATCCACAGCCCATAATCCACAATCCACAATCCACAGTCCACAGTCCACGAACCACAATCCAAAATCCACTGTCCACATTCCACAATCCACAATCCACAATCCACAGCCCACAATCCACAGCCCACAATCCACATTCCAAAGCCCACAATCCAAAATTCATAGTCCACAATCCTCAGTCCACATTCCACAATCCACAGCCCACAATCCACAACCCACAGCCCACAATCCACAGCCCACGATCCACAATCCACAGCCCACAATCCACAATCCACAGCCCACAATCCACAGTCCACAATCCACAGCCCACAATCCAAAATTCATAGTCCACAATCCACAGCCTACAATCCACAATCCATAATCAACAATCCCCAAACCACAGTCCAAAACCCACAATCCAAAATCCACTGTCCACAGTCCACAGTCCACAAAACACAATCCAAAATCCACTGTCCACATTCCACAATCCATGGCCCACAATCCACAATCCACAATCCACATTCCACAATCCACAACCCACAATCCACAGTCCACAATCCACAATGCACAGCCCACAATCCACAGTCCACAATCCACAATCCACAATCCATAGTCTACAATCCACAGCCCACAATCCACAGCCCATATTCCACAATCCACAGCCCATATTCCACAATCCACAGTCCACAATCCATAGTCCACATTCCACAATCTACAATCCACAATCCATAGTCCACAATCCACAATCAACAGTCCATAATCCACAATCCACAGTCCAAAATCCACAATCCACTGTCCACAGTCCACAGTCCACAGTCCACAATCCAAAATCCACTGTCCACCTTCCACAATCCACGGCCCACAATCCACAGTGCACAATCCACAATCCACAATCCACAATCCACAATCCACAGCCCACAATCCACAGCCCATAATCCACAATCCACAATCCACAGTCCACAGTCCACGAACCACAATCCAAAATCCACTGTCCACATTCCACAATCCACATTCCACAATCCACAATCCAGAGGCCACAATCCACAATCCACAAGCAACAGCCCACAATTCACAATCCACAGCCCACAACCCACAGTCCACAATCACAATCCATATTCCACAATCCACAGCCCACAATCCACAGCCCATATTCCACAATCCACAGTCCACAATCCACAGTCCACATTCCACAATCCACAATCCACAATCCACAGCCCACAATCCACAATCCATAACCCACAATCCACAGCCCACAATCCACAGCCCATAATCCACAATCCACAATCCACAGTCCACAGTCCACGAACCACAATCCAAAATCCACTGTCCACATTCCACAATCCACAATCCACAATCCACAGCCCACAATCCACAGCCCACAATCCACATTCCAAAGCCCACAATCCAAAATTCATAGTCCACAATCCTCAGTCCACATTCCACAATCCACAGCCCACAATCCACAACCCACAGCCCACAATCCACAGCCCACGATCCACAATCCACAGCCCACAATCCACAATCCACAGCCCACAATCCACAGTCCACAATCCACAGCCCACAATCCAAAATTCATAGTCCACAATCCACAGCCTACAATCCACAATCCATAATCAACAATCCCCAAACCACAGTCCAAAACCCACAATCCAAAATCCACTGTCCACAGTCCACAGTCCACAAAACACAATCCAAAATCCACTGTCCACATTCCACAATCCATGGCCCACAATCCACAATCCACAATCCACATTCCACAATCCACAACCCACAATCCACAGTCCACAATCCACAATGCACAGCCCACAATCCACAGTCCACAATCCACAATCCACAATCCATAGTCTACAATCCACAGCCCACAATCCACAGCCCATATTCCACAATCCACAGCCCATATTCCACAATCCACAGTCCACAATCCATAGTCCACATTCCACAATCTACAATCCACAATCCATAGTCCACAATCCACAATCAACAGTCCATAATCCACAATCCACAGTCCAAAATCCACAATCCACTGTCCACAGTCCACAGTCCACAGTCCACAATCCAAAATCCACTGTCCACCTTCCACAATCCACGGCCCACAATCCACAGTGCACAATCCACAATCCACAATCCACAATCCACAATCCGCAATCCACAGCCCACAACCCTCAGCCCATAATCCACAATCCACAGTCCACAATCCACAGTCCACAATTCAAAATCCACAGTCAACAATCCACAATCCGCAATCCACAATCCATAATCCATAATCCACAGCCCGCAATCCACAGCCCACTATCCATAATCAACAGCCCACAATCCACAGCCCACAATCCACAATCTACAATCCACAATTCACAGCCCATAATCCACAATCCACAGTCCACAACCCACAATCCAGAGCCCACAATCCACAGCCCACAATCCACAATCCACAGTCCACAATCCACAGCCCACTATCCAAAATCCACAATCCATAATCCCCAATCCCCAAACCACAATCCAAAATCCACTGTCCACATTCCACAATCCAAAGCCCACAATCCACAGCCCACAATCCAAAATTAATAGACCACAATGCACAATCCACAATCCACAGCCCACAATCCACAGCCCACAATCCACAGTCCACAATCCTCTGTCCACATTCCACAATCCACAATTCACAGCCCACAATCCACAATCCACAGCCCACAATCCACAGCCCACAATCCACAGTCCACAATCCACAGCCCACAATCCAAAATTCATAGTCCACAATCCACAGCCCACAATCCACAATCCATAATCAACAATCCCCAATCCACAGTCCAAAATCCACAATCCAAAATCCACTGTCCACAGTCCACAGTCCACAAACCAGAATCCAAAATCCACTGTCCACATTCTACAATCCACATTCCACATTCCACAATCCACAATCGAGAGGCCACAATCCACAATCCACAAGCAACAGCCCACAATTCACAATCCACAGCCCACAATCCACAGTCCACAATCACAATCCATAGTCCACAATCCACAGCCCACAATGCACAGCCCATATTCTACAATCGACAGTCCACAATCCACAGTCCACATTCCACAATCCACAATCCACAATCCACAGCCCACAATCCACAATCCATAATCCACAATCCACAGCCCACAATCCACAGCCCATAATCCACAATCCACAATCCACAGTCCACAGTCCACGAACCACAATCCAAAATCCACTGTCCACATTCCACAATCCACATTCCACAATCCACAATCCAGAGGCCACAATCCACAATCCACAAGCAACAGCCCACAATTCACAATCCACAGCCCACAACCCACAGTCCACAATCACAATCCATATTCCACAATCCACAGCCCACAATCCACAGCCCATATTCCACAATCCACAGTCCACAATCCACAGTCCACATTCCACAATCCACAATCCACAATCCACAGCCCACAATCCACAATCCATAACCCACAATCCACAGCCCACAATCCACAGCCCATAATCCACAATCCACAATCCACAGTCCACAGTCCACGAACCACAATCCAAAATCCACTGTCCACATTCCACAATCCACAATCCACAATCCACAGCCCACAATCCACAGCCCACAATCCACATTCCACAGCCCACAATCCAAAATTCATAGTCCACAATCCTCAGTCCACATTCCACAATCCACAGCCCACAATCCACAACCCACAGCCCACAATCCACAGCCCACGATCCACAATCCACAGCCCACAATCCACAATCCACAGCCCACAATCCACAGTCCACAATCCACAGCCCACAATCCAAAATTCATAGTCCACAATCCACAGCCTACAATCCACAATCCATAATCAACAATCCCCAAACCACAGTCCAAAACCCACAATCCAAAATCCACTGTCCACAGTCCACAGTCCACAAAACACAATCCAAAATCCACTGTCCACATTCCACAATCCATGGCCCACAATCCACAATCCACAATCCACATTCCACAATCCACAACCCACAATCCACAGTCCACAATCCACAATGCACAGCCCACAATCCACAGTCCACAATCCACAATCCACAATCCATAGTCTACAATCCACAGCCCACAATCCACAGCCCATATTCCACAATCCACAGCCCATATTCCACAATCCACAGTCCACAATCCATAGTCCACATTCCACAATCTACAATCCACAATCCATAGTCCACAATCCACAATCAACAGTCCATAATCCACAATCCACAGTCCAAAATCCACAATCCACTGTCCACAGTCCACAGTCCACAGTCCACAATCCAAAATCCACTGTCCACCTTCCACAATCCACGGCCCACAATCCACAGTGCACAATCCACAATCCACAATCCACAATCCACAATCCGCAATCCACAGCCCACAACCCTCAGCCCATAATCCACAATCCACAGTCCACAATCCACAGTCCACAATTCAAAATCCACAGTCAACAATCCACAATCCGCAATCCACAATCCATAATCCATAATCCACAGCCCGCAATCCACAGCCCACTATCCATAATCAACAGCCCACAATCCACAGCCCACAATCCACAATCTACAATCCACAATTCACAGCCCATAATCCACAATCCACAGTCCACAATCCAGAGTCCACAATCCACAGTCAACAATCCACAGTCCATAATCCACTACCCACAATCCACAATCCACAATGCACAATCCACAGTCCACAATCCAAAATCCACAATCCACAGTCCACAATCCACAGTCCACAATCCACAGCCCACAATCCACAATCCACAGCCTACAATCCACAATCCACAGTCCACAATCCACAATCCAGAGCCCACAATCCACAGCCCACAATCCACAATCCACAGTCCCAATCCACAGCCCACAATCCAAAATTCATATTTCACAATCCACAGCCCACAATCCACAATCCACAATCCATAATCCACAATCCCCAAACCACAATCCAAAATCCACTGTCCACATTCCACAATCCAAAGCCCACAATCCACAATCCACAGCCCACAATCCAAAATTAATAGACCACAATCCACAATCCACAATCCATAGCCCACAATCCACAGCCCACAATCCACAATCCACAGCCCACAATCCACAGCCCACAATCCACAATCCACAGTCCAGAATCCACAGCCCACAATCCAAAATTCATAGTCCACAATCCACAGCCCACAATCCACAATCCACAATCCATAATCAACAATCCCCAATCCACAGTCCAAAATCCACAATCCAAAATCCACTGACCACAGTCCACAGTCCACAAACCACAATCCACAATACAAAATCCACATTCCACAATCCACAATCCACAGCCCACAATCCACAGTCCAGAATTCACAATCCACAGCCCATAATCCACAATCCACAGTCCACAAGCCACAATCCACAATCAACAGTCCACAATCCACAATCCACAGTCTAAAATCCACAATCCACTGTCCACAATCCACCGTACACAAACCACAATCCAAAATCCACTGTCCACATTCCACAATCCACGGCCCACAATCCACAGTCCACAATCCACAATCCACAATCTACAGTCCACAATCCACAATCCACAATCCACAGCCCACAATCCACAGCCCACAATCCACAATCCAATGTCCACAATCCACAGCCCACAATCCAAAATTCATAGTCCACAATCCACTGTCCACAATCCACAATCCACTGTCCACAGTCCACAGTCCACAAACCACAATCCAAAATCCACTGTCCACATTCAACAATCCACGGCCCACAATACACAGTCCACAATCCACAGTCCACAATCCACAATCCACAGCCCACAATCCACAGCCCATAATCCACAATCCACTCTCCACAATCCACAATCCACAGTCCACAATTCAAAATCCACAGTCAACAATCCACAATCCGCAATCCACAATCCATAATCCACAATCCACAATCCACAGCCCACAATCAACAGCCCACAATCAACAATCCACAGTCCACAATCCACAATCCAGAGCCCACAATCCACAGCCCACAATCCACAATCCACAGTCCACAATCCACAGCCCACAATCCAAAATTCATAGCCCACAATCCACAGCCCACAATCCACAATCCATAATCCACAATCCCCAATCCACAGTCCAAAATCCACAATCCACAATCCACTGTCCACAGTCCACAATCCACAGCCTACAATCCACAGCCCACAATCCACAATCCACAGTCCGCTGTCCACATTCCACAATCCATATTCCACAATCCACAATCCAGGGCCCAAAATCCACTGTCCACATTCCACAATCCACAATCCAGAGGCCACAATCCACAATCCACAAGCAACATTTCACAATCCACAATCCAGAGCCCACAATCCACAGTCCACAATCCACAGCCTACAGTCCACAGCCCACAATCCACAATCCACAGTCCGCTGTCCACATTCCACAATCCATATTCCACAATCCACAATCCAGGGCCCACAATCCACAGTCCACAATCCACAATCCACAGCCCACAATCCACAATCCATAGTCCACAATCCAAAGCCCACAATCCACAGCCCATAATCCACAATCCACTGTCCACAGTCCACAGTCCACAAACCACAATCCAAAATCCACTGTCCTCATTCCACAATCCAAAGCCCACAATCCACAATCCACAGCCCACAATCCAAAATCCATAGTCCACAATCCACAGCCCACAATCCAAAGCCCATAATCCACAATCCACAGTCCACAGTCCACAGTCCAGAAACCACAATCCAAAATCCACTGTCCACGTTCCACAATCCAAAGCCCACAATCCACAGCCCACAATCCAAAATTAATAGACCACAATCCACAATCCACAATCCACAGCCCCCAATCCACAGTCCACAATCCACAATCCACAGTCCACAATCCTCAGTCCACATTCCACAATCCACAATCCGCAACCCACAATCCACAATCCACAGCCCACAATCCACAGCCCACAATCCACAATCCACAGTCCACAATCCACAATCCAGAGCCCGCAATCCACAGCAAACAATCCACAATCCACAGCCCACAATCCAAAATTCAAAGTCCACAATCCACAGCCCACAATCCACAATCCACAATCCATAATCCACAATCCCCAATCCACAGTCCAAAATCCACAATCCAAAATCCACTGTCCACAGTCCACAAACCAGAATCCAAAATCAACTGTCCACATTCCACAATCCACGGCATACAATCCACAATACACAATACACATTCCACAATCCACAATCCAGAGCCCACAATCCACAGTCCACAATCCACAATCTATAGTCCAAAATCCACAGCCCACAATCCTCAGCCCATATTCCATAATCCACAGTCCACAATCCATAGTCCACATTCCACAATCCACAATCCACAGCCCACAATCCACAATCCATAATCCACAATACACAGCCCACAATCCACAGTCCACAATCCACAATCCACAATCCACAGCCCACAATCCACAGCCCACAATCCACAATCCACAGCCCACAATCCACAGTCCACAATCCACAATCCAGAGCCCACAATCCAGAGCCCACAATCCACAGCCCATATTCCACAATCCACAGCCCATATTCCACAATCCACAGTCCACAATCCATAGTCCACATTCCACAATCTACAATCCACAATCCATAGTCCACAATCCACAATCAACAGTCCATAATCCACAATCCACAGTCCAAAATCCACAATCCACTGTCCACAGTCCACAGTCCACGGCCCACAGTCCACAATCCACAATCCACAGTCCACAATCCACAATCCACAGTCCACAATCCAAAATCCACTGTCCACCTTCCACAATCCACGGCCCACAATCCACAGTGCACAATCCACAATCCACAATCCGCAATCCACAGCCCACAACCCTCAGCCCATAATCCACAATCCACAGTCCACAATCCACAGTCCACAATTCAAAATCCACAGTCAACAATCCACAATCCGCAATCCACAATCCATAATCCATAATCCACAGCCCGCAATCCACAGCCCACTATCCATAATCAACAGCCCACAATCCACAGCCCACAATCCACAATCTACAATCCACAATTCACAGCCCATAATCCACAATCCACAGTCCACAATCCAGAGTCCACAATCCACAGTCAACAATCCACAGTCCATAATCCACTACCCACAATCCACAATCCACAATGCACAATCCACAGTCCACAATCCAAAATCCACAATCCACAGTCCACAATCCACAATCCACAGTCCACAATCCACAGCCCGCAATCCACAATCCACAGCCTACAATCCACAATCCACAGTCCACAATCCACAATCCAGAGCCCACAATCCACAGCCCACAATCCACAGTCCCAATCCACAGCCCACAATCCAAAATTCATATTTCACAATCCACAGCCCACAATCCACAATCCACAATCCATAATCCACAATCCCCAAACCACAATCCAAAATCCACTGTCCACATTCCACAATCCAAAGCCCACAATCCACAATCCACAGCCCACAATCCAAAATTAATAGACCACAATCCACAATCCACAATCCATAGCCCACAATCCACAGCCCACAATCCACAATCCACAGCCCACAATCCACAGCCCACAATCCACAATCCACAGTCCACAATCCACAGCCCACAATCCAAAATTCATAGTCCACAATCCACAGCCCACAATCCACAATCCACAATCCATAATCAACAATCCCCAATCCACAGTCCAAAATCCACAATCCAAAATCCACTGTCCACATTCCAAAATCCACATTCCACAATCCACAATCCAGAGGCCACAATCCACAAGCAACAGCCACAATTCACAATCCACAGCCCACAATCCACAGTCCACAATCACAATCCATATTCCACAATCCACAGTCCACAATCCATAGTCCAGATTCCACAATCCACAATCCACAATCCACAGCCCACAATCCACAATCCATAATCCACAATCCACAGCCCACAATCCACAGCCCATAATCCACAATCCACAGTCCACAGTCCACGAAGCACAAACCAAAATCCACTGTCCACATTCCACAAACCACAGCCCACAATCCACAGCCAACAATCCAAAATTAATAGACCACAATCCACAATCCACAGCCCACAATCCACAGCCCACAATCCACAGCCCACAATCCACAATCCACAGCACACAATCCAAAATTACTAGTCCACAATCCTCAGTCCACATTCCACAATCCACAGCCCACAATCCACAATCCACAGCCCACAATCCACAATCCACAGCCCACAATCCACAATCCACAATCCACAGCCCACAATCCAAAATTCATAGTCCACAATCCACAGCCCACAATCCACAATCCATAATCAACAATCCCCGAACCACAGTCCAAAATCTACAATCCAAAATCCACTGTCGACGGTCCACAGTCCACAAACCACAATCCAAAATCCACTGTCCACATTCCACAATCCATGGCCCACAATCCACAATCCACAATCCACATTCCACAATTCACAACCCACAATCCAAAGTCCACAATCCACAATGCAAAGCCCACAATCCACAGTCCACAATCCACAATCCACAATCCATAGTCTGCAATCCACAGCCCCCAATCCACAGCCCATATTCCACAATCCACAGCCCATATTCCACAATCCACAGCCCACAATCCACAGCCCACAATCCACAATCCACAGTCCACAATCCTCAGTCCACATTCCACAATCCACAATCCACAGCCCACAATCCACAATCCACAATCCACAATCCACAGTCCACAATCCACAATCTAGAGCACACAATCCACAGCCCACAACCCACAATCCACAGTCCACAATCCACAGCCCACAGTCCAAAATTCATAGTCCACAATCCACAGCCCACAATCCACAATCCACAATCCATAATCCACAATCCACAATCCACAGTCCAAAATCCACAATCCAAAATCCACTGTCCACAGTCCACAGTCCACAAACCAGAATCCAAAATCCACTGTCCACATTCCACAATCCACGGTCCACAATCCACAATCCACAATCCACATTCCACAATCCACAATCCAGAGCCCACAATCCACAGTCCACAATTCACAATCCACAGCCCACAATCCACAGTCCACAATCCACAATCTATAGTCCACAATCCACAGCCCACAATCCGCAGCCCACAATCCACAATCCATAATCCACAATACACAGCCCACAATCCGCAGCGCATAATCCACAATTAACAATCCATAGTCCACAGTCCACGAACCACAATCCAAAATCCACTGGCCACGTTCCAGAATCCACAGCCCACAATCCACAGCCCACAATCCAAAATTAATAGACCACAATCCACAATCCACATTGCACAGCCCACAATCCACAGCCAACAATCCACAATCCACAATCCACAGCCCACAATCCAGAATCCAGAATCCACAATCCACATTCCACAATCCACAATCCAGAGCCCACAATCCACAGTCCACAATCCACAATGCACAGCCCACAATCCACAGCCCACAATCCACAGTCCACAATCCACAATCCACAATCCATAGTCCACAATCCACAGCCCACAATCCACACCCATACTCCACAATCCACAGTCCACAATCCATGGTCCACATTCCACAATCTACAATCCACAATCCACAGTCCACAATCCACAATCCACTGTCCACAATCCACAGCCCATAATCCACAATCCACAGTCCACAAGCCACAATCCACAATCAACAGTCCACAATCCACAGTCCTCAATCCACAATCCACAGTCCACAATCCACAATCCTCAATCCACAATCCGCAATCCACAGCCCACAACCTACAGCCCATAATCCACAATCACCAGTCCACAATCCACAGTCCACAATTCAAAATCCACAGTCAACAATCCACAATCCGCGATCCACAATCCATAATCCATAATCCACAGCCCGCAATCCACAGTCCACTTTGCACAATCCACAGCCCACAATCACCAATCCACAATCCACAATTCACAGCCCATAATCCACAATTCACAGTCCACAATCCAGAGTCCACAATCCACAGTCAACAATCCACAATCCACAATCCACTACCCACAATCCACAATCCACAATGCACAATCCACAGTCCACAATCTAAATCCACAATCCACAGTCCACAGCCCACAATCCACAGTCCACAATCCACAATCCACAGCCCACAATCCACAATCCAGAGCCCACAATCCACAGCCCACAATCCACAATCCACAGTCCACAATCCACAGCCCACTATCCACAATCCATAATCCACAATCCCCAAACCACAATCCAAAATCCACTGTCCACATTCCACAATCCAAAGCCCACAATCCACAGCCCACAATCCAAAATTAATAGACCACAATCCACAGTCCACAATCCACAGCCCACAATCCACAGCCCACAATCCACAGTCCACAATCCTCAGTCCACATTCCACAATCCACAATCCACAGCCCACAATCCACAATCCACAGCCCACAATCCACAGCCCACAATCCACAGTCCACAATCCACAGCCCACAATCCAAAATTCATAGTCCACAATCCACAGCCCACAATCCACAATCCATAATCAACAATCCCCAATCCAAAGTCCAAAATCCACAATCCAAAATCCACTGTCCACAGTCCACAGTCCACAAACCAGAATCCAAAATCCACTGTCCACATTCCACAATCCACATTCCACAATCCACAATCCAGAGGCCACAATCCACAATCCACAAGCAACAGCCCACAATTCACAATCCACAGCCCACAATCCACAGTCCACAATCACAATCCATAGTCCACAATCCACAGCCCACAATCCACAGCCCATATTCCACAATCCACAGTCCACAATCCATGGTCCACATTCCACAATCTAGAATCCACAATCCACAGTCCACAATCCACAGCCCACAATCCACAATCCACAGTCCAAAATCCACAATCCACTGTCCACAGTCCACAGTCCACGGCCCACAATCCACAGTCCTCAATCCACAATCCACAGTCCACAATCCACAATCCTCAATCCACAATCCGCAATCCACAGCCCACAACCTACAGCCCATAATCCACAATCCACAGTCCACAATCCACAGTCCACAATTCAAAATCCACAGTCAACAATCCACAATCCACGGTCCACAATCCATAATCCATAATCCACAGCCCGCAATCCACAGCCCACTATCCACAATCCACAGCCCACAATCACCAATCCACAGCCCACAATCCACAGCCCACAATCCACAATCCATAGTCCACAATCCACAATCCAGAGCCCACAATCCACAGCCCACAATCCACAATCCACAGTCCACAATCCACAGCCCACTATCCACAATCCATAATCCGCAATCCCCAAACCACAATCCAAAATCCACTGTCCACATTCCACAATCCAAAGCCCACAATCCACAGCCCACAATCCATAATTCATAGTCCACAATCCACAGCCCACAATCCACAATCCATAATCAACAATCCCCAATCCACAGTCCAAAATCCACAATCCAAAATCCACTGTCCACAGTCCACAGTCCACAAACCAGAATCCAAAATCCACTGTCCACATTCCACAATCCACATTCCACAATCCACAATCCAGAGGCCACAATCCACAATCCACAAGCAACAGCCCACAATTCACAATCCACAGCCCACAATCCACAGTCCATAATCACAATCCATAGTCCACAATCCACAGCCAACAATCCACAGCCCATATTCCACAATCCACAATCCACAGTCCACAATCCACAATCCGCAATCCACAGCCCACAATCCACAATCCATAATCCACAATCCACAGCCCACAATCCAAAGCCCATAATCCACAATCCACATTCCACAGTCCACAGTCCACGAACCACAATCCAAAATCCACAATCCACAATCCACAATCCACAGCCCACAATCCACAGCCCACAATCCACAATCCACAGCCCACAATCCACAGTCCACAATCCACAATCCACAATCCATAGTCTACAATCCACAGCCCCCAATCCACAGCCCATATTCCACAATCCACAGCCCATATTCCACAATCCACAGTCCACAATCCATAGTCCACATTCCACAACCTACAATCCACAATCCATAGTCCACAATCCACAATCAACAGTCCACAATCCACAATCGACAGTCCAAAATCCATAATCCACTGTCCACAGTCCACAGTCCACGGCCCACAATCCACAGTCCACAATCCACAATCCACAGTCCACAATCCACAATCCACAATCCACAGTCCACAATCCACAATCCACAGTCCACAATTCAAAATCCACTTCCACATTCCACAATCCACGGACAACAATCCACAGTGTACAATCCACAATCCACAGTCCACAATCCACAATCCACAATCCGCAATCCACAGCCCACAACCCACAGCCCATAATCCACAATCCACAGTCCACAATCCACAGTCCACAATTCAAAATCCACAGTCAACAATCCACAATCCGCGATCCACAATCCATAATCCATGATCCACAGCCCGCAATCCACAGCCCACTATCCACAATCCACAATCCACAATTCGCAGCCCATAATCAACAATCCACAGTCCACAATCGAGAGTCCACAATCCACAGTCAACAATCCACAGTCCGCAATTCACTACCCACAATCCACAATGCACAATCCACAGTCCACAATCCAAAATCCACAATCCACAGTCCACAATCCACAATCCACAGTCCACAATCCACAGCCCACAATCCACAATCCACAGTCCACAATCCACAATCCACAATCCACAGTCCACAATCCACAGTCCACAATTCAAAATCCACTGTCCACATTCCACAATCCACGGACAACAATCCACAGTGTACAATCCACAATCCACAGTCCACAATCCACAATCCACAATCCGCAATCCACAGCCCACAACCCACAGCCCATAATCCACAATCCACAGTCCACAATCCACAGTCCACAATTCAAAATCCACAGTCAACAATCCACAATCCGCGATCCACAATCCATAATCCATGATCCACAGCCCGCAATCCACAGCCCACTATCCACAATCCACAATCCACAATTCGCAGCCCATAATCAACAATCCACAGTCCACAATCGAGAGTCCACAATCCACAGTCAACAATCCACAGTCCGCAATTCACTACCCACAATCCACAATGCACAATCCACAGTCCACAATCCAAAATCCACAATCCACAGTCCACAATCCACAATCCACAGTCCACAATCCACAGCCCACAATCCACAATCCACAGCCCACAATCCACAGCCCACAATCCACAATCCACAGTCCACAATCCACAATCCAGAGCCCACAATCCACAGCCCACAATCCACAATCCACAGTCCCAATCCACAGCCCACAATCCAAAATTCATAGTTCACAATCCACAGCCCACAATCCACAATCCATAATCCACAATCCCCAAACCACAATCCAAAATCCACTGTCCACATTCCACAATCCAAAGCCCACAATCCACAATCCACAGCCCACAGCCCACAATCCACAGTCCACAATCCAAAATTAATAGTCCACAATCCACAGCCCACAATCCACAATCCATAATCAACAATCCCCAATCCACAGTCCAAAATCCACAATCCAAAATCCACTGTCCACAGTCCACAAACCAGAATCCAAAATCCACTGTCCACATTCCACAATCCACGGCCCAAAATCCACAATACAAAATCCACATTCCACAATCCACAATCCAGAGCCCACAATCCACAGTCCACAATTCACAATCCACAGCCCATAATCCACAATCCACAGCCCACAATCCACAATCCACATCCCACAATCCACAGCCCACAATCCACAGTCCACAATCCTCAGTCCACATTCCACAATCCACAATCCACAGCCCACAATCCACAGCCCACAATCCACAATCCACAGTCCACAATCCACAGCCCACAATCCAAAATTCATAGTCCACAATCCACAGCCCACAATCCACAATCCACAATCCATAATCAACAATCCCCAATCCACAGTCCAAAATCCACAATCCAAAATCCACGGTCCACAGTCCACAAACCAGAATCCAAAATCCACTGTCCACATTCCACAATCCACGGCCCACAATCCACAGTCCACAATCCACAATCTACAGTCCACAATCCACAATTCACAATCCATAGTCCGCAATCCACAGCCCACAATCCACAGCTCATAATTCACAAACCACAGTTCACAATCCACAGCCCACAATCCACAGCCCACAATCCACAATTCACAGCCCATAATCCACAATCCACAGTCCACAATCCACAGTCCACAATCCAGAGTCCACAATCCACAGTCAACAATCCACAGTCCACAATCCACAGCCCACAATCCACAATCCATAATCAACAATCCCCAAACCACAGTCCAAAATCCACAATCCAAAATCCACTGTCCACAGTCCACAGTCCACAAACCAGAATCCAAAATCCACTGTCCACATTCCACAATCCACGGCCCACAATCCACAGTCCACAATCCACAATCTACAGTCCACAATCCACAATTCACAATCCATAGTCCGCAATCCACAGCCCACAATCCACAGCTCATAATTCACAATCCACAGTTCACAATCCACAGCCCACAATCCACAGCCCACAATCCACAATTCACAGCCCATAATCCACAATCCACAGTCCACAATCCACAGTCCACAATCCAGAGTCCACAATCCACAGTCAACAATCCACAGTCCACAATCCACAGCCCACAATCCACAATCCACAATGCACAATCCACAATCCACAATGCACAATCCACAGTCCACAATCCAAAATCCACAATCCACAGTCCACAATCCACAATCCACAATCCACAGCCCACAATCCACATCCGACAATCCACAATCCACAGTCCACAATCCACAATCCACAGCCCACAATCCACAGCCCACAATCCACAATCCACAATCCATAATCCACAATCCCCAATCCACAGTCCAAAATCCACAATCCACAATCCACTGTCCACAGTCCACAGTCCACAATCCACAGCCCAAAATCCACTGTCCACATTCCACAATCCACATTCCACAATCCACAATCCAGAGGCCACAATCCACAATCAACATTCCACAATCCACAATCCAGAGACCACAATCCACAGACCACAATCCACAATCCACAGTCCACATTCCACAATCCACAATCCACAGCCCACAATCCACAATCCACAATCCAGAGCCCACAATCCACAATCCACGTTCCACAATCCACGGCCCACAATCCACAGTCCACAATCCACAAGCACAATCCACAGTCCATAGTCCACAATCCACAGCCCACAATCCACAATCCACAGCCCACAATCCAAAATTAATAGTCCACAATCCTCAGTCCACAGCCCACAATCCACAATCCACAGCCCACAATCCACAATCCACAGTCCACAATCCACAGCCCACAATCCAAAATTCATAGTCCACAATCCACAGCCCACAATCCACAATCCATAATCAACAATCCCCAAACCACAGTCCAAAATCCACAATCCAAAATCCACTATCCACAGTCCACAGTCCACAAACCACAATCCAAAATCCACTGTCCACATTCCACAATCCACGGCCCACAATCCACAATCCACAGTCCACAATCCACAATCCATAGTCCACAATCCACAGCCCACAATCCACAGCCCAAATTCCACAACCCACAGTCCACAATCCACAATCCACAGTCCACAATCCACAATCCACAGCCCACAATCCACAGCCCACAATCCACAATCCACAATCCACAGCCCACAATCCACAATCCACAATCCACATTCAACAATCCACAATCCAGAGCCCACAATCCACAGTCCACAATCCACAATGCACAGCCCACAATCCACAGCCCACAATCCACAGTCCACAATCCACAATCCATAGTCCACAATCCACAGCCCACAATCCACACCCATACTCCACAATCCACAGTCCACAATCCATGGTCCACATTCCACAATCTACAATCCACAATCCACAGTCCACAATCCAAAATCCACTGTCCACAATCCACAGCCCATAATCCACAATCCACAGTCCACAAGCCACAATCCACAATCAACAGTCCACAATCCACAATCCACAGTCCAAAATCCACAATCCACAGTCCACAATCCACAATCCACAGTCCACAATCCACAATCCTCAATCCACAATCCGCAATCCACAGTCCACAATCCACAATCCTCAATCCACAATCCGCAATCCACAACCCACAACCTACAGCCCATAATCCACAATCCACAGTCCGCAATTCAAAATCTACAGTCAACAATCCACAATCCGCGATCCACAATCCATAATCCATAATCCACAGCCCGCAATCCACAGTCCACTATCCACAATCCACAGCCCACAATCACCAATCCACAATCCACAATTCACAGCCCATAATCCACAATCCACAATCCACAATCCAGAGTCCACAATCCACAGTCAACAATCCACAGTCCACAATCCACTACCCACAATCCACAATCCACAATGCACAATCCACAGTCCACAATCTAAATCCACAATCCACAGTCCACAATCCCCAACCACAATCCACAGTCCACAATCCACAATCCACAGCCCACAATCCACAGCCCACAATCCCAATCCACAGTCCACAATCCACAATCCAGAGCCCACAATCCACAGCCCACAATCCACAATCCACAGCCCACAATCCACAGCCCACTATCCACAATCCATAATCCACAATCCCCAAACCACAATCCAAAATCCACTGTCCACATTCCACAATCCAAAGCCCACAATCCACAGCCCACAATCCAAAATTAATAGACCACAATGCACAATCCACAATCCACAGTCCACAATCCTCAGTCCACATTCCACAATCCACGGCCCACAATCCACAATCCACAATCCACATTCCACAATCCACAATCCACAGCCCACAATCCACAATCCATAATCCACAATACACAGCCCACAATCCGCAGCCCATAATCCACAATCCACAATCCACAGTCCACAGTCCACGAACCACAATCCAAAATCCACTGGCCACGTTCCAGAATCCACAGCCCACAATCCACAGCCCACAATCCAAAATTAATGGACCACAATCCACAATCCACAATCCACAGCCCACAATCCACAGCCCACAATCCACAATCCACAGCCCACAATCCACAATCCACAATCCACAATCCACATTCCACAATCCACAATCCAGAGCCCACAATCCACAGTCCACAATCCACAATGCACAGCCCACAATCCACAGCCCACAATCCACAGTCCACAATCCACAATCCACAATCCATAGTCCACAATCCACAGCCCACAATCCACACCCATACTCCACAATCCACAGTCCACAATCCATGGTCCACATTCCACAATCTAAAATCCACAATGTCCAGTCCACAATCCACAATCCACTGTCCACAATCCACAGCCCATAATCCACAATCCACAGTCCACAAGCCACAATCCACAATCAACAGTCCACAATCCACAATCCACAGTCCAAAATCCACAATCCACTGTCCACAGTCCACAGTCCACGGCCCACAATCCACAGCCCACAATCCACAATCCACAGTCCCAATCCACAGCCCACAATCCAAAATTCATAGTTCACAATCCACAGCCCACAATCCACAATCCATAATCCACAATCCCCAAACCACAATCCAAAATCCACTGTCCACATTCCACAATCCAAAGCCCACAATCCACAATCCACAGCCCACAATCCACAGTCCACAATCCACAGCCCGCAATCCTTAGTCCACATTCCACAATCCACAATCCACAGCCCATAATCCACAGCCCACAATCCACAATCCACAGTCCACAATCCACAGCCCGCAATCCAAAATTCATAGTCCACAATCCACAGCCCACAATCCACAATCCATAATCAACAATCCCCAATCCACAGTCCAAAATCCACAATCCAAAATCCACTGTCCACAGTCCACAAACCAGAATCCAAAATCCACTGTCCACATTCCACAATCCACAGCCCAAAATCCACAATACTAAATCCACATTCCACAATCCACTATCCAGAGCCCACAATCCACAGTCCACAATTCACAATCCACAGCCCATAATCCACAATCCACAGCCCACAATCCACAATCCACAGCCCACAATCCACAGCCCACAATCCACAGTCCACAATCCTCAGTCCACATTCCACAATCCACAATCCACAGCCCACAGCCCACAATCCACAATCCACAGTCCACAATCCACAGCCCACAATCCAAAATTCATAGTCCACAATCCACAGCCCACAATCCACAATCCGCAATCCATAATCAACAATCCTCAATCCAGAGTCCAAAATCCACAATCCAAATTCCACTGTCCACAGTCCACAAACCAGAATCCAAAATCCACTGTCCACATTCCACAATCCACGGCCCACAATCCACAGTCCACAATCCACAATCTACAGTCCACAATCCACAATTCACAATCTATAGTCCGCAATCCACAGCCCACAATCCACAGCTCATAATTCACAATCCACAGTTCACAATCCACAGCCCACAATCCACAGCCCACAATCCACAATTCACAGCCCATAATCCACAATCCACAGTCCACAATCCACAGTCCACAATCCAGAGTCCACAATCCACAGTCAACAATCCACAGTCCACAATCCACAGCCCACAATCCACAATCCACAATCCACAATGCACAATCCACAATGCACAATCCACAGTCCACAATCCAAAATCCACAATCCACAGTCCACAATCCACAATCCACAATCCACAGTCCACAATCCACAGTCCACAGCCCACAATCCACAGCCCACAATCCACAATCCACAGTCCACAATGCTCAGTCCACATTCCACAATCCACAATGCACAGCCCACAATCCACATCCGACAATCCACAATCCCCAGTCCACAATCCACAATCCAGAGCCCACAATCCACAGCCCACAATCCACAATCCACAATCCATAATCCCCAATCCCCAATCCACAGTCCAAAATCCACAATCCACAATCCACTGTCCACAGTCCACAGTCCACAATCCACAGCCCAAAATCCACTGTCCACATTCCACAATCAACATTCCACAATCCACAATCCAGAGCCCACAATCCACAGACCACAATCCACAATCCACAGTCCACAATCCACAGTCCACAATCCTCAGTCCACATTCCACAATCCACAATCCACAGCCCACAATCCAGAATCCACAATCCAGAGCCCGCAATCCACAATCCACGTTCCACAATCCACGGCCCACAATCCACAGTCCACAATCCACAAACACAATCCACCAGTCCATAGTCCACAGTCCACAGCCCACAATCCACAGTCCACAGCCCACAATCCAAAATTAATAGTCCACAATCCTCAGTCCACAGCCCACAATCCGCAATCCACAGCCCACAATCCACAATCCACAGTCCACAATCCACAGCCCACAATCCAAAATTCATAGTCCACAATCCACAGCCCACAATCCACAATCCACAATCCATAATCCACAATCCACATTCCACAATCCACAATCCGGAGGCCACTATCCACAATCCACAATCAACATTCCACAATCCACAATCCAGAGCCCACAATCCACAGTCCACAATCCACAATCCACAATCCATAATCCACAATCCACAGTCCAAAATCCACAATCCACAATCCACTGTCCACAGTCCACAGTCCACAATCCACAGCCCAAAATCCACTGTCCACATTCCACAATCCACATTCCACAATCCACAATCCAGAGGCCACTATCCACAATCCACAATCCACAGTCCACAATCCACAGCCCACAATCCACAATCCATAGTCCACAGTCCACAGCCCATAATCCACAATCCACTGTCCACAGTCCACAATCCAAAATTAATAGACCACAGTCCACAATCCACAATCCACAGCTCACAATCCACAGCCCACAATCCACAGTCCACAATCCACAATCCACAGCCCACAATCCACAATCCACAGTCCACAATCCACAATCCAGAGCCCACAGTCCACAGCCCACAATCCACAATCCACAGTCCACAATCCACAGCCCACAATCCAAAATTAATAGACCACAATCCACAATCCACAATCCACAGCCCACAATCCACAGCCCACAAACCACAGTCCACAATCCACAATCCACAGCCCACAATCCACAGTCCACAATCCACAATCCAGAGCCCACAGTCCACAGCCCACAATCCACAATCCACAGTCCACAATCCACAGCCCACAATCCAAAATTCATAGTCCACAATCCACAGCCCACAATTCACAATCCACAATCCATAATCAACAATCCCCAATCCACAGTCCAAATTCCACAATCCAAAATCCACTGTCCACAGTCCACAAACCAGAATCCAAAATCCACTGTCCACATTCCACAATCCATGGCCCACAATCCACAATCCACAATCCACATTCCACAATCCACAATCCAGAGCCCACAATCCACAGTCCACAATTCACAATCCACAGCCCAAAATCCACAGTCCACAATCCAGAATCCATTGTCCTCAATCCACAGCCCACAATCAACAGCCCATATTCCACAATCCAAAGTCCACAATCCATAGTCCACATTCCACAATCTACAATCCACAGACAACAATCCACAATCCACTGTACACAATCCACAATCCACAGTCTAAAATCCACAATCAACTGTCCATAGTCCACAGTCCACAAACCACAATCCAAAATCCACTGTCCACGGCCCACAATCCACAGTCCACAATCCACAGCCCACAATCCACAGCCCATAATTCACAATCCACAGTCCACAATCCACAGCCCACAATCCACAGCCCACAATCCACAATCCACAGCCCACAATCCACAATCCACAATCCACAGCCCACAATCCACATCCGACAATCCACAATCCCCAATCCAGAGTCCAAAATCCAAAATCCACAATCCACTGTCCACAGTCCACAGTCCACAATCCACAGCCAAAAATCCACTGTCCACATTCCACAATCCACATTCCACAATCCACAATCCAGAGGCCACAATCCACAATCAACATTCCACAATCCACAATCCACAGCCTACAATCCACAATCCACAGCCCACAATCCACAGCCCACAATCCACAATCCACAATCCACAGTCCACAATCCTCAGTCCACATTCCACAATCCACAATCCACAGCCCACAATCCACAATCCACAATCCAGAGCCCACAATCCACAATCCACATTCCACAATCCACGGCCCACAATCCACAGTCCACAATCCAGAATCCACAATCCACAATCCACAGTCCCCAATCCACAGTCCACAATTCAAAATCCACAGTCAACAATCCACAATCCGCAATCCGCAATCCACAATCCACAGCCCGCAATCCACAATCCAGCGCCCACAATCCACAGCCCTCAATCCACAATCCACAATCCACAATCCACAGTCCACAATCCTCAGTCCACATTCCACAATCCACAATCCAGAGCCCACAATCCACAATCCACATTCCACAATCCACAGTCCACAATTCAAAATCCACAGTCAACAATCCACAATCCGCAATCCACAATCCATAATCCACAATCCACAGCCCGCAATCCACAGCTCTCTATCCACAATCCACAGCCCACAATCCACAGCCCACAATCCACAATCCACAATTCACAGCCCATAATCCACAGACCATAGTCCACAATCCACAGTCAACAATCCACAGTCCACAATCCAAAATCCACAGTCCACAATCCACTACCCGCAATCCACAATCCACAATGCACAATCCGCAGTCCACAATCCAAAATCCACAATGCACAGTCCACAATCAAGAATCCACAGTCCACAATCCACAATCCACAGCCCACAATCCGCAGCCCACAATCAACAATCCTCAGTCCACATTCCACAATCCACAATCCACAGCCCACAATCCACAATCCACAATCCACAGCCCACAATCCACAAACCACAGTCCACAATCCACAATCCAGAGCCAACAATCCACAGCCCAAAATCCACAATCCACAGTCCTCAATCCAAAATCCATAATCCACAATCCCCAATCAACAGTCCAAAATCCACAATCCACTGTCCACAGTCCACAAACCACAATCCAAAATCCACTGTCCACATTCCACATTCCACGGCCCACAATCCACAATCCACAATCCACATTCCACAATCCACAATCCAGAGCCCACAATCAACAGTCCACAATCCACAACCCACAGCCCACAATCCACACTCCACAATCCACAGCCCACAATCCACAATCCACAGCCCACAATCCACAGCCCAAAATCCACAATCCACAGTCCAAAATCCACAATCCAGAGCCCACAATCCACAGCCCAAATTCCACAATCCACAGTCCACAATCCACAGCCCACAATCCACAGCCCACAATCCACAGTCCACAATCCTCAGTCCACATTCCACAATCCACAATCCACAGCCCACAATCCACAATCCACAGTCCACAATCCACAATCCAGAGCCCACAGTCCACAATCCACAATCCACAGTCCACAATCCACAGCCCACAATCCAAAATTCATAGTCCACAATCCACAGCCCACAATTCACAACCCACAATCCATAATCAACAATCCACAATCCACAGTCCAAAATCCACAATCCAACATCCACTGTCCACAGTCCACAAACCAGAATCCAAAATCCACTGTCCACATTCCACAATCCATGGCCCACAATCCACAATCCACAATCGACATTCCACAATCCACAATCCAGAGCCCACAGTCCACAATTCACAATCCACAGCCCAAAATCTACAGTCCACAATCCAGAATCCATAGTCCACAATCCACAGCCCACAATCCACAGCCCATATTCCACAATCCACAGTCCACAATCCATAGTCCACATTCCACAATCTACAGTCCACAATCCACAGACAACAATCCACAATCCACTGTACACAATCCACAATCCACAGCCCATAATCCACAATCCACAGTCCACAAGCCACAATCCACAATCAACAGTCCACAATCCACAATCCACAGTCTAAAATCCACAATCAACTGTCCACACTCCACAGTCCACAAGCCACAATCCGAAATCCACTGTCCACATTCCACAATCCATGGCCCACAATCCACAATCGACATTCCACAATCCACAATCCAGAGCCCACAATCCACAGTCCACAATTCACAATCCACAGCCCAAAATCTACAGTCCACAATCCAGAATCCATAGTCCACAATCCACAGCCCACAATTCACAGCCCATAATACACAATCCACAGTCAACAATCCACTACCCACAATCCACAATCCACAATGCACAATCCACAGTCCACAATCCAAAATCCACAATCCACAGTCCACAATCCACAATCCACAGTCCACAATCCACAATCCACAGCCCAAAATCCACAGCCCACAATCCACAATCCACAGTCCACAATCCTCAGTCCACATTCCACAATCCACAATCCACAGCCCACAATCCACAATCCACAGCCCACAATCCACAGCCCATAATCCACTATCCACAGTCCACAATCCACAATCCAGAGCCCACAATCCACAGCCCACACTCCACAATCCACAGTCCACAATCCACAGCCCACAATCCAAAATTCATAGTCCACAATCCACAGCCCACAATCCACAATCCACAATCCATAATCCACAATCCACATTCCACAATCCACAATCCGGAGGCCGCTATCCACAATCCACAATCAACATTCCACAATCCACAATCCAGAGCCCACAATCCACAGTCCACAATCCACAATCCACAATCCATAATCCACAATCCACAGTCCAAAATCCACAATCCACAATCCACTGTCCACAGTCCACAGTCCACAATCCACAGCCCAAAATCCACTGTCCACAATCCACAATCCACAGTCCACAATCCACAGCCCACAATCCACAATCCATAGTCCACAGTCCACAGCCCATAATCCACAATCCACTGTCCACAGTCCACAATCCAAAATTAATAGACCACAGTCCACAATCCACAATCCACAGCTCACAATCCACAGCCCACAATCCACAGTCCACAATCCACAATCCACAGCCCACAATCCACAATCCACAGTCCACAATCCACAATCCAGAGCCCACAGTCCACAGCCCACAATCCACAATCCACAGTCCACAATCCACAGCCCACAATCCAAAATTAATAGACCACAATCCACAATCCACAGCCCACAATCCACAGCCCACAATCCACAATCCACAGCCCACAATCCACAGTCCACAATCCACAATCCAGAGCCCACAGTCCACAGCCCACAATCCACAATCCACAGTCCACAATCCACAGCCCACAATCCAAAATTCATAGTCCACAATCCACAGCCCACAATTCACAATCCACAATCCATAATCAACAATCCCCAATCCACAGTCCAAATTCCACAATCCAAAATCCACTGTCCACAGTCCACAAACCAGAATCCAAAATCCACTGTCCACATTCCACAATCCATGGCCCACAATCCACAATCCACATTCCACAATCCACAATCCAGAGTCCACAATCCACAGTCCACAATTCACAATCCACAGCCCAAAATCCACAGTCCACAATCCAGAATCCATTGTCCTCAATCCACAGCCCACAATCAACAGCCCATATTCCACAATCCAAAGTCCACAATCCATAGTCCACATTCCACAATCTACAATCCACAGACAACAATCCACAATCCACTGTACACAATCCACAATCCACAGTCTAAAATCCACAATCAACTGTCCATAGTCCACAGTCCACAAACCACAATCCAAAATCCACTGTCCACATTCCACAATCCACGGCCCACAATCCACAGTCCACAATCCACCATCTACAGTCCACAATCCACAATCCACAATCCATAGTCCACAATCCACAATCCACAGCCCACAATCCACAATCCACAATCCACAGCCCACAATCCACATCCGACAATCCACAATCCCCAATCCAGAGTCCAAAATCCAAAATCCACAATCCACTGTCCACAGTCCACAGTCCACAATCCACAGCCAAAAATCCACTGTCCACATTCCACAATCCACAATCCAGAGGCCACAATCCACAATCAACATTCCACAATCCACAATCCACAGCCTACAATCCACAATCCACAGCCCACAATCCACAGCCCACAATCCACAGTCCACAATCCTCAGTCCACATTCCACAATCCACAATCCACAGCCCACAATCCACAGCCCACAATCCACAATCCACAATCCACAGTCCACAATCCTCAGTCCACATTCCACAATCCACAATCCACAGCCCACAATCCACAATCCACATTCCACAATCCACGGCCCACAATCCACAGTCCACAATCCAGAATCCACAATCCACAATCCACAGTCCACAATCCACAGTCCACAATTCAAAATCCACAGTCAACAATCCACAATCCGCAATCCACAATCCACAGCCCGCAATCCACAATCCAGCGCCCACAATCCACAGCCCTCAATCCACAATCCACAATCCACAATCCACAGTCCACAATCCTCAGTCCACATTCCACAATCCACAATCCAGAGCCCACAATCCACAATCCACATTCCACAATCCACAGTCCACAATTCAAAATCCACAGTCAACAATCCACAATCCGCAATCCACAATCCATAATCCACAATCCACAGCCCGCAATCCACAGCTCTCTATCCACAATCCACAGCCCACAATCCACAGCCCACAATCCACAATCCACAATTCACAGCCCATAATCCACAGACCATAGTCCACAATCCACAGTCAACAATCCACAGTCCACAATCCAAAATCCACAGTCCACAATCCACTACCCGCAATCCACAATCCACAATGCACAATCCGCAGTCCACAATCCAAAATCCACAATGCACAGTCCACAATCAAGAATCCACAGTCCACAATCCACAATCCACAGCCCACAATCCGCAGCCCACAATCAACAATCCTCAGTCCACATTCCACAATCCACAATCCACAGCCCACAATCCACAATCCACAATCCACAGCCCACAATCCACAGCCCACAATCCACAAACCACAGTCCACAATCCACAATCCAGAGCCAACAATCCACAGCCCAAAATCCACAATCCACAGTCCTCAATCCACAATCCAAAATCCATAATCCACAATCCCCAATCAACAGTCCAAAATCCACAATCCACTGTCCACAGTCCACAAACCACAATCCAAAATCCACTGTCCACATTCCACATTCCACAGCCCACAATCCACAATCCACATTCCACAATCCACAATCCAGAGCCCACAATCAACAGTCCACAATCCACAACCCACAGCCCACAATCCACACTCCACAATCCACAGCCCACAATCCACAATCCACAGCCCACAATCCACAGCCCAAAATCCACAATCCACAGTCCAAAATCCACAATCCAGAGCCCACAATCCACAGCCCAAATTCCACAATCCACAGTCCACAATCCACAGCCCACAATCCACAGCCCACAATCCACAGTCCACAATCCTCAGTCCACATTCCACAATCCACAATCCACAGCCCACAATCCACAATCCACAGTCCACAATCCACAATCCAGAGCCCACAGTCCACAATCCACAATCCACAGTCCACAATCCACAGCCCACAATCCAAAATTCATAGTCCACAATCCACAGCCCACAATTCACAACCCACAATCCATAATCAACAATCCCCAATCCACAGTCCAAAATCCACAATCCAACATCCACTGTCCACAGTCCACAAACCAGAATCCAAAATCCACTGTTCACATTCCACAATCCATGGCCCACAATCCACAATCCACAATCGACATTCCACAATCCACAATCCAGAGCCCACAGTCCACAATTCACAATCCACAGCCCACAATCCACAGCCCATATTCCACAATCCACAGTCCACAATCCATAGTCCACATTCCACAATCTACAGTCCACAATCCACAGACAACAATCCACAATCCACTGTACACAATCCACAATCCACAGCCCATAATCCACAATCCACAGTCCACAAGCCACAATCCACAATCAACAGTCCACAATCCACAATCCACAGTCTAAAATCCACAATCAACTGTCCACACTCCACAGTCCACAAGCCACAATCCGAAATCCACTGTCCACATTCCACAATCCATGGCCCACAATCCACAATCCACAATCGACATTCCACAATCCACAATCCAGAGCCCACAATCCACAGTCCACAATTCACAATCCACAGCCCAAAATCTACAGTCCACAATCCAGAATCCATAGTCCACAATCCACAGCCCACAATTCACAGCCCATAATACACAATCCACAGTCAACAATCCACTACCCACAATCCACAATCCACAATGCACAATCCACAGTCCACAATCCAAAATCCACAATCCACAGTCCACAATCCACAATCCACAGTCCACAATCCACAATCCACAGCCCAAAATCCACAGCCCACAATCCACAATCCACAGTCCACAATCCTCAGTCCACATTCCACAATCCACAATCCACAGCCCACAATCCACAATCCACAGCCCACAATCCACAGCCCATAATCCACTATCCACAGTCCACAATCCACAATCCAGAGCCCACAATCCACAGCCCACACTCCACAATCCACAGTCCACAATCCACAGCCCACAATCCAAAATTCATAGTCCACAATCCACAGCCCACAATCCACAATCCACAATCCATAATCCACAATCCACATTCCACAATCCACAATCCACAATCCACAATCAACATTCCACAATCCACAATCCAGAGCCCACGATCCACAGTCCACAATCCACAATCCACAATCCACAATCCACAGTCCAAAATCCACAATCCACAATCCACTGTCCACAGTCCACAGTCCACAATCCACAGCCCAAAATCCACTGTCCACATTCCACAATCCACATTCCACAATCCACAATCCAGAAGCCACTATCCACAATCCACAATCCACAGTCCACAATCCACAGCCCACAATCCACAATCCATAGTCCACAGTCCACAGCCCATAATCCACAATCCACTGTCCACAGTCCACAATCCAAAATTAATAGACCACAGTCCACAATCCACAATCCACAGCTCACAATCCACAGCCCACAATCCACAGTCCACAATCCACAATCCACAGCCCACAATCCACAATCCACAGTCCACAATCCACAATCCAGAGCCCACAGTCCACAGCCCACAATCCACAATCCACAGTCCACAATCCACAGCCCACAATCCAAAATTAATAGACCACAATCCACAATCCACAATCCACAGCCCACAATCCACAGCCCACAAACCACAGTCCACAATCCACAATCCACAGCCCACAATCCACAGTCCACAATCCACAATCCAGAGCCCACAGTCCACAGCCCACAATCCACAATCCACAGTCCACAATCCACAGCCCACAATCCAAAATTCATAGTCCACAATCCACAGCCCACAATTCACAATCCACAATCCATAATCAACAATCCCCAATCCACAGTCCAAATTCCACAATCCAAAATCCACTGTCCACAGTCCACAAACCAGAATCCAAAATCCACTGTCCACATTCCACAATCCATGGCCCACAATCCACAATCCACAATCCACATTCCACAATCCACAATCCAGAGCCCACAATCCACAGTCCACAATTCACAATCCACAGTCCACAATCCACAGCCCACAATCCACAGCCCACAATCCACAATCCACAGCCCACAATCCACAATCCACAATCCACAGCCCACAATCCACATCCGACAATCCACAATCCCCAATCCAGAGTCCAAAATCCAAAATCCACAATCCACTGTCCACAGTCCACAGTCCACAATCCACAGCCAAAAATCCACTGTCCATATTCCACAATCCACATTCCACAATCGACAATCCAGAGGCCACAATCCACAATCAACATTCCACAATCCACAATCCACAGCCTACAATCCACAATCCACAGCCCACAATCCACAGCCCACAATCCACAATCCACAATCCACAGCCCACAATCCACAATCCACATTCCACAATCCACGGCCCACAATCCACAGTCCACAATCCAGAATCCACAATCCACAATCCACAGTCCACAATCCACAGTCCACAATTCAAAATCCACAGTCAACAATCCACAATCCGCAATCCACAATCCACAGCCCGCAATCCACAATCCAGCGCCCACAATCCACAGCCCTCAATCCACAATCCACAATCCACAATCCACAGTCCACAATCCTCAGTCCACAATCCACAAACCACAGTCCACAATCCACAATCCAGAGCCAACAATCCACAGCCCAAAATCCACAATCCACAGTCCTCAATCCACAATCCAAAATCCATAATCCCCAATCCCCAATCAACAGTCCAAAATCCACAATCCACTGTCCACAGTCCATAAACCACAATCCAAAATCCACTGTCCACATTCCACATTCCACAGCCCACAATCCACAATCCACAATCCACATTCCACAATCCACAATCCAGAGCCCACAATCAACAGTCCACAATCCACAACCCACAGCCCACAATCCACACTCCACAATCCACAGCCCACAATCCACAATCCACAGCCCACAATCCACAGCCCAAAATCCACAATCCACAGTCCAAAATCCACAATCCAGAGCCCACAATCCACAGCCCAAATTCCACAATCCACAGTCCACAATCCACAGCCCACAATCCACAGCCCACAATCCACAGTCCACAATCCTGAGTCCACATTCCACAATCCACAATCCACAGCCCACAATCCACAATCCACAGTCCACAATCCACAATCCAGAGCCCACAGTCCACAATCCACAATCCACAGTCCACAATCCACAGCCCACAATCCAAAATTCATAGTCCACAATCCACAGCCCACAATTCACAACCCACAATCCATAATCAACAATCCCCAATCCACAGTCCAAAATCCACAATCCAACATCCACTGTCCACAGTCCACAAACCAGAATCCAAAATCCACTGTCCACATTCCACAATCCATGGCCCACAATCCACAATCCACAATCGACATTCCACAATCCACAATCCAGAGCCCACAATCCACAGTCCACAATTCACAATCCACAGCCCAAAATCTACAGTCCACAATCCAGAATCCATAGTCCACAATCCACAGCCCACAATCCACAGCCCATATTCCACAATCCACAGTCCACAATCCATAGTCCACATTCCACAATCTACAGTCCACAATCCACAGACAACAATCCACAATCCACTGTACACAATCCACAGCCCATAATCCACAATCCACAGTCCACAAGCCACAATCCACAATCAACAGTCCACAATCCACAATCCACAGTCTAAAATCCACAATCAACTGTCCACACTCCACAGTCCACAAGCCACAATCCGAAATCCACTGTCCACATTCCACAATCCATGGCCCACAATCCACAATCCACAATCGACATTCCACAATCCACAATCCAGAGCCCACAATCCACAGTCCACAATTCACAATCCACAGCCCACAATCCACAGCCCATATTCCACAATCCACAGTCCACAATCCATAGTCCACATTCCACAATCTACAATCCACAATCCACAGACAACAATCCACAATCCACTGTACACAATCCACAATCCACAGCCCATAATCCACAATCCACAGTCCACAAGCCACAATCCACAATCAACAGTCCACAATCCACAATCCACAGTCTAAAATCCACAATCAACTGTCCACACTCCACAGTCCACAAGCCACAATCCGAAATTCACTGTCCACATTCCACAATCGACAGCCCACAGTCCACAGTCCACAATCTACAATCTACAGTCCACAATCCACAATCCACAATCCATAGTCCGCAATCCACAGCCCACAATCCACAGCCCATAATTCACAATCCACAGTCCACAATCCACAGCCCACAATCCACAGCCCACAATCCACAATCCACAATCCACAGCCCACAATCCACAATCCACAGCCCACAATCCACATCCGACAATCCACAATCCACAGTCCACAATCCACAATCCAGAGCCCACAATCCACAGCCCACAATCCACAATCCACAATCCATAATCCCCAATCCCCAATCCAGAGTCCAAAATCCAAAATCCACAATCCACAGTCCACAGTCCACAGTTCACAATCCACAGCCAAAAATCCACTGTCCACATTCCACAATCCACATTCCACAATCCACAATCCAGAGGCCACAATCCACAATCCACAATCAACATTCCACAATCCACAGCCTGCAATCCACAGCCCACAATCCACACTCCGCAATCCACAGCCCACAATCCACAATCCACACTCCGCAATCCACAGCCCACAATCCACATTCCACAATCCACAATCCACAGCCCATAATCCACAATCCACAATCCAGAGCCCACAATCCACAATCCACATTCCACAATCCACGGCCAACAATCCACAGTCCACAATCCACAATCCACAATCCACAGTCCATACTCCGCAATCCACAGCCCACAATCCACAGCCCATAATCCACAATCCACAGTCCACAATCCACAGTCCACAATTCAAAATCCACAGTCAACAATCCACAATCCGCAATCCACAATCCATAATCCACAATCCACAGCCCACAATCCACAGCCCACTATCCACAATCCACAGCCCACAATCCACAGCCCACAATCCACAATCCACAATTCACAGCCCATAATCCACAATCCACAGTCCACAATCCACAGTCAACAATCCACAGTCCACAATCCAAAATCCACAGTCCACAATCCACAATGCACAATCCGCAGTCCACAATCCAAAATCCACAATGCACAGTCCACAATCCAGAATCCACAGTCCACAATCCACAGCCCACAATCCGCAGCCCACAATCAACAATCCTCAGTCCACATTCCACAATCCACAATCCACAGCCCACAATCCACAATCCACAGCCCTCAATCCACAGCCCACAATCCACAGTCCACAATCCACAATCCAGAGCCAACAATCCACAGCCCAAAATCCACAATCCACAGTCCACAATCCACAATCCAAAATCCATAATCCCCAATCCCCAATCAACAGTCCAATATCCACAATCCAATATCCACAATCCACTGTCCACAGTCCACAGTCCACAAACCACAATCCAAAATCCACTGTCCACATTCCACATTCCACGGCCCACAATCCACAATCCACATTCCACAATCCAGAGCCCACAATCCACAGTCCACAATCCACAACCCACAGCCCACAATCCACAGTCCACAATCCACAGCCCACAATCCACAATCCACAGCCCAAAATCCACAATCCACAGTCCAAAATCCACAATCCACAGCCCACAATCCACAGCCCACAATCCACAATCCACAGCCCGCAATCCAAAATTCATAGTCCACAATCCAAAGCCCACAATCCACAATCCACAATCCATAATCCACAATCCCCAATCCAAAATCCACTGTCCACATTCCACAATCCACGGCCCACAATCCATAATCCACAATCCACATTCCACGATCCACAATCCAGTGCCCACAATCCACAGTCCACAATCCACAATCCACAGCTCACAATCCACAGGCCGCAATCCACAATCCACAATCCATAGTCCACAATCCACAGCCCAAAATCCACAGCCCATAATCCACAGTCCACAATCCACAGTCCACATTCCACAATCTACAATCCACAATCCATAGTCCACAATCCACAGCCCACATTCCACAGCCCTTCAATCCACAATCCACAATCCACAGTCCACAGTCCACATTCCACAATCCACAGTTCACAATCCACAATCCACTATCCACAGTCCACAATCCAGAGTCCACTGTCCACAATCCATAATCCACAATCCACAGTCCACAATCCACAATCCACAGTCCACAGCCCACAATCCACCATGCACAGTCCACAATCCACAATCCACAGTCCACAATGCACAATCCACAATCCACAGTCCACAATCCACAACCCACAGCCCACAATCCACGCCCTACAATCCACAGTCCAAAATGCACAATCCACAATCCACAATCCACAGTCCACAATCCACAGCCCAAAATCCACAATCCACAGCCCACAATCCACAGCCGACAATCCACAATCCACCGCCCACAATCCACAATCCACAATCCACAATCCATAGTCCACAATCCGCAGTCCACAATCCACAATCCACAATCAACAATCCACAGTCCACAATGCACTATCCACAATCCACACTCCACAGTCCACAATCCACAGTCCACAATCTACATTCCACAATCCACACTCCATATTACACAGTACACAATCCGCAGCCCACAATCTACAGTCCACAATGCACAATCCACAATCCACAACCCACAGTCTACAATCCACAATCTACAATCCACGATTCACAGTCCACAATCCACAATCCACAGTCCACAATCCACAATCCACAGCCCACAATCCACAATCCACAGTCCACAATCCACAATTCACAGTCCACAATCCACAATCCACAATCCACAGTCCACAATCCACAATCCACAGTCCACAATCCACAATCCACAGTCCACAATCCACAATCCACAGCCCACAATCCACAGTCCATAGTCCACCATCCACAATCCACAATCCACAATCCACAGTCCACAATCCACAATCCACAGTCCACAATCCACAATCCACAGTCCACAATCCACAATTCACAGTCCACAATCCACAATCCACAGTCCACAATCCACAATCCACAGTCCACAATCCACAATCCACAGTCCACAATCCACAGCCCACAGCCGACAATCCACAATCCACAGCCGACAATCCACAATCCACAGTCCACAATGCACAATCCACAATCCACAGTCCACAATCCACAACCCACAGCCCACAATCCACGCCCTACAATCCACAGTCCAAAATGCACAATCCACAATCCACAATCCACAGTCCACAATCCACAGCCCAAAATCCACAATCCACAGCCCACAATCCACAGCCGACAATCCACAATCCACCGCCCACAATCCACAATCCACAATCCACAATCCATAGTCCACAATCCGCAGTCCACAATCCACAATCCACAATCAACAATCCACAGTCCACAATGCACTATCCACAATCCACACTCCACAGTCCACAATCCACAGTCCACAATCTACATTCCACAATCCACACTCCATATTACACAGTACACAATCCGCAGCCCACAATCTACAGTCCACAATGCACAATCCACAATCCACAACCCACAGTCTACAATCCACAATCTACAATCCACGATTCACAGTCCACAATCCACAGTCCAGAGTCCACAGTCCACAATCCACAATCCACAGTCCACAATCCACAATCCACAGCCCACAATCCACAATCCACAGTCCACAATCCACAATTCACAGTCCACAATCCACAATCCACAATCCACAGTCCACAATCCACAATCCACAGTCCACAATCCACAATCCACAGTCCACAATCCACAATCCACAGCCCACAATCCACAGTCCATAGTCCACCATCCACAATCCACAATCCACAATCCACAGTCCACAATCCACAATCCACAGCCCACAATCCACAATCCACAGTCCACAATCCACAATCCAGAGCCCACAGTCCACAGCCCACAATCCACAATCCACAGTCCACAATCCACAGCCCACAATCCAAAATTAATAGACCACAATCCACAATCCACAGCCCACAATCCACAGCCCACAATCCACAATCCACAGCCCACAATCCACAGTCCACAATCCACAATCCAGAGCCCACAGTCCACAGCCCACAATCCACAATCCACAGTCCACAATCCACAGCCCACAATCCAAAATTCATAGTCCACAATCCACAGCCCACAATTCACAATCCACAATCCATAATCAACAATCCCCAATCCACAGTCCAAATTCCACAATCCAAAATCCACTGTCCACAGTCCACAAACCAGAATCCAAAATCCACTGTCCACATTCCACAATCCATGGCCCACAATCCACAATCCACATTCCACAATCCACAATCCAGAGTCCACAATCCACAGTCCACAATTCACAATCCACAGCCCAAAATCCACAGTCCACAATCCAGAATCCATTGTCCTCAATCCACAGCCCACAATCAACAGCCCATATTCCACAATCCAAAGTCCACAATCCATAGTCCACATTCCACAATCTACAATCCACAGACAACAATCCACAATCCACTGTACACAATCCACAATCCACAGTCTAAAATCCACAATCAACTGTCCATAGTCCACAGTCCACAAACCACAATCCAAAATCCACTGTCCACATTCCACAATCCACGGCCCACAATCCACAGTCCACAATCCACCATCTACAGTCCACAATCCACAATCCACAATCCATAGTCCACAATCCACAATCCACAGCCCACAATCCACAATCCACAATCCACAGCCCACAATCCACATCCGACAATCCACAATCCCCAATCCAGAGTCCAAAATCCAAAATCCACAATCCACTGTCCACAGTCCACAGTCCACAATCCACAGCCAAAAATCCACTGTCCACATTCCACAATCCACAATCCAGAGGCCACAATCCACAATCAACATTCCACAATCCACAATCCACAGCCTACAATCCACAATCCACAGCCCACAATCCACAGCCCACAATCCACAGTCCACAATCCTCAGTCCACATTCCACAATCCACAATCCACAGCCCACAATCCACAGCCCACAATCCACAATCCACAATCCACAGTCCACAATCCTCAGTCCACATTCCACAATCCACAATCCACAGCCCACAATCCACAATCCACATTCCACAATCCACGGCCCACAATCCACAGTCCACAATCCAGAATCCACAATCCACAATCCACAGTCCACAATCCACAGTCCACAATTCAAAATCCACAGTCAACAATCCACAATCCGCAATCCACAATCCACAGCCCGCAATCCACAATCCAGCGCCCACAATCCACAGCCCTCAATCCACAATCCACAATCCACAATCCACAGTCCACAATCCTCAGTCCACATTCCACAATCCACAATCCAGAGCCCACAATCCACAATCCACATTCCACAATCCACAGTCCACAATTCAAAATCCACAGTCAACAATCCACAATCCGCAATCCACAATCCATAATCCACAATCCACAGCCCGCAATCCACAGCTCTCTATCCACAATCCACAGCCCACAATCCACAGCCCACAATCCACAATCCACAATTCACAGCCCATAATCCACAGACCATAGTCCACAATCCACAGTCAACAATCCACAGTCCACAATCCAAAATCCACAGTCCACAATCCACTACCCGCAATCCACAATCCACAATGCACAATCCGCAGTCCACAATCCAAAATCCACAATGCACAGTCCACAATCAAGAATCCACAGTCCACAATCCACAATCCACAGCCCACAATCCGCAGCCCACAATCAACAATCCTCAGTCCACATTCCACAATCCACAATCCACAGCCCACAATCCACAATCCACAATCCACAGCCCACAATCCACAGCCCACAATCCACAAACCACAGTCCACAATCCACAATCCAGAGCCAACAATCCACAGCCCAAAATCCACAATCCACAGTCCTCAATCCACAATCCAAAATCCATAATCCACAATCCCCAATCAACAGTCCAAAATCCACAATCCACTGTCCACAGTCCACAAACCACAATCCAAAATCCACTGTCCACATTCCACATTCCACAGCCCACAATCCACAATCCACATTCCACAATCCACAATCCAGAGCCCACAATCAACAGTCCACAATCCACAACCCACAGCCCACAATCCACACTCCACAATCCACAGCCCACAATCCACAATCCACAGCCCACAATCCACAGCCCAAAATCCACAATCCACAGTCCAAAATCCACAATCCAGAGCCCACAATCCACAGCCCAAATTCCACAATCCACAGTCCACAATCCACAGCCCACAATCCACAGCCCACAATCCACAGTCCACAATCCTCAGTCCACATTCCACAATCCACAATCCACAGCCCACAATCCACAATCCACAGTCCACAATCCACAATCCAGAGCCCACAGTCCACAATCCACAATCCACAGTCCACAATCCACAGCCCACAATCCAAAATTCATAGTCCACAATCCACAGCCCACAATTCACAACCCACAATCCATAATCAACAATCCCCAATCCACAGTCCAAAATCCACAATCCAACATCCACTGTCCACAGTCCACAAACCAGAATCCAAAATCCACTGTTCACATTCCACAATCCATGGCCCACAATCCACAATCCACAATCGACATTCCACAATCCACAATCCAGAGCCCACAGTCCACAATTCACAATCCACAGCCCACAATCCACAGCCCATATTCCACAATCCACAGTCCACAATCCATAGTCCACATTCCACAATCTACAGTCCACAATCCACAGACAACAATCCACAATCCACTGTACACAATCCACAATCCACAGCCCATAATCCACAATCCACAGTCCACAAGCCACAATCCACAATCAACAGTCCACAATCCACAATCCACAGTCTAAAATCCACAATCAACTGTCCACACTCCACAGTCCACAAGCCACAATCCGAAATCCACTGTCCACATTCCACAATCCATGGCCCACAATCCACAATCCACAATCGACATTCCACAATCCACAATCCAGAGCCCACAATCCACAGTCCACAATTCACAATCCACAGCCCAAAATCTACAGTCCACAATCCAGAATCCATAGTCCACAATCCACAGCCCACAATTCACAGCCCATAATACACAATCCACAGTCAACAATCCACTACCCACAATCCACAATCCACAATGCACAATCCACAGTCCACAATCCAAAATCCACAATCCACAGTCCACAATCCACAATCCACAGTCCACAATCCACAATCCACAGCCCAAAATCCACAGCCCACAATCCACAATCCACAGTCCACAATCCTCAGTCCACATTCCACAATCCACAATCCACAGCCCACAATCCACAATCCACAGCCCACAATCCACAGCCCATAATCCACTATCCACAGTCCACAATCCACAATCCAGAGCCCACAATCCACAGCCCACACTCCACAATCCACAGTCCACAATCCACAGCCCACAATCCAAAATTCATAGTCCACAATCCACAGCCCACAATCCACAATCCACAATCCATAATCCACAATCCACATTCCACAATCCACAATCCACAATCCACAATCAACATTCCACAATCCACAATCCAGAGCCCACGATCCACAGTCCACAATCCACAATCCACAATCCACAATCCACAGTCCAAAATCCACAATCCACAATCCACTGTCCACAGTCCACAGTCCACAATCCACAGCCCAAAATCCACTGTCCACATTCCACAATCCACATTCCACAATCCACAATCCAGAAGCCACTATCCACAATCCACAATCCACAGTCCACAATCCACAGCCCACAATCCACAATCCATAGTCCACAGTCCACAGCCCATAATCCACAATCCACTGTCCACAGTCCACAATCCAAAATTAATAGACCACAGTCCACAATCCACAATCCACAGCTCACAATCCACAGCCCACAATCCACAGTCCACAATCCACAATCCACAGCCCACAATCCACAATCCACAGTCCACAATCCACAATCCAGAGCCCACAGTCCACAGCCCACAATCCACAATCCACAGTCCACAATCCACAGCCCACAATCCAAAATTAATAGACCACAATCCACAATCCACAATCCACAGCCCACAATCCACAGCCCACAAACCACAGTCCACAATCCACAATCCACAGCCCACAATCCACAGTCCACAATCCACAATCCAGAGCCCACAGTCCACAGCCCACAATCCACAATCCACAGTCCACAATCCACAGCCCACAATCCAAAATTCATAGTCCACAATCCACAGCCCACAATTCACAATCCACAATCCATAATCAACAATCCCCAATCCACAGTCCAAATTCCACAATCCAAAATCCACTGTCCACAGTCCACAAACCAGAATCCAAAATCCACTGTCCACATTCCACAATCCATGGCCCACAATCCACAATCCACAATCCACATTCCACAATCCACAATCCAGAGCCCACAATCCACAGTCCACAATTCACAATCCACAGTCCACAATCCACAGCCCACAATCCACAGCCCACAATCCACAATCCACAGCCCACAATCCACAATCCACAATCCACAGCCCACAATCCACATCCGACAATCCACAATCCCCAATCCAGAGTCCAAAATCCAAAATCCACAATCCACTGTCCACAGTCCACAGTCCACAATCCACAGCCAAAAATCCACTGTCCATATTCCACAATCCACATTCCACAATCGACAATCCAGAGGCCACAATCCACAATCAACATTCCACAATCCACAATCCACAGCCTACAATCCACAATCCACAGCCCACAATCCACAGCCCACAATCCACAATCCACAATCCACAGCCCACAATCCACAATCCACATTCCACAATCCACGGCCCACAATCCACAGTCCACAATCCAGAATCCACAATCCACAATCCACAGTCCACAATCCACAGTCCACAATTCAAAATCCACAGTCAACAATCCACAATCCGCAATCCACAATCCACAGCCCGCAATCCACAATCCAGCGCCCACAATCCACAGCCCTCAATCCACAATCCACAATCCACAATCCACAGTCCACAATCCTCAGTCCACAATCCACAAACCACAGTCCACAATCCACAATCCAGAGCCAACAATCCACAGCCCAAAATCCACAATCCACAGTCCTCAATCCACAATCCAAAATCCATAATCCACAATCCCCAATCAACAGTCCAAAATCCACAATCCACTGTCCACAGTCCATAAACCACAATCCAAAATCCACTGTCCACATTCCACATTCCACAGCCCACAATCCACAATCCACAATCCACATTCCACAATCCACAATCCAGAGCCCACAATCAACAGTCCACAATCCACAACCCACAGCCCACAATCCACACTCCACAATCCACAGCCCACAATCCACAATCCACAGCCCACAATCCACAGCCCAAAATCCACAATCCACAGTCCAAAATCCACAATCCAGAGCCCACAATCCACAGCCCAAATTCCACAATCCACAGTCCACAATCCACAGCCCACAATCCACAGCCCACAATCCACAGTCCACAATCCTGAGTCCACATTCCACAATCCACAATCCACAGCCCACAATCCACAATCCACAGTCCACAATCCACAATCCAGAGCCCACAGTCCACAATCCACAATCCACAGTCCACAATCCACAGCCCACAATCCAAAATTCATAGTCCACAATCCACAGCCCACAATTCACAACCCACAATCCATAATCAACAATCCCCAATCCACAGTCCAAAATCCACAATCCAACATCCACTGTCCACAGTCCACAAACCAGAATCCAAAATCCACTGTCCACATTCCACAATCCATGGCCCACAATCCACAATCCACAATCGACATTCCACAATCCACAATCCAGAGCCCACAATCCACAGTCCACAATTCACAATCCACAGCCCAAAATCTACAGTCCACAATCCAGAATCCATAGTCCACAATCCACAGCCCACAATCCACAGCCCATATTCCACAATCCACAGTCCACAATCCATAGTCCACATTCCACAATCTACAGTCCACAATCCACAGACAACAATCCACAATCCACTGTACACAATCCACAGCCCATAATCCACAATCCACAGTCCACAAGCCACAATCCACAATCAACAGTCCACAATCCACAATCCACAGTCTAAAATCCACAATCAACTGTCCACACTCCACAGTCCACAAGCCACAATCCGAAATCCACTGTCCACATTCCACAATCCATGGCCCACAATCCACAATCCACAATCGACATTCCACAATCCACAATCCAGAGCCCACAATCCACAGTCCACAATTCACAATCCACAGCCCACAATCCACAGCCCATATTCCACAATCCACAGTCCACAATCCATAGTCCACATTCCACAATCTACAATCCACAATCCACAGACAACAATCCACAATCCACTGTACACAATCCACAATCCACAGCCCATAATCCACAATCCACAGTCCACAAGCCACAATCCACAATCAACAGTCCACAATCCACAATCCACAGTCTAAAATCCACAATCAACTGTCCACACTCCACAGTCCACAAGCCACAATCCGAAATTCACTGTCCACATTCCACAATCGACAGCCCACAGTCCACAGTCCACAATCTACAATCTACAGTCCACAATCCACAATCCACAATCCATAGTCCGCAATCCACAGCCCACAATCCACAGCCCATAATTCACAATCCACAGTCCACAATCCACAGCCCACAATCCACAGCCCACAATCCACAATCCACAATCCACAGCCCACAATCCACAATCCACAGCCCACAATCCACATCCGACAATCCACAATCCACAGTCCACAATCCACAATCCAGAGCCCACAATCCACAGCCCACAATCCACAATCCACAATCCATAATCCCCAATCCCCAATCCAGAGTCCAAAATCCAAAATCCACAATCCACAGTCCACAGTCCACAGTTCACAATCCACAGCCAAAAATCCACTGTCCACATTCCACAATCCACATTCCACAATCCACAATCCAGAGGCCACAATCCACAATCCACAATCAACATTCCACAATCCACAGCCTGCAATCCACAGCCCACAATCCACACTCCGCAATCCACAGCCCACAATCCACAATCCACACTCCGCAATCCACAGCCCACAATCCACATTCCACAATCCACAATCCACAGCCCATAATCCACAATCCACAATCCAGAGCCCACAATCCACAATCCACATTCCACAATCCACGGCCAACAATCCACAGTCCACAATCCACAATCCACAATCCACAGTCCATACTCCGCAATCCACAGCCCACAATCCACAGCCCATAATCCACAATCCACAGTCCACAATCCACAGTCCACAATTCAAAATCCACAGTCAACAATCCACAATCCGCAATCCACAATCCATAATCCACAATCCACAGCCCACAATCCACAGCCCACTATCCACAATCCACAGCCCACAATCCACAGCCCACAATCCACAATCCACAATTCACAGCCCATAATCCACAATCCACAGTCCACAATCCACAGTCAACAATCCACAGTCCACAATCCAAAATCCACAGTCCACAATCCACAATGCACAATCCGCAGTCCACAATCCAAAATCCACAATGCACAGTCCACAATCCAGAATCCACAGTCCACAATCCACAGCCCACAATCCGCAGCCCACAATCAACAATCCTCAGTCCACATTCCACAATCCACAATCCACAGCCCACAATCCACAATCCACAGCCCTCAATCCACAGCCCACAATCCACAGTCCACAATCCACAATCCAGAGCCAACAATCCACAGCCCAAAATCCACAATCCACAGTCCACAATCCACAATCCAAAATCCATAATCCCCAATCCCCAATCAACAGTCCAATATCCACAATCCAATATCCACAATCCACTGTCCACAGTCCACAGTCCACAAACCACAATCCAAAATCCACTGTCCACATTCCACATTCCACGGCCCACAATCCACAATCCACATTCCACAATCCAGAGCCCACAATCCACAGTCCACAATCCACAACCCACAGCCCACAATCCACAGTCCACAATCCACAGCCCACAATCCACAATCCACAGCCCAAAATCCACAATCCACAGTCCAAAATCCACAATCCACAGCCCACAATCCACAGCCCACAATCCACAATCCACAGCCCGCAATCCAAAATTCATAGTCCACAATCCAAAGCCCACAATCCACAATCCACAATCCATAATCCACAATCCCCAATCCAAAATCCACTGTCCACATTCCACAATCCACGGCCCACAATCCATAATCCACAATCCACATTCCACGATCCACAATCCAGTGCCCACAATCCACAGTCCACAATCCACAATCCACAGCTCACAATCCACAGGCCGCAATCCACAATCCACAATCCATAGTCCACAATCCACAGCCCAAAATCCACAGCCCATAATCCACAGTCCACAATCCACAGTCCACATTCCACAATCTACAATCCACAATCCATAGTCCACAATCCACAGCCCACATTCCACAGCCCTTCAATCCACAATCCACAATCCACAGTCCACAGTCCACATTCCACAATCCACAGTTCACAATCCACAATCCACTATCCACAGTCCACAATCCAGAGTCCACTGTCCACAATCCATAATCCACAATCCACAGTCCACAATCCACAATCCACAGTCCACAGCCCACAATCCACCATGCACAGTCCACAATCCACAATCCACAGTCCACAATGCACAATCCACAATCCACAGTCCACAATCCACAACCCACAGCCCACAATCCACGCCCTACAATCCACAGTCCAAAATGCACAATCCACAATCCACAATCCACAGTCCACAATCCACAGCCCAAAATCCACAATCCACAGCCCACAATCCACAGCCGACAATCCACAATCCACCGCCCACAATCCACAATCCACAATCCACAATCCATAGTCCACAATCCGCAGTCCACAATCCACAATCCACAATCAACAATCCACAGTCCACAATGCACTATCCACAATCCACACTCCACAGTCCACAATCCACAGTCCACAATCTACATTCCACAATCCACACTCCATATTACACAGTACACAATCCGCAGCCCACAATCTACAGTCCACAATGCACAATCCACAATCCACAACCCACAGTCTACAATCCACAATCTACAATCCACGATTCACAGTCCACAATCCACAGTCCAGAGTCCACAGTCCACAATCCACAATCCACAGTCCACAATCCACAATCCACAGCCCACAATCCACAATCCACAGTCCACAATCCACAATTCACAGTCCACAATCCACAATCCACAATCCACAGTCCACAATCCACAATCCACAGTCCACAATCCACAATCCACAGTCCACAATCCACAATCCACAGCCCACAATCCACAGTCCATAGTCCACCATCCACAATCCACAATCCACAATCCACAGTCCACAATCCACAATCCACAGTCCACAATCCACAATCCACAGTCCACAATCCACAATTCACAGTCCACAATCCACAATCCACAGTCCACAATCCACAATCCACAGTCCACAATCCACAATCCACAGTCCACAATCCACAGCCCACAGCCGACAATCCACAATCCACAGCCGACAATCCACAATCCACAGTCCACAATGCACAATCCACAATCCACAGTCCACAATCCACAACCCACAGCCCACAATCCACGCCCTACAATCCACAGTCCAAAATGCACAATCCACAATCCACAATCCACAGTCCACAATCCACAGCCCAAAATCCACAATCCACAGCCCACAATCCACAGCCGACAATCCACAATCCACCGCCCACAATCCACAATCCACAATCCACAATCCATAGTCCACAATCCGCAGTCCACAATCCACAATCCACAATCAACAATCCACAGTCCACAATGCACTATCCACAATCCACACTCCACAGTCCACAATCCACAGTCCACAATCTACATTCCACAATCCACACTCCATATTACACAGTACACAATCCGCAGCCCACAATCTACAGTCCACAATGCACAATCCACAATCCACAACCCACAGTCTACAATCCACAATCTACAATCCACGATTCACAGTCCACAATCCACAGTCCAGAGTCCACAGTCCACAATCCACAATCCACAGTCCACAATCCACAATCCACAGCCCACAATCCACAATCCACAGTCCACAATCCACAATTCACAGTCCACAATCCACAATCCACAATCCACAGTCCACAATCCACAATCCACAGTCCACAATCCACAATCCACAGTCCACAATCCACAATCCACAGCCCACAATCCACAGTCCATAGTCCACCATCCACAATCCACAATCCACAATCCACAGTCCACAATCCACAATCCACAGTCCACAATCCACAATCCACAGTCCACAATCCACAATTCACAGTCCACAATCCACAATCCACAGTCCACAATCCACAATCCACAGTCCACAATCCACAATCCACAGTCCACAATCCACAGCCCACAGCCGACAATCCACAATCCACAGCCGACAATCCACAATCCACAGTCCACAATGCACAATCCACAATCCACAGTCCACAATCCACAACCCACAGCCCACAATCCACGCCCTACAATCCACAGTCCAAAATGCACAATCCACAATCCACAATCCACAGTCCACAATCCACAGCCCAAAATCCACAATCCACAGCCCACAATCCACAGCCGACAATCCACAATCCACCGCCCACAATCCACAATCCACAATCCACAATCCATAGTCCACAATCCGCAGTCCACAATCCACAATCCACAATCAACAATCCACAGTCCACAATGCACTATCCACAATCCACACTCCACAGTCCACAATCCACAGTCCACAATCTACATTCCACAATCCACACTCCATATTACACAGTACACAATCCGCAGCCCACAATCTACAGTCCACAATGCACAATCCACAATCCACAACCCACAGTCTACAATCCACAATCTACAATCCACGATTCACAGTCCACAATCCACAGTCCAGAGTCCACAGTCCACAATCCACAATCCACAGTCCACAATCCACAATCCACAGCCCACAATCCACAATCCACAGTCCACAATCCACAATTCACAGTCCACAATCCACAATCCACAATCCACAGTCCACAATCCACAATCCACAGTCCACAATCCACAATCCACAGTCCACAATCCACAATCCACAGCCCACAATCCACAGTCCATAGTCCACCATCCACAATCCACAATCCACAATCCACAGTCCACAATCCACAATCCACAGTCCACAATCCACAATCCACAGTCCACAATCCACAATTCACAGTCCACAATCCACAATCCACAGTCCACAATCCACAATCCACAGTCCACAATCCACAATCCACAGTCCACAATCCACAGCCCACAGCCGACAATCCACAATCCACAGCCGACAATCCACAATCCACCGCCCACAATGCACAATCCACAATCCACAGTCCACAATCCACAATCCACAGCCGACAATCCACAATCCACCACCCACAATCCACAATACACAATCCACAGTCCACAATCCACAATCCACAGCCGACATTCCACAATCCACCGCCCACAATCCACAATCCACAGTCCACAATCCACAATCCACAGCTGACAATCCACAATCCACCACCCACAATCCACAATCCACAGTCCACATTCCACAATCCACAGCCGACAATCCACAATCCACCGCCCACAATGCACAATCCACAGTCCACAATACACAATCCACAATCCACAATCCGCAGTCTACAATCCACAATCCACAGCCGACAATCCACAATCCACCGCCCACAATCCACAATCCGCAATCCATAGTCCACAATCCACAGTCCACAATCCACAGTCCACAATGCACAATCCACAATCCACAGTCCACAATCCACAGTCCACAATCCACAGTCCACAGTCCACAATCCACAATCCACAGCCCACAGTCCACAATCCACAGTCCACAGTCCACAATCCACAGCCCACAATCCACAATCCACAGTCCACAATCCACAACCCACAATGTACAAACCATAATCCACAATCCACCGTGCACAGCCCACAATCCACAATGTACAATCCACAGCCCACAATCCACAGCCCATTATCCACAATCCACAGCTTACAATCCACAGTCCACAATGCACAATCCACACTCCACATTACACAGTCCACAATCCACAGCCCACAATCCACAATCCATAATCCACAATCCACAGTCCACAAGCCACAATCCACAATCCACAGTCCATAATCCACAATCCACAGTCCACAATCCACAGCCCACAATCCACAATCCACAGTCCATAATCCACAATCCACAGCCCACAATCCACAATCCACAGCCCACAATCCACAATCCACCGCCCACAATCCACAATCCACAGCCCACAGTCCACATTCCACAATCCACAATCCACAGCCCACAATCCACCGTCCACAGCCCACAATCCACAATCCACAATCCAAAGACCAGAACCCACAATCCACAGCCCACAGCCCACAGCCCACAATCCGCAACTCACAATCCACAATCCACAGTCCACAATCCGCAGCCCAGAGTCCACCATACACAGCACGCAACCCCTAACCTGCAACCCACAGCCCAGAGCCGACAGCTCACGAGCCACATCCCAAAGCTCACTGCTCACTGTTCATAGCTCACGGTTAAATGAGGCTTGAACTAAATATGGTTCAGGCCTCCTGCCCTGGTTTTGGAGGGCAGAAACACCGTGCCACCGATTTTGTGCCCATTTCAGACGGAAGTCAAAGATTACCACAACTTGTCAAACTGCACACCATGAAAATGAGTTATCTTGTTGCTGGCAGTGTAAAGGTTAATCATAGCCAGAATGGATTACTCCATAGTTACTAAAGCAGCAATCAAACCAACCATTAGGGGATCAATCTGATTAAAAGAATTCAACCCACAATGTTCCACATATTGTAAAGCAATAAATCCCATTCTGTTAGACAAATATTTTGTTACAAACCTAGCGGAGTAGAGTTTCCGCTTTGGGTGCAATCAGTAATCTGGGCACAAATTGCGCCCAAAACTGAGCTAGTTTTGAGAAGTATTTTTTTCTCAAGTTTCTGCTCAAACTCATTTGCATATCGGGAAACATAAAATCTGCCATGAACCAGTACAATCGGGCAGCATTTTAGAATGTAATTTAAAAAGGTATATTTTTGCTTTGAAAAATATTCCTTGATCTATTTAAGTTTGGTAATTTGGTGCAGTTTGATTAATGCAGCTGAAAATGGGGTTATCACAAAAATTAGCAATTTAATCAGTGTCTAGTCCACATCCTGTGAGTGACCCGAGTTTAAATTACTGAAAATGACTTTAAAAAACTCTACAGATCCATTTGCTGTTATATTGGTGTAAAGTAGTCAGTTTCTTAGTAAATTAAAAAAACATTATATTTCAAAGCTTTTAAAACATGCCGATTAGTGTCCTTGCACCTAAAAAAAGATGAATTTTTGGAGCCTCCTTGAAGGCCTGCAGTCCAACGCAATTAGTGGAAACTTCCAACGCTGATTGGTGAACCCTGGGGACGTGGCCAGATTTGTGGGCGGGGCCTGCTTCTGGCGTGATGTTTTTTAAACTAGCGCAAAAGATCGAGGAAACTCAAATTGCGCTGCATGTAATTTGCATTTAAAATTCTGCAATCTTTTGCACTCGTTTGGCCGAGTTCAGGCGAATTGCGCCAAAAAAAGTGCAACCTAGCGGAAGCTCCAGGCCACCATATTTATTCTGCTTTATATTAATTTATAGAACGACTGTGATTCATTGGGGTTGATTTTCCCGCAGGTGCGGGGAATTGTCGGGTTCCCCGAATGTCAGGGTTCCCACACGAATCTAAATGGGTCTGCCACATCGATGCAATTTTCCCTCAATTGGCCAATTCATTTCCAGCGAGTAGGAACCCTTGCTAATCCAGTCAGAAAGCCCCACAGTATGATGTCATCATTTGTGGTGCTTTCAAGGTCCACAGCAAGCACTGCATCCTCTGAAGGCTTCCAAACGAACCATACAGGATGGCAGATGAGCCTGCAGCAGCTGTGGCCAGTGTCAGACCCCGAGCTGCCTCCAAATTCGACGAGGCTTCACTGCAGGCATTATTGGATGGGGTTAGGGCCCACAGGGAGGTCCTCTTCCCTAGGTCAGGGAGGAAGAGGCCTCCCACTGAGACCAAGGCTGCATGGATGCAGGTGTCAGCAGATGTCAACTCGCTGGGAGTCACCAGAAGAATCTTGGCATTACATCTCTAACTCCTTCCTTTACTCCCCCACAGTACCATCCAGAGTCCCCGTCCCCACTGTGGAGGAGGAAGAGGCTGTACAGCCAGACTCCTCAGAGGAAGCTCCAACCTCTGAGGGCGCAGCATCAGCAGAAGTAAGCACACCCAGCACCAGCGCAGACACTCACACCTCGGGGGGACCTTCGGGACATAGAGTAGTGTTGTCACCTGGTGTTTCACAGCTCACAAGTGAGCATCAGCAGATTGTGGAGAAAGGGACAGCAGTGGAGAGTCCTCGTCGGAGGGCGCAGGACTCTGCCAGCTCAGCTCAGCTGCATGTCGACCCTCTGCCTCTGGGTCCATCCGCAAGAGAAGAGGTGATGGATCTCCATGCACAGATGCAGGAGTCTCTGGCAGGTTTTGTCTCCAGGGTCGCTGCGAGTGTGGAGCGAATGGAGGAGTCCATAGCGAAGATGAACTGAGCCTTTGCGTAGTCATTGGTGCATGAACGCATCACCATGGAAAGGTTGGCACCCTCCATGGAGGAGATAAGTCACCAGGGTATGGAAAACATGGTGAGTGCTCATAATAGAATGACATCTCTTGAGGAGCGATGGGCATTCATTGAACAGAGAAACCAGACCTTCATGGAAGTCCTTCTGAGTAGGACTGCCAGTGCAGATACGGGTCCCCATGGCCCCGTGATGCGCAGCAAGGTGCTCTCAAGCCACATCCAAGTGCTGGCCCCTTCTGGCCTGTGCAGCTTCAGGTGAGTGAGCAGCAGCCTGGCGCTCCTGCTGATGATGCAGCTGTTCCTGGTTCTGCTGCTGACGCCTCTGCTGCTGGAGATCCTCTAATGGCATGAAGGGAAGGGAAAAAAGGCCTCCCATATGTTGTGTATGTACCTTTAGGAGAATAACTGGTCTCAGACTGCAGTACCGGCAGTGACCACCCCTGTGTAAAAGGCGCTAGTAAGCCTCTGTAGTTTCAGTTTCCCGATTGACTCCTTTCAGTAAAGACTTGTTTTGTTCAACTCCTGCTGTCCGTGTCTCAATCATACATGGACATAATACTGGCGACGAGCAGATACGAACTTACCTATAGTCTGCACCACCTCCTGGGATCCATTCCTGCAGCGAAGTAAGCAGAGGTCGAGGCCAGAAGGAAGAAAGAAGCAGTAGAAATGGGCGTCGACCGTGGGCATCCACCCCTGTGTTAGCGGAGTTGAAGATTGCTGGAGAAGCTGTCGAAAGCGGGGCCTGGTTCCTGTCGACGGTGCTTCAGCTAATCGGGCTGGTACAAGGTAGTACACTGATCCTTCCTGGGCTGCGGCGGTCGTGAACTCGAGCGGGTGGCTTGCAACGGGGCCGAGCAGCGTTGTCGGGAAGAGGAGAGAGAGAGGGTGGAGCACACAGGGCGCGGCCGGTGCTACGAAGCCGGGCTGCGTATAGACCCGAGAAGAGGGAGGCAAGAGTCCCACAGGGTTGTTCCACGACGGGAAAATAATTAAAAAAAGAAATATTAAACGCACAGGAAACCGCGAGGAGCTGCAGGTTGCAACGGAAACTGCGGAAAGCAACGCTAGCAACAGCGGGGAAGAAGGCAAAGCGCGGGAGGCGCCATCTTAATCAGCGGGGAAGAAGGCAAAGCGCGGGAGGCGCCATTTTGTTAAATCGGGGAAGAAGGCAAAGCGCCATTTTAGACTTTCAAGATGCCGAAGACTGGCTGTATCACTGCCTTTGATAATATAATAGAGGACTGGACCACGTATGTGGAAAGAGTCGAGGTATATTGCGAGGCAAACGAAATAGCCGATGAGAAAAAGGCATCGGTATTGCTAATCCTAATGGGCGCTAGAACGTACGGCCTATTGCGGGACCTGATTACTCCAGCCAAACCGAAGGTGAAGAGTTTTAACGAAATTGTTGCTGTCCTACAGGAACACCTAAACCCTGCAGATAGCAGAAAGATTTAAATTCCACAGGAGAACTCAGCATAAAGATGAGAGCAATGCTGAGTACCTTACGGAACTACGCAAGCTATCAAAGCACTGCCAGTTCGGAGCAGGACTGGCAGATACACTACGGCACAAATTTGTCTGTGGACTCCTGAGTGAAGGAACACAGAAGAAGTTACTCTCAGAGAAAGAGCTGACGCTAGATAAGGCTTTCAGCGTGGCAGTATCGTACAAAGCAGCAGCCAGGGGAGCTGCGGAAATTCAACAAAAGCCACAGGAATACGGCACCCATGAAATGACACGGGGATTTGCAAAATGTTATCGCTGCGGCAGAACTAACCATGACCAGAAGGACTGCTGGTCCAAGGACAAAATATGCAGGCAATGCGGAAAAATGGGACACATTGCACGAGTTTGCAGGTCTGGGAAGAAGACCAGCGACAACAAAAAGGCTACTAAGGAACCGTACAAGAAAGTACAAAAGATGATGGACAGTAGTTCCGAAGACCAGATGAGCGATAGTGAATCCGGGAACAGGAGACTAAGCTGTCTCAAACTTCACAATGTAATCGCAAAAGAGGATCAGCGAACCATTTGGGTCACCATCACGATAGCAGGGTCCCAAGTTAAAATGGAATTGGATAAAGGATCAGCGCTAACCGTCATGAATCGACGAGACTACGAGCGGCTATTCTCACACATACCCTTGAGAGAGATATCCATCGTCTTGACGATGTATACGGGGCAAAAAGTATACCCCAGAGGAAAAATAAGGGTGCCTGTCGAATACAACGGCAAGAAAATACGGAAATTGTATCTCTACATACTGCAAAATGGTGGACCACCGTTATTGGGACGTGAATGGATCAGGAAGATAAGCTTAGATTGGCACTCCATTCATGCAATGACGGTGGACGGTAAAAAAGATGAAGACGTCACTCCTGGATGATTGTCAACAATCTTAGCTAACGCCAAAGAGGTATTTTAACAAGAACTGGGCACTCTTAAAGGCGTAACCGTCTCGATAAAAATAGAAGAGAATGCAATTCCCAAGTTTTTCAAAGCAAGACCGGTACCATATGCAATTCGCCCAGCCGTCGAGGCAGAACTGGAGAATCTGGAGAAGGCAGGCGTGTTGTCTAAGGTCGACTGGAGCGAGTGGGCGACACCCACCGTTCCTGTCATGAAGAAAACGTTAAGCAATAAGTCTGAGGAGCCAAGGAAGGTTCGCATCTGTGGGGATTTCAAGGTGATGGTGAACCCAGTCCTTCACACAGTACAATATCCTCTTCCAAGGAGAGAAGGCATCTTCGCCTCACTGTCTGGAGGGAAGCGTTTTACAAAAATTGAGCTAGCACAAGCATATTTGCAGATGGAGGTTGAAGAATCCTCTAGGAAGTATCTCACAATAAACACTCACAAAGGTCTTTACCAGTATCATCGATTGGTATTCGGAGTAGCATCGGCTCCGGCGATATGGCAAAGAGCGATGGAACAAGTCCTGCAAGGGATTCCGGGGACTCAGTGTTACTTGGACGACATCCTTGTGACAGGTGAAGATGACAGTGAACACCTTATCAACCTAGACCAGGTGCTCACTAGACTACGGGAACATGGGCTACGAGCCAACCGCCCCAAGTGCGAGTTTTTTTAAGAAACAGATATCGTATTGTGGCCACGTGATTGATGAAGAGGGGTTACATAAGTCCCCTGACAAAATTGAAGCAGTTGGTAAGGCTCCAGCACCTGAAAATGTGTCGCAACTGAGGTCATTCCTCGGATTGGTGAATTACTACCATAAGTTTTTGCCGAATTTGTCGACAATCCTGCACCCACTGAACACCCTGCTACGAACGGGAGTAGCATGGAAATGGAGCAATGACTGTAAGCGGGCCTTTCAGAAGAGTAAGGACTTAATCACTTCAAGAGAAGTATTGGCTCACTACAACCCAGCACTGCCGATCAGACTGGCGTGTGATGCGTCTCCCTACGGCATTGGGGCGGTACTGTCACATAAATTCCTTGATGGTTTAGAGAGGCCGATAGCTTTTGCGTCACGCTTGTTAACTTCTGCCGCGCGTAACTACACCCAGATTGACAGAGAGGCCCTCAGCCTAGTGTGGGGGGTGAAGAAGTTCAATCACTACCTGCACGGTCAAAAATTTATTCTACTAACCGATCATCAACCTCTTGTCTCCATTTTCAACCCTCAGAAGGGCGTACCGATAATGACAGCGCAACGGCTGCAGAGGTGGTCCCTTTTCCTAGGGGCACATCAATATGACATCGAGTACAAAGGAACTAAACAGCAGGGGAATGCTGATGGATTGTCACGCCTACCGTTGCCGATGGTGGAAGACGAAGACCTTGCAGTGGATCCAATGGAGTTATTCCATTCGACCATAGTCGAATGTCTCCCTGTGACGAATGCAAACATAGAAATGGAAACACGGAATGACCCGACACTATCACGGGTCTATGATTTAACGGTGAAGGGATGGCCAGCACATGGTGAACCACTGCTGCCAGCATTCTCGCCGAGAAGAGAACAGCTGTCAGTGTGCAGAGGAACCTTGATGTGTGGATCCAGAGTAGTAATTCCACCTAAGTTGACGGATAGAGTGCTCAATGAGCTTCATGAGGGTCATCTGGGTGGGGTAAAAATGAAGAACTTAGCCAGAGCGTTTGTGTGGTGGCCGGGAATCGATAGAGAAATCGAAGAGATGACCAAGAGCTGTGCAGGATGCCAGAAGGTCCAAAACGCCCCACCACAAGCTCCTCTACATCCATGGGAGTGGCCCTCATCTCCATGGCAAAGGGTGCACATTGATTTTGCTGGTCCCTTCATGGACTCAATGTTTTTAATTGCGGTGGATGCACATTCAAAGTGGCCAGAGGTAATAAAAATGTCCTCAACCACCACGGAAAAAACTATCACAGTTTTACGAACCATATTCGCCAGGAATGGGCTGCCTGAATAGATTTGCTCTGACAATGGACCACAGTTTGTGTCTGAAGAGTTCCGGAGGTTCTTAAAGAACAATGGTGTTAAGCATTACACATCTGCCCCATATCATCCAGCCACTAATGGATTGGCCGAGAGGTTTGCTCAAACATTCAAGAAGGCTATCAAGGCAATGTGTAATGAAGATATACCCCTACAACACAAGGTGGACAACTTCTTGTTTGCCTACCGGAATGCGACACATGCGGTTACCAACCAAACTCCAGCCATGATGTTCTTCAATCGAAGACTACGATGCCGCTTGGATTTGGTTAAGCCAAACGTCCGAAGAGATGTGGAGAACAGGCAGTTTCAGAATATGAATGAAAGGCCGACCAGGAGTTTTAAGATAGGTCAACCAGTTTTGGCCCGGGACTACCGCACTGAGAAATGGCAGCCAGGAACAATTTGTACACGGCAAGGACCTCTCATGTATACCGTGGACGTTGGAGAGAGCATTGTAAGACGCCATGCTGACCAGATTCTAGAGTCACTGGAAAACGTCAACTCCACACCACGATCTGATACACCTGGCAATGAAATCGACGTACCAATTGCTGCTACCGCAGAATCGCTGATATTGGAAGCAGATGAACCAAACAACGACATTGATCCCGACTCAACCTTGCCAGAGGAACCTGATACCCCAAAGAGGCGTTATCCAGACAGAATCAGGAAGCCTTCTCAAAGACTGAACTTATAATTGCTTAAACTTAACCAATGTATCTAGCAACCGTAATTGTGATTGTAATTAGTTATCATTTAGTTGTTAAATGAATGTTATGTACTGTTTATCTAAAAGGGGAGGAATTGTTGTGTATGTACCTTTAAGAGAATAACTGGTCTCAGACTGCAGTACCGGCAGTGACCACCCCTGTGTAAAAGGCACTAGTAAGCCTCTGTAGTTTCAGTTTCCCGATTGACTCCTTTCAGCAAAGACTTGTTTTGTTCAACTCCTGCTGTCCGTGTCTCAATCATACACGGACATAATACCATACCTCTGGTAGATGCCTCCATTGAGGAAGCGCTGAGTGAGGGTGCCGAGAGGTGCTTCCCAGGAGCTCACATTGGAGAAGTGTGTGAGGCTCCAACCTTCCACAGCTGTGCCTAAGCCTGGAACAAGTTGCCCCAAGCCTGAAACACAAGGTCCTGCAACCTACAAATGTTGTCTGATTAAACCTCTTCTTTCCTGATTGACCTGCAGCTGATAGTAAGCAAGCCGATATTGTTCACGCCAGGCTTCATCAGCGGGGTTTCCACCAGGCGTGTTTAACGTGGGGAAAGGCTGAAAATAGCAAGGGCCCCTTAAAATGGCATTATAGATGCCAATTATTGGTGATTAGGCTGCCTAAAGACCAGTCCCGCTTGCTGTGGGCGGGACTGATTCAGGTCCGATTGAAACGCCGGGGTGAAAGTCGGACGGGGCGGGGAATCAGGCGGGGGGTTCGCGACCCCCTATTTTTGTGATTTCCACCCCCCCCCACACGCCTGAAACCCTGCCTGATGGCTCCAGGAAAATCGGCCCCATTATCTTTACCAATGATACCATTGCATCTGGCACAAGTCAAACCACCTTTGACATGAATGCAATTAAGTAAGGAAGGCTAAGATAATAAAGGTGGAACCTATGACAGAACATTCCAGAAAGTAAAAGTGAAGGGCACAGTGCTGGCTCTCAGCACTCACTTTTCAATCTTTTTCTAAAATTGGAAATGGTAACTAGTTGTCCAACACTGGGAGTAAACAGGTCTGGGTGCAGAAGAAACAAATAAAAAAACAAATTATTACTTAACATGTATAGAATAGAAAGAGGTTATGTTATGGCATAAGTGTTTGACACATTCGTTTCATATTCCTTCTCCACTATTGTGAAGAAGCCCATTTAATATATATACAAAAAGCCAAAAACTGCAGGTGCTGTAAAACTGAAACAGATACAGAAATTGCTGGAGATACTCAGCAGGTTGGCCAGCCTCCATCAAGAAAACACGAGACAATTGACATTTCAGATATAAACCTTTCCTCAGAACTGGCTCTCGTGTTTTCTCGACAGAGGCTGCTTGACCTGCTGACTGTCTCTGGCGTTTTCTGTATTTGTTCAATTTAAAATATTAATTTGTTAAATGTTTGTACAAGGTGGCTTACAATAATTTTTAAGCTTATACATAACTTAAAAAGTAAATAAATTGATATTTTCGTATAGTAAAAAGAAAAGATTAATGTATAGATAATTTTCCAAAAAGTGTTTGAACTAGAAATTTGGAAGGTGGTGCTTTACAATACAAGGACTCTCTGCAGCCACATCCTCTGCTCTAAGAGGAGCAGTACATGAGCTTGTCCCATTATTCCTGCTTAGCTTTCTATTGTACATAGTATGGAGGAGCGGAGCTCAAGCTGCTAAGCTCACTATACCTAGCCAGCTTGCTTGCTGTGATGTAACGATATCAATTGTATAATTAGTGGAAGGTAGTCTGGAACATTTCATGCCTATTCCAAAATGTGAGGGGCGGGAGCGAGGGTACAACTCCTGACTCATTTGGCCGCGACAGGTGGGCACCGCAGAACATTCACTGCATTAGTGATCATGACAATAATATTGTGAACTTGTTTTATTTTGTGCTTCTTTTAGTTCGATTGGACCAATTGTAGAAGTGTTTGATTAGTGTTGCCCTCCTCAGTTTGAGAGGGCACTCGTGGTGCTTATTTCTGTCCTGGTAACAGTGCCACCCGTTTTGGACCAATTGAAATAGTCCTGACTGTTGTGTCCGTGTATAATAAGACACAGACTGCAGGAGAACGGTACAACAGGTGTTTACTCAACGTGGCTCACACTGGAACTGATCTGTACAGATTACTACTCAGTGCTATATACAGCTGTGGTCACTGCCGGTACTGCAGTATACATGAGCTATAAAAGATAGTTCCCCCCTTAAAGGTATATACATTACAATTCCTCCCCTTTTAGATTAACAGTACCATAACACTCATTTAACAATTAAATATCAAACTAATTACAATTAACACTTTTAACATGCAACATTAGCTGAAAATAGTCTATTTATATATTCAGTCTTTGGGGAGGCTTCCTGATCCTTTCTGGATAGCGCCTTTCCCGAGTGTCTTGCTCTTGGTGCAGAGGCGATTCTGGCCCCCTGTCGTCGGTTGGTTCATCAGCTTCTGATGCTACTGTTTCTGGGGTAGATGCGACCTGTACGTCGGGTTCATCACCAGGTACATATGGGCGAGGCATGGGGTTGACTTGTTCCTGTGACTCTAGGATCTGGCCAGCATGGCGTCTCACGATGCTCTCCCCAATGTCCACTGTGTACATTAGTGGGCCCTGCCGTGTGCATATCGTTCCTGGCTGCCATTTTTCTGTTCGGTAGTCGCGGGCCAAGACTGGTTGCCCTACATTGAAGCTCCTTGTTGGCTTCTCATGGATGTGATGGAATTGCTTACTCTCAACATCTCTTCGTACGTTTGGTCTGAGCAAATCCAGGCGAGATCTTAACCTTCGGTTAAAGAACATCATGGCTGGGGCCTGGTTGGTGACTGCATGTGTCGCATTCCGGTAGGCAAACAGGAAATTGTCCACCTTGTGCTGCAGCGGAATGTTGTCATTGTACATAGCCTTTATTGCATTCTTAAAGGTTTGTACGAACCTCTCAGCCAATCCATTTTTGTGGCTGGATGATACGGGGCGGATGTGTAATGCCTTACCCCATTCTTTTTCAAGAACCTCCGGAACTCTTCGGACACAAACTGTGGTCCGTTGTCGGAGCAAATCTGTTCTGGCAAGCCATTCCTGGCAAAAATGGTCCGTAGGACTGCAATAGTTTTCTCCGTGGTGGTGGAGGACATTTTGATGACCTCAGGCCATTTCAAGTGCGCATCCACGGCTATTAAAAACATTGAGTCCATGAATGGACCAGCAAAATCAATATGCACCCGTTGCCATGGAGATGAGGGCCACTCCCATGGGTGTAGAGGGGCCTGTGGTGGTGCATTTTGGACTTTCTGGCATCCTGAGCAGCTCTTGGTCAGGTCCTCGATTTGTTTATCGATTCCCGGCCACCACACATAAGCCCTGGCTAGGCTTTTCATTTTTACCCCTCCCAGATGACCCTCATGAAGCTCATTGAGCACTCTATCCCTTAACTTGGGTGGAATTACCACTCGGGATCCACACATCAAGGTCCCCCGGCACACTGACAGCTGTTCTCTCCTTGTCGAGAATGCTGGCAACAGTGAGTCGCCATGTGCTGGCCATCCCTTCACCGTCAAATCATATACCTGAGACAGTGTCGGGTCATTTCGGGTTTCCTTTTCGATACAAGCGTTAGTTACCGGTAGGTATTCAACTATAGTCGAATGGAATATTTCGACAGGATCCACTGCTGGTGCTTCCTCCGCAGTAGGCAGTGGCAAGCGTGATAGCCCATTAGCATTTCCATGCTGTTTCATGCCCTTATATTCAATCTCATAGTGGTGCGCCCCTAGAAAAAGTGACCATCTTTGTAGTCATTGCGCAGTCATCACCGGAACGCCCTTCTTCGGATTAAAAATGGAGACAAGAGGCTGGTGATCAGTCAGCAAGGTGAATTTCTGCCCGTGCAGATAGTGATTGAACTTTTTCACTCCCCACACTAGGCTGAGGGCCTTCCTGTCAATCTGGGCGTAGTTACGCTCGGCTGAGTTTAGTGATCGTGACGCAAAGGCTATTGGCCTCTCTGAGCCGTCCGAGAATTTGTGCAACAGCACCGCTCCAATGCCGTAGGGTGACGCATCACATGCCAACCGAATTGGTAATGCTGGGTTGTAATGGGCCAATACCTCTTTCGATGTGATTAGTGTTTTGCTCTTCTGGAAAGCTCGTCTACATTCGTCACTCCACTTCCATGGCACCCCAGTTTGCAGTAGGGTGTTCAGTGGGTGTAGTATTGTAGACAAATTTGGCAAGAACTTATGGTAGTAGTTTACCAGCCCGAGGAACGACCTCAGTTGTGACACATTTTCCGGTGCTGGAGCCTTGACTACTGCCTCAATCTTCTCTGGGGACTTATGTAACCCCTCTTTATCGATAACGTGGCCACAATACGAGATCTGTTTTCTAAAAAACTCGCATTTGGGGCGGTTAGCTCGGAGCCCATATTCCTGCAATCTAGTGAGCACCTGCTCCAGGTTGGCAAGGTGATCACTGTCATTTTCGCCCGTGACCAGGATGTCGTCCAAATAGCACTGGGTCCCCGGGATCCCTTGCAGGACTTGTTCCATTGCCCTCTGCCAAATAGCCGGAGCTGATGCTACCCCGAATACCAGCCAGTTGTATTGGTAGAGACCTTTATGGGTGTTGATTGTGAGGTTTTTTTTGATGCTTCTTCTGCCTCCATTTCTAGATACGCCTGGGCCAGATCAATCTTAGTGAAGCGTTTCCCTCCAGATAGCGAGGCGAAAATATCTTCAATCCGCGGAAGTGGATATTGTACGGTGTGAAGGACCGGGTTCACTGTTACCTTAAAGTCCCCACAGATGCGAACCTTCCTTGGTTCCCCAGGCGTGCTGCTCAACGACTTTTTCATCACAGGGACGATGGGTGTAGCCCACTCGCTCCAGTCTACCTTGGACAGTACACCTGAATGTTCCAGACTCTCCAGCTCTGCTTCGACGGATGGGCGGATCGCATAAGGTACCGGTCTGGCCTTAAAAAATTTTGGGCTTGCGTTTTCTTCAATTTTAATTGTCGCTGTCATGCCTTTTAGTGTTCTGAGTCCTTGCTGGAACATCTCTTTCGCGTCAGTTAGGATCTTTGACAGTCGTTCAGGTGTGACGTCATCATCCTTTTTGTCAGCCACAGTCAGTGCCTGTATGGAATGCCAATCCAGTTGTATTTTCCGGATCCATTCACGTCCCAGTAATGGTGGTCCTCCATCTTGCAATACATACAGGTCTAGTTTTGGTGTTTCCTTACCGTTATATATAACGGTCACCCTTATTTTTCCTTTGGGGTAGATGTTTTGCCCCGTGTACGTCTTCAAAATAATGTTTGTGTCTCTCAAGGGTATGTGTGAGAATAGCCGCTCATAGTCCCGTCGGTTTATGACTGTTAGGGCTGATCCTGTGTCCAATTCCATCTTTACCTGGACTCCTGCTATCTTGAGAGTGACCCAAATGGTTCGGTGATCCTCCGTTGTGATCACTTTATGTAGTTTCAGACAACTCAGTTCCCTGCTTTCAGAGTCGTTATCACTCTTATGTTCATCTGAACTATTCTCCGTCATCTTATGTACCTTCTTGTACTTTCCTTTGGTAGGTTTCTTATTGCTGGTTTTCTTTCCCGACCTGCAGACTCGTGCTATGTGTCCTACTTTTCCACACTGTCTGCACACTTTGTCTTTGAACCAGCAATCATTCTGGTCGTGTGTTGTTCTGCCGCAGCGATAGCACTTCTCTGTTCCATATGACATTTCGTTTGTGCCATATTTTTGCGGTCTCTGTTGTATCTCTGCAGCGCCCCGTGCTGCTGCTTCATATGATACCGCAATGCTGAAAGCCTTTTCCAGTGTAAGGTCCTTTTCAGATAAAAGCCGTTTCTGGGTTCCTTCACTTTGAAGCCCACACACAAACTTGTCCCTTAAGGTATCTGCCAGTCCCGCTCCAAACTGGCAGTGTTTTGATAGTTTGCGCAGTTCTGTTAAATAATCAGCATTGCTTTCATCCTTATGCTGGTTCCGTTTGTGAAACTTGAATGTTCCTGTAGTATCGTTACTATGTCTTCAAAACTCTTTTCCATTGGCTTCGTTGGGGTTACTAGATTTCGTAATAAACCATACGTCTTTGCACCCATTAAATTTAACAATACCGACGCTTTCTTGTCATCTGACACCTCATTTGCCTTGCAGTATACCTCTATTCGTTCGACATATGTAGTCCAATCTTCGACTTCATTGTCAAATGCGGTGATACTGCCACTCTTCGGCATTTTGGGTGTGGTTTAAAATGGCGTCTCCCAATGGCTTAAAATGGCATCTCCCGCGCTTTCCTTCCTCCCCCGCTGCTGCCAACGCTGCTCCCAGCGGTTCTCGTGGCAATGGCGGCGCCCTGTAGGTTTCGCGCGCTTCTCCTGCGCTGCTGCCAACGCCGCTCTCGGCGGTCCTCATGGCAATGGCGTCGCCTCGCGGGTTTCTGTGCGTCTCTCTCTCCCTCTCTTCAACGCTGCTCGGCCCCTGAACACCGGCTGCACCCTGTGCACTCTGCCCTCTCTCTCTCTCCCCCGTCGACGCTGCTCGGCCCTTTGCTGTGCCGCTCGGTCGGGCTCTAGCCCGCCGCTGTCCAGGAAGGGTCTGCGCACTACCTGTTGCCAGCCCGCTTCGCTGGACCACCTCGACTGGAAAGCCAAGCCTGGCTCTCGACAGCCTCCCCCGCAATTCTCGAGTCTCTGCTGGATGACTGGGCAGTTGCCCGTGGTCGACGCCCGAGTCTCTGGCCTTGACCTCCAATCCACTGAACTCCAGGAACGAATCCCCGGGAGGTGATGCAGAGTTGCAGGTAGGTTCGAACTTGCCTTGTCACCAATGTTGTGTCTGTGTATAATAAGACACAGACTGCAGGAGAACGGTACAACAGGTGTTTACTCAACGTGGCTCACACTGGAACTGATCTGTACAGATTACTACTCACTGCTATATACAGGTGTGGTCACTGCCAGTACTGCAGTATGCATGAGCTGTAAAAGATAGTTCCCCCCTTAAAGGTATATACATTACACTGACCCATTCGGCTGAAGTGCCTGTCGGTAACAAAAGAATACATCTCCGCCCAATGGGGGGGATTGGTACTGCATGTTGGCACCTTGAATAAAGCACACTGGGGCAGACTTCCTGTTCCTGCGCCTGGGCATATTGGATCACCTAGGTGCAACAATTGGGGGGAGGGGAAGAGCAGATATTCATAAGGGAGCTTGCCCAAATTTCCATCCACTTAAATCAATGAATGGAAAATTGGCAAGCTTCCTTACAGGTGTGCGATCCCTCCTCCCCTCCCCTCACCCCCCGCCCACCCAATTTGCCTCAGTTGCTGCATCGAGGTGGTGACCCATGAGGATCATGCTGCAAGTGAGGTTTAGGGGCGTGGGGACATTTTAGAAACAGGATAAGGTGTTTTGGATCAACAAGCCTGCTCTTTCTTAGCTGATCTAAATATCCTGGCTTCTCACCACACCCCTCTCAATCTCTCAAGCTGCTCTGTCCCCAGAAACAACCTGGTCATTGCTTTAATCCATTGATTCTATTTATTTTAATGCATTCCTTGGCACTCTATTCCATATGTCAATTAAATTTTATGCAATTTTGGCTGAATTCCCTATTTACACCCAATTTACACATTTTGCATTATGTAACTTAGTGCTTTTATGTTTTTATGCACGCTCGTATTCTCCCACCATCTTTCATAACTCTCCTTCATTGTCACTGAATTCTTCTTGTCTGCTTTTCTAAGATCTCATGTCATAAATTGGGCCTCAAATGGACAATTGCTAAGAATCATCAAAGAATTTATGAACTGGTGAGAATGTTGAAGCTTCGTCTCAACAATTCCATGCTTCTCACTATTCGTCAGGTTTACTGAACAGTCAGAACAGAGGAGCGATTACCACAGGTTAGCACACTAACTAGCTAGAAGCGAGCTTCCTGACCCCTGTGAGAAATTAACTTTTTCCCAAAGAGATGTGCTGAGTGGCAACAGTAAGTTTACATAACCTGGCAGTTGATGTGACAAGTGGAGACAGGTAGGCTCAGCTGTGGCTGATGACTTACTGCTTCCCAAAATTGTAAACTTCGAGAATAATTAATATTTCTTATTGGGCAAGGTGTTGTTTTGATGGGGATGTGGTATCACCCAAACCAATATATGAAGATTCTCTTAAATAAAATTATATCTGGTAATTGGATTTCCCAATACTAATGCCCAAGCACTGATCCTTGTGGCATCCCACTAGATACAGCCTGCCAACTGGAAAATGACTCGTTTACCCCTACTCTCTGTTCACTCTCTGTTAACCAATCCTCTAACCATGCTAATATATCGCCCCCAACCCCATGAGCCCTTATCTTGCGTAACAACCTTTTATGTGGCACCTTATCGAATTACCTTTTGGAAATCCAAATACACTACACCCACTGGTTCCCCATTATCTACCCTGCTAGTTGCATCCTCAAAAAACTCTAATAAATTTGTTAAACACGATTTCCCTTTCATAAAACCATGTTGACTCTGCCTAATCATGTTATGATTTTCTAAGTGCCCTGTTACCACTTCCTTAACAATGGATTCCAGCATTTTCCTGATGACTAATGTCAGGCTAACTGGCCTGTAGTTCCCTGTTTTCTCTCACTCCTTTCTTACGAGTACGACTGATATTTTATTACATGATGCTCAAGCTTCCAATTTTATAAAATGCAATGAACAGTTTTTTAAGTGTCTGAAGTATAGAATTAGCACTATCACTTATCTCAGAAACAGCCGGGGTTTCGACCCGAAACGTCAACTCAAATTTCTCTCCATGGATGTTGCCTGACCTGCTGAGTTTTTCCAGCATTTCCTGTTGTTATGATGGAAAAAGTTCTGCTGCTTTCTTCATTTTTGATATCATGGATGTCAGTGTGTGAGGTCTGCCTCTGTGAGCCTGGCAGTTTTTCGTAAGCTTTTGCTGAGCTGAATCCCTGACATCATGCCAGGTTCTTTTTTATGATAATGTGTTCAATTGCTTAACAATGTCTTCCCAGACTGGGGCTCTGTTCTTGGGGATTTGTGGTGGCACAAAGATGGAGCCCCACCACCTCAAGCTTCCTCTACGTTTCTGACCTGCTGTTCCTCAAGCCCTGTTTTCTCGGTTCCTTTAAGTAAAAGTGCCATTTTGTTAAATATTATCATAAGTTCTGTTGTACAAAACTTATAATGGCCACTGGCCTCATTAAGCTATTTAAAACAAAATTTTAAAACCATTTGATGGTGCAATTTGCTGTCAGAGGTAAATTACCGAATGAAAAAATAAGCAGAACATGGTTTATTAATAATTGCCACATATGCCTCCAACATAGGAACATAGGAACACCCTCACAGTTCACCACCAGTTGTGGGATATGGTAGCATAGTGATTATGTTACTGGACTAGTAATCAAGTAAGCCTAGACTAATGATTTGGAGACATGTATTTCCAATCCCACCACAGCAGCTGGGGAATTTAAATTCAGTTAATTAAATAAATCTGTTCATTAAATAATATGAATAATGGTGGCCATGAGACTACTGGATTGTTGTATAAACTCATCTGGTTCACTAATGCCCTTTAGAGAAGGAAATCTGCTGTCCTTACATGGTCTGGTCTATATGTGACTCCAGCAATGTGGTTGACTCTTAACTGCCCACCACCTTCTCAAGGGCAATTAGGGACAGGTAATAAATGCTGGCCTTGCCAGTGATGCACACATCCTGTAAAAGAATTTTTATTTAAATGTCGATTAATGTTTTCTACCTTAGCATGCTTCCTCCGTTCGGATAACTTTTTTTCTCATGTTTTCATGAACAATGCACAGAGGAGGCATCATTGACATGATTGGCTGCCTCCTGCAATGTTTACTGTAAAATTCCTCTGGCCACTTCTTCCAATAAGACCTCTAGGCTCTCTACACTACTGGACATTTCTGAAAGCTCTTCTAGCCATTTTGGCCATGAAGTCAGCCTGTAAAAAAAAAGCCTCCCTTTAAGAGCAAATACACTCCCAATTCCGCACCCCTACGGGTGCAATTACATTCCTTGCTCATGCAAGGAGATTATTGAAATTATACAAATGACCCGACTCCACGAATGTGTTGGGCTCAAGCTGCCATTCTTGTAGCACAGATACACCGCAAGCGTCGGGAGCGCAAGCTTTTTTTTGTCCCAACCACAGCCCTATTGTTGCAACTTTCTCTGCTCCAAATGCACAGCAACTTGAAGCCTAGTCCCAGGTGTACGCCCTGCAAAGTTTCAGGCACGGACAGAATAAACAAGCAAGGAAAATCAGTGGCTGAGTCAGCAGCAACTGCACAATTTTGCCCCATATTTCCACATTGCTTTCGGTGTACTTCAGTTGTAAAATTGGGGTATTGTAGGAATTGACGAATTCCTAACCAATAACTGAGGTCGACTCAGGAGATCAATCAAACAGGTCTTTAATGTAAGACTAAACGAGTTCAAACAGTTTGTTGAGATCGATACAGGAGAGCCACGAAAACAGGTCTTAACAAGATGGAGATTCCACGAGGACTGCCCGGACAGTCACGTGGTTTGCGACGTGACGTCATCACGTTTGCCCGCGTTTTCCCGCGCTCTTAAAGGGGCCACGCCCCGTACATACAAACACTATATACAAAACACAGTAATGTCTAACACAATGGTACAGGCTTAGGCTGGTGTTAGAACATCGTTAAAGGCAATTATATACAGTTGCCCAGATTCATTCAGTGGCTCTGCCACATGCGACCCCCCAGAATTCGCTTTAACGGACAAAGTCAAATGGTGAAGGGGTCTGATGAGCCTGTCAGAACGACTCCTGTACTCCTGAGGCGGAGGCCGTTGGGCGGCTGGCGGTCTGGCGGGTGGTTGCACTTGGTCTGCTGTAATGGCGATGGGTGGCCGACCTCGTCTCGGCGGTTGTGCTGTCTCGACGGGGCGGTCAAGGGCCAGATGTGCTGGCTTTAAGCGATCGACCGAAATGTGGTCCGGTTTACCACCGACATCTGCCGTGAAGGTTTTGTCCCCTGCCTCCAACATGCGGAAGGGACCAGTATATGGGGCCTTGAGTGGATCCCTATGAGCATCATGGCGAATAAAGACGTATTCAGCCTTGTGAAGCTCCGGGGGAATGTGCAAACTCTGCAGCCCATGGTGCGAAGTGGGCACCGGTGCGAAGCATCTGGCCGCCTCCTGGTGACTAGTAAGCTGGTCAAACGCGGACCATGGCTTCATCGAAGCTGGCAGGAAATCTCCCGGGACTCGCAGCGGCTGACCGTACACCAGCTCCGCTGATGAAGAGCGAAGGTCTTCTTTGGGGGCCGTGTGAAGGCCCAACAGGACCCACGGTAGCTTGTCTGCACATTCAGCGTCCTGGAGGCTGGCCCTCAGGGTGGCTTTCAGTGATCGGTGGAAACGTTCACAGAGGCCATTCACCTGTGGGTGGTAGGCTGTGGTGCGATGTAATTTGACACCGAGTCCTTGGGCCACTGCATTCCAGAGTTCAGAGGAAAACTGCGGTCCTCTGTCGGAAGAAATACCTGTGGGCACTCCAAAACGGGTGACCCAGGTGGAAATGAATGCCCTGGCCACGTCCGCCGAAGTAGTGGATGACAGGGGAACCGCCTCCGGCCACCTGGTGGTGCAGTCAACCATGGTCAGGATGTGTGAAAAACCATGGGAGGGTGGGAGTGGTCCTACCAGGTCCACATTGACATGGTCAAAACGTCGCTCCGGAACTGTGAAGGTGGCCAACGGAGCTTTGACGTGGCGCTGTACTTTGGCCTTCTGGCAGACCACACAGGTGTTGGCCCAGTCGCGGACATCCTTGTGCATGCCGTGCCATACGAATTTCACTGACATCAGCTTCTGAGAGGCCTTCATTCCAGGGTGTGACAACCCATGTATGGCGTCGAACACTTTACGGCGCCAGACAACTGGCACAACCGGGCGAGGGTCCCGTACGGAGACATCACACAACAGCGTGGTACCTGCCGAATGGAACTTGACGTCGGCCAACCGGAGGCCAGTGACGGTCGTTCTGCAGGCTTGGACTTCTGAGTCTGAGGCTTGGTCCGCTGCCATAAGGGCGTAATCGATGCCCAAATGAACCGTATTGACGGTCGCGCGGGAGAGGCAGTCTGCCACCAGGTTGTCCTTACCGGCCACGTGCTGTATATCCGTGGTGAATTCGAATATGTAGGTCAGTTGACATTGCTGTCGGGATGACCACGGTTCGGCGGTCTTGGCCATGGCAAAAGTTAGTGGCTTATGGTCCACAAAGGCAGTGAAAGGACGTCCTTCCAGGAGGAAGCGAAAATGGAGGATAACCAGAAAAAGGGCGAGCAACTCCTGGTCGAACGTGCTATACGCTCTCTCGTTCCGCCGTAGTTGACGGCTGAAGAATGCCAATGGCCGCCACGTCCCGTTCACCCACTGCTCTTGCACAGCGCCGATTGTGTAGTCTGACTCCTGGCTCCTGGCAGCGGGTGCACCAGCATGGTTGCGTTGCCTAAGGCGCTTTTGGTGTCGTCGAACGCTCGGGCCAGGTCGTCCGTCCAGTCTACCGGGTTCTTGCCAGTCTTGCCCTTGAGGGGCTCATACAGGGGCTGCATGAGTAGTGCTGCCTTAGGCACGAAACGATGGTAAAAGTTTACCATGCCTAGGAATTCCTGCAGGGCCTTAATGCTTTGCGGGCGTGGGAAGGATATCACCGCCTCTACCTTCGCTTGTAAAGGAACCGCTCCCTCTGCGGTGATGCGATGTCCCAGGAAATCAATTTGGCGCAGGCCAAACTGACACTTGGCCGGGTTGATAATCAGGCCATGATGGCTGAGGCGTCGAAAAAGGGCGCGTAGGTGACAGATATGTTCTTCTTTAGTGGGACTGGCAATTAGGATATCGTCCAGGTAGACGAAGAGGAACTTGAGGTCCCGCAGCACGGAGTCCATCAGGTGTTGGAAAGCCTGGGCGGCGTTCTTTAACCCAAACGGCATTCGCAGAAACTCGAAGAGGCCGAATGGGGTGATGATTGCGGTCTTCTGGATGTCCTGTGGGTGCACTGGGACCTGGTGGTAGCCCCGTATGAAGTCGACCTTCGAGAAGACGGTGCTCCCTGCCAAATGGGCAGAGAAATCCTGGATGTGGGGGATCGGGTACCGATCAGGAGTGGTGGCGTCATTTAGGCGTCGATAGTCGCCACATGGTCGCCATCCGCCGCCAGGCTTCGGGACGATATGGAGGGGTGAAGACCAGGGACTATTCGACCGGCGAATAATCCCTAACCGTTCCATGGTCGCGAACTCCGCCTTTGCGACCGCCAGCTTGCCCGGTTCCAGGCGCCGGGCCCGCGCGTAGACCGGGGGGCCGTTGGTGGTGATGTGGTGTTCCACACCATGTTTCGTGGCTGTGGTGGAGAACGTGGGTCTCGTCAGGTCGGGGTATTCGCCGAGCAGGCGAGCAAACTCATCAGGAGTCGGGAACACACAGGAGACGGTGCGCGACGTAGTGTTACTGCGGTAACAAGGGATAGAATTGAAAGTTGCCGCGTTGATCAACCGCCGGTTCTTCACATCGACCAGGAGGTTGTTGGCGCACAGGAAATCCGCGCCGAGAATGGGTTGAGAAACCTTGGCTGTCACAAACGCCCAGTGAAAACGTTGCCCCCCGAAGCACACCTCCACTCGCCATCTGCCGAAGGTCCGAATTGCTCCGCCATTGGTCGCTTCAAGGGCGAGGCCGTGATTCCCTGCCTGCACATCGAGGGCGGACGCGGGTAAAATGCTGCACTGCGCTCCGGTGTCACACAGAAAACGACGACCGGAGAGTGTGTCGGTGATGAAAAGCAACTTGCCCGCGTTGCCGATCGCTATGGCGGCCGCGGGGCGCCCGTTAAACCCGTTCCTCAGTAGTCGCAGTTGTTGTTTTTTGGGGGGGAAAGCTGCAGGGAGGGCGGTAACGTCGCGCCTTCGCGCCAAACTGCGCGTGGTAGAAACACAGCCCAGCAGGCTCACGAGCTAGGGCGGCATCTGTGGGGGATGGGCGCCTCGTGGCGGTGCAGTACTGCTGCGTTACCGCGAAAATTTTGTCCGCTTCTGCCGCGAGTACCGCGCAGTCTTCCACCTCGGATCTGGCCAGGGCAGCTTGCACCTGCTCAGGCAGCTGGCTGAGGAATAGTTCACGGAATAGGAAGCATTCCGGTTCCAAGCCCAGGAGTGTGAGCATTTGGCTCATCATGGTTTCATGAAGGGGAAGTCATGTTTAACAAATTTGCTTGAGTTTTTTGAGGAAGTAACATACAGGGTGGATAAAGGGGAACCAGTGGACGTAGTGTATTTAGACTTCCAAAAGGCATTTGACAAGGTGCCACACAAAAGATTATTGCTCAAGATAAAAAATCACGGGATTGGGGGTAATATTCTGGCGTGGGTGGAGGATTGGCTCTCTAACAGAAAGCAGAGAGTTGGGATAAATGGTTCATTCTCAGATTGGCAACCAGTAACTAGTGGTGTTCCGCAGGGGTCAGTGCTGGGTCCCCAACTCTTTACAATCTATATTAACGATTTGGAGGAGGGGACCGAGTGTAACATATCAAAGTTTGCAGATGATACAAAGATGGGACGGAAAGTAGTGAGTGAGGAGGACATAAAAAACCTGCAAAGGGACATAGACAGGCTAAGTAAGTGGGCAGAGATTTGGCAGATGGAATACAATACTGGAAAGTGTGAGGTTATGCACTTTGGCAGGAAAAATCATGGAGCAAGTTATTATCTTAATGGCAAGAAACTGGAAAGGACTGTAGTACAAAGGGATCTGGGGGTCCTGGTGCACGAAACTCAAAAAGTTAGTATGCAGGTGCAGCAAGTGATTAAGAAGGCCAATGGAATGTTGGCTTTTATTGCTAGGGGGATAGAATATAAAAACAGGGAGGTATTGCTGCAGTTGTACAAGGTATTGGTGAGGCCGCACCTGGAATACTGCATACAGTTTTGGTGTCCATACTTAAGAAAAGACATACTTGCTCTCGAGTCAGTACAAAGAAGGTTCACTCGGTTAATCCCGGGGATGAGGGGGTGGTCATATGAGGAGAGGTTGAGTAGATTGGGACTCTACTCATTGGAGTTCAGAAGAATGAGAGGCGATCTTATTGAAACATATAAGATTGTGAAGGGGCTTGATCGGGTGGATGCGGTGAGGATGTTCCCAATGATGGGTGAAACTAGAACTAGGGGGCATAATCTTAAAATAAGGGGCTGCTCATTCAAAACTGAGATGAGGAGAAACTTCTTCACTCAGAGGGTGGTAGGTTTGTGGAATTTGCTGCCCCAGAAAGCTGTGGAAGCTACATCATTAAATAAATTTAAAACAGAAATAGATAGTTTCCTAGAAGTAAAGGGAATTAAGGGTTACGGGGAGCGGGCAGGAAATTGGACATGAGTCTGGGTTCGGAATGGTCATGGCCCTGTGGGTAGTGGAGCGGGCCCAGGGGCCGTGTAGCCTTGTTCTGCTCCTACTGTGTTCTAATTCTGTTAGATTTCAGGAGATGGTTTTATTCCTGTTCCTGGCTGGGGTGGAGATCGCCTTTACAGAAGGTAAGTACTGTAGAAAATGTAGGGACAGAGTGATCTCCTGGAAGAATTTCGATCGCCTAGATGGGTCGGAGAGGAATTTCCCAGATTTTTTTCTCCCAAATTGGCCATTGGGTCTTTATCTGGTTTTTCGCCTCTCCCGGGAGATCACATGGGTTCGGGTGGATGCAGAGTGATAGAAGATTTGAGGTTAGGATCAGATCAGCCATGATCTTATTGAATGGTGGAGCAGGCTCGAGGGGCCGATTGGCCTACTCCTGCTCCTATTTCTTATGTTCTTTGTTCTTATGAAGGCTTGGAGTCCCCGAGCCCGGGCATAGCGAGCAATCGACGGGCGCGCTCCGATTTAGTGAGCCCGAAAACTTGCAGCAACCGCGCCTTGAGGGTTTCATACTTGTGCTCCGTTGGAGGGTTCTCGAGGAGGCTGACGATCCGTGAGGCGGTAGAGCTGTCGAGTGTGGAGACCACATAGAGATATTTGGTCTGATCCGCAACGATGTCCCTCAGGGCGAACTGTGCCTCGACCTGAATGAACCACGAGGTCGCTTGCTGCTTCCAGAACTGCGGTAGCTTCAGCGAAATGGCTTTGGCCTCCATGCTGTGTTCTTTATGCGAAAAACGTTCACAAAAAACGGGGTCACCAATGTAGGAATTGATGAATTCCTAACCAATAACTGAGGTCGACTAAGGAGATCAATCAAACAGGTCTTTAATGTAAGACTAAACGAGTTCAAACAGTTTGTTGAGATCGATACAGGAGAACCACAAAAACAGGTCTTAACAAGATGGAGATTCCACGAGGACTGCCCGGACAGTCACGTGGTTTGCGACGTGACGTCATCGCATTTGCCCGCGTTTTCCCGCGCTCTTAAAGGGGCCACGCCCCGTACATACAAACACTATATACAAAACACAGTAATGTCTAACATAATGGTACAGGCTTAGGCTGGTGTTAGAACATCGTTAAAGGGAATTATATACAGTTGCCCAGATTCATTCAGTGGCTCCGCCACAGTATTACATTTTTTTTGCTGGCAAAATGAGGTGTAAAGCCATTTACAATGGTTTTATGACCAGAATCGATGCCCCCAAATTCCCTCCTGTTTTTTGGTACTTCCCGTAATCTGCCTGCAAGTATCAAATGAGCTCATTATAATATTAAATGAGGGCCAGTGATGCTACAGCCCTAAATTTCCTGTTTTTACACTCGCAATGCACTCGGGATAAATAAGAATGAGAAATATAAGGTGCAGCTGTTGCCGGGATCAGCTGAGACAGGCGTAAGTGAAGAATTTCTGAGCTTGACTACCGACTTCTGCAGTTGAAAGCAACTTTCTGGAGTGATTTTTTTGGCATTATGTCAACACAACCTTGGACTTACTTCTGGGGCTTAATTTTGACCCCTCCCCCCCCTCACCCACAGTGAGAACTTCTCAGGAGCAGGTTTGGCACTATCTATAGGTGCACCATTATAATAGAGGAACATAGGAACAGGATTTGGCCATTCAGCCTCTTGAGCCTGTTCTGCTATTCAATGAGATCATGACTGATTTGTATCCTAACTCCATTTACCTGCCTTGGCTCCATATACCTTAATACCCATGGATAGAAAAAATCTATCAATCTCAGATTTAAAATTATTAATTGAGCTAACATCTAGTGCTTTTTTAGATGTGGTCTAACCAGGGCTTTGTATCGCTATAGCAAACTTTCCTCCCCTTTATATTCTAGCCCTCTAGTTATAAAGGCTAACATTCCATTGGCCTTTTTGAGTATTTTTTGCACCTGACCACTACACTTTAGTGATCTGTGTTCATGGATCCCTAAATTTCTTTGGACCTCCACTGTTCCAAGCTTTTCATAATTTAAAAATACTCTGATCTATCCTTTTTTGGTCCAAAATGGATGACCTTACTTACCTGCATTGAAATCCATCTGCCACAGTTTTGTCCACTCACTTAATCTATCAATGTCTCTTTGTAATTTTATGATCCTGTCTACACTACTTACTATGCCACCGTGTCATCAACAAACTTGGATATATAGCTCTCTATTGTGTTATCTAAGCTATTAATAAACATAGTGAATAGTTGAGGCCCCGGCACAGATCCTTGTGGGACAACACTGGTCACTTCCTTCCAATTCGAGTACATATGCATTACCCCTACTCTTTGTCTTCTACCACCTGACCAATCTCCTAACCAGGTCAATAATTTGTCTTCAATTCCATGAGCTTTAATTTTAGCTAACAGTCTCTTATGTGGAACTGTATTGAATGTCTCCTGGAAAACCATATAAACTACATACATAGACATTCCCCTGAGTACTACTTTAGTTACTTCCTCAAAAAATTCAATTATGTTCATTAGACATAGAAACATAGAAACATAGAAGATAGGAGCAGGATTAGGCCATTCGGCCCCTCGAGCCCACTCCGCCATTCAATGAGATCATGGCTGATCATCCAAATTCAGTACCCTGTCCCTTTCTTCTCCCCATATCCCTTGATCCCTTTAGCCTTAAGAAATATATCTAACTCCTTCTTGAATATTTAATGAATTGGCCTCCACTGCCTTCTGTGGTAGAGAATTCCACAGCTTCACCACTCTCTGGGTGAAGAAATTCCTCCTCATCTCTGTCCTAAATGGCTTACCCCTTATCCTTAGACTGTGACCCCTGGTTCTGGACTCCCCGGCCATCGGGAACATCCTTTCTGCATCTAGTCTGTCTAGTCCTGTTAGAATTTTATATGTTTCAATGAGATCCCCTCTCATTCTTCTAAACTCCAGCGAGTATAAGCCCAATCGACCCAATCTCTCCTCATACGTCATTCCTGCCATCCCAGGTATCAGTCTGGTGAATCTTCGCTGCACTCCCTCCATGGCAAGAACATCCTTCCTCAGATAAGGCAACCAAAACTGCACACAATACTCGAGGTGTGGTCACACCAAGGCCTTGTACAACTGCAGCAAGACATTCTTGCTCCTCTACTCGAATCCTCTCGCTATGAAGGCCAACATACCATTTGCCTTCTTAACCACCTGCTGCACCTGCATGCTTACCTTCAGCGACTGGTGCACAAGAACACCCAGGTCTCGTTGCACTGCCCCTTCTCCCAATCTATTGCCGTTCAGATAATAATCTGTCTTCCTGTTTTTGCCACCAAAGTGGATAACCTCGCATTTATCCACATTATACTGCATCTGCTATGCTTCTGCCCAATCACCCAGCCTGTCCAAATCATACTGGAGTTTTTCGGCATCCTCCTCACAACACACAAGCCCACCCAGCTTTGTGTTGTCTGCAAACTTGGAGATATTACATTTAGGTCCCTCGTCTAGATCATTTATATATATTGTGAATAGCTGGGGTCCTAGGACCGATCCCTGTGGTAACCTACTAGTCACTGCCTGCCACTCAGAAAAAGACCCGTTTATTCCAACTCTTTGCTTCCTGTCTGCCAACCAGTTCTCTATCCAAGTCAGTACCTTGCCCCCAATCCCATGTGCCTTAACTTTACACGCTAATCTCTTATGCAGGACCTTATCGAAAGCCTTCTGAAAGTCCAAATACACCACATCCACTGGTTCTCCCTTATCTATTCTACCAGTTACATCCTCGAAAAATTCCAGTAGATTTGTCAAGCACGATTTACCTTTTGTAAATCCATGTTGACTTTGTCCGATCCTGTCACTGTTTTCCAAGTGCTCTGCTATTACATCTTTTATAATGAACTCTAGCATTTTCCCCACTACCGATGTCAAGCTTACCGGTCTATAATTCCCTGTTTTCTCTCTACCACCTTTTTTGAATAGTGGGGTAACATTAGCTACCCTCCAATCCATGGGAATTGTTCCAGAGTCTATAGAGTTTTGGAAGATGATTAGCAATGCATCTACTATTTCTAGGGCCACTGTCTTAAGTACCCTAGGATGTAGATTATCAGGCCCTGGGGATTTATCGGCCTTCAATCCTGTCAATTTTCCTAACACCATTTCCCTACAAATACTGATTTCTTTCAGTTCCTCCCTCTCATTAGACCCTATGTTCCCCGGCATCGCTGGGAAGCTATTGTGTCCTCCTTTGTGAAGACAGAACCAAAGTATGTATTTAATTGGTCTGCCATTTCTTTGTTCCCCATTATAAATTCCCCTGATTCTGACTGCAAGGGACCTTCGCTTGACTTCACCAATCTTTTTCTCTTCACATATCTATAACAGCTTTAACAGTCAGTGTTTATGTTTCCTGCAAGCTTACTCTCATATTCTATTTCCCCCCTTTTAATTAATCCCTTTGTCCTCCTTTGCTGAATCCTAAACTGTTCCCAATCCTCAGGTTTACTCCTTTTTCTGGCCAATTTATATGTCCTCTCCTTGGATCTTATGCTATCCCTAATTTCCTTTGTTAGCCATGGTTGAGTCACCTTTTTTGTTTTATTTTTATGCCTAACAGGGATGAACAAATTCTGTAGTTCATCCATGCGATCTTTGAATGTTTGCCATTGCCTATCCACTGTCAACCCTTTGAGTAACATTCCCCAATCAATCCTACCCATGGCCTAACCTTTACAAATCCATGTGGGCGCTCTCTAATCAGCTCAAATTTCTCTAAGTGCTCAGTCACTTTGTCCTTAATTATAGATTCCAATGACTTCCCCACAACAGATGTTAGACTAACAGGTCTATAATTTCCTAGAGGAGGAGGAGCAGCAGCAGAGGATGAAGGAAAGGAATGTCAGACAGCAATTAAGGAGGGTGCACCCTACCAATTCTTACCCCCACCCCTAAAGAATATATAGGCAACACTGGTCCTATGAGGACCTTAGTGGGGAGATGTGTATTATAAGAGTGAGCTTCACCAAAGATGCAATAGTGCAGCTCTGTTATCTACTGCATGAGGACCTGTAGCCATGCTCATCTGCTTGCACTGCTCTCTCTGTGGCTATGATGCTGATGACTGCACTCAACCTTTATGGCACACTGTAGGTATTCGTGTTGACCTCTCGGGACGAATGCCTACTAAATAATTTAGTTCGAGTTCGGATGAATAATCACTAAGTTGTTTATTAACTGGAACTGACGAAATACAACAGGTAAGCTGGCTTTACACAGGAGCAATGCGAGATAGGTCTTACCCCGACGGGGACTCCACGAGGACTGAGTCCGTAGTCCTCGGGAGAGCGTGATGACATCATCACGCTTAGTCGCGTTTTCCCGCTCTTCGGACGTCACGTGACCGCATCCTGACGCTAGCGCGTTGGCCCGCGCTTGGGGCGATCACATGACCCGCGCCGATACGTCGGCGCGTTCACCCGGTGCGGAGGCTGGCCGTTGAGGCCGAAGTCGCGACCGCGGTAGCAGGAGCTGGAGGCCGAGCTGAGCCGGCGCTTGCCGCGGGGGATCGCGTCGCTCATGTCTGCTGACCGATGCGGCCGAAGTTGCGGTAGGCCGGGCTGTGCCGGCGGCTGTCGCGCGTACGTCACGCAATGCGTGACGTGACATCAGCGCGCTTGGGCACATCTTAAAGGGGCAATGGCCCCCACAGGTAAGTTAAAGGGGCAATGGCCCAAACAGGTAAGTAATACACATACAGTTAGGTTAAAGTGAATTATATACATTATATGTGTAAGGGACACCCAGTGGAACCGCCACAACACGCTCATTTCAGCCAGCCACAAGGGATATCTGTAACATAAGCCAGGCTGCAGAACCGGCATGCATTGGTTGGTTGCTCACATTCTACAAAAGGATCTTGGGACTGAAGTGGCAGCTTGCTCCTGGCAACAAGCCATTGCCACTGCTGGCTGCATCTCTGGAGCTGGTTCCTGGGTAGCATGGTGTTACCTCCTATGTGCTACTGACATGGTGCTCTGTGTGGGAAGGCTAGAGATTGACATGTTCTGCAGTCATGAGAGACTGCTGCCTCAAGCAGGTCAACCCCAGTCATCGCCATCCCACTGGTCCCTACTGATCAGCAGGCTGGCCGGTCTGATGGTAGCTATCAGATCCTGAAAGCACTGAGAGCTAGCAGCCTGCATCCTGGTCGCCAGTGTCTGGCTGCCGGTATGCAGGGTACTGTCTATTCTGTCCCCACTGCCACCCAGGTACAAGTCTGTGCTTCTGTGGAGGTGGAGACACTGACTAGTCCCTGAACGCTTCTTAGGTTGGGGTTTTATGCAGATTCCAATGTAGTTGCCATGCAATCTATCGACGTCTGCAATGAAGAAAAAACTTCTCAGATGTTGCGGCAACTGAAAACTATACTCTGAAGAGTCACATCTGTCAGTTGTCGAACATCCTCGGACACTGACCTCAGAGAGCCTGCATATAGATGTGATGTTCCTTAAACAACCTTTTTTTCAGGTGAGTACCCATGAGTTCTGGAAAAGTGTGCTGATGCCCAGGGTACCAGAGGAAGAAAAGGGATAGTGGCTGGTATGTTACCTTGCCTGCCCTGGTCAGGTCACTGAACTTTTTTGAGGCACTCATCTGCAACCCTGGGGGTGAGAGAGTTGGCACACAGTGCCAGCTCCGTGCAGCATGGCAAAAGAGACAATTTTTTGGAGGCTTCATCTCACGGAGACCCAGTTGTCTATCTCTCCTCTGCTCTATTTCATCAAGGAAGGTTTACAGGTCCACTCATTGAAGTTGTGGGCTCTTCTTCTATGCATCTGTTCTATGTCCTTCCCCTTCTTGGGATGCCTCTGCCAACTGCCCCTTGTAAAGTGGCACAATAATTATTTTGAGGCATGCAGTCAGTGACAGTGAACTGAATGAGCTAAGCATTTTGCTACTTACTTGCTGCTCCCCCAGCCTTCCGTTGCCATCTTCAGCCAGAATTGTGTTTTTTAAAGTCTGCACTCTAACTTCCAAGTACCCCAACATATTACTCTCATCTTACATGGGACATTCGCCCATAAATACTCCAATGGATATGCAGATGAATTGACCCACGAAACTCTGGTGCAAACACCCTTCCAGGCAGATGCAACTCGTCTCGCATTAGTACAAAAGTGTAGCCCTTGTTCATATCCCTGTGGTCAGATTAGGAATGTCATTAATGGAAGCCTGAGAACAGATCACCTGTCTGCTCTCTTAATTCAGAAGTGGCGTCTGATGCAGGGACACCTAAGGGCAGGAGAAAACGTGGTTATCCAGCCGTTCTAAAGCCCCTACTACAGCTGGTTATATAGCTGCATCCAGTCTATTAAATTGTTTACTGCCACAATATAGAAATACACCAGTGGATATTTTACAAAGGGACTGACCCTTTGGGCTATAGGGTTGAGACGACCATTTAAGGCATGCACTCAATGCATAGATGTAACATAGGAATAAGTGTTGCTGTTAGCAATGATTCTTAAAATAAATTGCTGTCTTGCAAGGTAACAGTTCCAAATGACAAAAGTAGAAGTGGAGCTTATATTGTTAGCTTGCAGAAGACATATATAACATTGTGTCACTAAACATTTCCATAGAGAACTACACATTGTGCCGATGTGGTTCAATGTGAGGTTCTTCTTGTGCAGATGTTGAAAGTGCTGGAACATCACATGCAATCGGAAAAAGAAGTATTTGCATAGCAGGAAGCAAATAATTGAGGCTAATTTGAAAAGGATGTAAGGTTCTGCTTTTGCAGGACATTTTGAACTGGTGTCCAAAGAGGTTACTTGTAATTGCTTCCTCCTGTTAAATTGCAACAAACCTACAAAATCAGCCGTGCTCCTTTGATGTTGGTGTTTTTATCTTTACCCGCTCAAATTGTCTGATAATCGCAGTGAAACAACACAATCTGCTGTTCGATACAGCTGACGATGAAGTGTCAATTTTTTCTTCACAAGGTATGAAGTAAGGTTTGACTTGTGTAAAGACATGATCACCACCTCTTAGAATGCATCTATTAATCTTGAAATCTGTTTTTGTCGAGCCCTTAGCAATAGGCATTACAGTAATAGGAGCTGTGATTATTTCTAATGTACCACGCTGCAAGCCAAAATCAACAAGGCATTTTTCATTTACTCTTTCTTGGCTTAGAAAAGGTAGATGCTTGGAATCAAAGGTTTGTGTTTATCTCGATATGTAGTTCTTAGATTTAATAGTGCCAAAATGGAGCCAGGCTTGATGAGCCGATAGGCACACACTTCATTATTGCTGAAGTAATCATTTGCCAAATGCGTGCCAAAATATAGAAAGGGCTTTGTATAAAGTTATCTCGTGGGATTAAGTGCAGAGATCTTGTATATTTTAAAAGCCGCAGCTATCAAAAAGAACTAAATGCCATTAAAAATTGTGGTTTCACACGCACCGTTTTAATAGCTTGCTACGTGAAGATCTATGGAAAAAAATCAATGAAAGTGGAGGCTGACAAAATCAGCAGCAGTGACAAACCGCTGATTAAACAAGTGTTGAAAGAAACTTGTAGCAGAAACGGGTTCAGCATGTGCAGGAAAAGTACAGTGGTTTGCACTGATTGAGAAATTCTAGGCCATATAATGAGAACCTCAAGGCTCATAGTGTTTTCTTTAAAGATGGATTTTTGCAATCAGTAGTCTGTATTGACAGTCTTGTGTATCATAGCTTGTTTCCATAAATATTTTATACATGTTAAAATAAATTTGGTGGCAGATGCCTAAATCACAGATAACTTCAGGTCAACTTCAAGCAAGCTTAATTGGGATTCATTCAGATTTCGATATACATTCTGATTTTGAAACTCAGATGACTCAAGTCTGAATGCCCCCAACAAAAGCACACACTTGATAAAGTGTGAGAGTGGATAGCTGCTATGGAGGCATGTATTTCAGCCTAGTTTGAGCACAGTATCATAGCAATGTATCATAGCATTGTGTCCCACTTCAGGAAATGGAACAGTTCCACCTTAACCTGTCTGAGTTATGCCAATTACTGGCTATTAGAAGTACAGACTGGAGTCGTCATGGAGAATTCTGGGTCAACATCATTCTTCCATCCCACCTGCAGCAGAATGCATAGTTGGTGCCAAGTGACTTAGTGAGAAAAATGGGAAGAATTTTGAAGGCAATACTTCCCAACAGTAAACAAATTTCACATAAGGAACATAGAAACAGGAGTAGGCCATTCAGCCCCTCAAGCTTGTTCCACGTTCAATTAGATCCTGGATGATCTGTACCACAACTTCATTTACCCGCCTTAGCTCCATATCCCTTGATACCCTTACTCAACAAAAATCGATCTCAGTCTTGAAAATTCCAATTGACCCAACATCCACAGCCTTTTGAGGGAAGGAGTTCCAGATTTCCACTACCCTTTGTGTAAAAAAGTGCTTCCTGATTCCATTCCTAAATGGCCTAGCTCTAATTTTAAGATTATGCTCTCCACCACCAGAGGAAATTGTTTCTCTGCATCTGCCTTATCAAATCCCTTTATCATTATAAATCCCTCAATTGTATCACCTCTGAACCTTCTAAACACATGGGAATAAGAGCCAAATTTATGCAATCCTGTCCTCATAATTTAACCCTTTAAGCCCTGGCATCATTTTGGCAAATCTGTGTTGCATCCCTTCCAAGTTCAACATGTCTTTCCTGAGGTGTGTAGGATAGGGTGGCCTAGAAATTGAGTTGACGCCGCGCCAGGGCTTTAGCGCCGGAAATTTAGCGCCGGCTCTAATTCCGTTGCGCGCGCCAAAAATTCAGTAGCGCCGCGCCCAGACGGCTGCCGGCGCTACTGGCGGGCGTGAGTGCCTCCCAATGGGCGCTGAGTGCCGCATTGCGGCGCTAATCCGGCGCTGCGGCACCCGATGCGGTGCGGCAGGCTGGGGAAGTGCAGGCCTCCTCCTCCCGTTAAGGAGGCGCTGCCTTCACCCGATCGCTGGCCGTTTGATTTTTTCAAAAATGAGCCCGGCACCTCGGACAAGTGCCGGGCTTGCAGGCCAGACGCATCTGTTCCGCGGGGGGGGGGGGGTGGAGGAGTCCGGGGAGGGAGGTGCAGGCAGGCGGCCGGCGGGAAAGCGGCCGGCCGCCGCGCGACCTTAATGCGCCGGCGCTAACTTGTGTAAGACTCGGTTGCCAGAGTCTTAGTTGCGGCTGCCACGGGCGAGGCGGCCGCAACTGAATTTCGGCGCTGGGGCCCGTCGGCATGGCAACCGGGACGCTGCGCACACCGATGACGTCATCGGTGCCGGCGCAGCGCTACCGGTGCAACGCCGCTTTAGGGCCCCAGGGAATTTTCCAACTGGCCATAACTCTGGCGCTAGTCCCTCTAGCGCCTCAAAAGCGGCGCTAAGGCTAGTGAATTTCTAGGCCGGTGTATTTGTATGATTTAGTAAACATTTTTGTATAACTATAATATGTGAAATTGCATGTTAAAAGCCTAAGGGGGAAAAATTCAGTATCGCCCCATTTGGGGCGCCATTATCGGCCGTGCACAAAGTTTAGCGCCTGGCGCTAATTATCGCCTCTGATGGAAAACTTGGCTTTTATCGCCCCTGGAGGTGATTGGAGCGCTAAATCAGGTGCTTCACCCCGTCTTAAGGCGCAAAGGCCGAGGAGCGAGGCGCTACCTCAGAGCGCTGGCGAAGCAAGGAAGGGCAAATCAAAATGAACCTGCAAAGTGCTGCTCAGTACCCAAAACCCCTGCACACAGCGTTGAATCTCTCCAGAAGTCTCTCTCTCTCTCTCTCAGAATGCGTGGTGCAAAAATGTCACCAACAAAAAAAGGCAGGAAGTGGTCACCTTTAAATAGCGCTCCCCCAGTCCCTTTCTGACTGCAAAACGCTCCCCTCAACCTAGCGGCAGGCGGTAAGGCAGGGGGCGCCACTCAATATCCGGTCCGGGGTGCTACCGGGGCGTTGCGCATCGACTGACGTCATGATCTGCCGACGCAGGAGATCATGGTGGTAGTGTTTAGCGCCGCCGCAAAATGTCTAGTTAATTTCGCGAGCGGCGCAAATATTGCCGCGCCCGGGTGCTAGTTGCCTTGCGCCCCATTAGCGCTCTCTTAAGGCACTAATGGGAGGCGCAAACAACTGAATTTTCCCCCGTAAAAGCCTGTATAAAATGGCAAATGGCTGAGAGAAAAGCAGGATGGGAAATTATGCCAACCTGACTGAAACTCACTCTGTTTTCAATTACTGAAATAATGGAATGGAATGCTAAGTTTATGGGGACTATCAGGAACGTGGTATTCAGTAATGTGATAGGAAAGAGATAAGAGAAGCACCCCTCAGTGATACTACTATAAAATGGACAGATTGTTTAGACATCTTGGGAAATGGTTTTTGGAAAGAGAACATCTAATATGCACAAATCAAGACCAAGTGGGATCAACAAGGTCATAAAACATGTACCAGGTGTCAGATAGCTGGTTGCAGTCATGTAGGCAAAGGAAGGGACAGTGTATAAAGATACGGATATTGAACACTGAAGGCAGCGCAAACCCAGAATCAGAGTTGGAGGAGCTTCAGTCAAGAGAAAGCAGCAAGAGAATAAAGAGACCGCGTCACAGTCGTTCGGAAGGAATGCCGAGGCTCAAACGAACAAGACTGCCACTATCTCCTTGTTAAGTATTATTTTTTTGTACAGGATGTTTAATGCTTAATAAACCTGTTTTACTGATACACAATATACCTGTACCCGGAGTGGTTTGTGTAGTCACGGACTGTTTTACTGATACACAATATACCTGTACCCGGAGTGGTTTGTGTAGTCACGGACTGTTTTACTGATACACAATATACCTGGACCCAGAGTGGTTTGTGTAGTCACGGACTGTTTTACTGATACACAGTATACCTGGACCCAGAGTGGTTTGTGTAGTCACGGACTGTTTTACTGATACACAATATACCTGGACCCAGAGTGGTTTGTGTAGTCACGGACTGCTTTACTGATACACAATATACCTGGACCCAGAGTGGTTTGTGTAGTCACGGACAAATTATTATAAGAGCTTTTGGAAGCTACAGGCGCGGTGCCCAAACCTAAACACATTACTCCAGATGGGGTCTGACCCAGCTCTGTACACCAAAGCATCACTTCCTCACTTTTGAATTGCGACCACCTTGAGATAAAGGCCAACATTCCATTAGCTTTTCTGTACCTGTGCACTAGCTTTTTGTGATTTGTCTACATGGACACCTAAGTCCTTTTTCTCCTCCACAGCTCCTAATCTTTCACCATTAAGAAAATATTCCAATTTGTCTTTCTCAGATCCAAAGTGGATGACCTCACACTTCCCCACATTAAACCCCATCTGCCATAGTTCTGCCTGCTCACTTAGTCTATGTCCCTTTGTCCTAAACTTGTAAATGCCAGCTCCCATCCACACAACGTACTGTGCCTCCTAATTTAGTGTCATCTGAAAACTTAGATATACAGCTCTCTATTTCTTCATGCAAGTTATTAATATACATGGTAAAAAATTGAGGCCCCAGAACAGAACTCTGGGAAATGCCACTTATCAAATGCCTTCTGGTAGTCCGTATAGACAATATCCATAGACGCTGTAAGCATCAGCGCAGGCCCCAAGGATTTTTTTTTGTATCGGACATTTTGTATGATTGTTACTGCTGATTGACCAGCAGCCTGTTTGAGAGAAGATGGGAGGGGCCCAGGTGTTCGTGATAGACAGGAGATTCCAGCCAGACCTACAAACTGATTACAGGAGAATATCTGGGCAGACAGAGTTCTCTGGGAAACAATAGGCCCGGGTAGGTGACTCATACGGTAACAGGCAGAAGATGGAGGGCCATTGTAAATGAATGGGAAACCACTTAACCCAGGATCGGGTGAGAAGTGTGTTAAGTCCGTGAATGATTTAGACACGGACTAGCAGGAGTGAAAACAAACACATCTTTACTGGTGAAAGACAATAACGAAACTAAACAACAGAGGCTCTCTAGCGCCTTTTATACAGGGGTGGTCACTGCCGGTACTGCAGTCTGAGACCAGTTATTCTCTTTAAGGTACATACACAACAATTCCTCCCCTTTTAGATAAACAGTACATAACATTTATTTAACAACTAAATGATAACGAATTACAATCACAATTACTGTTACTAGATACAGTGGTTAAGTTTAAGCAATTATAAGTTCAGTCTTTGAGGAGGCTTCCTGATTCTGTCTGGATAACGCCTCTTTGGGGTATCAGGTTCTTCTGGCAATGTTGAGTCGGAATCAATGTCGTTGTTTGGTTCATCTGCTTCCAATATTACCGGTTCTGCGGTAGCTGCAATTGGAACGTCGATTTCATTACCAGGTGTATCAAATCGTGGTGTGGAGTTGACGTTTTCCAGTGACTCTAGAATCTGGTCAGCATGGCGTCTTACAATGCTCTCCCCAACGTCCACGGTATACATGAGAGGTCCTTGTCGTGTACAAATCGTTCCTGGCTGCCATTTCTCAGTGCGGTAGTCCCGGGCCAAAACTGGTTGACCTATCTTAAAACTCCTGGTCGGCCTTTCATTCATATTCTGAAACTGCCTGTTCTCCACATCTCTTCGGACGTTTGGCTTAATCAAATCCAAGCGGCATTGTAGTCTTCGATCGAAGAACATCATGGCTGGAGTTTGGTTGGTAACCGCATGTGTCGCATTCCGGTAGGCAAACAAGAAGTTGTCCACCTTGTGTTGTAGGGGTATATCTTCATTACACATTGCCTTGATAGCCTTCTTGAATGTTTGGACAAACCTCTCGGCCAATCCATTAGTGGCTGGATGATATGGGGCAGATGTGTAATGCTTAACACCATTGTTCTTTAAGAACCTCCGGAACTCTTCAGACACAAACTGTGGTCCATTGTCAGAGCAAATCTGTTCAGGCAGCCCATTCCTGGCGAATATGGTTCGTAAAACTGTGATAGTTTTTTCCGTGGTGGTTGAGGACATTTTTATTACCTCTGGCCACTTTGAATGTGCATCCACCGCAATTAAAAACATCGAGTCCATGAAGGGACCAGCAAAATCAATGTGCACCCTTTGCCATGGAGATGAGGGCCGCTCCCATGGATGCAGAGGAGCTTGTGGTGGGGCGTTTTGGACTTTCTGGCATCCTGCACAGCTCTTGGTCATCTCTTCGATTTCTCTATCGATTCCCGGCCACCACACAAACGTTCTGGCTAAGCTCTTCATTTTTACCCCACCCAGATGACCCTCATGAAGCTCATTGAGCACTCTATCCATCAACTTAGGTGGAATTACTACTCCGGATCCACACATCAAGGTTCCTCTGCACACTGACAGCTGTTCTCTTCTCGCGAGAATGCTGGCAGCAGTGGTTCGCCATGTGCTGGCCATCCCTTCACCGTTAAATCATAGACCCGTGATAGTGTCGGGTCATTCCGTGTTTCCTTTTCTATGTTTGCATTCGTCACAGGGAGACATTCGACTATGGTCGAGTGGAATAACTCCATTGGATCCACTGCAAGGTCTTCTTCTTCCACCGTCGGCAACGGTAGACGTGACAATCCATCAGCATTTCCATGCTGTTTAGTTGCTTTGTACTCGATGTCATATTGGTGTGCCCTTAGGAAAAGGGACCATCTCTGCAGCCGTTGTGCTGTCATTATCGGTACGCCCTTCTGAGGGTTGAAAATGGAGACAAGAGGTTGATGATCGGTTAGTAGAGTAAATTTTTGACCGTGCAGATAGTGATTGAACTTCTTCACCCCCCACACTAGGCTGAGGGCCTCTCTGTCAATCTGGGCGTAGTTACGCTCAGCAGAAGTTAACGAGCGTGACGCAAAAGCTATCGGCCTCTCCAAACCATCAAGGAATTTATGTGACAGTACCGCCCCAATGCCGTAGGGAGACGCATCACACGCCAGCTTGATTGGCAGTGCTGGGTTGTAGTGAGCCAATACTTCCTTCGAAGTGATTAAGTCCTTACTCTTCTGAAAAGCACGTTTACAATCATCGCTCCATTTCCATGCTACCCCCGTTCGCAGCAGGGCGTTCAGTGGGTGCAGAATTGTCGACAAATTCGGCAAAAACTTATGATAGTAATTCACCAACCCGAGGAATGACCTCAGTTGCGACATATTTTCAGGCGCTGGGGCCTTAACAACAGCTTCAATTTTGTCAGGGGACTTATGTAACCCCTCTTCATCAATCACGTGGCCACAATACGATATCTGTTTCTTAAAAAATTCGCACTTGGGGCGGTTGGCTCGCAGCCCATGTTCCCGTAGTCTAGTGAGCACCTGTTCTAGGTTGTTAAGGTGTTCACTGTCATCTTCACCTGTTACAAGGGTGTTGTCTAAGTAACACTGAGTCCCCGGAATCCCTTGCAGGACTTGTTCCATCGCTCTTTGCCATATCGCCGGAGCCGATGCTACTCCGAATACCAATCGATGATACTGGTAAAGACCTTTGTGAGTGTTTATCGTGAGATACTTCCTAGAGGACTCTTCAACCTCCATCTGCAAATATGCTTGTGCTAGGTCAATTTTTGTAAAACGCTTCCCTCCAGACAGTGAGGCGAAGATGTCTTCTATCCTTGGAAGAGGATATTGTACTGTGTGAAGGACAGGGTTCACCGTCATCTTGAAATCCCCACAGATGCGAATCTTCCTTGGCTCTCCGGACTTATTGCTTAACGTTTTCTTCATGACAGGAACGATGGGTGTCGCCCACTCGCTCCAGTCGACCTTAGACAACACACCCGCCTTCTCCAGATTCTCCAGCTCTGCCTTGACGGCTGGGCGAATTGCATATGGTACCGGTCTCGCTTTGAAAAACTTGGGAACTGCATTCTCTTCTATTTTTAACGAGGCGGTTACGCCTTTAAGCGTGCCCAGTTCTTGTTGAAATACCTCTTTGGCGTTAGCTAAGATTGTTGACAATCGTCCAGGAGTGACGTCGTCATCTTTTTTACGTCCACCATCATTGCATGAATGGAATGCCAATCCAAGTTTATCTTCCTGATCCATTCCCGTCTCAATAACGGTGGTCCACCATTTTGCAGTATGTAGAGATACAATTTCCGTATTTTCTTGCCATTGTATTCGACAGGCACCCTTATTTTTCCTCTGGGGTATACTTTTTGCCCCGTATACTTCGTCAAGACGATGGATGTCTCTCTCAAGGGTATGTGTGAAAATAGCCGCTCGTAGTCTCGTCGATTCATGACGGTTAGCGCTGATCCTGTATCCAATTCCATTTTAACTTGGGACCCTGCTATCGTGAGAGTGACCCAAATGGTTCGGTGATCCTCTTTTGCGATTACATTGTGAAGTTTGAGACAGCTTAGTCTCCTGTTTCCGGATTCACTATCGCTCATCTGATCTTTGGAACTACTGTCTGTCATCTTTTGTACTTTCTTGTACGGTTCCTTAGTAGCCTTTTTGTTGTCGCTGGTCTTCTTCCCAGACCTACAAACTCGTGCAATGTGTCCAACCTTCCCGCATTGTCTGCATATTTTGTCTTTGGACCAGCAGTCCTTCTGGTCATGGTTAGTTCTGCCGCAGCGATAACATTTTGCAACTCCCCATGTCATTTCGTGGGTGCCGTATTCCTGTGGTTTTTGTTGAATTTCTGCAGCTCCCCTGGCTGCTGCTTCATACGATACTGCCACGCTGAAAGCCTGATCTAGCGTCAGCTCTTTTTCTGCGAGTAACTTCTTCTGTGTTCCTTCACTCAGGAGTCCACAGACAAATTTGTCCCGTAGGGTATCTGCCAGTCCTGCTCCGAACTGGCAGTGCTTTGATAGCTTGCGTAGTTCCGTAAGATACTCAGCATTGCTCTCATCTTTGTGCTGAGTTCTCCTGTGGAATTTAAATCTTTCTGCTATCAACAGCGGTGCAGGGTTTAAGTGCTCCTGTAGAACAGCAACAATTTCGTTAAAACTCTTCGCCTTCGGTTTGGCTGGAGTAATCAGATCCCGCAATAGGCCGTACGTTCTAGCGCCCATTAAGTTTAACAATATCGATGCCTTTTTCCCCTCCGCTATATCGTTTGCCTCGAAATATACCTCGACTCTTTCCACATACGTGGTCCAGTCCTCTAATGTATTATCAAAAGCAGTGATACAGCCAGTCTTTGGCATCTTGCAAATCTAAAATGGCGCCTCCTGCGCTTTGCCTTCTTCTCCGATTTAACAAAATGGCGCCTCCCGCGCTTTGCCTTCTTCCCCGCTGTTGTTAGCGCTGCTTTCCACGGTTTCTTGCGCGTATTCTTTTTCTTTTATTATTTTCCCGTCGTGGAGCGGACCCTCTGGGACACTGCCCTCCCTCTTCTGAGGTCCGAACGCTGCCCGGCTTCGAAACACCGGCCGCGCCCTGTATGCTCCACCCTCTCTCTCTCTCTTTGCTTCCCGACTTGCTGCCCGGCCCCGTTGAAAGGCCACCCGATCGAGTAAAGCCCGCCGCAGCCCAGGAAGGATCAGAGCACTACCTGCCACCAGCCCGATTAGCTGGGAAACCACGGACCGAGGAACCCAGCCTGGCTCTGGAAAGTCGCTCCTGCAAGCCTTGAACCTGATGATTGACGGTCGACGCCCGTTTCTCGAGTTTCAATGGACTCTATTTTTTTTCTTTCTTCTGGCTCCGACCTTCAACAACGTCGTCGGAGCTGCTGCTGAGTTGCAGGTAAGTTCGTTTCTTACTCATCGCCAGTGTTAAGTCCGTGAATGATTTAGACACGGACTAGCAGGAGTGAAAACAAACACATCTTTACTGGTGAAAGGCAATAACGAAACTAAACAACAGAGGCTCTCTAGCGTCTTTTATACAGGGGTGGTCACTGCCGGTACTGCAGTCTGAGACCAGTTATTCTCTTAAAGGTACATACACAACAAAGTGCGTTCCATCATCTGCCATTAACACCAGCACCTAGATGAGATAGCCCCAAAAGACGGGAACCGGACAAAGGAGGGCCATTGGAAACTAATGGGAAACCACTTTACCCGGGATCGGGTAAGAAGTGCAGCCCATCATCTGCCATTCACCTAGATGGGATAGCCCCGAAAGGCAGGAAACCAGACAAAGAAGGGTGATTAAAAAGACATCACTGCAATACACAGACCTTAATGAACTTTTAGGATATAAGAGAAGGCAGCTTTGGCCATTCTCGCTCTCACTCTTTGCTCTCGCCTTCGCGTGCCCTCATCTCTGAACCAAGAACTAAGCACACCGTCCAAGATGGAGGGAAGAAACCACGATGAGCGACAAGAGCCTCACCATGCTCTTCGACTGTAGGAACGAACCTCGAAGCTGGGACTTGGATAATGCATCGGCGATGCGGAACCAGGAGACACGCTCTACACAGAGAAGCAGCGAGCAAGAAAACGGACAATCGGGGTGAGCATTGTCCAAACCCACGCATCGTTAAGACCACCGGTACTGTGTGATGGGGTGTTGTGTGACCCAACCAAACCAGAGGGGCTTAGTGGGGAGGTTCTGTGTGTATTATATAGTGTATGTTCCGGGGTTTGTGGGACAAGCCCATGTTATACTCTGTATAGCAACACAGTGTGATTTTAGGCGGCTTAAGACGAGACAGGGGCCTGTTCGACGGGCAAAGTTGTATTGTTCTACCGTTTGTTTTACGCCACCAGGCATTTTATGTACTGGAGGCGGGTGTGTGTGTTAACATAGAAACATAGAAGATAGGAGCAGGAGTGGGCCATTCGGCCCCTTGAGCCTGTTCCGCCATTTAATGAGATCATGGATGATCATCCAAATTCAGTACGCTGTCCCTGCTTTCTCCCCATACCCCTTGATCCCTGTAGCCTTAAGAAATATATCTAACTCTTTCTTGAATATATTTAATAAGTTGGCCTCAACTGCCCTGTGTGGTAGAGAATTCCTCAGGTTCACCACTCTCTGGGTAAAGTACTTCCTCCTCATCTCAGTCCTAAATGGCTTACCCCTTATCCTTAGAATGTGACCCTTGGTTCTGGACTCCCCCGCAATTGGGAAGATCCTTCCTGCATCTAGTCTGTCTAGTCCTGTTAGAATTTTATAAGTTTCAATGAGATCCCCTCTCATTCTTCTAAACTTCAGCGAATATAAACCTAATCAACCCAATCTCTCCTCATACATCATTCCCGCCATCCCAGATATCAGTCTGGTGAATCTTCATTGCACTCTCTCCATGGCAAGAACATCCTTCCTCAGATAAGGTGACCAAAACTCCACACAATACTCAAGGTGTGGTCTCACCAAGATGTGGAGATGCCGGTGTTGGACTGGGGTGGACAAATGTAAGAAGTCACACAACACCAGGTTATAGCCCAACAGCTTTATTTGAAATCACAAGCTTTCGGAGCGCTGCTCCTTCGTCAGGTGAAGTGAAGAGTTGCATATAAGCACAGCATATATAGTCAGAGAGTACTGCCAGATGATTACAGGTAATCTTTCTAATTGCCCTTTATCACACCTCGGCAGAGAGATAATCACAGCAATCAAAGGTGTGAATGGTGTCCAACCAGGTCAGTCAGGAAAACATTACATCAAAGAACAATGAGGTGGGGTCACAAGGGGTCAAATGTTGCAGATGCTGGGGTCTGTATGAAAAACAAAAAACAAACAAAAAACTATTTTTTTGCTGGAAATCATAGCAGTTCCGGCCGCACCTGTGTAGAGAGAACAAGCCAACGACGACTCGAGTCTGGATGACTCTACGTCAGGTGGGGTTACATGGAGCGTGACATGAACCCAAGATCCCGGTTGAGGCTGTCCTCATGAGTGCGGAACTTGGCTATCAGTTTCTGCTCGACGATTTTGCATTGTCATGTGTCTCGAAGGCCACCTTGAAGAATGCTTACCCGAAGATCGGAGGCTGAATGTCCTTGACTGCTGAAGTGTTCCCCGACTGGGAGGGAACACTCCTGCCTGGCGATTGTTGTGCAGTGTCCGTTCATCCGTTGTCGCAATGTCTGCATGGTTTTGCCGATGTACCATACTCCGGGGCATCCTTTCCTGCAATGTATGAGGTAGACAACGTTGGCCGAGTCACATGAGTATGTACCATGTACCTGGTGGGTGGTGTCCTCACGTGTGATGATGGTATCTTTGTTGATGATCTGGCATGTCTTGCAGAGGTTGCCGTGGCAGGGTTGTGTGGTGTTGTGGTCGCTGTTCTCCTGAAAGCTGGGTAATTTGCTGTGAACTCAGCCAACGTTGTCTACCTCATACGTTGCAGGAAAAGATGCCCCGGAGCATGGTACATCGGCGAAACCATGCAGACACTGCGACAACGGATGAACGGACACCGCACAACAATCGGCAGGCAGGAGTGTTCCCTCCCAGTCGGGGAACACTTCAGCAGTCAAGGACATTCAGCCTCTGATCTTCGGGTAAGCATTCTCCAAGGCGGCCTTCGAGACACACGACACCGCAAAATCGTCGAGCAGAAACTGATAGCCAAGTTCCGCACTCATGAGGACGGCCTCAACCGGGATCTTGGGTTCATGTCACGCTACATGTAACCCCACCTGACGTAGAGTCATCCAGACTCGAGTCGTCGTTGGCTTGTTCTCTCTACACAGATGCGGCCGGAACTGCTATGATTTCCAGCAAAAAAAAGTTTTTTGTTTGTTTTTTGTTTTTCATACAGACCCCAGCATCTGCAACATTTGACCCCTTGTGACCCCACCTCATTGTTCTTTGATGTAATGTTTTCCTGACTGACCTGTTTGGACACCATTCACACCTGTGATTGCTGTGATTATCTCTCTGCCGAGGTGTGATAAAGGGCAGTTAGAAAGACTACCTGTAATCATCTGGCAGTACACTCTGACTATATATGCTGTGCTTATATGCAACTCTTCACTTCACCTGATGAAGGGGCAGCGCTCCGAAAGCTTGTGATTTCAAATAAAGCTGTTGGACTATAACCTGGTGTTGTGTGACTTCTTACATTTGTCCACCCCAGTCCAACACCGGCATCTCCACATCATAGCTACTATCGACACCACAAACTGCCGGCTCAAAGTGGAGAGGATCTCCAAGAAGATCGCGCATATCGACACAGACATCAAGTTTCTACAGACATGCAAGAAAGCAGACAAGATCCCGAAAGGACTACAGATCATGAACCCACTCAAGTCGACTTACAACACAGACTACGCTGAGAGACTCTGCCATCGTACCTCTCGCACACTCCTCAACCATCTCGTACACCAGCTCTACAGCAGACGCCGCAACCTCGAAACCAAGATAGAGGCCATGTTCTCAGCCTGTGCTCAGGACACAGCAGACCAGCTACGAGACACCGCCAAACAGATGAGGCAACGGAACTACGCTGCCTACATACACACCAAGAACAGGAAGCTTGAGAAACTCGGCATCACCACCAGCAGCAACCAAGCCTCCCCCGGTACCATGGTTGAAACCACAGGGAAGTCCATTGTCAGCTTGTCTGGCCACACCCTTCAACCAGACGAAATTGAAGTTCTCAGCCGAGGGCTCAATTTCTGCTCTACCACCAAAATGGACCCCATCGGTCTCGCGGCAGACACAGAGGAATTCATCAGGAGAATGAGGCTCCGGAAATTCTTCCACAAATCCCAAGATGCCAGCAGTGAACCCAATGAGACAATCAATGATCCAGAACAGCAGGCAGAGGGATCTGCAGTGCAGCAACCGAAGAAGAGTCAAATTGGACCACTCTGGAGGGTTGCTGCTCTAAGCTTGACATGTATGCTCAAGCTGTCAGTAGGTGCATCAACGCCAGATTCATCAGCCGCACTCACAAGGCAGCCCAGAATGTCACCCGAGCACAACGCAACGCCATCCACGCTCTCAAGACCAACCGCAACATCGTCATCAAACCAGCAGACAAAGGAGGAGCCATCGTCATACAGAACAGAACGGACTATTGCAAAGAAGCATACCGACAACTGGACAACCAGGAACACTACAGACAGTTACCCGCAGATCCGACCAAAGAGCACACCCGCCAACTCAACAGACTGATCAAGACCTTCGATCCAGACCTTCAAAGCATCCTACGTGCTCTCATCCCACGTACTCCCCGCGTGGGAGACTTCTACTGCCTCCCAAAGATACACAAAGCCAACACACCCGAACGTCCTATCATATCAGGCAATGGAACCCTGTGTGAGAACCGTCGAGGGCATCCTGAAACCCATCGTACAGGGAACCCCCAGCTTCTGTCGCGACACTATAGACTTCTTACAGAAACTCAGCGCCCACGGATCAGTTGAACCAGGAACACTCCTCGCTATGATGGACGTCTCGGCACTCTACACCAGTATCCCCCACGATGACGGCATCGCTGCGACAGCCTCAGTACTCAACACCAACAACAGCCAATCTCCAGACACCATCCTACAACTCATCCGCTACATCCTTGACCACAATGTCTTCACCTTCGACAACCAGTTCTTTACCCAAACACACGGAACAGCCATGGGGACAAATTTGCACCCCAATACGCCAACATCTTCATGCACAAGTTTGAGCCAGACTTCTTCACTGCACAATATCTCCAACCAACGCTATACACCAGATACATCGACAACATTTTCTTCCTATGGACCCACGGCGAAGAATCACTGAAAAGACTACACGATAAAATCAACAAGTTCCATCTCACCATCAAACTCACCATGGACTACTCCTCAGAATCGGTTTCATTCTTGGACACACGAATCTCCATCAAAGACGGACACCTCAGCACTTCACTCTACCGCAAGCCCACGGACAACCTCACGATGCTCCACTTCTCCAGCTTCCACCCTAGCCACGTTAAAGAAGCCATCCCCTATGGACAAGCCCTGCGAATACACAGGATCTGCTCAGATGAGGAGGAACGCGATGGACACCTACAGACGTTGAAAGATGCCCTCGTAAGAACGGGATATGACGCTCGACTCGTCGATCGACAGTTCCGACGGGCCACAGCGAAAAATCGCATAGATCTCCTCAGAAGACAAACACGGGACACAACCAACAGAGTACCCTTCGTCGTCCAGCACTTCCCAGGAGCGGAAAAACTACGCCATGTTCTTCGCAGCCTTCAACATGTCATCGATGACGATGAACACCTCGCTAAGGCCATCCCCACGCCTCCACTACTCGCCTTCAAACAGCCGCCTAACCTCAAACAGATCATCGTTCGCAGCAAATTACCCAGCTTTAAGGAGAACAGCGACCACGACACCACACAACCCTGCCACGGCAACCTCTGCAAGACATGCCAGATCATCAACACAGATACCATCATCACACGTGAGGACACCACCCACCAGGTACATGGTACATACTCATGTGACTCGGCCAACGTTGGCTACCTCATACGTTGCAGGAAAGGATGCCCCGGAGCATGGTACATCGGCGAAACCATGCAGACACTGCGACAACAGATGAACGGACACCGCACAACAATCGCCAGGCAGGAGTGTTCCCTTCCAGTCGGGGAACACTTCAGCAGTCAAGGACATTCAGCCTCCGATCTTCGGGTAAGCATTCTCCAAGGCGGCCTTCGAGACACACGACAACGAAAAATCGTCGAGCAGAAACTGATAGCCAAGTTCCGCACTCATGAGGACGGCCTCAACCAGGATCTTGGGTTCATGTCACGCTCCATGTAACCCCACCTGACGTAGAGTCATCCAGAATCGAGTTGTCGTTGGCTTGTTCTCTCTACACAGATGCGGCCGGAACTGCTGTGATTTCCAGCAAAAAAATAGTTTTTTGTTTGTTTTTTGTTTTTCATACAGACCCCAGCATCTGCAACATTTGACCCCTTGTGAACCCACCTCATTGTTATTTGATGTAATGTTTTCCTGACTGACCTGTTTGGACACCATTCACACCTGTGATTGCTGTGATTATCTCTCTGCCGAGGTGTGATAAAGGGCAGTTAGAAAGATTACTTGTAATCATCTGGCAGTACACTCCGACTATATATGCTGTGCTTATATGCAACTCTTCACTTCACCTGATGAAGGAGCAGCGCTCCGAAAGCTTGGGATTTCAAATGAAGCTGTTGGACTATAACCTGGTGTTCTGTGACTTCTTACATTGGTCTCACCAAGGCCCTGTGCAACTGCAGCAAGACATCCTTGCTCCTGTACTCGAATCCTCTCACTATGAAGGCCAACATACCATTTGCCTTCTTAACCGCCTGCTGCACCTGCATGCTTACCTTCAGCGACTGGTGCCCAAGGACACCCAGGTATCGTTACACTTCCCGTTTTCCCAATCTATTGCCGTTCAGATAATAATCTGTCTTCCTGTTTTTGCCACCAAAGTGGATAACCTCGCATTTATCCACATTATACTGCATCTGCCATGCATCTGCCCAATCACCCAACCTGTCCAAATCATACTGGAGTTTCTCTGTATCCTCCTCACAGCACACACGCCCACCCAGCTTTGTGTCATCTGCAAACTTAGAGATATTGGCCTAGAAATTGAGTGGGCTTTGCGCCCATTTTGCGGCGCTAGAGGTCATTGCGCTGGACTTACAGCCGGTTCAGAAATTCCCTGGGGCCCTACCATCGGCGGTAGACCGGTAGTGCTGCGCCGGCACCGATGACGTCATCGGTGTGCGCAGCGTCCCGGTTGCCGTGGTGACGGGCCCCAGCGCCGAAATTGAGTTGCGGCCGCCTCGCCCATGGCAGCCGCAACTAAGACTCTGGCAACCGAGTCTTACAGGAGTTTGCGCCGGCGCATTAAGGTCGCGCGGCGGCCGGCCGCTTTCCCGCCGGCCGCCTGCCCGCACCTCCCTCCCCGGACTCCTCCACCGCCCCCCCCCATGGAACAGATGCTTCTGGGCTGTGAGCCCGGCACTTCCCCGAGGTGCCGGGCTCATTTTTGTGAAGATTTTACCGGCCAGCGGGCGGGTGCAGGCAGCTCCTCCTTAACTGAAGGAGGAGGCCTGCACTTCCCGAGCCTGCCGCACCGCATCGGGCGCCGCAGCGCCGGAATAGCGCCGCAATGCGGCAGGTAGCGCCCATTTTCAGGCGCAAACACCCTTCAGTAGCGCCGGCAGCCGTTTGGGCGCGGCGCTACTGAATTTTTGGCGCGCGCAGGGGGACTTAGCGCCGGCGCTACCTTTCCGGCGCTAAAGCCCTGGCGCGGCGCCAACTGAATTTCTAGGCCATTACATCTAGCATCCTCGTCTAGATCATTAATATATATTGTGAATAGCTGGGGTCCTAGCACCGATCCCTGCGTTACCACACTAGTCACTGCTTGCCACTCGGAAAAAGACCCGTTTATTCCAACTCTTTGCTTCCTGTCTGCCAACCAGTTCTCTATCCAAGTCAGTACCTTACCCCCAATCCCATGTGCTTTAACTTTGCACGCCAATCTCTTATGCGGGACCTTATCGAAAGCCTTCTGAAAGTCCAAATACATCACAGCCACTTTTTCTCCCTTATCTATTCTACCAGTTACATCATCAAAAAATTCCAGTAGATTAGTCAAGCATGATTTACCTTTTGTAAATCCATGTTGACTTTGTCTGATCCTGTCAGTTTTCCAAGTGCTCTGCTATTACATCTTTTATAAAGGACTCTAGCATTTTCCCCACTACCGATGTCAGGCTTACCGGTCTATAATTCCCCGTTTTCTCTCTACCACCTTTTTTAAATAGTGGGGTTACATTAGTTATCCTCCAAACCATGGGAACTATTCCAGAGTCTATAGAGTTTTGGAAGATGACCAGCAATGCATCTACTATTTCTAGGGCCACTTCCTTCAGTACCCTAGGATGTAGATTATCAGGCCCTGGGGATTTATCGGCCTTCAATCCCATCAATTTCCCTAACACCATTTCCCTACAAATACTGATTTCATTCAATTCCTCCCTCTCATTAGACCCTATGTTCCCTGACATCTCTGGAAGGTTATTTGTGTCCTCCTTTGTGAAGACAGAACAAAAGTATGTATTTAATTGGTCAGCTATTCCTTTGTTCCCCATTATAAATTCCCCTGATTCTGACTGCAAGGGACCTACGCTTGACTTCACCAATCTTTTTCTCTTCACATATCTATAGAAGCTTTTACAGTCAGTTTTTATGTTCCCAGCAAGCTTACTGTCATATTCTATTTTCCCCTCTTAATTAATCCCTTTGTCTTCCTTTGCTGAACTCTAAACTGCTCCCAATCCTCAGGTTTGCTGTGTTTTCTGACCAATTTATATCTCCTCTCCTTGGATCTTATGCTATCCCTAATTTCCCTTGTTAGCTACGGTTGAGTCACCTTTATTGTTTTATTTTTATGCCAAACAGGGATGAACAAATTCTGTAGTTCATCCATGTGATCTTTAAATGTTTGCCATTGCCTATCCACCATCAACCCTTTAAGTAACGTTCCCCAATCCATCCTAGCCAACTCACGCCTCATACCATCATAGTTTCCTTTATTTAAATTCAGGACCCTAGTCTCTGAGTCAACTACTTCACTCTCCATCTTAATGAAGAATTCTATCATATTATGATCGCTCCTCCCCAAGGGGCCTCGCACAAAAGCATTGCTAATTAATCCTTTCTCATTACATAATACCCAGTCTAAGATGGCCTGATCTCTAGTTGGTTCCTCGACATATTGGTCCAGGAAACCATCCCATATACACTCTAGCAATTCCTCCTCCACAGTATTATTACTAATTTGGTTAGCCCAATCTATATGTAGATTAAAGTCACCCATGATAACTGCTTTGCCCTTATTGCATGCGTCTCTAATTTCCCATTTAATGCCATTCCCAACTTTGGGGGTCTGTATACAACTCCCACTAACGTTTTTTGCCCCTTGATATTTCACAGCTCTACCCATATAGATCCCACATCATCAGAGCTAATATCCTTCCTTACTATTGTGTTAATCTCCTCTTTAATCAGCAATGCTACCCCACCTCCTTTTCCTTTTTGCCTGTCCTTCCTGAATATTGAATACCCCTGGATGTTGAATTCCCAGCCTTGGTCACCCTGGAACCATGTCTCCGTAATTTCAATTACATCATATCCGTTTACATCTATTTGCGCAGCTAATTCATCCACCTTATTACGAATGCTCCTCGCATTAAGACACAAAGCCTTCAGGCTTGTTTTTTTAACACTCTTAGTCCTTTTAGAATTATTATTTACGATAGCACTGTTTGATTTACACCCGTGATTTCTCTGCCTTCCACTTCTGCTTTTCTCCTTCTTGTCTTTTGTTTCTATCCTTGCTTCCCTTTCCTCTGTCTCCCTGCACAGGTTCCCAATCCCCTGCCATTTTAGTTTAAACCCTCCCCAACAGCACTAGCAAACACTCCCCCTAAGACATCGGTCCCGGTCCCGCCCAGGTGCAAACCGTCCAGTTTGTACTGGTCCCACCTCCCCCAGAACCAGTTCCAATGTCCCAGGAATTTGAATCCCTCCCCATTGCACCATTCCTCTAGCCATGTATTCATCTGAAATATACTGCTATTTCTACTCTGACTAGCACATGGCACTGGTAGCAATCCTGAGATTACTACCTTTGAGGTCCTATTTTTTAATTTACCTCCTAACTCCCTATATTCAGCTTTTAGGACCTCATCCCATTTTTTACCTATATCATTGGTATCTATATGCACCATGACAACTGGTTGTTCATCCTCCCCCTGCAGAATGCCCTGCAGCCGCCCTGAGACATCCTTGACCCTTGCACCAGGGAGGCAACATACCATCCTGGAGTCTCGTTTACGGCCGCAGAAACGCCTATCTATTCCCCATACAATAGAATCCCCTATCACTATAGCTCTCCCCCTCTTTTTCCTCCCATCCTGTGCAGCAGAACCACCCATGGTGCCAGGAAGTTGGCTGCTGCTGCTTTCCCCCGATAAGCCACCTCCCTCAACAATATCCAAAGTGGTATATCTGTTTGAGAGGGGGATGGCCACAGGGGTCCCCTGCACTACCTGCCTGCACCTACTACTCTGCCTGGTAGTCACCCATTCCCTTCCTGCCTGTGCAGCCTTTACCTGCGGTGTGACCAACTCCCTAAACGTGCTATCCATGATGTTCTCAGCATCACGAGTGCTCCAGTATGTATGCATTCGCAGCTCCAGCGCCGCAATGCGGTCTGTCAGTAGCTGCAGCTGGATACACTTCCCGCACACATGGTCATCAGGGACACAGGAAGTGTCCCTGATTTCCCACATAGCGCAGGAGGAGCATGCCTCGGGGCCGAGCTGTCCTGTCATGATTTACACTTTAATTAATTATAATTAAATTAAATCAAATCAATACCACTAATTAGACTGCAATTAAATGATGTACTCCAGGGCCCTTGGTTACTAACACTCCCCGATACACAACAGAGACGTTAGAAACTATAACCACAAAAATTAAGCCCTTCTAAATTTTATAAACTATTAATCTTAACTGTCAAACTATAGAGTAGTATAAATACTCACCTGGCTGTACTCACCCAATCAGCTGCTTCCTCTTGCCCGCATCACTTTTTGAATCGTGACGTGGCGCCAGAATGCCGCAGCCAGTCTGTTAGATTGGTAAGCCTCTGTAAAAAAAGCCCGTGAAAGTGAGTTTAAGTACTCACTGTACCGCTGCTCTCTGCTCCTCCCGACACTGGCCTCTGTAAAAAAGCCCGTGAAAGTGAGTTTAAGTACTCACTGTACCGCCGCTCTCTGCTCTTCCCGACACTGGCCTCTGTAAAAAAGCCCGTGAAAGTACGTTTAAATACTCACTGTTGTAGTGTATGTAACTGTTCTACCTTTAAGAGAACTATTGTATGTAACCGTCCACCTTTAAGAGAACTATTTTAGGTGTGGCACTACTTTATCTTGGCTGCTGTATACTGTAATACCGACGGTGACCACACCGGTATATAAGTGCTGTGTCAGGATTTATTGGGCAGATTCGCCCTGACCTTCGAATAGTAAAGTCCTGTTAAAGTTACTCTTGTAGTCTGTGTATTAATTCGCCATAATACCCACAGACTTTACAGTGGTGACGAGTTCGATCTTACCCTGCGGCAACAATACTTCCGAAGCAGTTAACGAGCGTCGAGAAGAGGCACCCGCCCTTGTCGTTCTGCTGAGAGAAAACTCGAGTCTGCAGAGCAAGGAAGAAGGAAGAATTCAGACACGAAGCCTTCCATCAGCAACAGGCACTGATTGTCCCTTCTGCCACGGTGGTGAGTGAGCCGATCAGCACGAGAAGCAAGTCGGCCACGGTGACTGTGAGTAAAGGGAAAATAAAAAAATAAACGGAGGATAAGGGCGGTGAACTCGACCACGGTCGGGGGGGAAAGGAGCCGGACAGAAGTCGGGCCCAGAGGCGCTGAGACTGGGGCAGCGTGGAGCACGGAAGCCGCGGTACAAGCGGGCTGGGAGACGCAACGGCGTCGTGAGACAGCTAGACCGCGACCGGCGAAAAAGGCTGGGCAGCTACCGAGGCCACGAGGCGCTGCGACCGGGATCGTAAGGCGCGGGAAGATATAAAAATAAATAAACCGCGGTGAACTCAGCTGCAGCCGGGGAGGAAAGCACCGGACTGCGAGAGGGCTGGGAGGCGCGATTGGAGTGAAAAAGGCCGGCAGCGACCGAGGCCACGAAGCGCTGCGACCGGGATCGTAAGGCGCGGGAAGATATAAAAATAAATAAATCGCGGAGAACTCAGCCACAGCCGGAGAGGAAAGCACCGGACTGCGAGAGGGCTGGGAGGCGCGATTGGAAGCCGCTGAGGGAGAGACAGAGCCCAAGTGAGCGGGAGAGACAGAGCCCGAGCGAGGGAGACTGAGCGAGATCCAGCCCAGCGGCTGAAACTGTTCGCCGTCAACGGGTTGTACCCAGCACCGGTTGCCCTGCCGAGAAAAGGGAACAAGGAACGCACTGAAGCCGACGCGCAGGCTGCGAACCCCGACAGCCAGCGGTCGTCGCCCGAGGGAAAAGCTTACCCCTCCCGCCAGGGGAAGAAACGCGGGAAGCCGCCAGTAGGCGGGGAAGAAGACAGAAGCGGGAAACCGCCATTTTGAAAGTGGGCGGGGAAAGAAGACAAGCGCGGGAAACCGCCATTTTGGAAAAAAAAAAGTTAAAGAAATATTTCGTTGTTGTTTCTCAGGAAGAGGGTGAAGATGCCTAAGTGTAGTAACATCAACGGTTTCGATTCCGATGTGGAAGATTGGGCCACGTATGTAGAACGCATCGAGATATATTGTAAGGTCAATAAGATAGCAAATTATGACAAAGCTCTAACCTTACTAAACTCAATGGGTGCGAAGACATACGGGTTATTGAAGCATCTTCTATCACCAGCTAAACCGGCGGATCAGTTTTTCGCTTATATTGTTGCTGTCCTGAAGGATCATTTGAACCCCGCACCGCTGATGTTAGCGGAACGATCTAAATTTTACGTGAGAACACAACTAAAAGAGGAAAGCAACGCAGAGTGCCTGGTTGAACTGCGTAGACTAGCAAAATACTGCCAGTTTGGGGTAAATCTGTCAGAGGCACTGAGAGACAAGTTCGTGTGCGGAATGTCGAAGGAAGGAATACAAAAACGACTGCTCGAAGAGAACGATCTTACACTTGAGAAGGCTGTCCTTATTGCAGCATCGCACGAAGCCGCAGTGAGAGGCACGGCGGAAATGCAGCGGAAGACAGCGGTACTCAGTATGGATCAAATGACTTTGGGTACAACGAAATGTTATCGTTGTGGGAAGACAACACACGATCAGAACCAATGCTGGTTTAAAAACCAGGAATGTAGGAAATGTGGCAAGCCTGGTCACATAGCTAAAGTATGCCGGTCAGGAAAGAAGACCAGCAATAATAAGTCACCGCAGAAGAAGTACAGAAAGGTACATAAGGTGACTGGGAAGAGTGCAGATGAACAGAATTCGGATTCAGACTCCAACAGCAAGGAACTGGGTAGTCTGAGGATTCACAATGTGAGTAAAGAAGCTGACCGACAAACTATCTGGGTCACACTACAGATTGCAAAAGTCCAAGTGAAAATGGAATTGGACACCAGATCGGCGTTGACGGTCATGAATAAGCAAGATTACAAAAAGTTGTTCAAACATATTCCCCTACGGGATACGGAGATAGTATTGCAGACATACACGGGGCATAAAGTATACCCCATCGGAAAGATAAAAGTCAAGGTGAGACACAAGGGCAAAGATCACCGAGGAATGGACATGTATGTGCTACCCGAGGGAGGTCCACCACTTCTGGGACGGGAGTGGATCAGGAAAATAAAGATAGACTGGCACTCACTAAACACAATGACGGTAGATTCCGGAAAGGAAGATGTCAAACCTGAACGGTTGTCCAGAATATTGGACGAAGCTAAAGAGGTATTTCAGCAAGGACTGGGAACACTGAGAGGAATTAAGGCAAAAATGAAGATTGCAGAACATGCAAGCCCAAAATTTTTCAAAGCCAGATCGGTACCTTACGCGATACAACCTGCTGTGGAGGCAGAACTGGAAGAGCTTGAACGTTCAGGGGTACTGTCTAAGGTGGACTGGAGTGAGTGGGCCACGCCCATTGTTCCCGTCATGAAGTCTTCATCAAGTAACAAGCCAGGGGGACCGGGAAAGGTCCGCATCTGCGGAGACTTCAAGATCACAATTAATCCGGTGCTTCACACGGTACAATACCCGCTTCCGCGGATTGAGGATATCTTTGCTTCATTGTCTGGCGGGAAACACTTCACCAAGATAGACCTGGCACAAGCATACTTACAAATGGAAGTCGAGGAAGAGTCGCGCCAGTATCTCACAATCAACACACACAGAGGCTTGTATCGTTATAATAGACTGGTTTTTGGAGTAGCTTCGGCTCCAGCAATTTGGCAGAGGGCCATGGAGCAGGTCTTACAGGGGATTCCAAGCGCTCAGTGTTACTTGGACGATATCCTGATTACAGGAGAGGACGAGGAGGAACACCTCGCAAATTTGAAACTGGTGCTCACCAGGTTGAAGGAATATGGCCTTCAAGTTAATCGCCAGAAATGTGAGTTCTTCCAGAAACGGATCTCGTACTGCGGTCATGTCATTGACCAAGAGGGGCTGCACAAGTCACCTGACAAGATAGAAGCTGTCGTGAAGGCCCCCGCTCCAGAAAATGTATCACAGTTGAGATCGTTTCTGGGGTTGATTAATTATTACCACAAGTTTCTGCCAAATCTATCCACGGTGCTGCATCCGCTGAATGCTCTGTTGCGGAAAGAAGTACCATGGAAGTGGAGCGAGGACTGTAAGAAGGCCTTTCGCAGAAGCAAGGCGTTGATTACCTCTGAAGAAGTGTTGGCTCATTTCAACCCAATGTTATCTCTTCGTCTAGCTTGTGATGCTTCCCCTTATGGAATTGGAGCAGTACTTTCACACAAGTTACCAAATGGCTCGGAAAGGCCAGTTGCATTTGCGTCCCGATCATTGACCTCCGCTGAGCAAAATTATGCTCAGATAGATAGGGAGGCCCTCAGCCTTGTGTGGGGAGTAAAGAAATTCAATCATTACCTGCAGGGCAAGAAGTTCACATTACTGACAGACCACCAGCCGTTGGTGTCCATATTCAACCCTAACAAGGCCGTTTCCACTATGACAGCGCAAAGGCTACAGAGGTGGTCCGTGTTACTTGGGGCACACCAATATGACATCGAATACAAAAGGTCCAAACAGCATGGAAATGCTGATGGGTTATCGCGCCTACCGTTGCCAGTAGTAGAAGAGGCGGCTACAGTGGACCCGGTAGAGATGTTCCACTCATCCATAGTGGAATGTCTACCAGTAACAAATTCGATGATCGAAAATGAAACAAGAAATGATCCGACTCTCTCACGAGTCTACGATTTAACGGTGGAGGGATGGCCAGCACATGGCGAACCAACGCTGCCCGCATTTTCGCAAAGAAAAGAACAGCTGTCAGTGTGCCGAGGAACCTTGATGTGTGGATCTAGAGTGGTGATTCCACCCAAACTTCAGCATAAGGTGCTAAAGGAGCTTCACGAGGGGCATCTGGGTGGAGTGAAAATGAAGAACCTAGCAAGAGCGTTTGTGTGGTGGCCAGGTATTGATGGAGACATCGAAGAAATAACCAAGAGCTGTCTAGGATGCCAGAAGGTCCAAAACGCGCCACCACAAGCTCCTCTGCATCCATGGGAGTGGCCCTCATCTCCTTGGCAAAGGGTACACGTTGACTTTGCTGGTCCATTTATGGACTCAATGTTTCTAATCGCGGTGGATGCACACTCCAAGTGGCCGGAGGTAATAAAGATGTCCTCCACCACCACGGAAAAAACCATCACAGTATTACGGACCATATTTGCTAGGAATGGCCTGCCGGAACAGATCTGTTCTGATAATGGACTGCAATTTGTGTCCGAAGAATTCAGGAAGTTCTTAAAAAGGAATGGGGTCAAGCACTACACGTCAGCCCCATACCATCCCGCCACCAATGGATTAGCTGAAAGGTTTATCCAGACCTTCAAGAAGGCCATAAAGGCCATGGGTAATGAAGACATCAACCTACAACATAAGGTAGATAACTTCTTGTTGGCGTACAGGAATGCAACACATGCGGTCACAAACCAAACTCCCGCCATGATGTTTTTCAATAGAAGACTAAGATGCCGGCTGGATTTGATTAAGCCAAACGTCAGAAGGGACGTAGAGAACCGGCAATTTCAGGGCATGAATGAAAGGCCAACTAGATCCTTTCAGATAGGTCAACAAGTTTTGGCCCGGGACTACCGTACCGAGAAATGGCAGCCTGGAACTATTGGGAAAAGGCTAGGGCCGCTGATGTATACCGTGGACATTGGTGACAGCATCATAAGGCGACATGTTGACCAGATCATAGGGTCATCCACAAAGGACCAACCTACTCCACAACCTTACACGGCTAATGTTGAAGCAGAGATACCCAGAGCACCTACCTCCGATCTGGTAATACTAGAATCAGATGAACCTGACACTGTCCTTCAAGCCGAATCGACCTTGCCAGAAGAACCTACTACCCCGCCGAAAACTACTACACCACCGAGGCGTTATCCGGACAGAGTCAGGAAGCCTCCAGAGAGACTGAATCTGTGAACTGTTTTGCATAAGTTGTATATATGTTATGATGTTATGTTAATGGGGAATAAGTATGTTGTAAGCTAAAAAGGGAGGATTGTAGTGTATGTAACTGTTCTACCTTTAAGAGAACTATTGTATGTAACCGTCCACCTTTAAGAGAACTATTTTAGGTGTGGCACTACTTTATCTTGGCTGCTGTATGCAGTAATACCGACGGTGACCACACCGGTATATAAGTGCTGTGTCAGGATTTATTGGGCAGATTCGCCCTGACCTTCGAATAGTAAAGTCCTGTTAAAGTTACTCTTGTAGTCTGTGTATTAATTCGCCATAATACCCACAGACTTTACAACAGTACCACCGCTCTCTGCTCCTCCCGACACTGACCTCTGTAAAAAAGCCCGTGAAAGTGAGTTTAAGTACTCACTGTACTGCCGCTCTCTGCTCCTCCCAACACTGGCCTCTCTAAAAAAGCCCGCGAAAGTGAGTTTAAGTTCTCACTGTACCGCCGCTCTCTGCTCCTCCCAACACTGGCCTCTGTAAAAAAGCCCGCGAAAGTGAGTTTAAGTACTCACTGTACCGCCGCTCTCTGCTCCTCCCGACACTAACCTTATTAAACACCGTACGGTTGAGTCCGAAAAGCTTGTCTGTGTTCCAATCCTGTTCACCGTAATTCCTGTCATCTAGAACTAAGTAGGAGAGGTGATTCGAACCACCAAGGCAAACCACCTACAACATACCCATATCCACCATGCTAGTGACCTCCTCAAAACATTCAACTAGATTAGTAAGACTCTATGGTGGAGAAATTCAGTATCATCCCATTTGGGGCGCAATTATCGGCCAGGCACAAAGATTAGCGCCTGCTGCTAATTATCGCCTCCAACTGCAAACTTGGCTTTTATCGCCCCTGGAGGTGATTGGAGCACTAAATCAGGCGCTGCACACCTCCCTTAAGGCGCTAACGCCAGAGAGCGAGGCGCTACCTCAGAGCGCTGGCGAAGCTCATGTGATGTCAGTCAGCAATGGAACACAGACACAATGGCGCCGGCCAGTTCTTAAAGCGGGGGGTTGATCTTGCTCTCCATCCACATCCTACTCATTGCAGCCTTGAATCTCAGCCTGGAGAGACCTGTACATCAAATCTGCTGGAAAGAACAATGGAGAGGCCCAGGGAAAGAGCTCAGAGTGCAGCCCCCAAAGTCTCTTCTAAATCGATACAAGGAAGGGCAAATCAAAATGAACCTGCAAAAGTGCTGCTCAGTACCCAAAACTCCTTCACACAGCGTTGAATCTCTCCAGAAGTCTCTCTCTCTCTCTCAGAATGCGTGGTGCAAAAATGTCACCAACAAAAAAAGGCAGGAAGCGGTCGCCTTTAAATAGTGTTCCCCCAGTCCCTTCCTGGCTGCAAAACGCTCCCCTCAACCTGTAGTTGCTAGCGGCAGGTGGTAAGGCAGGGGGTACCACTCAATATCTGGTCCGGGGCGTTACCGGGGCATTGCACACTCAACTGACGTCATGATCTGCCGGCGCAGGAGATCATGGCGGTAGTGTTTAGCGCCACCGCAAAACGTCTAGTTAATTTTGTGAGCGGCGCAAACATCACCGCGCATGGGCACTAGTTGCTCTCTTAAGGCACTAACGGGCGGCGCAAACCAACTGAATTTTTCCCCCTATGTCTGATGATAGATTCCAGTAACTTCTCCACAATTGATGGTAAACTGACAGGTGTGTAGTTACCTGGTTCCTCCCTCCCTTCTTAAATAATGAAGTAATCCCAAGATACAATTCCTGAATCTAGAGAGCTTTGGAAAATTATGATTAATGCATCTGCAATTTTCTCACCTATTTATTTTAATACCATGCTGTGGCAACCATCAGGTCCTGGAGCTTTATCTATGTTACGTCCCATTATTTTTTTTTTCACAGAATTCACAGAAACCCCACAGTGCAGATAGAGGCCATTTCGGCCCATCGAGCCTGCACCGACACATATCCCACCTGATCCCCGTAACTCCTACACCAACACATATCCCACCCTATCCCCGTAACCCCACGTATTTAATCCCCCTAACACTAAGGGTCAATTTATCACAGCCAATCAACCTAACCCGCACATCTTTGGACTGTGGGAGGAAACCGGAGCACCCGGAGGAAACCCACGCAAACACGGGGAGAATGTGCAAACTCCACACAGACAGTCACCCGAGGCTGGATTCGAACCCGGGTCCCTGGCGCTGTGAGGCAACAGTGCTAACCACTATGCCACCGTGCTCCATTACTATTTTTAAACTTATATTAAATCCACTAAATTCCTCCCCTTGACTTATTTTTAGGTTTTCCTGTACCATTGCTATTTTATCCTCTTCCTCTACTGTGAAATAATTTAACATTCCTCTACCATTTCCTTATTGTACAATGCAGTCTCGCTTGCAGCCATCTTTAACAGGCTCACATTCCCCTTTACCACTCTCTTTCTCTTAATGTATTTATAAAATCTTTTGCTGTTAGCCGTGATGGGATCATAGATCTTACTTACACAGGTACCCTATTTCAAACTGCTCCAGGTTGCAGTCAAGTTTTTTTAAATTCATTGATGGGATGTGGGCGTCGCTGGCTAGGCCTGCATTTAGTGCCCATCCCTAATTGCCCTTGAGAAGATGGTGGTGAGCCGCATTCTTGAACCGCTGCAGTCCATTTGGTGTAGGTACACCCACAATGCTGTTAGGAAGGGAGTTCCAGGATTTTGGCCCAGCGACAGTGAAGGAACGGCGATACAGGTCCAAGTCAGGATGGTGTGTGGCTTGGAGGGGAACTTGTAGGTGGTGATGTTCCCATGCGTCTGCTGCCCTTGTCCTTCTAAGTGGTAGAGGTCGCGGGTTTGGAAGGTGCTGTTGAAGGAGCTTTGGCGAGTTGCTGCAGTGCATCTTGCAGATGGTACACACTGCAGCCACAGTGCGCCGGTGGTGGAGGGAGTGAATGTTGAAGGTGGTGGATGGAGTGCCAATCAAGCGGGCTGCTTTACCCTGAATGGTGTCGAGCTTCTTGAGTGTTGTTGGAGTTGCACTCATCCAGGCAAGTGGAGAGTATTCCATCACACTCCTGACTTGTGCCTTGTAGATGGTGGAAAGGCTTTGGGGAGTCAGGAGGTAAGACACTCGCCGCAGAATTCCCAGCCTCTGGCCTGCTCTTGTAGCCACAGTATTTATATGGCTGGTCCAGTTCAGTTTCTGATCAATGGTAACCCCCAGGATGTTGATAGTGGGGGATTCAGCGATGGTAATGCCATTGAATGTCAAGGGGAGATGGTTAGAGTCTCGCTTGTTGGAGATGGTCATTGCCTGCCACTTGTGTGGTGCGAATGTTACTTGCCACTTGTCAGCCCAAGTCTGAATGTTGTCCAGGTCTTGCTGCATATGGACACGGACTGCGTCAGTATCTGACGAGTCTCGAATGGTGCTGAACAGTGTGCAATCATCAGCGAACATCCCCATTTCTGACCTTATGATGGAGGGAAGGTCATTGATGAAACAGCTGAAGATGGTTGGGCCTAGGACACTGCCCTGAGGAACTCCTGCAGTGATGTCATGTGATTGAGATGAATGACCTCCAACAACCACAGCCAACTTCCTTTGTGCTAGGTATGATTCCAACCAATGGAGAGTTTTCCCCTCGATTCCCATTGACTTCAGTTTTGCTAGGGCTCCTTGATGCCACACTCGATCAAATGCTGCCTTGATGTCGAGGGCAGTCACTTTCACCTCACCTCTTGAGTTCAGCTCTTTTGTCCATGTTTGGACCAAGGCTGTAATGAGGTCAGGAGCTGAGTGGCCCTGGCGGAACCCAAGCTGGGCATCAGTTAGCAGGTTATTGCTGAGTAAGTGCCGCTTGATAGCACTGTCGACGACACCTTCCATCACTTTGCTGAAGATTGAGAGTAGACTGATGGGACGGTAATTGGCCGGGTCGGATTTGTCCTGCTTTTTGTAGACAGGACATACTTGGGCAATTTTCCACATTGCCGGGTAGATGCCAGTGTTGCAGCTGTACTGGAACAGCTTGGCTAGGGGCGCAGCTAGTTCTGGAGCACAAGTCTTCAGTACTATTGCCGGAATGTTGTCAGGGCCCATAGCCTTTGCAGTATCCAGTGTCTTCAGCCGTTTCTTAACATCACGTGGAGTGAATTGAATGGGCTGAAGACTGGCATCTGTGATGCTGGGGACCTCAGGAGGAGGCCGACATGGATCATCCACTCGGCACTTCTGGCTGAAGATAGTTGCAAATGCTTCAGCCTTGTCTTTTGCACTCACGTGCTGGGCTCCAGCATCATTGAGGATGGGGATATTTTTGGAGCCTCCTCCTCCTGTTAACTGTTTAATTGTCCACCACCACTCACGACTGGATGTGGCAGGACTGCAGAGCTTTGATTTGATCCGATGGTTGTGAGATCGCTTAGCTCTGTTAGTTAGTTTAAAACCAACTGTTTACAATACAACTGACTGGCAAATAAAGTACATTTTATTGTGTGTGCGAGAAAATGATTTTTAAGAATTGATTAGAGTACAGTGATTTATATATATCTCAACTATTCAAATTTGGAAATCATATCCATGTTTTCTATCATATGTTACAAATATATGAGAGAAAGGGATAATTCCAAAGGGGCTCTAATTTCCTCGGATAGCAAATTGGTTCATGTGTTCACCTAAGATTCTTCAATGTATTATTTTAACACAGTTGTCAACCACATTTATTCCAAACAGGTTGACTGCATTAAAATAGCGCATAAATAAGTCATCTGTGTTAACCAATAACTTGTCAGAGGAAAGGAAACCCTCACAAAAGCAGTGGAGGACAATCACATCTGCATCCAATATCAGGTTTGACTGTGTTATCCCTTCACTTCAGAAGATGAGGGCAGAAGCCACATCTCTGCAAATAAGGCAGCTGGATGAAAATCATGACCAAAGGATCACTGCAACCCATGATTAAGCCAGGCCGCCGTGTTTACCATAGTAAAATTAGTTTTTCTGCATCTTAACACCTTGGAAAGGATTTTAACTTGGAGGCAGGTAGCAAGCGGGGTGGCTGGAATGCAGATGGGAAACCCAGGAGAACGAGTTTCCCTCAGGCCTTAACGAATTTAACAGCAAGACCAACCTAAAAAAGGGTATCAGGACTGCCAAAAGGAAACAGACACTGCGGATAGAGGATCATTTCCACAACAACTCGGACCCCCGGCGCATGTGGCAAGGCATCCAGTCCATCACTGACTACAAGAGCAAAAACACCAGCCCCCCGGTTAGCGATGCCTCCCTTCTGGAGGAGCTTAACAACTTCTACGCTCGCTTCGACAGGGACAACAGGGAGCCAGCTACCAAAGCCTTGCCACCCCCGGAAGACCAGGTGCTCACTCTGTCGACCTCCGACGTAAGGGGTGTTCTACGCGGAGTGAACACACGAAAGGTTGCTGGACCGGATTGCATCCCTGGACGGGTACTCAAGGAATGTGCTGATCAGCTGGCTGATGTCTTCACCGCCATCTTCAATCTGTCATTGGCCCAGGCAGTAGTCCCGACATGCTTCAAGACCGCTACCATTATTCCTGTGCCAAAACAAACGGCTGTGACGTGCCTGAACGACTATCGACCTGTCGCACTCACACCCATCATAATGAAGTGTTTCGAGAGACTGGTCCTGGCTCACATCAAAGCCAGTGTTCCCGCCTCTCTTGACCAACACCAGTTTGCCTATCGTGCAAACAGATCAACGGAGGATGCAATCACAACTGCTCTACACTCTGCACTGAATCACTTAGATGGTAAAGAGACCTACATCAGAATGCTGTTCATAGACTACAGCTCAGCATTCAACACAATCGTCCCCAACAAGCTGGCCACCAAACTCCACACGCTTGGCCTGAACACTTCCCTCTGCAACTGGACCCTGGACTTCCAAACAAACAGACCCCAGTCTGTCAAATTAGGTAACCACACCTCCCCCCCCACCGACCCTGAACACGTGGGCCCCACAAGGATGTGTGCTGAGCCCCCTCCTCTACTCGCTCTTCACCCACGACTGTGTGGCTGTTCATGGTTCCAACACCATCATCAAGTTTGCGGATGATACCACGGTAGTAGGCCAGATCACCAACAACGATGAGTCAGCCTACAGGGAGGAGGTCCAGCATCTCGTGAAGTGGTGCGCCGATAACAACCTGGCCCTTAACATCAAAAAAAACACAGAAATCATTGTGGACTTCAGGAAGTCTAAAGGCGGAAGTCACACCCCCATCCACATCAATGGGGCTGTGGTGGAAAGGGTGGACAGCTTTAAGTTCCTCGGAGTCCACATCACGGAAGACCTCTCCTGGTCCCTCAATACCTCCTCTCTGGTGAAGAAGGCCCAGCAGCGCCTATATTTCCTAAGGAGGCTGAAGAGATGTAACCTGTCACCCCTGATCCTCTCTAACTTTTACCGCTGCACAACAGAGAGCATCCTGACAAACTGTATCACAGTATGGTATGGCAGCTGTAGCTACTATGACCGGAAAGCCCTGCAGCGGGTAGTCAAAACTGCCCAACGCATTACCGGCACCCGGCTACCGACCATAGAGCACATATACCAGAAACGCTGTTTACGGAGGTCACGGTCCATCATCAAAGACCGTACCCGCCACAGTCTGTTCGCCCTCCTGCCATCTGGGAGACGCTACAGATGCATTCGCACCCGTACGACCAGATTTAGGAACAGCTTCTTTCCCAGGGCTGTCACCCTACTGAACTCCACAAATAAACTCTAAAGCCTGCACACCTGCCAATGCACTTTATTATGGTTATGTTTATGTTAATGTATTACAAGCCAAATGTATGTTGAATGTTTAAATGTCTTAATCTAAATGTACACTCTCGGGAGCCGCAAGCCTACATTTCGTTGTACTGCACTTGTGCACTAACAATGACAATAAAGTTGATTATGATTATGATTATGATTATGATTTACATCTTTTTTTAATCTGTTTCCCGCCCGCAGCCAGCCAGATTGAGAGGCTGTTGGGCAGGTAGGACTAGGCAGCAGAGAGAAGGAAGGCTGGGATTGTCGGAGGAGGAGGAAGGCCGGGATCTTCGGAGGTGGAGGAAGGGGGGGATCATCAGAGGAGGAGAAAGGCTGGGATCTTCGGAGGAGGAGGAGGAAAGCCGGGATCTTCAGAGGAGGAGGAAGGCCGGAATCTTCGGAGGAGGAGAAAGGCTGCGATCTTCGGAGGAGGAGAAAGGCCGGAATCTTCGGAGGTGGAGGAAGGGGGGGATCATCAGAGGAGGAGGAAAGCTCGGATCTTCGGAGGAGGAGAAAGGCCAGGATCTTCAGAGGAGGAGGAAAGCTGGGTCGGGGGCTCGGATCACGGGGGTGGTGGGGTCAGAAGGCAGGGATCGTGGGGGGGAGATCAGAGATGGGGGCAGAGATGAGTCCAAGGGGGGGATCGGAGCCTGGGAGGGGAGGGATCGGATGCCTTGGGGGGCAGAATTCTGCCAGGGAAGCTTCCCACACTGCTTCTCCTGTGTGCGACGTTCCTTCCCAAACAGCGTCATCACCTGAACATTGTGTGAACTATTTTGAGACATTTTGGTAATGTGATAAAGTGCTATATAAATCTGAATATTTCTTTTTACTCTGTCTCTAGGACAAGTTCAAATAAAGAGTTAACTATCTCCTGCAGAAACCAAAGGTGAGCCCCAGTGAAAACAGAGTTTCATCCTCAGTAGGACATGATTTTTGCTAGTCCATCACTGAAGGCACATGAGGCAATATTGGTTGAAAAACCAGAAGCACTGCCTCTGTAATCTAATTTCCCATACTGCCCCCTCAAACATAGTTAAATACTCTGCATTATACCATCAGGTTGTAAAATCCTTGTAATTTCTTTTAAACAAAATTTTACTTACACCTGGAAGGCCAAGGGTGAGGCCTTGATGCTATTTGGTTCTTCCTTTTCTTCTGGCTGTGCAATTAAGGAGGAAATAGCTCCTTTAAACATCCTATGCCTCCTTCCTACTATACAAACATTACCATAGTCCACTACTGCTAAACTATACCAGAAATCCATTTAAGTAAATATTGTTTGGCATGTGAAACTGTGCACTACATTCTCAAATAGAATATTTTTTTGGCAGCGTTGCTGCAGTGAAGTTTTCTTTACATTGCCATTGGCAGTGCTGTAAATAGTGAAAGTATCCCAGCACGTCTGCAATGCTGATGTTTGGTTCCTTGCCTGTAAAGCAAATGAGGTAGTTGTTACTGAAGTCTTGACTCGGCCTCGTCTGCTCAAAATCATTTGAAATTCCCATCTTTCATTCTTATCCAACAGCCTATTTCCTAACAATATAGCACATGTAGCAAACTACTGCTATCTACATATGCTCTTGTTGTTTTGGCAGTCATGAATTTATCCTTGTTGTTGTCTGTAATTTTCAGCATTTCATACCTCCTTCACTCTCTCAATCATTTTTCAATAGTGAGTTTTATTTTTCTAGCCCAAACAATGAACTTCCTGTTCATATGGATTCCTCTCCTTCTGAACCAATGCAGGCTGCTTTCTCAGCCAAGATTCATTTCTTTTTCCCTTCTTAAACTTTCCTTACCGAGATGCTCCTCACTCACTATTGAGTCTGCCAGAGTGAATGAGGTTAGTTCAGATGGACATGTCTAGACAGGTTATCGAGGGAGAGCTATGAGCATCAGTGCCTCCTCTGCATTTATTTCAAGTAGATGGATGTACACTTCCTTTTAGCTGACACAGAACAGCATTGCCGTGGCTGTGGGCAGTCAGACCAGTTTATCAACTCCCCCCTTCCCCCCCTCGCCCAGCCCAAAGGCTGAAGTTAGACAATCTGGCGATAAGGAAATAGGGAAAGAGGACAGAAAGGGGAAAAATATGAACTATCTTTATAAATTACATTACTTTCACTGAATAGGCTACTGGCATCTGCAGTATAACTCCTTCTAGTTCTTCTGAATATATTTAAAAAGTAATGAGGAAGCCTATGCACTGTATTTGGGAATGCAAATATTGACTTGCATGCAACATTAGGAGACTGAAACTCAAATAATGGCCCAGAAATTCGGGTCGGGGGCTTCCCGCGGGTGCAAGCCCCCGACCTGCACTTACCGAGCACGCCGGCCGTTGAGCTGTGGGCCCCCATGGAATTCCAACCGGGGCCTGGTCCAGCTGCCGGCACGCAGTGCTTGCGTATCCCAGGGGCGCAGTTAGTTCGATGCGTCCCCTGGGATCATGTGGGCCATGGGCAGCCAATCGGAGCAGGGAATGCCCATTCATAAGTTTAACAGGACCTGTCAAACCTTATAAATACTGCGGGCCCCAAAACATCACTAAATCTTCAAATAAATTTTTTTTTAAATCACATTTTTAAAATAAACTATAAATTACATGAAATAACTATTTTAAACAATAATTTAAATTTTTGAAAAAAATAATTTTATTTTCTAACGGGGCTAAAAATAAACTTACCTTGCTTTAAAGTATTTAAAAATAATAAACCTGTGGAAAAAATATTTTAATTTTAATTAATTCACCACTTACCTTGTAAAATTCAGGCCTTACGCCTGCTTTTTAAATGTGTAACTTCTGGAGACTTACCCTCCCGGGAAAACCTGCAAAAAAAACGTAAGTTCGATGTGCATGCGCAGCCTCTCCTGTGCACGCGTTCGACCTCTGAACCCCTTCGTTCAGGGGAATGGAAGTGCCGGTTTCCCACACATGCGCAGTGCATGCACGAAACCGGCACTTCCATTGGGCCTACGGGTGAGTACCCCGTGTGTACTCACCCGTGGAGACCCGAAGTTCTGGACCATTACATGCTAAAACTTTTTGGAGGTGAATTTGGATAAAGTTTAAAAATGGGCGCGATGTGCCCATTCAAAGTGGTGTAGGCAGTGTGCGAAATTCGTGTTGCCTGCTCATTATAATGATTAGAGCGCTGATCTCAGTGCTAAATGTGCTGCTGGATGGCTTAGCGCTGAACGGGGGTGTGGGGGCAATATCGAGTGCCATCTGCTGGTCAATAAAATTTGGCCTAGCCTCTCTGCACTACTTAAAGGGAAGGTGCTTTGTTGCAGAAGCCCCTCATTGTCACTTTGGATGAAGCCATGGCTCAACAGGGAAGAGAGAGGTCAAGGAGGTTTTCTGATGCGGTACTGGAGGCCTTGGTCCTGGGGGTGCTCACACGATGTAAGGTCCTCTACCCGCAGGGGGCAGGAGGCCTTCCAGGTAGCATTCCAGGTAGTAGGCCATTCAGCCCTTCAAGCCTGCTCCGCCATTCAATATGATCATGGCTGAGCCTCTATCTCAATACCATATTCCTGCTCTCTCCCCATACCCCTTGACGCCTTTTGCGTCTAGAAATCTATCTATCTTCTTCTTAAATATATTCAGTAACTTGGCCTCCACAGCCTTCTGTGGTAGAGAATTCCACAGGTTCACTACCCTCTGAGTGAAGAAATTTCTCCTCATCTCAGTCCTAAATGTCCTACCCCATATCCTGAGACTGTGGCCCCCTCATTCTAGAGCCCCCAGCCAGGGGAAACATCCTCCCTGCATCCAGTCTTTCTAGCCCTGTCAGAATTTTATACGTTTCAATGAGATCCCCTCTCATTCTTCTAAACTCGAGTGAATACAGGCCTAGTCGACCCAATCTCTCCTCATGCGACAGTCCTGCCATCCCAGGAATCAGTCTGGTGAACCTTCGCTGCACTCCCTCTATGGCAAGTATATCCTTTTTTAGGTAAGGTTACCAAAACTGCACACAGTACTCCAGGTGTGGTCTCACAAAGGCCCTGTATAACTGTCGTAAGACATCCTTGCTCCTGTACTCAAATCCTCTTGCAATGAAGGCCAACATACCATTTGCCTTCTTAACTGCTTGCTGCACCTGCATGTTTGCTTTTAGTGACTGGTGTACAAGGACACCCAAGTCCCTTTGTACATCAACATTTCCCAATCTATCACCATTTAAATAATATTCTGCCTTTCTGTTTTTCCTATCGAAGTGGATAACTTCACATTTATCCACATTATACTGCATCTGCCATGTATTTGCCCACTCACTCAACTTGTCTAAATCACCTTGAAGCATCTTTGCATCCTCCTGACAACTCACAATCCCACCTAGTTTCATGTTGTCAGCAAACTTGGAAATATTACATTTGGTTCCCTCATCCAAATCATTGATATATATGTATTGTGAATAGCTGGGGACCAAGCACTGATCCCTGCGGTATCCCACTGGCCTGCCACCCCAAAAAAAGACCCATTTATTCCTACTCTCTGTTTCCTGTCTGTTAACCAATTTTCAATCCATGCCAGTATATTACCCCTAATCCCATGTGCTTTAATTTTACACACTAACCTCTTATGTGGGACTTTATCAAAGGCATTTTGAAAATCCAAATACACCACATCCACTGGTTCTCCCTTATCTATTCTACCAGTTACATCCTCAAAAAACTCCAGCAGGTTTGTCAAACACGATTTCCCTTTCATAAATCCATGTTGACTTTGTCTAATCCCATTGATATTTTCTAAGTGTCCTGTTATCACATCCTTTATAATAGACTCTAGAATTTTCCCTACTACTGATGTTAGGCTAACCGGTCTGTAGTTCCCTGTTTTCTCTCTCCCTCCTTTTTTAAATAGTAGGGTTACATTTGCCACCCTCCAATCTGCAGGAACTGTTCCATAATCTATAGAATTTTGGGAGATGACAACCAATGCATCCGCTATTTCCACCAAAGTGAATAACCTCACATTTCCTCACATTATACTCCATCTGCCACCTTATTACCCACTCACTTAACCTGTCTATATCCCTTTGCAGGCTCTTTGTGTCTCCCTCACAGCTTACTTTCCCACTTAGCTTTGTATCGTCGGCAAACTTGGATACATTGCACTCGGTCCCTTCATCTAAGTCATTAATATACATTGTAAATAGCTGAAGCCCAAGCACTGATCCTTGCAGCTCCCCACTAGTTACAGCCTGCCAACCCAAAAATGACCCGTTTATTCCTACTCTGTTTTCTGTATGTTAATGAATCCTTGATCCATACTAATATATTACCCCCAACCCCACGTGCCCTTATCTTGTGCAACAACCTCTTATGTGGTACCTTATCAAATGCCTTTTGGAAATCCAAATATACCATATCCACTGGTTCCGCTTTATCTACTCTGCTAGTTGCATCCTCAAAAAACTTTAATAAATTTGTCAAACATGATTTCCCTTTCATAAAAGCATGTTGACTCTGCCTAATCGTATTATGATTTTTTAAGTGCACTGTTACCACTTCCTTAATAATGAATTCCAGCAATTCCCGATGACTGATGTCAGGCTAACTGGCCTGTAGTTCCCTGTTTTCTCTCTCCTTCCTTTCTTGAAGAGCAGGGTTAAAATTTGCTACCTTCCAATCCGCTGGGACCGTTCCTGAATCTAGGGAATTTTAGAAGATCACAACCAATGCAATCACCATCTCTGCAGCCACCTCGTTTGGAACCCTTGGATGTTGGCCATCAGGTCCAGGGAATTTGTTGGCTTTTAGTCCCATTAGTTTCTCAAGTACTTTTTCTCCACTGATCTTAATTACTGTACTGGTCTCGCTAGACGTGCTCCTATCTAGTTATCCAGCAAGTTCAACACTTATTCAAATAATTCCTCGAGAAGCCGGTTTGCTGTTTTGAAGCTTTACTTGAACAAATTTGTGAAACTGTAAACAAAGACAAAGTATGTTTTGTACATAGAACTGAGTACTATACATTAGATGTTACATAAGATATAAACATATTTATATAACAATAGAATAGACTAATTGTATAACTAAATAGCACTGGGACTAAACTTCGGTAACTAACACTAATAACTTCTTATAAACAAAGCATTGTCAAAATACTACACTGACGAGGTTGTTCTTATGTTAACAAACAAGGATACTCACAGACATTGCGTCTGGCCTAGCATATGAAATGAGATGGCACTGGATTGAGAATCTCACATGAGGAATCCTCCATTACTCAGTAGCTTCTTTCTGGGAAACTACTTCCGGGGTCAAGACAGGAACTAGGTCAAATGACCTCTGCTGTATACTAACACTGCTATACAATAGCTACCACCAGAGGGTGCTATCTGCATGTAATAAGTCCAGAACAATTACATTAAGTTCCTCACCTACCAATAGTCTCTAGCAATCACGACTCATACCTCACAATCACCTTGCCTCACCTCACCTCACCCGCACACACTTACCACTGAAGCAAGATTCACACCTACATCTCACACCTTGCACACACTGCCAGCTATTCAACCATGGCAAGCACATAACCCAAACACATTGCACCACACTCACTGACACACTTCCCTTTCTCTTGCAGGCAAAGGTGGTACACAACCGCTATGAGCAGCAGCAGACAGGTGGAGGGGAAGCCCGACTTCACAACCTGATGGAGCTGGAGGACACAGTGCTGGAGATAATTGGAGGGGCCATCACTGAGGCTGTAGCAAGTGGCAAGGTTTAAAGCATTGCTGATGATGACGGTAAGCTCATACCTAATCCTTCTTCCCACTTCCCACTTCCCCCTCATCCCACAATCTCTTCTCACTTACAAGCTGCTGATGGTGTAGGCATGCACATCTTACTTTCCCACCCCTCACCCCTCACCACAACCCGACTCTTGTGCCTTTCTACTTTCAGATACACAAGAACTGCCACCAGCCTGCATCTTGTACCTGATGATATGGAGGAGGAGAGTGAAGGAGAAGAAGAGGCACTGTCACTCGATCTGACAATCCCTGGCACCAGCTCAGAAAATGGCACTGTGCAAACTTTAGAGGGTAGTATAGAGGCGGGAGGTGGACTGAAGCCAGGCCAGGGTGAAAGGGTAGCTCAGGAGCTACCTGCCTGGAGGGTGAGTTTGTGCACGAGTTCTGCTGCACAGGACTCAGGTGATGACTTTGATGGGGTGGCCTTCAGAAGAAGGGTGATGGGCATGCACACGGAAATGCTTGGTGCAATGGCAAGGGTGCCAGAGAGCCTCTTGTCATTGTCAAGGAGTATGGAGCAGTCTGGCTCCAACATTGCACGGGGCTTTGTGTGGAGCTTGGAGCCCATGATTTCCAGGATGGAAATTATGTGATGGACGATCTTGCAGCTTCCATTGCAGCACAAGCGGAAGCAACGCAACGTCTTAGTGCTGCAGTGGAAGCTCAGACTGCTCTCGTGCAGGCTCAGCTTTCTGCCACACAAGCTCAGACTGCTGCCTTCATGGCTGGGTTTATGAGTGCGGAAAGGGGCTTGCAGGGTCTCACAGCAGTCCAGCAATCTCTGCTCCAACAGATCGCTGGGAATGCTGAGGCGCCACCCCAGGAGAGTGGTAGTGGCTCTGATGGGCCTTCAATAACCACAAAACTAGAAGTTATAGACTTAAACAAGTTGGCTTTTAATAACTAAGATCAGAGCTAACATCTCAACACGCCGACTGGTTCACAGGAATGAGTCATACAGATCCTGGGATCTTTATGTAAGAGAAGTCAGGGGCGGAGCCAAGAGCCAAGACCTGGAACCTCCCAGCTTAATCGGGAAAGAGGAAGTGAAACTATACACAGTGGGGGAGGGTAATATACATGAGTGCAAAACGAATACAGGATCAAGACAAACAGATTTCATTACATTCACCCCTTCTGTAGATTTAGTCCATCGGGGTGATGTTTCTTAAAAGTTGGTATAAGTGAGTCTGTCAGGAGGTTTTGCAGTTCTCAGTGATCGGCGCAAAGCCGGTTGGGGTGCCTCTAGGGGAGTGGATTCTGGTTCCTCCGCTGTCCGGGACCCCGCAGTGTCTTCCAGGTTATCTGCAGTGTCCTCCAGGTTAAAGTTGGGTATTGATACCTCTGGGCGTCCTGTCTCTTTGTAGTGTAGGTCTTCATCGGGTAGTCTCCCATCGTTCTCTCCGCTCCCTGAGGGAGCGAGGTCTTTTATGGAAACAGTGTCCTCTCGCCCATCAGAGTATTCGATATAGGCATACTGAGGGTTTGCATGGAGGAGCTGTACCTTTTCCACAAGGGGGTCCATTTTATGGCCTCTCACGTGCTTCCGCAATAGTACTGTCCCCGGAGACATCAGCCACGCGGGTAGAGATATGCCCGAGGTGGATTTCCGGGGGAAAACGAACATCTTTTTGTGAGGGGTAGCGTTAGTGGCAGTACATAACAAAGACCTTATGGAGTGGAGCACGTCTGGGAGGACTTCCTGCCAGCGGGAGGTCGGAAGGCCTTTTGACTTTAAGGCTAACGTGACAGCCTTCCAAACAGTAGCATTCTCCCTTTCCACTTGCCCATTACCCCGGGGGTTGTAGCTAGTGGTTCTGCTAGTAGCTATCCCCTTCGAGAGCAAGAACTGGCGCAGCTCGTCACTCATGAATGACGTCCCCCTATCGCTGTGTATGTAGTTCGGCATGCCAAACATGCAGAATAGATTACAGAGAGACTTGATGACCATGGCACTGGTCATGTCTGGGCAGGGAATGGCGAAGGGGAAGCGGGAATATTCATCAATGATATTGAGGAAGTATACGTTACGGTCGGCAGAGGGAAGGGTCCCTTGAAGTCCAGACTTAGGCGCTCGAATGGCCGTGTGGCTTTGATAAGGTGTGCACGGTCAGGCCTGTAGAAACGAGGCTTGCATTCCACACAGATGTGGCAGGCTCTGGTCATTGCTCTGACCTCCTCGATGGAGTGGGGCAGATTGCGGGACTTTATAAAATGGTATAGTCGGGTGACCCCTGGATGACAGAGGTCGTTGTGGAGACCCTGTAATTTGTCCGTATGAATGCTGGCACACATTCCCCGCGATAGGGCATCTGGGGGTTCGTTAAGGGCTCCCGGCCTGTACATAATATCATAGTCGAACGTGGATAGTTCGATCCTCCACCTGAGTATTTTGTCATTCTTGATTTTCCCCCTTTGTTTGTTATTAAACATGAAAGCCACCGACCGCTGGTCGGTGAGCAGGGTGAAACATTTGCCGGCTAGGTAGTGTCTCCAGTGCCGCACTGCCTCCATTATAGCCTGTGCCTCCTTCTCGACAGAAGAGTGCCTGATTTCAGGTCCCTGAAGGGTTCGGGAGAAGAAGGCCACAGGTCTCCCAGCCTGATTGAGGGTCGCAGCTAAGGCAAAGTCTGACGCATCGCTTTCGACTTGAAAGGGAATGCATTCGTCCACTGCACACACTGCAGCCCTTTCAATGTCCTGTTTAATACTGGTGAAAGCCTCCCAAGCTTCAGCTGATAATGGGAAGGACGTCGATTTAATGAGGGGTCGGGCCTTATCAGAGTAATTGGGCACCCATTGGGCATAATACAAAAAAAATCCCAGGCACCTTTTTAAAGCTTTGGGATTGTGTGGCAGGGGCAGTTCCTTTAGGGGGCGTAATCGGTCAGGGTCCGGTCCAATTACCCCATCTTCCACCACACAGCCGAGGATACAGAGACGGGTTGTGTTGAAGACACATTTGTCTTCGTTGTAGGTTAGATTCAGCTTTAGGGCAGTTTTTAAAAATCTCGCAAGATTTAGATCGTGGTCTTGCTGGTTGTGCCCGCAGATAGTGACATTGTCCAGATAGGGGTAGGTAGCTTGTAGTTTATTCTCGTCAACCATGCGGTCCATCTCACGTTGGAAGACCGAGGCCCCATTTGTTACTCCGAAGGGCACTCTGAGAAAATGGTAGAGGCGCCCGTTCGCCTCGAAGGCGGTGTATGGGCGGTTCTCCGTTCTAATGGGGAGCTGGTGATACGCGGATTTGAGGTCGATAGTCGAGAAGACTCGGTATTGCGCAATCTGGTTGACCATTTCTGATATGCGGGGTAACGGGTAGGCATCCAGCTGGGTATAAATATTAACAGTCTGGCTGTAGTCAATTACCATCCGTTTCTTTTCGCTATTTTTAACTATGACTACTTGGGCACGCCACGGGCTGGCACTGCATTCAATAATGCCTTCCCGCAGGAGTCTGTCCACTTCCGCCTTGATAAAATGTCTGTCTTCCAGACTGTACCGTCTACTTTTGGTCGCTATGGGCCTACAGTTCAGAGCGACATTAGCGAATAAAGAGGGCGGGCTGATTTTTAAGGTTGATAGGCCACAGACTGTGAGTGGTGGCTGGGACCCGCCATATGCTAGCGTGACACTTTCGTGGTGGCACTGGAAGTCCAGGCCCAAGATTACATTAACACAGAGTTCTGGCATCACGAGGAGTTTAAAATCCTTGTAGTCCGTGCCTTTTACAGTCAGTGTTACCACACAGTAGCCCAAAATGTCCGAAGTGTGGGGCTTAGCAGCCATAGCAATTCTGCTCCGTGTAGGGGTTACCGTTAATGAGTGCCGCCGTACCAGGCTAGGATGGATAAAACTCTCGGTACTCCCACAGTCAAGTAAACATTTCGTTAAATTCCCGTTTACCTGTATGTCCATCATGGATTTTGTCAACGGGTGTGGCCTGGATTGATCCACCGTGATCGAAGCCACTGTTGGGCCCTGGGCGGCCGTTGAGTCGGGAAAAGATGGTGGATCCCAAGATGGCGGCCCGCACGGCACGCACGAGGCAGTGACGGAGTTGGAAATCGGATTCCCCCTGCAGACTTTGCTAAAATGCCCCTTTTTCTTACATTTGAAGCATGTAGCGTCCTTCGCTGGGCATCGTTGTCTGGGGTGCTTGGCCTGGCCGCAGAAGTAGCATTTCAGGCCTCGAGACATTGCCGCTGTAGTAGGACTCCTGGGTGAACTTCTGTGTGGGGACTCCGGCGGCGTAGAGCTGGTCTGAGACCTGGATGGGGAAGATGGCTGATTCCAAGATGGCGGCCCCCTCGGCGCGCACGAGGCGGTGAGGGCCGCATGGCTGGAAGAATAAGAGTCAGAGTTTTTCTGGGCCACGTCCAGCGATCGCGCAGTGGCCACTGCCTTTTTTAAGCCCAGGACCTCCTTCTCCAGCAGTCTCTGCCGGATATAATTCGATTTGAGGCCCGTGATGAAGGAATCGCGGACCAATTCGTCAGAGTACGCGTTGGCCGTCACGGCCTTGCAGTTACAGTCCCGGACCAGGTCCTTTAGGCCCTGTAAGAAATCGTCCATTGATTCCTCTGGTCGCTGCCTGCGTGTAGCCAGCAGATGTCTGGCGTACACTTCGTTTACCGGCCTCTGGTATTGGGCCTTCAGGATAGTGATGGCCTTCGTGTAAGAGGTGGCGTCCCGGATGAACGAATAAATCCGATGACTTACGCGAGTAGTCAGTAGACTCAGTTTATCTACCTCGCTAGCGGATGAGGCCCCCGCGAAGAGTTCGAAGCATTTGAGCCAGTGTCCAAATTGATTTGATGCTTCAGCAGAATGTGGATCCAAGTCCAGACGCTCTGGTTTTAGGAGTCGACCCATCCTAGTATTCTTTAGTGATTAAAATTGATGGGCCTTCAATAACCGCAAAACTAGAAGTTATAGACTTCAACAAGTTGGCTTTTAATCACTAAGATCAGAGCTAACATCTCAACACGCCGACTGGTTCACAGGAATGAGTCATACAGATCCTGGGATCTTTATGTAAGAGAAGTCAGGGGCGGAGCCAAGAGCCAAGACCTGGAACCTCCCAGGTTAGTCGGGAAAGAGGAAGTGAAACTATACACAGTGGGGGAGGGTAATATACATGAGTGCAAAACGAATACAGGATCAAGACAAACAGATTTCATTACAGGCTCCATGGAGCAAGAACCTGCTGTCCTCTCTCAGGATGACAGCATTCCTGCTACCACCACTACCACTCTGTCAGTGCCCTTGCTGCTGCCTGTCAGCCAGCCAGCCCAGACTGCTGCCGCCCATGCCAAGATGGTGCAGTCTACAGCCGAGCCTTCTAGGCCCAGAGCTGCTCGAGGTTGTCCTGCAAGGCCATCTGCAGTCTCCCCCACGGAAAGTCAGCAGCCTTCCACCAGCCATGCTGCAGCTACTGGGCTAGCACTGTGTAGGAGCACTAGAGTAGGCAATGGAACACAAAAGACAGACACTATATTAGGGATGGGCAATAAATGCTGGCCTTGCCAGCGACACCCACATCCCATAAACAAATTTTAAAAAACTAAGAGAATGCACATGGACGAATAGTTGACGTTGTTGTGTAGTTTGGCATTGATAAATTTATAAATTATGTTTGGAATGTTTGTTTTGTGGTGGCTCTCATTTCAGCTTTGTGCCCAAGAGGACGCTGTGATGTTCCATGACAGAGGGATGGTAAGGTGGGGAAGTGGTGAGCAATGGGGATCTGGGGTTTCATTCAGGGGAACCAGATTCTGTTGAGGCGCTCACGGACAGCTCGTCCGGAAAGGGGATCTGCTGCCTGTTTCCTTCCTTCCTCCTCCTCATGAAGTGTTGGTGGAACCCATGATGGCAAGGGTTGCGCCCTCATGATGGCCATGTTGTGAAGGATAAGAACATAAGAACATAAGATTTAGGAGTGGGAGTAGGCCATATGGCCCAGCGTGCCTGCTCCATCATTCAATAAGATCATGGCTGATCTTCAACCTCAACTCCACTTTCTCGCCTGATCTCCATATCCCTTGTTTTCCCTAGAGTCCAAAAATCTATCTATCTCAGCCTTGAATATATTCAACAATTCAGCAGCCACAGCCCTTAGGGGTAGAGAATTCCAAAGATTCACAACCGTCCGAGTGAAGAAATTCCTCCTCATCTCAGTCCTAAATGGCTGGCCTCTTATCCTGAGGCTATGCCCCCTAGTTCTAAACTCTCCAGTCAGGATGCAAGCAGACCACCTTGAAATGGGACACCTGCTCCGGCATGTACTGGAGGGCTCCTCCCGAGCAGTCAAGGCAGCGGAATGGTTGCTTCAGAACCCCAATGGTCTGCTTGATGAGGTTCCTCATGGCAGCATGGCTCTCATTATGTGAGTGTTGACCACGGCTCATAGGGCTGCGGAAGGGAGTCATCAGCCAGGTGTAGAGTGGATAGCCCTTCTCTCCGAGCAGCTAACCTTAGGTTCGGCGTGGTGGCTGGAAGGTTACTGGCACACCGGACTGGCACAGGATGAAGTAATCATGTCTGCTGCCAGGATGTTGGGCATTCACCATCATGATGTGCTGGGTGTGGTCGCACACCAACTGCACTTTAAGAGAGTGGTAGCCTTTGCGGTTACGGTACATTTCAGGATTGCTATGCGGCGCCCGCAAAGCCACGTGTATGCAGTCAATGGCGCCCTGCATCATGGGGAAGCCCAATATCCTGGCTAAGCCACATGTGCACTCTTCCTGCTTCTCTCTGTTCTGAGAGAAGACAATGAACTCCCTTCTCCTGGTGTACCACTGTGACCTCCCGGATGCAGTGATGGACGGTGAACTGGGAGATGTTAGCTATGTCTCCTGCTTCCGACTGGAAGGATCCAGTGGCAAAATATTGAGGGCCACGGTGACCTTGAGTGCCACTGGGAGAGCCGTCATCACCCTTCTCTGAGGCTGCAGGTCTGGTTCCAGAAGGTGGCAGAGTTCTGTGACCACCTCCTTGGTGCAGCGGAACCTCCGAATATACTGCTTCTGGCTTAAGTGGATATAAGAGAAGTGCTCTCGGAAGACCCTAGGTGGGTAAGGCCTCCTGCTGAGAGCCCTACTGCCCCTCCTCCTCCTTCCTGTGTGAGCAGCTTGTTTTCTTCGCTGCCTCTGCTCCATCTCCCTGTCATACTCCAGCACGAGGGCGACTGCAAGTAGAGCCTCCATGACTGGCAGCAGTTGGTGTGAGTAGAACCCTTTAAATCAGAAGCAAGGCATTCTCCTCTTGCAGCAACACTCCCTGTCACCTCAACAAGTTTAAACAACTGTAGAATGCTCCAAACAGTTGCACAAACTTACACAGAGCCAGTAGAAATCAAAAAGCAAGTCAGCTGCAAGTTGTTGCTGATCCCTTTAAATAGCGCTGGTGAGGGGTCCTTCCTGCTGCTGAACGCGTGTTCAGCTGTTCGTGATTTGGAAAGGGCGTTGGACGTCAAAAATGGCAGGTCGTGCGTCAAATCAGCACTGCACACTGATTGATGTCACGATCGACCTCATTACCATTTCTCCAGTGAGCGCAGGCAACGGCCTCGCTGCCAAGCTACCCAAAATGGCAGCCACTGTGAGACCTGCCGGAAGTGAGACAGCCGTCATTTTTCCTCCGCAACCAGCCTTATCAGCCGGCGCTAAGGTGCTGAATTTCACGGCCCTTGTTGATTGCCACAAGGGTGGTAGAAGTTTGGAACTCTCTTCCGCAAATGGCAACTGATGCTAGATCAATTGTTAATTTTAAATCTGAAATTGATAGATTTTTGTTAACCAATATTATTAAGAGATATGGGCCAAAGGCGGGTATATGGAGTTAGGTCACAGGTCAGCCGTGATCTCATTGAATGGCAGAACAGGCTCGAGGGGCTAAATGGCCTACTCTTGTTCCTATGTTCCAAGAAGGCCACAGTCAGAGATCCAAAGGGTGCGGGAGGGGATATAAGGCTGGAGGGGATTGCAGAGGTAGGATGGGGGAAAGCTGTGTAGGAATTTGAAGATGAGGATGAGAATTTTAAGGTCAATAATATTTCAGATTTTGTGATTTTAGTTAAACTTTCAAATTATGCACTATATCGCCTTTAATGGCCATGTGTTACCAGGACATACCTGGACAGTTTTTCACATTGTTGGGTAGATGTCAGTGTTGTAACTGTACTGGAACAGTTTGGCTAGAGGTGCAGCCAGTTCTGGAGCACATGCCTTCAGCACGACAACCAGGATATAGTCAGGGCCCATAGCCTTTGCTGTATCCAGTGCGCTCAGCCGTTTCTTGATATCATATGGAGTAAATTGAATTGGCTGAAGACTGGCTTCTGTGATGGTGGGGACCTCAGGAGGAGGCCGAGATGGATCATCCACTCGGCAGTTTGTCGTAAAAACCCATCTGGTTCACTAATATCCTTTAGGGAAGGAAATCTGCCCTCCTTACCTGGTCTGGCCTATATGTGACAGCAATGTGGTTGACTTTTAACTGCCCTCTGAATGACCTAGCAAGCCACTCAGTTGTAACAAACCACTACAAGAAACAATAATAAGAATAAAACCGGACGGACCACCCGGCATCGGCCTCGGCACCGGATTCGGACACAACAACAGCTCACCACGACAACTGCAAAGACCTCTTCACTAACATCTGGGGACTTGTGCCAAAATTAGGAGAGCTGTCCCACAGGCCAGTCAAGCAACAGCCTGACATAGTCATACTTTCAGCCAATGTCCCAGACTCCTCCATCACCATCCCTGGGAATGCCCTGTCCCACCAGCAGGACAGACCAACCAGAGGTGGCGGCACTGTGGTATACTGGCAGGAGGGAGCGGCCCTGGGAATCCTCAACATTGACTTCGGACCCCATGAAGTCTCATGGCATCAGGTCAAACACGGGCAAGGAAACCTGTGGTGTATGTAACCTGTTCCACCTTAAGAGAACTACCTTAAGAGATGTACTACTTTCTCTTGGCTGCTGTATACTGTAATACTGTAATACCGGTGGTTACCACACCGGTATATAAGTGTTGTGCAAGGATTTGCTGGGCAGTTCAGCCCTGACCTCCGAATAGTAAAGACCTGTTAAAAGTTATTCTTGTTGTCTGTGTCCAGTGATTGATCCTAAACATAACTGGGACACCCAGACTCAACAAAACCTACTGGTGATTACCACCTACTGCACTCCCTCAACTGATTAATCAGTACTCCTCCATGTTGAACACCACTTGGAAGAAGCACTGAGGGTAGCATGGGCACAGAATGAACTCTGGGTGGTGGACTTCAATGTCCATTACCAAGAGTGGCTTGGTAGTACTACTACTGACCGAGCTGGCCAAATCCTGAAGGACATAGCTGCCAGACTGGGCCTACAGCAGGTGGTGAGAGAACCAACATGAGGGTAAAAACCTACTTGACCTCGTCTTCACCAATCTACCTGTCGCAGATGCATCTGTCCATGACAGCATTGGTAGCAGTGACCTCCACACTGTCCTTGTGGAGATGAAGTTCCGTCTTTAGACTGAGGACACCCTCCATTGTGTTGTGTGGCACTACCACCATGATAAATGGGATAGATTCAGAACAGATCTAGCAGCTCAAAACTGTGAATCCATGAGGCGCTGTGGGCCATCAGCAGCAGCAGAATTATATTCCACCACAATCTGTAACCTCATGGCTTGACATAACCCTCACTCTACCATTAACATTAAGCCAGGCGATCAACCCTGTTTCAATGAGGAGTGTAGAAGAGTGTGCCAGGAGCAGCACCAGGCATACCTAAAAATGAGGTGCCAATCTGGGGAAGCTTCAGCACAGGACTACATGCATGCTAAACAACGGAAGCAGCAGGCTATAGAGAGAGCTAAGCGATGCCACAATCAATGGATCAGATCAAAGCTCTGCAGTCCTGCCACATCCAATTGTGAATGTGGTGGACCATTAAACAACTGACGGGAGGAGGATGCTTCATGAACATCCTCATCCTCAATGATGGCAGAATACAGCACATGAGTGCAAAAGACAAGGTTGAAGCATTTGCAACCATCTTCAGCCAGAAGTGCCGAGTGGATGATCCATCTCGGCCCCCTCCTGAGGTCCCCAGCATCACAGAAGCCAGTCTTCAGCCAATTCGATTCACTCCACATGATATCAAGAAATGGCTGAGCACTCTGGATACAGCAAAGGCTATGGGCCCCGACTATATCCCGGTTGTCGTGCTGAAGACATGTGCTCCAGAACTGGCCGCGCCTCTAGCCAAGCTGTTCCAGTACAGCTACAACACTGACATCTACCCGTCAATGTGGAAAACTGCCCAGGTATGTCCTGTCCACAAAAACCAGGACAAATTCAATCTGGCCAATTAACGCCCCATCAGTCTACTCTCTATCATCAGCAAAGTGATGGAAAGTGTCATTGAAAGTGCTATCAAGCAGCACTTACTCACCAATAACCTGCTCACTGATGCTCAGTTTGGGTTCCGCCAAGACCACTCGGCTCCAGACTTCATTACAACCTTGGTCCAAACATGGATAAAAGAGCTGAATTCCAGAGATGAGGTGAGAGTGACTGCCCTTGACATCATGCCCTTGGCATTGCTGGATCTGGTTCTGGGGAATGAGATGGGCCAAGTGGAGCAAGTGTCAGTAGGGGAACATTTAGGGAACAATGATCATAGTATCATAAGGTTAAGATTAGCTATGGAAAAGGACAGGGAGCAATCTAGAGTAAAAATACTTAATACTTATTAGAAAGGCTGGCTGTACTTAAAGTAGATAAGTCACCAGGACCGGATGGGATGCATCCTAGGATGCTGATGGAAGTAAAGCTGGAAATTGCAGAGGTACTGGCCATAATCTTTCTATCCTCCTTAGATATGGGGGTGGTGCCGGAGGACTGGAGAATTGCAAATGTTACACCCTTGTTCATAAAAGGGTGTAAGGATAAACCCAGCAACTACAGGCCAGTCAGTTTAACCTTGGTAGTGGGGAAGCTTTTAGAAACGATAATCAGGGACAAAATTAACAGTCACTTGGACAAATGTGGATTAATTAAGGAAAGCCAGAATGGATTTGTTAAAGGCAAATCATGTTAAACTAACTTGATTGAGTTTTTTGATGAGGTAACAGAGAGCGCTGATGAGGGCAATGCGATTGATGTGGTTTACATGGACTTCCAAAATTGGCTAAGTGATAGGAAACAGAGAGTAGTGGTGAACAGTTATTTTGCAGACTGGAGGAAGGTATATAGTTGTGTTCCCCAGGGGTCGGTAATGGACCCCTGCTTTTCTTGAGATATATTAATGACTAGGACTTGGGTGTACAGGGCACAATTTCAAAATTTGCAGATGACACAAAACTTGGAAGTATACTGAACAGTGAGGAGGATAGTGATAGACTTCAAGAAGACATAGACAGGCTCGTGGAATGGGCAAACATGTGGCAGATCAAATTTAACACAGAAAAGTACAAAATGATACATTTTGGTAGGAAGAACGAGGAGAATCAATAAAGGCAGTTAAAAAAGCTTACATTATCCTGGGCTTCATAAATAGAGGCACAGAGTACAAAAGCAAGGAAGTTATGATGAACCTTTATAAAACACTGGTTCGGCCTCAACTGGAGTATTGTGTCCAATTCTGGGCACCACACTTTAGGAAGGATGTGAAGGCCTTAGAGAGGGTGCAGAAAAGATTTATGAGAATGGTTCCAGGGATGAGGAACTTCAGTTACATGGATAGACTGGAGAAGCTGGGGTTCTTCCCCTTAGAGTAGAGAAGGTTGAGAGGAGATTTGATAGAGGTGTTCAAAATCATGAGGGGTCTAGACAGAGTAGATAGAGAGAAACTGTTCCCATTAGTGGAAGGGTCAAGAACCAGAGGACACAGATTTAAGGTGATTGGCAGAAGAACCAAAAGGCAACATGAGGAAAAACCTTTTTACACAGCGAGTGGTTATGATCTGGAATGCACTGCCTGAAAGGGTGGTGGAGGCAGATTCAATCATGGCTTTCAAAAGGGAATTGGATAAGTACCTGAAGGAAAAGAAATTGCAGGGCTACGGGGAAAGGTCAGAGGTGTAGGACTAACTGAAGTGCTGTTGCAGAGAGCCGGCACGGGCTCGATGGGCTGAATGGACTCCTTCTGTGCTGTAACAATTCTATGATTCTAATGGGAATCAGGGGAAAGACTCTCCACTGGCTGGAGTCATACCTAGCACAAAACATGATGGTTGTGGTTGTTGGAGGCCCAGGGCACTGCTGCATGTGTTCCTCAGGGCAGTTTCCTAGGCCCAATCATCTTCAGCTGCTTCATCAATGACCTTCCCTCCATTATAACTTCAGAAGTGGGGATGTTCGCTGATGATTGCACAGCGTTCAGTTCCATTCACATCTCCTCAGATTATAAAGCAGTCTATGCCTTCATGCAGAAAGACCTGGACGACATTCAGGCTTGGGCTGATAAGTGGCAAGTAACATTCGTGCCACACAAGTGCCAGGCAATGACTATCTCCAACAAGAGAATGTCTAACCACCACCCCATGACATTCAACGGCATTACCATCGCTGAATCCCCCAACATCAACATCCTGGGGGTCACCATTGACCAGAAACTTAACTAAACCAGCCACATAAATACTGTGGCTACAAGAGCAGGCCAGTGGCTGGGTATTCTGCGGCAATTATCTCACCTCCTGACTCCCCAAAGCCTTTCCACCATCTACAAGGTATAGGTCTGGAGTGCGGTGGAATGCTCTCCACTTGCCTGGATGAGTGCAGCTCCAACAACACTCAAGAAGCTCGACACCATCCAGGACTTGATTGGCACCCCATCCACCACCTTAAACATTCACTCCCTCCACCACCGATGCACCATGGCTGCAGTGTGTACCATCTACAAGATGCACTGCAGCAACTTGTCAAGTCTTCTTCGACAGCACCTCCCAAACCTGTGGCCTCTACCACCTAGAAGGACAAGGGCAACAGGCGCGCTGGAACACCATCACTGCCAAGTTCTCCTCCAAGTCACACACTATTCTGACTTGGAATTATATCGCCGTACCTTCATCATCACTGGGTCAAAATCCTGGAAATCCCTCCCTAACAGCACTACGGGAGTTCCTTCACCACGCAGACTGCAGCAGTTCAAGAAGGCGGCTCACCACCACTTTCTCAAGAGCAATTAGGGATGGGTAATAAATGCTGGCCTTGCCAGCGACACCCACATCCCAGGAATGAATTAAAAAAGTAGATTTGCCCAGTTTACTCTGGACAGTCTCTGTCTCATCCCGTTGAAGTCGGCCTTACCTAAATCTAGAATCTTAGTAGCTGTTTCACATTTCTCCCTTTCAAACATTACGTTGAACTCGATATGTTATGATTGCTATTGGATAAATGTTCAAGCACCGTTAGGCTGTTAACTAAATCTGGCCCATTACTCATTACTAAATCTAATATGGCATGTCCCCTTGTTGGTTCTAGAATTGGTTCTATGAATCCTACCTCCTCCTCACCCTACCATTGGTGTAGACATTTCAGCCACCTCTGCCGTACTTTTTTTAACCCCCCTCCCTAAACGATGATCAGCCATGATCGCATTGAATGGCAGAGCAGGCTCGAGGGGCTGAATGGCCTACTCCTGCTCCTATCTTCTATGTTTCTATGGTCCTGAGGTAGATGCTAGGGGTCATGGCATATTCCCTTGCCATCCTCAGTGCCAATATCCAAGAAGGATTTGACACAAAGAAGGATTTGAGCATCTGTCCCACCTCAAATTGAAGCCTCCAGATCAGTCAGTGCTTTGACCATTAAACCTCCGGTCTTGGGGTTTCCAAAAGATTCCAATGCCATCTCTCAGGGTCTGCAGGATCTTACACCATCTGGTTGCCACCCACCTCCACGCCTCCCCCCCCCCCCCACTGCGCCCCCAACCACGATCAGTAGGCTGTCAGATCCTAGACCCAGATCTACTCGAATTGAAAGGAAATGATTAGTGGTGCCACACAAGATTCTGTGCTGGGGCCTCAATTAATCTGTATATTTATTAATGACTTAGTTAATGCAATAGAGAGCTATATATCCAAGTTTACCAATGGCACAAAGATTGTTGGCACAGTAAGTAGTGTAGATGGGAGCGTAAAACAACAAAGAGACATTGATAGATTAAGTGAGTGGGCAAAATTGTGGTAGATGGATTTCAATGCGACAAGTGCGAGGTCATCCATTTTGGTCCAAAAAAGGATAGATCAGAGTACTTTCTAAATGGTGAAAATCTAGGAACAGTGGAGGTCCAAAGAGGTTTAGGGGTCCATGTACACAGATCACTAAAATGTAGCAGTCAGGTCCAAAAAAATAATCAAAATGGCTAATAGAATGCTAGCCTTTATAACTAGAGGGCTAGAACATAAAGATGTGGAAGGTTTGCTACAGCTATACAAAGTCCAGGTTAGACCACATCTGAAGTGCTGGGCACCGCTCCTTAGAAAGGATATATTGGCCTTGGAAGGAGTGAAGGTTAGATAATCTGGTGAGATTACATAAACTAGGTTTGTATTCCCTGGAATACAGAAGGTTAAGGGGTGATTTGATTGAAGTTCTTAGAATTTTGAATGCAATTGATAGGGTAGATAGAGACAAACATTTTACACTGGTGGGGGAATCTAGGACAAGGGGACATAACTTTAAAATCAGAGCCAGGCCATTCAGGAGAGAAGTTAGAAATCACTTCTACATGCAAAGGGTGGTAGAAGTATGGAACACACTCCCTCAAAAAGCAGTAGATGCTAGCTCAATTAATAATTTTAAATCTGAGATCAATAGATTTTTGCTAGCCGAGGGTATTAAGGGATATGGAGCCAAGGCGGGTGGATGGAGTTAGGATACAGATCAGCCATGATGTCATTGAATGGCAGAACAGGCTTAAGGGGCTGAATGGCCAACTCCTGTTCCTATATTCCAGCTCAAGTGACGTGCCGAGAAACCACCTTCGGGCGCATCCTCTCCACTAGTGACAGCTCATTGCTTTTCCAGGTATTCCCCTCAGATACCTGCTTGTGTTGAACATTGAATCATAGGAACATTGGAACATAGGGATTTCTAGTCGAAAAAAGACCAAGATCCATTTAGTTCGCCTTCTACCATCCTGGTAGTCGCATGATACAGTGATAATGGAGTTGTTGACTGATCATAGCAATTAAGTTCCCTCAATTAGTCCACAACAGACCCAGAAATGACACGAGGAAAACCCTCAGTGGTGGAGAGCTTTGGGTACCACAGGTCCAAAGTTACATTTTTCATCCCAAGCATGCGACACTTACCACAAGTCACATCTCAAATTAATCAGATATTGGATACCAAAATGTTATTTTCTGAAAGAAATATATCTAAGTTGTATTTGAATTAATCAATACTAACTGCTTCCACCATCTCCAGAGAGCGTGTGTTCCATAGGTTTGCTACTTGCTCATTGGGCCAGATCTTTGGGTCCCCACGGGTGAGTACGCGCTGTGTACTCACGCGTAGGCCCAGCGAAAGTGCTGGTTTCGTGCATGCACTGCGCATGCGCGGGAAACCGGAACTTCCGTTCCCTTAAAGGAAGGGGTTCACAGGTCAAACGCGTGCACCGGAGCGGCAGCGCGTACGCCTGGAACTTCCGTTTTTTTTGCAGCTTTCTCCAGGAGGGTAAGTCTCCAGCAGTTACACTTTTAAAAAGCAGTCGCAAGGCCTGCTTTTAACAAGGTAAGTGGTGAATTAAGCCAAATTAAAAAAAAATTTCCACAGGTTTATTATTTTTAAATACTTTAAAGAAAGGTAAGTTTATTTTTTAGCCCCGTTAGAAACTGTAATTAATTTTTTCAAAAATTTAAATTATTGTTTAAAATAGTTATTTTATGTAATTTATAGTTATTTTAAAAAAGTGATTTTTTAAAATTTATTTGAAGTTTTAGTTATGTTTTGGGGCTGAATTGTATTCATAGGTTTGACAGCTCTTCCTGTCAAATTTATGAATGAAGCATTCCCTGCTACCATTGGCTTTCCATGGCCCACGTGATCCCAGGGGACGCTTCAAACTAACTGCGCCCCTGGGATACGCAAGCACTGCACGCCGGCAGTTGGAGCAGGCCCAGGATCGGAATCCCACACGGGCCCACAGCACAACGGCCGGCGCGCTAGGTAAGTGCAGGTTGGAGGCTTGCACCCGCGGGAAGCCTCCGACCCGAATTTCTGGGTCACTGTTTCCTCAGATTTGTTTTGAATTTACCTCCCTTGAAGAAGAAGAAAACTTGTGTTCATTACAAAGTATTTATAGCACAGAAACAGGCCATTCATAGGACAATAGGAACATAGGAACAGGTGTAGGCCATTCAGCCCCTCGAGCCTGTTCTGCCATTCAATGAGATCATGGCTGATCTGCGTCCTAACTCCATATACCACCTGTGCCCCATATTCATTAATACTTTTGGTTAACAAAAATCTACCAATCTCAGATTTAAAATTAACAATTGACCTACCATCAATTGCCTTTGCAGAACAGAGTTCCAAACTTTTGCCACCCTTTGTGTGTAGAAATGTTTCCTAATTTCAGTCCTGAAAGGTCTGGCTCTGATTTTTAAACTATGCCCCCTAGTCCTAGACACCCAACCAGCAGAAGTAGTTTCTCTCTATCTACCCAATCAGTTCCCCTTTCTTTCTTCTTAATATCTTGAAAACTTCAATCAAATTACCCCTTAACTGTCTAAATTCCAGGGAATACAACCCTAATTTGTGTAACCTCTCCTCATAATTTAACCCTTGGAGTCCAGGTATCATTCTGGTAAGCGTACGTTGCACTCCCTTCAAGGCCAATATATCCTTCCTAAGGTGTGGTGCCCAGAACTGCTCACACACAATACTCCAGGTGTGGTTTAACCAGGGCTTTGTATAGCTGTGGCATAACTTCTGCCCCCTTGTATTCTAGTCCTCTAGATATAAAGGTCAACATTTTGTTACCCTTTATGATTATTTTCTGTACCTGTTCATGACATTTTAGTGATCCATGTGCATGGACCCCCAAGTATCTTTGGACCCCACTGTTTCTAGCTTTTCACCATTTAGAAAGTACTCTGTTCTATCCTTTTTATGTCCAAAATGGATGACCTCACATTGGCCTACATTGAAATCCATTTTGCCACAGTTTTGCCGATTTGCTTAATCTATTAATATCTCTTTGTAATTTTATGCTTGCATCTACACTGCTTACAATGCTGCCACTGACTGGAAAAGCTTCTAAAGATATGTGAAGCGAAAAAGGTTGGTGAAGTCAAGCGTAGGTCCTTTGCAGTCAGAATCAGGGGAATTTATAATGGGGAACAAAGAAATGGCTGACCAATTAAATACATACTTTGGTTCTGTCTTCACAAAGGAGGAAACAAATAACCTCCCAGAGATGTTGGGGAACATAGGGTCTAATGAGAGGGAGGAACTGAATGAAATCAGTATTTGTAGGGAAATGGTGTTCGGGAAATTGACAGGATTGAAGGCCGATAAATCCCCAGGGCCTGATAATCTACATCCTAGGGTACTTAAGGAAGTGGCCCTAGAAATAGTAGATGCATTGCTGGTCATCTTCCAAAATTCGATAGACTCTGGAACAGTTCCCATGGATTGGAGGGTAGCTAATGTAACCCCACTATTCAAAAAAGGTGGTAGAGAGAAAACGGGGAATTATAGACCGGTGAGCCTGACATCGGTAGTGGGGAAAATGCTAGTGTCCATTATAAAAGATGTAATAGCAGAGCACTTGGAAAACAGTGACAGAATTGGACAAAGTCAACATGGATTTACAAAAGGTAAATCATGCTTGACTAATCTACTGGAATTTTTTGAGGATGTAACTGGTAGAATAGATAAGGGAGAACCAGTGGATGTGGTGTATTTGGACTTTCAGAAGGCTTTCGATAAGGTCCCGCATAAGAGATTAGCATGTAAAGTTAAAGCACATGGGATTGGGGGTAAGGTACTGACTTGGATAGAGAACTGGTTGGCGGACAGGAAGCAAAGAGTTGGAATAAACAGGTCTTTTTCCGAGTGGCAGGCAGTGACTAGTGGGACACCGCAGGGATCGGTGCTAGGACCCCAGCTATTCACAATATATATTAATGATCTCGACAAGGGAACTAGATATAATATTTCCAAGTTTGCAGACAACACAAAGCTGGGTGGGCATGTGTGCTGTGAGGAGGATGCCGAGAAACTCCAGTATGATTTGGACAGGTTGGGTGATAGGGCAGATGCATGGCAGATGCAGTAAAATGTGGATAAATGCGAGGCAAAAACAGGAAGGCAGATTATTATCTGAATGGCAATAGATTGGGAGAAGGGGAAGTGCAACGAGACCTGGGTGTCCTTGTTCACCAGTCGCTGAAGGTAAGCATGCAGGTGCAGCAGGTGGTTAAGAAGGGAAATGGTATGTTGGCCTTCATTGCGAGAGGATTTGAGTAAAGGACCAAGGATGTCTTGCTGCAGTTGTACACGGCCTTGGTGAGGCCACACCTTGAGTATTGTGTGCAGTTTTGGAGTTTAGAAGAATGAGACGGGATCTCATTGAAACTTATAAAATTCTAACAGGACTAGACAGACTAGATGCAGGAAGGATGTTCCCGATGGCGGGGGAGTCCAGAACCAGGTGTCACAGTCTAAGGATAAGGGGTAAGCCATTTAGGACAGAGATGAGGAGGAATTTCTTCACCCAGAGAGTGGTGAACCTGTGGAATTCTCTACCACAAAAGGCAGTTGAGGCCAATTCATTAAATATATTCAAAAAGGAGTTAGATATATTTCATAAGGCTAAAGGGATCAAGGGGTATGGGGAGAAAGCAGGGACAGGGTACTGAATTTGGATGATCAGCCATCATCTCATTAAATGGCAGAGCAGGCTCGAGGGGCTGAATGGCCTACTCCTGCTCCTATCTTCTATGTTTTTATGTTTCTATGTTTCTATGTTTCTATCTTTATGTCATCAGCAAACTTGGATATGTGGCTTTCTATCCCATTATCTAAGTCGTTAATAAATATGGTGAATAGTTGAGGCCCCAACACAGATCCTTGTGGGACACCACTAGTCACATCCTGCCAATTAGAATACCTGCCCAATATTCTTACTCTCTGTCTCCTGCTGCTCAGCCAATTTCCTAACCAGGCCAATAATTTGCCTTCAATTCCATGAGATTCAACTTTGCTAACAGACTCTTAAGAGGGACTTTATCAAATGCCTTCTGTATGTCATATAAATAACATCCATAAACATTCCTCTGTCCACTACTTTAGTCACCTCTTCAAAATATTCATTCAGGCTCATCAAGCAGGACCTATCCTTTACAAATCCATGCTGGCTCTCTCTGATCAGGTGAAAATTTTCACGGTGTTCAGTCACTCTATCCTTAATTATACTCTAATAATTTCCCGACAACAGATGTTAGGCTAACTGGTCTATAATTCCCTGGTTTTTCTTTCTTGTCATTCTTAAATAGTGAGTGGCATGTGTAATTTTCCAATCTAAAGGAACGGTTCCTGAATCGAGAACTTTGGACGATTATAGTTAGGGCATCTGCAATGAGCTCACCTACTTCCTTTAAAACCCTGGGATGGAAACCATCTGGTCCTGGGGATTTGTCATTCTTTAGTGCCATCATTTTCTTCATTACTGTTATTTTGCTTACGTTAATTTTGGTGAATTCCCTGTGATTCAATATTAGGTTCCTTGGGATGTTCGGCATGCTATCCTCTTCCTTTACTGTAAATACTGACGCTAAATAATTATTCAACATGTCCGCCAGTTCCTTATTTTCATTTGCAATTTCACTGTTATCAGTTTTCAAGGGGGCCAACATTGCCCCTGACCACCCTGTTTTTCCTAATATAATTATTCGGCCCAATAGGTCCATGCCAGTGTTTATGCTATACACAAACCTCCTCCCACCCTTCTTCATCTAACCCCATCAACATATCCTTCTATTCCTTTCTCCCTCATGTGTTTATCTAGCTTCCCCTTAAATGCATCTATGTTATTCGCTTCAACTACTCCCTGTGGTAGCGAGTTCCACATTCTAAGCACTCTCTGGATAAAGACATTTATCCTAAATTCCCTATTGGATTTATTAGAGACTATCTTATATTTATGGCCCCTAGTTCCTGTCTTGCCTGCAAGTGGAAACATCTTCTCTACATCTACATGATCAAATCCTTTCATAATCTTAAAGACTTCTATCAGGTCAGCCCTCAGTCTTCTAGAGAAAAGAGCCCCAGCCTGTTCAATCTTTCCTGATAGGGATGACCTCTCACTTCTGGTATCATTGTAGTAAATCTTCAGTTCTGGTATAATTCTAGTAAATATTTTTTGCACCTTCTCCAGTGACTCTATACCCTTTTTATAATATGGAGACCAGAACTCTTCACGGTACTCCAAGTGTGGTCCAACCAAAGTTCTATACAAATTTAACATAACTTATCTGCTTTTTAATTCTATCCCCCTAGAAATCAACCCAAGTGTGTTGTTTGCTTTTTTTATGGCCTTATTAACATACGTCGCTACTTTTAGTGATTTGTGTATCTGTACCCCCAGATCCCTCTGTTCCTCTACAATTATTTTCCAAAGAGTATGTAGCCTCCTTATTCTTCCTACCAAAATGTATTACCTCGCACTTACCTATATTGAAGGGCATTTGCCAATTACACGCATTTATATAGCACCTTTCATGACCTCAGGCATCCAAAAGCAATTCACAGTCAATTAAGTACTTTTGAAGTGTAGTCACTGTTCTAATGTAGGGAAATGCAGCATCCAAATTTTGCACAGCAAGGCCCCACAAACGGCAATGAGATAAATGACCAGATAATCTGTTTTAGTGATGTTGGTTGAGGGACAAATATTGACCAGGACACCAAGAGAACTCCCCTGCTCTTCTTTGAGTCATGCAATGGGGTATTTTTCATCCACCTGAGAGAGCAGATGGGGCCTCAGTCTAACATCTCACCCGAAAGATGGCACATCCAGCAGTGCAGCACTTCTTCAGTACCGCACTGAGGTGTCAGCATAGATTATGTGCTCAAGTCTCGAGAGTGGGATTTGAACCCAAGACCTCCTGACTCAGTTGTTGGCAGAATAGAGGAGCCATCTGCCCATATACCAGCTTTGAAACGAAAGCCACTTTTGGGTCCATGAGACTCACAGTGCAGACATGAAGGTGATACCTGGCCCTTATGTGTCACCTTCATATAGTACCAGGATAGGTTTAATAAAAGCACAGAAGTAGACATGATAGTAAAATGAAACACCTGTTGGAAATATACATGATGTGGAGATGCCGGTGTTGGACTGGGGTGGACAAATGTAAGAAGTCACACAACACCAGGTTATAGTCCAACAGATTTATTTGAAATCACAAGCTTTCGGAGCACTGCTCCTTCGTCAGGTGAAGTGAAGAGTTGCATATAAGCACAGCATATATAGTCAGTGAATACTGCCAGATGATTACAGGTAATCTTTCTAACTGCCCTTTATCACACCTCGGCAGAGAGATAATCACAGCAATCAAAGGTGTGAATGATGTCCAAACAGGTCAGTCAGGAAAACATTACATCAAAGACAATGAGGTGGGGTCACAAGGGGTCAAATGTTGCAGATACTGGGGTCTGTATGAAAAACAAAAAACAAACAAAAAACTATTTTTTTGCTGGAAATCACAGCAGTTCCGGCCGCATCTGTGTAGAGAGAACAAGCCAACGACGACTCGAGTCTGGGTGACTCTTCGTCAGGTGGGGTTACATGTAGCATGACATGAACCCAAGATCCCGGTTGAGGCCGTCCTCATGAGTGCAGAACTTGGCTATCAGTTTCTGCTCGACGATTTTGCGTTGTCGTGTGTCTCGAAGGCCGCCTTGGAGAATGCTTACCCGAAGATCGGAGGCTGAATGTCCTTGACTGCTGAAGTGTTCCCCGACTGGGAGGGAACACTCCTGCCTGGCAATTGTTGTGCAGTGTCCGTTCATCCGTTGTCGCAGTGTCTGCATGGTTTCGCCGATGTACCATGCTCCAGGGCATCCTTTCCTGCAACGTATGAGGTAGACAATGTTGGCCGAGTCATATGTACACAGTAAAACCACTGTGTGGTGTAAAGTCCAGGGTTCTTAAGTTAAATGCTAAAAGTTCTTTATGTTTTTGTGTTTAGAGCTCAGTTTTCAATGGGAACCACAGTTCCTTCTATGCCTCTTTATTGAAACATTGCCCCCTTAAGCAGGAGGGAGCAGCATGATGGAACGGTAACAAGTACTAGAATCATTGTTAACGCCCCGTCGTGCACTCTGCTAGAGTAGAAAGTGAAAATACACAAGGCCCCATTTTAACTTGAGGTGTAAGTGTAGCGTATGGGTGCGAAGGTAGGTGGCTAAGCCCAGATCCCTGCAGCATGAGACCCAGGAGGTTTTAACCCAGCAGGAAAGGCGAGGAGGCCAGCAGGCGGGAGTGAGAATTCGGGCGTCAGGAGACCGCAGCCGATGACCTAGGGAACAGACCCTGGCACTAAAGTCAGTGGGGAATGAGGGGTCTGGAGGCAATTGTGGTTGGGGGAGGGTGGGGGAAGCAGGGGAGGACCAAGGTTTCCTTGTAGGGTTGGAAGAGCTCTCCTGACCCTCCTGACCCACAAGGAAACCTTCAGAAAACTGAAACTTATTTGGACCTCTTCTGGCTACTGCCAGGTTTCACTGGTGGCTCCGGCACTGGAGGTCACTGCCGCGAATGACGTCATCGGACCCTGACATTTAAATATTGATGAGGCCCCTGCCTGCCTGAGGGCAGCCCAGATGCTGCCGGAAACCTGGCAGATAAAGTCGGCTCTACAGTTTATAACAGATGTGGTCCGCTTACAGAAACTGTCTTCAGGCAATTGAATGAGAAAACAGTGCAAAAGATCCGCAAACTGCGAAACCTTCTTTAACCTCCTTCAATTGGAAAGTCAAGCCCATGGCAGAAAAGCAGGGTGATGGTTTCAGGAATATATGGGGAGAATTTCTGGAAAGTGGGACAATATGTGGAGGGGGACAACAATATTAGAAAGGCAGGATGATCTGGCCTCCAGTTTTCTTCTGGACAGCAGTTAATACTGGACCTGTCGGAATGTCCCTCATCCAACAAGACATCTGATAGCACAGCACACCAGATAATCATCCAGCAGAGAACTGGTGAAGCAGCATTAACCTTTGCCCTCTGTGTAGTGAAAATGTATGAAGGAGATTTGGATGCAGAAGCAATGGATGAAGTGGAGAAAGGGGTGTAATTAGCATAGCCTGTTGAAGTAACTAATTAAATGATATCATGAAAACAGATGGTAACTGTGCCAATAAAGCCTTTGAATGTTTACCCAACAATAGAATCAATAGATTTCAGCTTTCCAGTGGCAGGCTAAATCACTGCCGTTTCACTGAAATCCCTTTTCCCACCTTTTTATAGCTGGGTACAATATTGTAATGTGGAGAGTGTAACTGCAGCCTTTTCCTATGCAAACATCTAATGATTAACAGATAACTGGTACGAGGACAATATGTTACACAACATTTGCCTTTATAACATAGATCGGAGGATTACTGTCAGCCACATGGGAAAAAGAAAAAAAGAACAGTTTCATAATGCAAGAAGTTGCACCACAACTGTGCACCTCTTTAATGTCTGACTTCCTGTTTTGTTTTCTGCAAAGTGTCCCACCCTAAACACTGTACAAGGCTTTGCTGGGAGCAGCCAGAATGCCATTTAGATGAGCCGCTCTCTCTGTACTCCAGTGACCCACAAGTGCCCTGAGTCAATGTTAAAACGATGCAGTGGAAAATAGAAAGCTGTATCTTTCGTAACGTTTGTGTAGACGAGGACCAAACTGCACCAATGTTGTTCCTGTGCCATTAGTTTCCATCACTGGCAGTCACTGAGCTCAGGAACCTACACTGCAGAAACTGCAGCAGCACACAGTCTGAAAAGATTACTTTGAGTGCCAATGTACCAATCTGTTAAAATGATCATCTGTACCATATGGGGTCTGTTATTTTTCTGTTCAAATTTAAAGTTATTTTGAGAGGTTCATAAGGTGCTGCAGGTTTAATATAGTAATGAAGTTGAAAGCACATACAAACATATAAATGTACAAAGATAATGAGAAAAGACAACCCAGACGAGGGTACAAGCTCGTATACCATGAACCCAGTGAAACAATAATAAATTATAAACAAAGGTATAAAAAAATCCATTGTACGCACCCACAGTGTTTCTGCCACAACAATCCCTACAGCAGCATGGCAACCAAGTCTTGTAAACTGTTCCAGGGACTGAACCTTTTCATAAACTCCCATTGGTGGTGTTAACAGTCTCAAAAGGATTACATAGAATATACAGCACAGAAACAGGCCATTCGGCTCACCCAGTCCATGCCGGAATTTATGCTCCACTCGAGCCTCCTCCCGTCTTTCCTCATCTAAATCTATCAGCATAACCCTCTATTCCCTTCTCCCTCAAATGCTTGTCTCGCCTCCCCTTAAATGCATCTATACTATTCGCTTCAACCACTCCCTGTGGTAGCGAGTTCCACATTCTCACCACTTTTTGGGTAAAGAAGTTTCTTCTGAATTCCCTATTGGATTTCTTGGTGACTATCTTATATTGATGGCCTCTAGTTATGCTCTTCCCCACAAGTGGAAACATTCTCTCTGTATCCAATTCAATTCAATTCAATTTCAATTTCAATTCAATTCAAATGCTTTATTGGCATGAAAGTTTACAGAGAACCATATTGCCAAAGCTTACATAGCAAAAAGGTACAGTTTTCCAACATTCTGTAGGTGTCAATCGATTTGACATTTGTTGGGTACATACAATATTACTTTTAAACAATATTAATTTTAAACAGTCTTTGTACTTCATTTGGTACGTTCAATATTAATTTTAAACAGTCTTAATTTTAAACAGTCCTCAGGTTGTGACATGTTGTTACATATTTGGCCCCAAGGTATGGTCTGTCTCCTTCTCCTAGGACTAATCTCAATTTTGACAGGTCATCCAATTCCTTGAAATCTGGGGTTGTTTGGCTTAGCTTGTTGAATAATATGTTTCTTGATGTGTTGAATTTTTCGCATTTTAGGAGGAAATGCATCTCTGTTTCAACCTCGCCGGCCAGACATTGATCGCATATTCTATTCTCTCTAGGCTGTCAGGATTTCTTGTATCTGCCTTTTTCAATTTCCAGTTGGTGGTCGCTTAGTCTGTACCTGGTGAGGGTCTGTCTCTGTTTTGTGTCTCTGATGGTCGTGAGGTAGTCTGCCAGTTTATATTCTCTTTTTAGGGCCCGGTAACATTCTAATCTGCTTTGGCTTTCGGTTATTTTGTTCCAATGTTCCAGGTAGGTTTCTTTGCATTTTTTAATGATTTGGTTCACTCGGATTGGTGTTTGGACGGTTGTGTTGGTCTGGGGCTGGTCAGGGTCCGGCTGAGTACTTAGTTTCAGTAGCAGCTGACTCAGGGGACTCTTTTCTGGGTTTAGCTCTTGGGTCTGAAAGGCTTTGAAATGAAGGGTGTCTGGGGAGCTAGATTTGAGGTGATTTAGGAAGTTTAGTGCTCGTTTTTGGATGTTTATTATCAGTGGGTATCTGCCTAGTTCGGCTCTGCATGCATTTGTTGGCGTTTTTCTTTGGGTGCGAAGGATGCTTCGGCAGAATTCTGCATGTAGGGCTTCTATTGTGTGTTTTTCCCATTTAGTGTAGCTTTGGTGATTTAGCGGGCCCCATACTTCACTACCGTACAGTGCAATGGGCAGGATTATGCTGTCAAATATTTTGAGCCAGATTTTGATTGGGATTTGGATGTTGTAGAATTTTCTTTTTATTGCATATAGGGCTCTTCGGGCTTTTTCTTTTAGTGCACTCTATCAAAACCTTTCATAATTTTAAAGACCTCTATTAAGTCACCCCTCAGCCTTCTTTTTTCAAGAGAAAAGAGACCCAGCCTGTTCATCCTTTCCTGATATGTATACCCTCGCATTTCTGGTATCATCCTTATAAATCGTCTCTGCACCCTCTCCAGTGCCTCTATATCCTTTTTATAATATGACGACCAGAACTGTACACAGTACTCTAAGTGTGGTCTAACCAAGGTTCGATACAGGTTTAGCATAACTTCACTACTTTTCAAATCTATCCCTCTAGAAATAAACCCTAGTGCTTGGTTTGCTTTTTTTTATGGCCTTGCTAACCTGTGTCGCAACTTTTAGTGATTTGTGTATTTGTATCACAGAATCACAGAAACCTCACTGTGGTGAGGCCAATGATAGAGGCCATTTCGGCCCATCGAGCCTGCACCGACACATATCCCACCCGATCCCCGTAACCCCTACACCAACACATATCCCACCCTATCCCCGTAACCCCACGTATTTAATCCCCCTAACACTAAGGGTCAATTTATCATAGCCAATCAACCTAACCCGCACATCTTTGGACTGTGGGAGGAAACCCACGCAAACACGGGGAGAATGTGCAAACTCCACACAGACAGTCGCCCGAGGCCGGATTCGAACCCGGGTCCCTGGCGCTGTGAGGCAACAGTGCTAACCACTCTGCCACCGAGATCCCTTTGTTCCTCTACCCCACCTAGACTCACACCCTCCAAATGATAAGTGACCTCCCTATTCTTCCTACCAAAATGTAATATTTCACATATATCTGTGTTGAACTTCATTTGCCAATTATATGCCCATTCTGCAAGTTTATTAATGTCCTCCTGTAATTTGTTGCAGTCCTCCTCAGTATTGACTATCCCCCCAATTTTGTGTCGTCCGCAAATTTAAAAATTGTGTTTTTGATTCCAAAGTCTAAATCGTTAATGTAAGTTGTGAACAACATTGGTCCCAGCACTGATCCTTGTGTAACACCACTACCCGCTTTCTGCCGCTGTGAATAGCTACCTTTTACCCCTACTCTCTGCTTTCTGTCTTGAAGCCAGCTAACTATCCATTCTGCTATTTGTCCCCTGACTCCACATTTGCTGACCTTGTTCATCAGTCTATTATGGGGTACCTTATCGAAGGCCTTTTGAAAATCTAGATAAATTAAATCTGCGTTACCATTGTCTACTCTCTCTGTTACCTCTTCAAAAAATTCAATTAGGTTGATCAAGCAAGACTTTCTCTTTTGAAATCCATGCTGATTATTCCTTATTATATTTTTGGTTTCTAGATGTTCTTCTATTTTCTCCTTTAGTAGGGATTCCATTATTTTTCCTACCACTGATATTAAGCTGACTGGTCTATAATTCCCTGGGCATGTTCTATCCCCCTTCCTGAATATAAATATTACGTTAGCTATCCGCCAGTCCTCTGGCACTACACCTTTTTCTAACGAATTATTAAATATGTGTCGGAATGCCTCTGCTATCTCTTCCCTAAATTCTTTTAAAATGTGTGGATGCAATCCAGGGGTTTTATGCTCTTTGAGTTTGATTAGTTTATTTAATATATCCCCTCTTTTTATTTCAAATGCACTTATCTCATTACTAATCTCATCATCCAATGTCATGTCCACCTGTTCTATCTCCCTGGTAAATACTGAAGCAAAATAATTATTTAATATTTCTGCCATCTCTCTATTGTTACCTTGCTATTATCCTGTCTATCCCTTAATGGCCCTATTCCCATCCCAACAATCCTTTTTATATTATAAAAACAGAAAATGCTGGAAATACTCAGCAGGTCAGGCAGCATCTGTGGAGAGAGAAACAGAGTTAACGTTTCAGGTCGATGACCCTTCGTCAGAACATTCTGACGAAAGGTCATCGACCTGAAACGTTAACTCTGTTTCTCTCTCCACAGATGCTGCCTGACCTGCTGAGTATTTCCAGCATTTTCTGTTTTTATTTCAGATTTCCAGCATCCGCAGTATTTTGCTTTTGTATTCCTTTTTTTATTGATGTGCCTGTAAAATATTTTACTATTTTGTTTTATGTTCCTTGATAATTTAATTTCAGAGTTCCTCTTTGCCTTCCAAATTGTTTTTTGACTTATCTTCTAATCTATTTGTGTTCTCCCTTATCATGCACTCCCCTGCTGTCCATGTACTTAATGTGTTATAGCTTTAGACAGAAACAGAAAGAGCTGGAAGCATACAGCAGGTCAATCAGCATCAGTGAAATGAAGGGACAGTTGATGTTTCGAGCTTATACCCATCTTCAGAACTGAAAAATAAGAGGCAGACAGGCATATTAATAGAATCAGAAAGAAGCAGGAGAAGAAAGAAAAAACAAATGCATTGAGGGATTATCAGTGGAATATTGCTGGATGATGCAACAGATCATCTTAGTCAAGTTATAGAAATAAGTATTAGCAGAAATTTTAATAAAAACAAAGAATTTATCAAAGGCTAAGGCAAAATAGTGGATGCATTGGTTGCAATATACCAAAATTCCCTGGACTCTAGAGAGGTCCCAGCAGATTGGAAAATCGCAAATGTAACACCCCTATTTAAGAAAGGAGGGAGACAGAAAGCAGGAAACTATAGACCAGTTAGCCTAACATCTGTCATTGGGAAAATGCTGGAGTCCTTCATTAAGGAAGCAGTAGCAGGGCATTTGGAAAATCATAACGCAGTCAAGCAGAGTCAGCATGGTTTTAGGAAAGGGAAATCATGTTTAACAAATTTGCTGGAGTTCTTTGAGGATGTAACGAGCAGGGTGGACAAAGGTGAGCCAGTGGATGTGGTGTATTTGGATTTCCAGAAGGCATTCGATAAGATGCCAAATAAAAGGTTACTGCATAAGATAAGAGCTCACGGAGTTGGGGGTAATATATTAGCATGGATAGAGAATTGGCTAACTAACAGAAAGCAGAGAATCGGGATAAATGGGTCATTTTCCGGTTGGCAAACGGTAACTAGTGGAGTGCCACAGGGCTGGGGCCTCAACTATTTACAATGTACATTAATAACTTGGATGAAGGGACCGAGTGTAATGTAGCCAAGTTTGCAGATGATACAAATATGTGTGGGAAAGCAAGTTGTGCAGAGGACTCAAAGAATCTGCAAAGTGATATAGACAGGCTAAGTGAGTGGGCAAACATTTGGCAGATGGAGTATAATGTGGGAAAATGCAAGGTTATACACTTTGGCAGGAAAAATAAAAAAGCAAATTATTATTTAAATGGAGAGAGATTACAAAATGCTACAGTTCAGAGGGAACTGGGGGTTCTTTGAAACACAAAAAGTTAGCTTGCAGCTACAGCAAGTAATCAAAAATGCAAATGGAATGTTGGCCTTTATTTCAAGGGGGTTGGAGTATAAAAACAGGGAAGTCCTGCTACAACTGTACAGGGTATTGGTGAGACCACACCTTGAGTACTGTGTACAGTTTTGGTCTCCTTATTTAAGGAAGGATATACTTGCATTGGAGGCAGTTCAGAGACGATTCACTAGGTTAATTCCAGGGATGAGGGCGTTGACTTATGAGGAAAGGTTGAGCAGGCTGGGCCTATACTCATTGGAATTTAGAAGAATGAGAGGTGATCTTATTGAAACATATAAGATACTGAGGGGGCTCAACAATGTAGATGCAGAGAGGATGTTTCCCCTCGTGGGGAAATCTAGAACTCGGGGGCACAGTTTTAGAATAAAGGGTCGCCCTTTTAGAACTGAGATGAGGAGGAATTTCTTCTCTCAGAGGGTCATAAATCTGTGGTATTCTCTGCCCCAGAGAGCTGTGGAGGCTGGGTCATTACATACATTTAAGGTGGAGATAGACAGATTTTTGCAAGATAAGGGAGTGAAGAGTTATGGGGAGTGGGCGGGGAAGTGGCTTTGAGCCCAAGATCAGCCATGATCTTATTGAATGGTGGAGCAGGCTCGAGGGGCCAAGTGGCCTTTTCCTGCTCCTATTTCTTATGTAATATGTTCTTAAAATGGAAGGAAATGGGAGAGATGGGCACACCAGTCTAGGTTAATGACCAAAAATCCAGAGGTCGTGATTTCAAAACCCATTATGGCATGTTGTGAAATTGAATTGAATGTTCTGGGAGAAACCAGTAAAAATGACAATGAAAGCTGCCGGATTGTTGTAAAAACCCAACCGGCTCACTAATGTCTTTCAGAGAAGGGACCTTGTTACCCTTATTCCAATCCCACACTACATGGTTGGCTCGTAATGCCCTAAGGCAACTAGCGATGAGCAATAACTGCTTCCTTGCTGGTGGCGTCCACATCTGAAGAACAAATTAAAAGAAAACCTGGGGATCAAGTTTGAAAATTTAAGCAGAAGATACTGGTGACTAATCTGTCTACAAATGGAGAAAGAACAACATTGTCAAAGGATTTCTTCTTCCCCCCCAAAACACCAACAGTTCTTCGGACTCCCCCTCCATGGTCCATGCACAAATCGGGGACCCGACACTTGGGAAAATTGTTTGGAGGCAGGTTGACGGCGGGATCACAACCCACCGGCAATCAAAACAATTTTAACCTTTGATCCACCTCCAAACCCGCCCTCTGAGCGCCGGCAAAATCCAGCCCTAAGGTTTACAAATTTGATTGTGTTGCGCCTGCTTCACAGGTGTAAAACAGATGCCTACTGAGCACCCCAATCCAATATGGCAGACAGCATGCGCGCGCTCATCCCACAGCGGAAGTGCACCACTCGCCATGTTGGATCAGGCTGCTCAGTAGACCTCCAGGGCATCCGAAACCGGCATTAGGCCCATTACATATGAAAATCGGGGATCCCATGTCTGTTTCAGGCCCCTTTGAGAAATTGGTTTGTGACCGACGGCAGCATGCAGGAGTGCACCTCCCGATTGCTTCCCTCCCCCAGATTCTTGCTGCTCCCCACGACCGGCGAGCTGCTTCTCAGCTCGCGAATGTAGCCTGCTCCTCGCCAGTACCCTCCTAAGGAGGCCAGCGGACCAATTTTACATTGAATTACACAGAATTTACAGCACAGAAACAGGCCATTCAACCCAACTGGTCCATGCCAGTGTTTCTGCTCCACACGAGCCTCCTCCCAACTAACTTCATCACACCCTTTCAACATATCCTTCTATTCCTTCTTTGGAGACAATCAGCAGGTAGGTCAGTTTATTTGTATGTAAAAGTAAAAATTGAAGTTTGTTAAAATGTTTTCCTCATTTGTTCAGAATAAGTGAGTAGACCAGAGTTCCTCTTTTTCAGTTTTTTGGCCATTAAAATCTTTCTATTGATATAACTACATCTTATGCATTGAACCAGCTTCGTTGATCTTGCCAATCTATCAAACAATGTCTGACAGCTGGTTGAAATGTTCTGACTGAGAGTCCCTTGAGTTAATAGTCTATTTATTTTTATTGAGGTTAAACTTTATTTTAGCTTCTGTATCATTTAAATGAAAATTATACTGCTAATTGTATTCATTTTTGCATGCCATAAATGTCCCAATACAATATACATTTTTTAAAATTCAAAGCCTGATCAAATTATACTCTTTGAGAGATTCATAGGCATAACACAGTAAACACAAATATAATATATAGCAGATTATAATAAATCCTTAAACTTTGCACTTGTATAATCAATGGACATAGATTAGGTCACACGAAACATTGTACAGATCAAACACCTGCCTTAGGAGAGAAGTATGGTCCACAGTATCTCATTAAGTGGAATTACATAACCTAAAGAGAATTACTGAGTATTATAGTAGGTTAATGTGTATGGTCATATCATAGATTTGCATTAATCCTCCTGATACTTAGTCTGCATTTATTTTTGATCTTCATTAACTATAAACGCGAGTCTTAAATTGAAAGATCTTTGTTCCATGAAGTGTTATGATATATACGGATAGCTGAATGCTTAGGAAACTTATAAATCACTGTTCAAATAAAGCATCTAATTCCACAATACTTATTTTATGACGCCATACTATTCCTTAAGGTGGTCGTGCTGCCGGCCTCATTAGGCGCATGCATCGAGTTCTACACCGCGAAGCACAGGAAATGGGTTAAAGCCATGTTGACAACTATGGAGAGGAATCTTCAGCTGAAGAAAAATGAGGTCTGGTGAAGAAGACAGCATCACCACAGCATATGCAACAGAGTTGGAGAAAGTAGGAGAATGTGATGGAGTCTTTAACAGGATGCAGGTTGGGCAGAAGCATGCTCCAGGTAACTGTGGGAGTTGGTGGGCTTGTAATAGATGTCAGTGAAAAGCCCATCACCAGTTACGGAGAGAGGAACCCAAGAATGGAAGAGAAGATTCAGAGATGGACCTTGTGAAGTTGACGGATGGGTAGAAATTGGAAAAATAATTAATGAAATTCTCAAGATCAGAGCAAAAGCAAGAAGCAGCACTAACACAGTTACCAATGGAACAGAAAAAGAGGTCAGGGAAGGGGCCTGATTAGCAAATGGTACAAAGAGTGTTTAACATATCGTACAAAGCCAGGCATAGCTGGCACCCATGTGGGTTCCCATAGTGACACCTTTTATCAGGAAAGGAAAGAACTTTATTGCCGCAATAAAACTCACTATGCACTTGGTTTGAGCATAAAGCAAGGCTTTAATCAACTTGTTTCAGAACATGAAGGTCTAGTTGTACTTCACTAGTTCCTTGTCTTACAAAATGTCCCTGGAAAGCTGGGCCCACGCCCGAGTATTTATACTCCTTGGATGGCGCCACCAGCTGGCCGTCCAGCATTATTTCATGAGTAGTTTCTTGATGATGATGAGATTTATAACCTTCTTCCTGTCTAAAAGATTTGGAAGTCCAACGACTTCCTCTTAACGGATTAGGCGGACCACGAATAGCCGCAGTCTTTTCGATTTTTGTTTATGGCAGAAGGCACATCTCCCTGGACCGTGTTTTGGTCCCTGGGCTGCTTGATCTGTACCGGTGGATCAACAGGGCCTGTGTTGCTCTGATCGACCCGAGGGAGGCTGGGGAGATCATGACTCCAGGTGCGGGTCCCCATGGGTGCAGAACTGGCTTCATCCTGTTTGATAGCCGGGGATTGACTGGCGTCCTGGCCTCGAGTGGCCATCCCATGGGGAGTGTTTGACTCCTTGAGTGGATCCAGTGGGGCAGCTGGCTGATCTCTTGATGTCCCAGGTAGGGCGTCATCTTCGGGGGAGCACAGAGTGTCGGCATCATCCCCGCGGGTCCCTCTATCAGTTGGGTCCGTGGAACCGGCTGGACAGGGAGCCAGGTCCCATGGTAAAACGGTGGACTCCCGGCCATCAGGGTACCGCACGTGTGCGTACATGGGATTGACGTCCGTGAGTTCTACCTCGTCGACAAGAGGATCGTTTTTAGATGATTGGGCGAATCTTCGGAGCAGCATGGGGCCGGGAGCTGCCAACCATGACGGTAGAGGTGTCCCATGGGTGGAGCGACGCTGGAAGCTGAAGAATCGCTCGTGAGGTGTGACATTGGTAGACGTAGAAAGGAGAGACCTGATGGAATGCAACACGTCAGGGAGCATAGTTTCCCACTGCTGGTCTGGTAGGTTGCGTGACTTCAGCGCAAGATGAACAGCGTTCCAAATGATAGCGTTGTATCTCTCAAACTGTCCGTTACCGATGGGATGGTACGGTGTCGTTTTACTCATGGCAATTCCCCATTGGGAGAGATAACTTTTGAGTTCGCTTGACATGAAGGAGGGGCCCCGATTAGAGTGGATGAAATTGGCCGTACCGCAAAGGGAAAAGACTTGATCAAGGCATTTGATCACTGTGGAAGTAAGCATATTGGGACAGGGGAAAGCAAAGGGAAAGCGTGAATATTCATCCACCATAGTCAGTAAGTAGGTGTTTCGCGTTGAGGAAGGCAATGGCCCTTTAAAGTCAATGCTGAGTCACTGCATAGGCTGCATAGCATGTATGAGCAAGCCATCCGATGGACGGAAGAATTGCGGTTTTAATTCCGCACAAATTCTACAGGAGGAGCACGTTCTTTTCACATCTTCCATAGAAAATGGGAGATTATTAGATCGCAAAAAGTGCAACATACGGGTAACGCCAGGATGGCATAAGTCAGTATGAAGATCCGCAAGAGTCAAAGTTGACATAGAAGAGCAGAATGCCTGCGTGAGGGTATCCAGGGCCACATTCTCTTTGCTGGGTCGATAATGTATGGTATATCCAAAGGCGGCCAAGTCCATCCTCCAGAGTTGTATTTTGTTATTCTTGATCTTAGTGCGTTTCCAGTTATCCAGCATAAAGGCCACGGAGCGCTGATCGGTTATAAGTGTGAAATGGCGACGAGCGAGAAAATGACTCCATTTACGTACCGCTTTGATGATGGCCGTAGCCTCCTTCTCGACAGGAGGATAATGGAGCTCACTACCCTGCAAAGTTCTGGACAGAAATGCAACGGGTCGACCACCTTGATTCAAGGTAGCAGAGATCGCCACCTCCGATGCATCGCACTCGACCACGAAAGGAAGATTTTCATCAATGGAACGAAGCGTGGCTTTTTCCAGTTGTCGCTTGAGGAGGTTGAAAGCTGAAATAGCCATTGCCTCCAATGGAAATGACTTTGCGTGAAGCAGGGGCTGGATCTTGTCGGAGAAGTGGGGTATCCATTTCGCATAATAGGCGAACATGCCGAGTGCCCGACGAAGAGAGCCGAGATTCGTAGGGGGAGGAAGCTCCTGAAGCGGACAAAGTTGCTCTGGATCCGGTTTGATGACACCGTTGCCCACCCAGTAGCCAAGGATGTTGACCGATGGTACTGATTTCACAGATTTGGACTCATTTAAGGTTAAGTTGCGACGACGGAGAACGTCAAAAAATTTCTGGATGTTGTCATCCTGCTCCTTCTGGTCATGACCAGCAATGGTGATATTATCCAGGTATGGAAAAGTGTCCGTTAAGTTCTTCTGTTTGACTAGGCTATCCATTGCCCGTTGTGTTAAGTCTGTGTGTCCCAGTTATGCTTATTATAAATCACTGGACACAGACCACAAGAATAACTTTAACAGGTCTTTACTATTCGGAGGTCAGGGCTGAACTGCCCAGTAAATCACTACACAACGCTTATATACCGGTGTGGTCACCACCAGTACTACAGTATACAGCAGCCAAGAGAAAGTAGTACATCTCTTAAGGTGGAACAGGTTACATACACCACAATCCTCCCTTTTTAGCTTAACAGTTATATCCCCATTTAACATAACATAATAACATATAGATATATATATATATACAACTTCATGCAAAACAGTTCAAAGATTCAGTCTCTGAGGAGACCTCCTGATTCGAGTTGGATAACGCCTTTCAGGGGTCTCTGATTCTCGTTGCTGGGGTGACTCATCTAGTTGATCTCTTATGGATTGGACATCATCATCAGGTACATTCACTTCTGAGGTAGATGCTTCAGGTTCACTAACTTCTTCCACGGTTGTCTCTGCCGTAACCCTGGGTTCGACCCTTGTTCTCGATTCTACCAGTTGGTCAGCATGACGCCGTATTACATTTTCACCAATATCTACCGTGTACATCAAGGGTCCTTGTCTGGCCCGAATTGTTCCAGATTGCCATTTCTCATTTTTATAGTCCCGGGCTAACACTGGTTGTCCTATTTCGAAACTCCGAGTGGTCTTGTTATTTATATGCTGGAACTGTTTGTTTTCAACTTCCCTCCGCACATTTGGTTTTAACAAGTCCAACCTGGACCGCAACCTCCTGTTATAGAACATCATGGCAGGACTTTGGTTTGTCACTGCATGAGTGGCGTTTCGATATGCCAGCAGGAATTTGTCCACCTTGTGTTGTAGTGGAATCTGATCTTCGCTCATGGCCTTTATTGCTTTTTTGAACGTTTGTACAAATCTCTCGGCCAACCCGTTTGTAGCCGGATGATATGGGGCAGAGGTATAATGTTTCACCCCATTCTTCTTCATGAATTTCTGGAATTCTTCTGACACGAACTGCGGTCCGTTGTCTGAACATATTTGTTCTGGCAATCCATTTCTTGCAAATATCGTTCTTAGCACCGCGATCGTCTTTTCCGAGGTAGTGGTAGTCATCTTAATCACTTCTGGCCATTTAGAATGTGCGTCCACCGCAATTAAAAACATGGAGTCCATGAATGGACCAGCAAAGTCAATATGTACACGTTGCCATGGGGCTGAAGGCCATTCCCATGGATGCAGCGGTGCAATCGGAGGTGCATTTTGCACTTTTTGGCACCCTGAGCAGCTTTTCGTCAGATCCTCTATCTGTTGGTCGATACCCGGCCACCACACATAAGCCCTAGCAAGGCTTTTCATCTTGACTCCCCCCAGATGACCTTCATGCAGTTCCTTTAGAACTCTCTCTCTTAACTTAGGAGGAATAATCACCCTTGTTCCGTACATCAATGTTCCTTGACAGACGGACAGCTGTTCTCGTCTTGCTGAGAATGCCGGTAACAGTGGATCACCATGTGCTGGCCATCCCTTCACTGTCACTTCGTAGACCCGGGACAGTGTCGGGTCGTTCCTGGTTTCTCTTTCAATACTTGCATTGGTGACTGGTAAACATTCGATGATGGTCGAGTGAAATAACTCAACAGGGTCAACCGTCGGTGCCTCCTCCTCTGTAGGTAGTGGCAGGCGCGACAGCCCATCAGCATTACCATGCTGCTTTGTACCTTTGAATTCAATCTGATATTGATGTGCCCCTAGGAAAAGGGACCATCTCTGGAGTCTCTGTGCTGTCATCACCGAAACACCCTTCTTAGGGTTAAAAATGGATACCAACGGCTGGTGGTCTGTCAGAAGCGTAAACTTTTGGCCCTGCCGGTAATGATTAAACTTCTTTACTCCCCACACAAGGCTGAGAGCCTCCCTATCTATCTGAGCATAGTTGCGCTCAGCGGAGGTCAATGATCTGGATGCGAACGCAACTGGCCTCTCCAGGCCATTTGGCAACTTGTGTGAGAGTACTGCCTGTAGGGGGTTTCTCTTGCTCGTTCTGGTCTCCTGCCAGGTTTCGTGCAATAATTACCCTTGAGTGGTTCGACCCACTCCCCCTACGGTTCTAGACCTTGGACTTAGATGCAGAGAACAGTAGTGCAGAGAAAGAACTCAATAGACCAGGTTGAATAGCACGAAATGGATGCTTTTATTTTTAAACAGTTTGAAGCATTACAAAATACATGTCATAGGCACAGATTAAAGTAACTACAATCATGCACAAATTTATGAACTTGACTCTATGGAAATGGGGAACACACGGCACATCGTAAAAGGGGGAACACATTACGAATTACCCTTAACTCCCTCCCCTATACCTAAACTAAGTTTCGACCTGGGGAACCTGGGATCATGCTCACCACTCTCGAAATCGCGAAGGGGGTTCGCAGCCTTTTGGCACCGCTTTCCGTCGTCACGTGGATTTGGAAACTTCTGGCGCAGTCGATGTTTTCTTTCCCTCGAGGTGGTGGGGTAGACACAGCCTCGATGAGCGCTCGTCAAGGTTGAGATCCACTATTTGGGTTCATTTAGCAGACCTAGATGCAGGCTGTTGAAGAAGTGCATGCACATGGAAGAATCTTGCCGGCCTGGATCGCCGGTTTTCCAGAGGGTTTCTTCTCTGTCGGCCTGGGTCGTCGATGATCTCCCGACCTCAGTACTCGGGCCACCCTCGTCGTCTTCTCGTCGTGGCCGAGCCTTGTTTGGCTGAACACCGACCACGGTGTCCTTTTACCGAAACCGTCCGTCTTTAAAAAGACGAAAACGTTTTCATCGATGCTGCATCTGCCGAAGTGGAAGAGGCGCCGATCCTGGCACCGTCCGTCCTTCGTTCGTTCCTTATGGGAGAAGTCCCTGAAGAGAAAATCTGAAGTCGTCCAAGAAGAAGAAGCAGCCGTCGTTCAGTCAAGCGAAGTTGCTCAAGTAACCCGAAGTCCGAAGTAACTTAGATGGACTTTCAATCCATAGTTATACTCTTTTGGGACAGTCTTATCTCCCGCCAAATCATAGTCCTGTCTTTGTATTAATTTTGGCGGGCAGAAATCTCTGCAGGGGCGCTTTGTCTTGTAACGGAGCCGGTGATAACTTAAACTGGCCTTCCTGGCCGATAATGTCTTTCAATGTCTTTTGCATTGTCACCGTGGCTCGGTTCGCATATTGATCGGTCCAGAGATTTTCCTTGATGGCTGCTAAACGGTTTTTCCTTTGTACAATAAATGGGTATAAGTGTTTTTGCATTGTCCGCCCATATCTTGATGGGCCCCATCCTGTACTTAGAATCCATTGAATATGTATGCTGTTTCTCTGAGTTTCAGTTCCCAGATACTGGCTTTCGCGGGCTTACTGTCTTCAATCCACAAGCCTGTCTGGCTTGCAGTAACAGAAATAAAATGGTTCAGAAACTGATCACGGGGCCTGGCGGCCATTTTGTATGCCCTTTTATCAAAGGTTTTTCTGTGCAAGCTTACTTTGGTCAATAAACAGTCTTATTTTATCCAGTTTTCTTGCGTGATTTTTGCTGAAAATTGCGAATCTTACAGGCCCCCCTGTGATACTGATAGCTTGCTTAAAGTATCAATAATCCTTGATGAGCAGATTTTCCCTGATTCCCCACATCCAAACATTCCTGGCACTTAACTATCTATGACCCTCACGACACATGCAGTTCCCATTTCCGAAGAAAACGAAAATTACCTTTTGCACATTTGGACAATCATAGACAGCGTATCTTAAACTATAACACATTCACCTGTCAGGTGTGCAGGGGTTGATACCCTCTTGCGCCATCTGCATACACCTTTTATTAATCCAAAAACTTAAGAACGACTAATAACATAACAATACTTATTTCCTTAAAACCCAAAACAAAACAAAAGAAAACGCGGATGGTCCAAAAGAGAAAAATTTTAAAATGGAGGGACGCTTAATCTTATACTAGCAGCTTAAAGTGGGGTGTCTGCTTCCCCCATTCGCACATAGCGTTCTCTCCATTCTCCTGTGTTCTCGTGCCTCTGGAGGCGTTTGCCTCTTTTGCAATGCACGAAGAGCAAAAATATCACAATTAAAACATGACACACTACTAGGATGTGGGATGCTATTCTAATCCAGGCGGGGACCTCTATGTTGGTGAACAAGTCCCACCATGGTGGGATGGTTATGTCCAATATGTCTTTTCCTATCTCTAAAGTCTTCTGCTCCAGTGTGTAGAAATGTTTCTGTGAAACTATAACGGCTTTTAAAATCTTAGTGAGGTGTTCGGGAAGAGGGGGAATGACATAACCAAAATGCGCGACAAATCGTTGCAAGTCTGTGAAATTCTCTTTGATCGTGATGTGAATGGTGGAGGGCGCAGGAATGGGGACAATTCGTTGTTGTGCCACTTGAACCTCGGCCCTGGGTTTGAAACAGAAACTGCTATCACCGACCGAACACCACTCGTGTTGTCCGTATCGGTACTGAGGCGCTGCAGTGGTGACGCAATATGTCCCACCCCCGATATACACTACCTGCGGGGGCACATGATCCTCTGCCATGGCCTCCATGGTGCAATTTACCGGCTTCGCGCTAGCAGTTCTGAACCCGCACTGTGGTTTCAGAAAGGCATTCAAGTGCTGGGGGCACAGGATGATGTGTGCTCCCCGGCTCCGACATCCCGAGAGGTCGGTGCCAGTCATCGTATGCTCCCATCTGATGACGTAAGGCGGGACCACTGCGTAACGAATGTGTGCGCCCCCCCGAATGACTCCAATGTTCTCTGCTCTGTATACCGGGGCGGGCTTTGCTGCGGGACCCAACACCGGCATTCTTACTACTATTCCCATGATGGTGTGATTCGAATGTCCGCAGTCCACTGGGACTGGGTATGCTTCTGCGGCTAGTCTGAGCTGGCATGGGCTTAATGCATTCTCAAAAGGGTGGAGCGCTTGCAGGTGCTTGTTGCTGATCCAGGACAGGACCAAACCCTGTTTTAAATCCTCAAGATTACTGCGGCCCTCGCCCAGTAACCACGCCCCGTACAGCACACAGGCCTCGTTTTGCGCAGCTTGATCGGACGCATTCCGATCCTCCTTAATGAGCGCATTTACCGTTCTCGCGTGTTTCTCCAGCTCAGCTATTATATCCTTAAAGTGTAGTGTCATGGCCTGGTCCTCATGCAACTCAGAACCCACTACCTTATTTTCGTCTGTCAGTATGTTCCTTAACTGGGCTTTTAAACCGCTGATCTGTGTCTGCAGCTCCACGTTATCTAGAGCGTTGACGACAGATGTCCCGGTATTAAAAGCGGTGAATATGTCATTTACAGTACCCCTTCTTTGCCTTCCGACTCGATCCAAAACTTCTGGCGGTGTGGTGTATAACTTGTCTCTGTCGATGTCGGCGAAGTCAAATTCGTAAAATTGTCTAAACGTACGGGTTAACAGGACCTGGTATAATTGTTCTGTTTCTTTGGGACACCACTCCGGTAATCGTACCTCAGTGAGATTTTAAATCACTGAGGCCACCACGTAGTGTACCCCTTGGTACAGCACCTGACCGGTGGGTACCAATACCAAACCGTTCCCGGGTCCCTTGGTGGTGGTTGGGCACCCTGCTTTCTGGGCTAGTGCTACCGGAAGCGTGGGCAGGGGCTTGCGTGGGCGGGTGATGAGTTCAGTGGCGTTTACCGGAATAGGGGAGTATGGGGCTCCGCACGCTCGAGTGCTGACATCCCATCTCATCCCCTTTCCTTCATCCTGCCACTGCCTCTGGAAGAAGATGGATACGCCCTTGGGGCAGACGTGTCTCAAACCCCACATACAGACATATATTCCTTCATCTGGTTCCCACCATTTGTCCCAACACACACGTAATTGTCCGTGAGTCCCCATAATAGTCCGATGGGTATTATTACCCAGTCGCTCCCACTCGACCGTAGAGTTTCTCATGTCCTTTCCCAGCTTTCGTAGCCACCACCATCGCCTTAGTGGTACGTTCCCATTGCACACCAGACAAATCCTCTTTCCCATGGTAACGCTGACTCTGGGTGCAAGGGTCCTCACCCGAGGGCACGTTAACGAAGTCTCTTGGTAGGCAAAACCGAAATTGCTGGAATATTCCGTAGAATTCGTTCCCAGCCAACCTGGCCATCTCCCTTGGTGGAAGTAGGTGGCGGTTTCCTCAACCTCTCGCTCCCCTGTCCCATCCGTTGCGATGGGGGCCATGTCCCCGGAGCACCCGAAAATGATAACGTCCTTGGTGCGGCCTCGGTAGGCCCACCCGCACCCGATCGTCATGAACGTGATGAGAATCTTTTCCATCATATCCCAGGTTTCTGTAACCAACAAAATGATGTAGCCGGGCTCCCAATAAGTGCTGGCCTAATTAACTGGACGCGCGGGTTCCTGGACCCCGCTCCCAAACAAAACATGCATATCGGGCAGACTTTGAAAATCGTACTCTTAATATATCTTAACGCTATATACATTTCCTTAAATTATTGCTATAATTACCTAACTTAACTTATGTACAGCGCCGCCCTCCGCGGGGCGGCTTGCCTAATCCCTGTGAGGTCTGTCGTGCGCCACACCCTGCGTTGGGGCTGCACTGATCTTTGGCTTTGATCCCCCGCAGCCTGTCGCTGTTGAACGGGAACCATGCCTTCCTGGGGCTGCTCTAAACCGTGGTTGGGCAAGATGGGGAGAATCTGGCCAAAACTTTCTGGGCTGGGGCGCCCGAGCCGACCTACGAGGGGTTGCTTTGGGTTGGGCTCCCGGGGCTGATGGACCGGGGGTTGGGACTGTTACCGTCACAGCCTGTGGTTCCTCCACAGCTGCCGGCTCCAGCTCCCCTCCCTCCGGCTCCGCCCCCCCGGGGTCGGAATCTGTGGCTTCCGACTCTACCTCACCTGTCCCTACAGGTAGTGAGTCTCCGCCCCCATTCCCTACCTCCCCCAAGCTTGAGTCGAAGGCGGGATCGTCGTCCTCTGACTCTTCCTCCTCCGTGATTGGGCCTAAGGCGAGGTCGAGCTGTTCGGGCTCTCTCCTGCCTGAATCCCATTCAAAAGGTGAGACCTCCCACTCCAATGGGATGGCCTCTCCCTTCACGCAGGCTACTGTTCCAGCCTGTGTGGTCTGTGACTCTGTTACAGGCTGAGGATCTTTATTCTCAGACCTGGTCCCCTTTGATGGCCCTTGTGCACCCGGTTTAAACAGTTTACACTGGTTGATGTGAAACCATTTGGTACGTCGGGGCATCTTCACTGCATAAACCATGGGGCTGGCCTTGTCCACAATGCTGTAAGGCCCCATGTACAATGGTTCAAAACTCCCTACCCTGGCGTAGTTTCGGACCATGACCTGGTCTCCGACTACCCACTCTTGTTGTTTCCGAGGTTCCAATAATAGTTTATTTCCCTGGTGCTGTCTTCCCATGTTCCCAGCCGCCTGCCCATAAATCTGTCTCAGGCGCTCCAAAAGGGTTTGGACAAATTTGTCTCGTTTCACCTCTCGGAGCTGGCCCTCGGTGAGCACCGGGGCTAGTACATGGGTGGGTGTTCGCATGATCCTTCCAGTCATTAATTCGTGCGGGGAATACCCCATACTTTTGGACTGACTGGCTCGGATCCCCATGAGGACTAAAGGCAGGACCTCCGCCCATTTTTGGGGCGAGCCCATTGTCTCTTTCCTCAGTTTCTCCTTGAGGGTCCGATTCATGCGTTCAACAATCCCGGATGACTGGGGATTGTACGCTACGTGCCACTTCCCCTCAATGCCCAAGAGCATGAGGGCGTTCTGCATTACTTGACCGGTGAACTGACTCCCTTGGTCGGACTCTACAAAACGGGGGAGTCCCCACCGTGAGAACACTTCCCGAATCAAGATCTTAGCAGTACCCAGTGCCGTAGCTGTTCTGCACGGGAAATCTTCTACCCATTTGATGAACACATCTACCAGGACAAGGCAGTACTTATAGCCTCCCTGGGCGGCGGGCAGGGGCCCTATGTAGTCGACCTGAATCGACTGCCATGGTCCCTCTACCCTCCTGATGTGCCCCATGGGCACCTTCCTTTTGTGGGGGTCTGGGTTGTTTGCAGCGCGCACAAGACAGCTTGTGCAGAACTCGCGGACATCGTCCCGAAGTCCCGGCCACCATCCCGCCTGCTCTACCCGTTGCCAGGTGACCTCAGGCCCGGGGTGTCCCGCTCCTGGACCCTCGTGGGCCAGTTGCAGGAATTCCCTCCGGTGCTGCTGCGGCACAACCCACTGCTCCTCTCGGAACAGCATACCTTCTTTGACTGTGAGGGCTGCCGTACTGTACGGACCCTCTACCTGCTTGCCTTCTGTGATGGCTTTTAGGACTGCTTTTAGGGCGGGATCCAGGGTTTGGACGGTCTTTAGGTCTGGGGGCGGTGTCACCCCTGTGTTCCCTGGTATTCCCTCCCTGCCTTGGATCACCGCCACGGGTCCGGGTTCATAGGGGTCCCAGAGAATGCCGTTGCGGGCACCCTCCCTGGCTAGCGCATCCGCCTGCTGGTTGCCCTGGCTGCAGGGCTCTGTGGTGGAGTGAGCCTTCACCTTATGGATGGACACCTCCCCTTTCTCACCCACAGCTGCTAGGATCTTTTCCAGCAAGGGCTTAACTGTTAAAGGCCGCCCGTCCGCGGAGGTATATCCGTGTCGGGACCAGATGGCGAGGTACTCTGTACACGAATTGCATGTGAACATGCTGTCTGAGCAAATCGTGTATGAGGTTGGGAAAATCTCGGGGTGGGTAACCACGTACGCCACCGCGGACAGTTCAGCCTGCTGTGCGCTCATAGTGCTGGGGAGCCTAATTGCCAGGGCAATGTTTGCCGCAGGGTCATAAACTCCACACCCTGTGAGTCGTTCACCAGCAGATACAGTGCTAGAACCGTCTACGTAGATTTCGCGGCCTGTGGGGTGTATCCCGGCCCGTAAACCTATGTTGACTTCCCATACCCCTTCTACGGAACATCGATGGGCTGTCCCGGGATATGCCATATTGGCTGCGAGCCTTGGCGCGCAGAGGCCTTTAACCTTGAGATCCATCTGGGAAAGGAGGAGGGTCCAGCGCGCAATCCGAGCGCTGCTTACGGTCCCATCCTTAATCCTTCCATCCAGAAGCATCTTTGTGGGGGTGTGATGGGTGAGGAGCGTGATGGGAGAGGTTCCTGTGAAGATCACTGATCTGTTCACAGCCCAATGCGTGGCCAGGAGATGCCGTTCGCAATTGGAGAAACTCCTCTCTACATCCGTGAGCACCCTGGAGGAATAAACTACTGGTCTCAGCTTGCCATGCCGCTCCTGGAGCAACACTGCGCTCAGGCTGTCCCCACTAGCGGCTACCTCCAGGAAGAACTCCTCTCCCCCATCTATGGCCCCTAGGGCTGGCGCAGTCTGCAGATCTCTTTTCAACTTCTCGAATGCTGCCTGGCACCCCTCATCCCAAGACCACTCGACTCCCTTGTGTAAGAGTCGAAGTAGCGGGGCTGCTGTGGCAGCATAGTCCTCGATGAAATCTCTGCAGTACCCGGTCAATCCCAAAAAGGACCTTACACCCGTTACTGTGTTGGAAATCGGCAGATCTTGTATTGATTCCCGTCTGGCCTTATCTATGGCTCTTTCCCCAGCGCGGATGGCCAGACCCAGGAATTTGACTTCCTGCTGGCCGATCTGGGCTTTCTTCGGGTTTACTTTGAAACCCTTCCTTTCTAACAGTTCCAACAATTCGGCTAATAGTGGGCCATGCTCCTCCCTTGTGTCCGTGAACAGGAGTAAGTCGTCCACATACTGTACTATCTGGTTGGGCTGGCTAAACTCTTTCAAACTCCCCGCCATGCACTGATGGAAAATGCTGGGGCTGTTGTGAAAACCCTGTGGTAAGCAGTTCCAAGTGTACTGTTGCCCTTTGAAAGTAAAGGCAAACTTGTACTGATCCTCCCGCCGCAGCGGAATGGACCAGAAACCGTTCGAGATGTCCAGCACTGTGAACGTGGTCGCCGATGCTGGAATACTCCCTATTAAGTCTGCAACTGCTGCTACCGTGGGCGCGCAGGCTGGGATGTTACTATTGAGGACTCTGTAGTCCACCGTGGCTCTCCACGAATTGTCCGGCTTCTTTACCGGCCATAATGGGGAGTTCACGTGAGTGGCTATCGTTCTCAATACGCCCTGCTGCACCAATGAAGATATTGCTGTCTCCATGTCGGGTTCTGCCTCCTTGGGGAAATTATACTGCTTTTGGGGTCGGATCATGGGGTCCCCGTCTATGCTGACTTCAAACCCAGTGACTCTCCCACAGTCGTGCTTGTGGGTGGCAAACGCGGTCAGATTTTCCGACACACACGCCTGCAAGTACTTTGGGATGTTCGCTACCATGAGCTCGAGATCGTAACCTCCTGACGGCTTCATGGTGCATAGGGCCCCCTTTTCTTCCTTCCCTGGGATTACGACTACCTTACCTAAACCGCTCTCGGCTCCCCAGAGACAGTGATTTCTCAGGTCCACGAGGATCCCGTGTTCCACCAAGAAATCCGCCCCGAGGATGCCTTTTCCCCCCCCCCTCCTTCCACTTTAATAGGATGCACGTCCAGGTGGTGTGGAGTGCTCCCAATTGAATGGAGAGCGGGATGGAGTACGCGCCAGCCTGTTCTCTGCCTGTGAAACCCGCTACTGAGTATGGAGCCTGGGCGGACAGAGGTGAGGCGAAAGGTTTATCCGTGTGGATCACGGTACACGAAGCTCCCGTATCCAACAGGTAACTACCCTTTTGTCTTTCCACCTCCATCTCCACCACAGGTCTTCTCCAGGCGTCATAGCGGAGCGGACACAAGTAGACGGGCTGCGCGGGCGTCAGTCATTTAGGTGTTTCGGTTGGGGTCTCGGGAGTGATAGGGCTGTTGGCGACCGCTACCTTCCCCTGCCAGGTCATCAGAGACCGCATAGTCTCCAAGACTGACTCGATCGCAGCGGGATCCACAACCTCGCCACCCCCTGTGGTTGGGGCGGGGGCGACGGTTGGGTTCTGGACTGGTGCTGGGGCAGCGGCCTGCACTTGTGCTTGTGCTGGTGCTGGGTAAACGATTGGACCGTGGGCGACTTGGGCTTGGGCTCGGTCTTGGGCTGCGGCGAACGCTCTCTCTCTCTTATCCTTCCATGGATTCCTACAGTCCTTGCGCCAATGACCCTCCTTCCCACACCCGTAACAACTGCTATTGGCTTGGGGAGGGCGATTTCCCTCCTGGCGCCATTCCCTTTTAGCAGAGGCTGTGGGCCTTACCTCATGCACCTTTCCTTTTACAACAGGCGTTTTCTTGCCCTTGTTGTTCCTATAACTGATCGTGAGCTGATCTAGTACTAGATCCTCCGTGGAGCGGGCGTTGGTGGGGTCAAACCATGCTTTGGCCTGTTCCCTCACTACTGGCAAGCAACCTGCCACCAGGCATCAAAGCCAATGAGCTCTCTGTTCACCATCCAGCCCGGCCCGGGCCGGTCCGCCCGGGCAGCTGCGCCGATACACTGGCCATAACCTGTCGGCGAAAACCCGTGGGGGTTCTCCCTCTAGCTGCACTGTCTTTTCTAAACGGAGGAACGGAGTTCCGTCCCCCTCTCCCATGATCTCCAGAATCTCATCCCGTAACAACTCATATTCCCTGTGCCCTCTCTTGCTCTCGTCAGGGAGACACTGGAGGAGCGAACTGTCCAGGGAGAACAGCAGCATTTTAGACTGTTCAACCCCGTCGCAGTCATTGACTGCTGCGGTCTGCTCCACGTCCCTGAAATGCACGGAGGGATCTCCTGACTCGGAGAGTTTTGGGATGTGACTTATCATTTCTCTTAGCTGTCGTGCGCTATGGGGCATTATGATCTGACTCTCAAGGGGTCCGTCATCGCCATTGTCTGCATTTGGACCGAGCCTCCGGTGTCTCGTTGGACACATCAGCGCCGGCCCTGACTCTACTATCTGGGGTTGCTCTACCTCAGGGCTCTCTTCCTCTACCGTCTCCGTCTCCTGTCCCGGAGTCCAAGACTCCTCGTAAGCAGGAGGCGCAGAGGGTTCGGGAGTTGGTACCCCAACTGCCTCTTGTGGGATCGGTCTTTTGGATTCCTTGGCTAGCAATAGCTGGCTCGCCGGTGGATTTATGAGACACACCAACCCGTTTGCCTTCGCTAGGGCCGTTCTCAGGTCCTCTAGCTCCCGGCGGCAAGCGCTGTGGTTGGTGCTCTCAGATCTATCCTCCATGGCCATCTTATATGCTGCCCTGGCTCCCAGAAGTTTTTCCTCTTGGGCCTCTATTTGCTTAGCTAGACGGAAACACTTTTCTCTCATTCTACCTTCGCAGGCCTTGGCTTCAATGACCTGACATTTTAAATACTCTACCCGGGTCTCGTGGCAGCGAGTTGTGGAGTGGCGTTCCTGATTCAGCGCGTTAAGCGTTTCAATCAGTTGCTGCCCTCCCGCAACCTTCTCCTCCACATCTTTAAGCAAGCCGTTGATCTGGGCTGTCTGTGCTGCAACGACCTGGTCCAAAAGCTGGACTTGCTTCTTGTAGCACATCAGCCAGACCGCCTTTTCTACAGATTTCTTATGCTCTTTACCCGCTGTCCACTTGATGGCTGCGTCCAGCGGGCGCCTATCCCTTAATAGATCAGATATCCATTATTTTGTGAGGTTGACTTTTCCAAAAACATAATCTGCTATTCTTTCATCCATCACATTTCGTTTATTCAGACCTTGATCTAACACACTACTTTCCTGCTGCCAAGGTCCTGCCGCGGTCGCCATTTCTGTAGGGGGTTTCTCTTGCTCGTTCTGGTCTCCTGCCAGGTTTCGTGCAATAATTACCCTTGAGTGGTTCGACCCACTCCCCCTACGGTTCTAGACCTTGGACTTAGATGCAGAGAACAGTAGTGCAGAGAAAGAACTCAATAGACCAGGTTGAATAGCATGAAATGGATGCTTTTATTTTTAAACAGTTTGAAGCATTACAAAATACATGTCATAGGCACAGATTAAAGTAACTACAATCATGCACAAATTTATGAACTTGACTCTATGGAAATGGGGAACACACGGCACATCGTAAAAGGGGGAACACATTACGAATTACCCTTAACTTCCTCCCCTATACCTAAACTAAGTTTCGACCTGGGGAACCTGGGATCATGCTCACCACTCTCGAAATCGCGAAGAAGGGGGTTCGCAGCCTTTTGGCACCGCTTTCCGTCGTCACGTGGATTTGGAAACTCCTGGCGCAGTCGATGTTTTCTTTCCCTCGAGGTGGTGGGGTAGACACAGCCTCGATGAGCGCTCGTCAAGGTTGAGATCCACTATTTGGGTTCATTTAGCAGACCTAGATGCAGGCTGTTGAAGAAGTGCATGCACATGGAAGAATCTTGCCAGCCTGGATCGCCAGTTTTCCAGAGGGTTTCTTCTCCGTCGGCCTGGGTCGTCGATGATCTCCCGACCTCAGTACCCGGGCCACCCTCGTCGTCTTCTCGTCGTGGCCGAGCCTTGTTTGGCTGAACACCGACCACGGTGTCCTTTTACCGAAACCGTCTGTCTTTAAAAAGACGAAAACGTTTTCATCGATGCCGCATCTGCCGAAGTGGAAGAGGCGCCGATCCTGGCACCGTCCGTCCTTCGTTCGTTCCTTATGGGAGAAGTCCCTGAAGAGAAAATCTGAAGTCGTCCAAGAAGAAGAAGCAGCCGTCGTTCAGTCAAGCGAAGTTGCTCAAGTAACCCGAAGTCCGAAGTAACTTAGATGGACTTTCAATCCATAGTTATACTCTTTTGGGACAGTCTTATCTCCCGCCAAATCATAGTCCTGTCTTTGTATTAATTTTGGCGGGCAGAAATCTCTGCAGGGGCGCTTTGTCTTGTAACGGAGCCGGTGATAACTTAAACTGGCCTTCCTGGCTGATAATGTCTTTCAATGTCTTTTGCATTGTCACCGTGGCTCGATTCGCATATTGATCGGTCCGGAGATTTTCCTTGATGGCTGCTAAACGGTTTTTCCTTTGTACAATAAATGGGTATAAGTGTTTTTGCATTGTCCGCCCATATCTTGATGGGCCCCATCCTGTACTTAGAATCCATTGAATATGTATGCTGTTTCTCTGAGTTTCAGTTCCCAGATACTGGCTTTCGCAGGCTTACTGTCTTCAATCCACAAGCCTGTCTGGCTTGCAGTAACAGAAATAAAATGGTTCAGAAACTGATCACGGGGCCTGGCGGCCATTTTGTATGCCCTTTTATCAAAGGTTTTTCTGTGCAAGCTTACTTTGGTCAATAAACAGTCTTATTTTATCCAGTTTTCTTGCGTGATTTTTGCTGAAAATTGCGAATCTTACACTGCCCCAATACCATATGGAGAAGCATCACAAGCCAAACGAATAGGCAGCGTTGGGTTGAAGTGAGCCAACACTTCCTCTGAGGTGATCAATGCCTTGCTTTTGCGAAAGGCCCTCTTACAGTCCTCGCTCCACTTCCATGGTACTCCCTTCTGCAAAAGAGCGTTCAGCGGGTGCAGCACCGTGGATAAATTTGACAGAAACTTATGGTAATAGTTAATCAACCCTAGGAACGACCTCAACTGGGATACATTATCTGGAGCGGGAGCCTTCACAACAGCTTCGATCTTGTCAGGAGACTTATGAAGCCCCTCCTGGTCAATGACATGACCAGAGTACGAGATCCGCTTCTGAAAGAACTCACATTTCTGGCGATTAACTCGAAGACCATATTCTTTCAATCTGGTGAGCACCAGTTCCAAATTTGCAAGGTGTTCCTCGTCATCATCTCCTGTAATCAGAATATCGTCCAGGTAACATTGTGTGCCTGGAATTCCCTGTAATACCTGCTCCATGGCCCTCTGCCAAATTGCTGGAGCCGATGCCACTCCAAAAACCAGTCTATTATACCGGTACAAGCCTCTATGCGTGTTGATCGTGAGATACTGGCGTGACTCTTCCTCAACTTCCATCTGTAAGTACGCCTGCGCCAGGTCTATCTTGGTGAAGTGTTTCCCGCCAGACAACGAAGCGAAGATATCCTCAATCCGCGGAAGCGGATACTGCACCGTGTGAAGCATCGGATTAACAGTGATCTTGAAATCTCCACAGATGCGAACCTTCCCCGGTTCCCCCGGCTTGTTGCTCGATGAACGCTTCATGACGGGGACAATGGGCGTGGCCCACTCACTCCAGTCTACCTTAGACAGTACTCCTGAACGTTCTAGCCCTTCCAGCTCAGCTTCCACAGCAGGTTGTATCGCATAAGGTACCGGTCTGGCTTTGAAAAATTTCGGGTTTGCATGTTCTTCAACCTTGATGTTTGCTGTAATTTCTCTCAGTGTTCCCAGTCCCTGTTGGAACACCTCTTTAGCATCGTCCAATATTCTGGACAATCGTTTAGGTTTGACATCTTTTTTACCGGAATCTACCGTTAGTGCTTTTAAGGAATGCCAGTCCATATTTATTTTCCTAATCCACTCCCGTCCCAGTAGTGGTGGACCTCCCTCAGGTAGTACATATAAGTCCATTTCTCAGCTTTCTTTGCCCTTGTGGACCACCTTTGCCTCTATCTTCCCGATGGGGTATACTCTTTGCCCCGTGTATGTTTTCAATACAATCTCCGTATCCCGTAGGGGAATATGTGGGAATAACCTTTTGTAATCTTGCTTATTCATGACCGTCAATGCCGATCCAGTGTCCAATTCCATCTTCACTTGGACTCCTGCTATCTGAAGTGTGACCCAGATTGTTTGGAGGTCTGCTTCATTACCAACATTGTGTACTCTTAGACTACCCAGTTCATTACTGCTGGAGTCTGAATTTGACTTCTGTTCGTTCGAACTGTTCTCTGTCACCTTGTGTACCTTTCTGTACTTTTCCTGCGGTGACTTTTTGTTGCTGGTCTTCTTTCCTGACCAGCATACTTTAGCTATGTGACCAAGCCTGCCACATTTTCTGCATTCCTGATTTTTGAACCAGCGCTGTTTCTGATCGTGCGTTGTCTTTCCACAACGATAACATTTTACTGTACCCAAGACCATTTGATTGGTGCAGAGTTCCGGTGACCGTAGCTGCATTTCCACAGTGCCTCTCGCTGCGGCTTCGTGCGATGCTGCAATAGTGACAGCTTTATCAAGCGTAAGATCATTCTCCTCAAGCAGTCGCTTTTGTGTTCCTTCTTTTAACAATCCACACACAAATTTATCTCTCAGCGCATCTGCTAGTCCTGTTCCAAACTGACAGTACTTTGATAGCTTACGTAGTTCAATTAAAAATTCAGCGTTGCTTTCGTCTTTCAGCTGCGTTCTTCTGTAAAATTTAAATCGTTCCGCTATCATCAGCGGCGTGGGGTTTAAATGATTTTTCAAGACAGTAACAATATTCGCGAAAGTCTGATCCGCCGGTTTATCTGGTGATAGAAGGTGCTTCAATAGCCCGTATGTCTTCGCACCCATTGAGCTTAATAAGGTTAGTGCTTTCTCATCATCTGATACCTTATTTGCTTTACAATAAACTTCCATGCGTTCTACATACGTGGTCCAATCTTCGATATCGCTATCAAAGGTATTAATGTTCCCATGTTTAGGCATCCTTGCAAGTTTTTAAATTTTTCTTTTTCTCAAAATGGCGGCTTCCCGCGCTTGTCTTCTTCCCCCGCCTACTAAAATGGCGGCTTCCCACGCTTGGCGGTCTTTCCCGCGCTCGTCTTCTTCCCCCACCGACTACAATGGCGGATTCCCGTGTTTGCCTTCTTCCCCCGCTGGCTGCAATGGCGATTGCCGTGCTGCTGCCGTTCTCGCCTCCCCAGCGGTTCTCAATTCCCCGACGCTGCTTTTACTCCCCCGCGGTTCCCGTGGGCATTCACGCTTCCCCTGCTGTTGTGCCTCTCAGCCCTGCATGCAGCCCGGTCCTTTACACCGGCTGCGTTTCAGCTCTCCGCGGCTCTCGTGCCTTAAGCTGCCCCAGTCGCTGCGCCTCTCGGCCTCGATTGCAGCCCGGCCCTTTTCACCGGCCGTGGTCGAGTTCTCCGCCCTTTTTCCTCCGTTTTCCCTCCCCCACTCCACAGTCAACGCGGCCGACTTTCTGCTCGTGTCGCTGATCGGCTTACCCACCACCGTGGTAGAAGGGATGATCACTGCCTGTTGCTGATGGAGGGCTTCATGGTCAGAATTTTTCTTTTTAACCCGGGTTCTCGATGCCTCCCGTGCGATGGTGCTCAGCAGGATGATGAGGGCGGATGCCTCTTCTCGACGCCCGTTCTGAGGACGAAGCTGCCTTGGATGTAAAACTGCCGCAGGGTAAGATCGGACTCGTCGCCACTGTTAAGTCTGTGTGGCCCAGTTATGCTTATTATAAATCACTGAACACAGACCACAAGAATAACTTTAACAGGTCTTTACTATTCGGAGGTCAGGGCTGAACTGCCCAGTAAATCACTACACAACGCTTATATACCAGTGCGGTCACCACTGGTACTACAGTATACAGCAGCCAAAAGAAAGTAGTACATCTCTTAAGGTGGAACAGGTTACATACACCACACATTGAAAGACGGCCACCCCATTGGTGACCCCAAAATAGAAGGCGACAAAACTGGTAAAGCCGACCATTGGCCTCAAAGGCCGTATACTTTTTGTCAGAGTCCTTTAATGGTGCTTGATGATATGCGCTCTTTAAATCAAAGGTTGAAAATACCTTGTAGTTAGCAAGGTTATTGACCATGTCATCGATGCGTGGTAGTGGGTAGGCATCCAGGTCGGCATACTGGTTAATAGTTTGCAAGTAATCGATGCAAAGACGTTTCTTGTGTTGCTTCAGAGGATTTTTGACAACGACGACTTGAGCCCGCCAGGAAGATGAACATGGCTCAATTATACCATCAGCTAGAAGGCGAGAGATTTCTGCCTCGATAAAGGATCGATCATCTTGGCTGAAACGTCGTGATTTCATGACTATGGGCTTACATCGGGGGGAAAGATTGGCAAACAAGGAGGGCTCGTTGAGCGAAGCCGCCGAAAGCGCACAAAATGGTACTTTGGAAATGGTAAGCTCTGGCTTTGACCCTCCAAACTCAAAAGTGAGTCTTTTGTGTTGTTTCTGGAAATCCTGTCCCAGGAGCAAATCACTGCATAGGTTCTTGAGCACCCCGAGCCGGGTGCAGAAATAAGTGCGGCCATTGAAAATAAGTTCGACAAGACAAAAGCCGGAAGAATTGGTGGTCAGTGTCGTCAGAGCCATTGCAATTTCCCTGTCCGAGGGGTAAATATGCAGTTTTAACTTACTGACAGCCCGCTCATTAATGAAGCTGTCAGAGCTGCATGAGTCGATTAGTGCACTCAAAATGTGTCCATTTACCGAAACCTTCGTGGCTGCATGGGACAGACTTTGGGGAAAAACAGCTGTGATGGGAGGAAGGGCAGTTTTACACTTGACAGCTGTAACCTTAGTAGTGGTTCTTGGGGGAGGAGCAGTTTTATAGATTGCAGCTGTAACCTTAGTAGCGGCTCTTGGGGGAGGAGCAGTTTTATAGATAGTAGCTGCAAAACTAACAGGAGCTCTCGACCGGTATACCTTAGAAAAGTGACCTTTCTTGCTGCAATGATTGCAGGTCGCATTACGAGCAGGACAAAATTTCTAATAATGGAACGCACCTCCACAGAAGAAACACTTCCTTCCAGCTTGCCAAGATGCCGCTAGGGTGGGGTCATCATCAGTGTAGCTTTCTAGGGTAGGGTTGTCATCAGCCAGGTTGGAGTCATCATCCGTGAGGGCTTCCGCCCAAGGCCTATTGAAGGAGTCACTAAAAGTGATAGCAGCAGCCCGTGCACGTGGTGAAAGATAGGTATCTGCATTCCTCTTTGCTAAGTCCAGGGAATATGCCTGGTCATAGGCAGCCTGTAACTTGAGCGTTTTATTCTCCAACCGACGCTGACATATGAAGGGAGACGCAATCCCATTAATAAAGGAATCACAAATTAACTCCTCCTGGTACTGCTCAGCTTTAAGGTTACAATCCTTGCTGAGCCTGCAAAGTTTCTGAAGGAATTCGTCAAGTGATTCCCTGGGTTGTTGTCGAGTTGTGGCCAGTAAATGCCGAGCAAAAATTTCATTTGGGGACTTGACATATAGCTACTGTAGTATTTGGATAGCGGCGTCATAGTCTACACAGTCTTTGATATAATCAAACACATGAGGGGATACATAATTAGCAAGCATTCGTAACTTGTTAGGAACATTCTCACCACGCTCCTCAAGGAAGTTGCTAAAGGTACGATGCCAGTGTTTCCATACCTTAGCAGCTGTAAGTGAATTTGGGTCCAGGTCGAGACGGGCGGGTCTGAGTCGTTTCTCCATGATGGATTGATTACTTGTCTGAGTTCCCTTCTATGGTTCGAGTCGTAGTTGGCTGTTCCCGAAATCACCCAAAGCGTGGAGTCGATATCAAGTTGATTAAATTGACGTAATAAAACTCACTACGCACTTGGTTTGAGCATAAAGCAAGGCTTTAATCAACTTGTTTCAGAACATGGAGATCTAGTTGTACTTCACCAGTTCCTTGTCTTACAAAATGTCCCTGGAAAGCTGGGCCCATGCCCGAGTATTTATACTCCTTGGACAGTGATGCGCTATCAATTACTCATAAAAGACTGAGAGTTAAGAGAGTAACTAAAGGCTTTTATTAACAAAAGAATGAAGGTCTGCCTCGAGTGGTCGACCGGTCCAGAATACAAAGGGGCTGGGGAGCAGTCACCTTTATACTAGGACTTGTGGGAGGAGTCAGCCGAGGCATGTCCAGGCATGTACACAGTGGAATACAAACAGTGGTTTACCACATTCACCCCTTGTTTAAAATTGAGTCCGGCGGGGTGAAGTGTATTAAAAGTTAGTGTATTGGAGTCTCTCCGGAGGTCTTGTCTGCCGCTGTGATCGGCGTGGCGACGGCAGGGGTAGTGGAGCTTCCGGCGTCGAGTCCCGCGTAGGCTGTGGCACAGGCGTGTCGTCCTCGTAGATGTCGAGCAGGTCGCTGGGCCCAGGCCTGCCGTCTGCTGGGGCTGGATATCGGATCGTGGGGGGGGGGTGGTAGTGAGTAGTGGGTTACTGCGGCCCCCGAGGGTGCAAGGTCTCTTATGGAGACTGTGTCCTCCCGCCCGTCCGGGTATGCAATGTAAGCATACTGGGGGTTGGCGTGGAGGAGGTCGACCCTCTCGACCAGGGGGTCCGTTTTATGGGTCCTCACGTGCCTTCTCAGTAGGACCGGCCCTGGGGACGTCAGCCATGGCGGTAGCGATGTCCCCGATGTGGACTTCCTTGGGAAGACAAACATTTTCTCATGAGGGGTGGCGTTAGTGGCAGTGCAGAGCAGTGACCGAATAGAGTGGAGCGCATCGGGGAGCACATCCTGCCAGCGGGAGGTTGGAAGGCCCCTAGACTTTAAGGCTAGCAGGGCGGCCTTCCAAACTGTCGCATTTTCTCTTTCCACCTGTCCGTTCCCCCGGGGGTTGTAACTGGTGGTCCTGCTTGTGGCAATACCCCTAGTTAGCAGGTACTGACGGAGTTCGTCGCTCATAAACGATGAGCCCCGGTTGCTATGGATATAGCTGGGGAAATCGAACAGGGTGAAGAGGTCATTCAGACATTTAATGACCGTGGCACTGGTCATGCCCGGGCAGGGGATGGCGAACGGGAAATGGGAGTACTCATCAATAATATTGAGGAAGTACACATTGCGGTCGGAGGAGGGGAGAGGCCCTTTAAAATCAACGCTCAGGCGCTCGAAGGGGCGAGTGGCTTTTATCAGGTGGGCCCTGTCTGGTCTATAAAAGTGCGGTTTGCACTCAGCGCAGACTTGGCAGTTCCTGGTCATGGTCCTGACCTCCTCAATAGAGTAAGGCAGGTTGCGGGCCTTGATGAAGTGGAAGAACCTGGTGACCCCCGGGTGGCAGAGGTCATTGTGGAGGGCCCGCAGTCTATCGATCTGCACGCTGGCGCAGGTGCCACGCGATAGCGCATCCGGGGGTTCATTGAGCTTCCCGGGCCGGTACAAGATCTCGTAATTGTAGGTGGAAAGTTCGATTCTCCACCTCAAGATCTTGTCATTTTTGATTTTGCCCCTCTGCTTGTTGTTAAACATGAAAGCAACTGAACGTTGGTCAGTGAGCAGGGTAAATCGTTTTCCGGCCAGGTAGTGCCTCCAATGACGCACAGCCTCCACAATCGCCTGGGCCTCCTTCTCAACAGCGGAGTGTCTGGTCTCCGGGCCTTGGAGGGTTCGTGAAAAGAAGGCCACGGGTCTCCCCGCCTGATTGAGGGTAGCGGCCAGGGCAAAGTCGGAAGCGTCGCTTTCCACCTGGAAGGGGATGGATTCGTCCACTGCATGCATGGTGGCTTTGGCAATGTCTTCCTTGATACGGTGGAAGGCTAAGCGGGCCTCTGCCATCAAGGGAAAAGAGGTGGACTTGAACAGCGGATGGGCCTTGTCCGCATAGTAGGGGACCCACTGGGCATAATAGGAGAAAAACCCTAGGCACCTCTTCAGGGCCTTGAGGCAGTGGGGCAGTGGGAGTTCCATAAGGGGACGCATCCGGTCGGGGTCGGGGCCGATGACTCCGTGTTCCACAACACAGCCAAGGATGGCGAGACGGTTTGTGCGGAATATGCACTTCTCCTTGTTATATGTCAGGTTCAGGAGTTGGGCGGTGCGGAGGAATTTTTCGAGGTTTGCGTCATGGTCCTGCAAGTCACGGCCACAGATGGTCACATTGTCCAGATATGGGAAAGTGGCCTGCAACGCATTTTGATCTACCATCCGGTCCATCTCCCTTTGGAAGACAGAGACCCCGTTGGTGACGCCAAAGGGAACCCTAAGGAAGTGATAGAGGCGGCCGTTTGCCTCAAAGGCAGTATACTGGCGGTCCTCAGGGCGGATAGGGAGCTGGTGGTACGCTGATTTCAGGTCAATGGCCGAGAAGACGCGGTACTGCGCGATCTGGTTGACCATATCAGCTATGCGGGGGAGTGGGTAGGCGTCCAGCAGGGTGTAGCGATTTATTGTCTGGCTGTAGTCGATGACCAGGCGTTGCTTCTCGCCGGTCTTAACGACCACAACCTGGGCTCGCCAGGGGCTGGTGCTGCCCTCAATAATCCCTTCCTTCAGGAGCCGCTCCACTTCGGTTTTAATGAAAACCCTGTCCCCGGCACTGTATCGCCTGCTCTTTGTGGCGATGGGCTTACAGTCGGGGGTGAGGTTGGCAAACAGTGGGGGGGGGTGACTCTGAGTGTGGAGAGGTTGCACCTGGTGCGCGGCGGGCAATTTGGGAGCTGCTGGCTGCGGACTGTGAGTGGGGGTAGGGGTCCACCGTACGCCATCGTAACACTTTTAAGGTGGCACTGAAAATCTAACCCCAGCAGGACGGCAGCACAGAGGTCGGGCAGGACCAGAAGTTTAAAATGATCGTACACGGTCCCGTCTACTACGAGTGTCACTACGCAGTAGCCGCCGATGTCCGCCGACTGGGACTCGGAGGCCATAGAAATCCGCTAGTGCGCAGGCAGGACTGGGAGAGAGCAACGCCGCACCGTGTCGGGGTGGATGAAGCTCTCCGTGCTCCCAGAGTCAAAAAGGCAGATTGTATCGTGGCCATTTACCTTAATGTCCATTGTGGAACTGGCCAGCTGGTGCGGTCTCGCTTGGTCCAGTGTAACGGATGCCAGCGTAGGGGTCGGTGTGTCGCTGCGGGTATCAGATGAGGCGGTGTTGGGGGCCTGCTGCATTCCGGCTGTCGTCCAAGATGGCGGCGTCCATGATCCCCATGTGGCTGGAGGCGTCCGAAATGGCTGCTGTACCGGTGGTTCGCACATGGCCGGGGAGGCCCAAGATGGCGGCCCGCATGGCCCACACGTGGCGCTGCTGGGGTTCGGGGTGGCTTTGGCCCTGCAGATGTTAGCGTAGTGTCCCTTCTTCCCGCAGCCCGAGCAGATCGCGTTTTCTGCCGGGCAGCGCGCTCTGGGGTGTTTTGCCTGGCCACAGAAGTAGCATTTCTAGCATTGGGGCACTGCTGTCTGGCCTTGGGACACTGCTGCGGTAGTTGGGCCGTTGCTTGGGTGTGGCTGGGGTGGCACGGTGCTATGAGGCGGTCCTACCGTGTCCCAGGCTGTCATTCCCCGCGGCGTCCACGGTGCAGAGGAGTAGGCATCCATGCCCCGGTAGGCTGCATCCAATGATAGTGCGAGTTCGGAGGCCTTGTTGAGGTCGAGGTCACTCTGCTCCAACAGTCGCTGTTGGGTGTAATTGGATCTGTGGCCCGCTACAAAAGCGTCCCGGATAAGTTCCTCTGTGTACACGGCGGCCTTTACATCCTTACAACCACAGGCCCGGCCAAGCGCAGACAGTGCCTGAAGGTATTCCACGGTCGATTCCCCAGGTTGTTGTTTACGACTCCCCAGAAGGTGCCTGGCGTACACTTCGTTCACTGGGCGCGTGTACTGGTCCTTGAGGAGCTTGATAGCGTCCGCGTACGAGGTCGCGTCTTGGATGACCGAGTACACTCGGTGGTTCACTTTGGAGGTCAGGACATCCAGTTTGCCCTCGTCCGATTTGATTGCTGCGGAGGCGGTCAGGAATTTTTCGAAACACTTAAGCCAGTGAGTAAACTTGGTGGATGAGTCCGCCTCCCGATGATCTAAGTCCAGGCATGCTGGTGTGAGGATCTTCTCCATTATAAAAATTTTGTTAATAAAATTGATGCGCTATCAATTACTCATAAAAGACTGAGAGTTAAGAGAGTAACTAAAGGCTTTTATTAACAAAAGAATGAAGGTCTGCCTCGAGTGGTCGACCGGTCCAGAATACAAAGGGGCTGGGGAGCAGTCACCTTTATACTAGGACTTGTGGGAGGAGTCAGCCGAGGCATGTCCAGGCATGTACACAGTGGAATACAGACAGTGGTTTACCACAGACAGCGCCACCAGCTGGTCGTCCAGCGTTATTTCATGAGTAGTTTCTTGATGATGATGAGATTTATAACACTTATATAGTGCCTTTCATGACCTCGGGACATCCCAAAGCGCTTTACAGCCAATGAAGTACTTTTGAAGTGTAGTCACTGTTGTATTGTAGGCAAACATGGCAGCTAATTTGCACATAGCAAGCTCCCACAAACAGCAATAAGATAAATTACCAGAAAATCTTTTTAGTGATGTTGGGATCTTTTACATCCACCTGAGAGGGCAGATGAGGCCTTATAGGGGTCAGCCTGGATTACGTGCTCAAGTCTCTGGAATGGGGCTTGAATCCACAACCTTTTCACTCAGAGACCAGAGTGCTACCACTGAGTCAAGGCTGATACCTGACATTGAGCGGAAGTAAATGGAGTTGAAAATGAAATTGTTCAGAATAAGAACAATTTTACCCAGGTGGAGAAGGGCTGTGGTGGCTGTAAATTGGTTGGGCCACTGTTCGAGGGAGAAGCAGAGTGCCAACAAGCAATCCTGGTGAAGGGTGGAGATGTAGAACAGTTTAAGAAAATTCTACAGATGTACCTCTAATCCTCCCTTTCCAATTTTTTGTGGGCAACTTCTCTGAATTGAAAGACATTTTTTCTAATTCTTAGAAAGTCTGTCTGAGTTTTCCACCATGGTTATGAAATTAGGCCCTGAAGATCCTGGCGCTTATGCCGTGACCTGCCCCCGGTGCCCCCCAGCACTGACCCTACCAGGTATTGCAGGTTCAGCAGGAGAGAACCTAATTTGCATGGGTCAGCAGGTGCTCATACCAGTGTGGGTCCATCTCCATAGCTCGCTTAGGCCATCCAGCCCAAAATCCAACACCTACCTGCCATTGGGTGGGAGGTTTTGTTGCCAGGGCACTTCTCCCCCATAACTCCAGCCATCAGCCTTCAGTCCCCTGTGCAAGTTAGCTGATCCAATTATAATTTTTTTTAAATCCTTCCCTTTCTTCAAAGCTGGAGGCTGCTCCTCTTGCCTGGACCCCCACTCCCTCCCTTATGGGGTCCACTTACACCAATCTAGAGGCCAATATCCCTCATCTCATTTGGGTTATCAGCTTGCAGTCCATCACTGGTTCCCGATTGAGCTGGGGGAAATGGGAACTCCCAGCACAGCAAGTCCCCACCATCTTTGTCCACGGCTCTTGCCCTTTGGTGTCGTTTGCCTTCTAAGAAGTGGATGAAGGTTCTGCCCCTTACAAGGCTGGCAAGAAAGGCCTAGATACAGCAGAAATCTGGTGCAATTGGCATTTTCTGGTGGGCTCCACCAGAGTTGCAGCTGAAGCCTTGCAGAACTCCCGTGGATTTTTGGGGCTGTTGTCACGGTAGGGTTTGGCCGGTGCCAACATCAGTGGGTGCATGTGCCTGAAGGATTTTTGGACTTTTAAAATGGTTATGTACCCTTTTAAAATGGAGACGCACTTGGGCTGCATTTTAAAAATTGGAGTTTGGACTTTTGGGCCCAGAAATTCAGTATCGCCACGTTTGGGGCGCTACAGTCGAGCGTGCCCTAAATTTAGCGCCCGGCGCAACTTAGCGCCACCTTCAGCGAAATTGAGTTGCATCGCCCCAAGAGGTTGTTGCTGCGCTAAAGCAGGCGGTGCACGACTATCCTAAGGCGCTAAGACGGCGAGCCGAGGTGCTACCACCAAGGGCGGGCGCAGCGCAGGTGCGGCCAGTTAGCGATTGCAGGCAGACACGCTGGCGCCGGTCACCTCTTAAAGGGGGAGGGTCGATTTGGCTTGCAGCCATGCCCTGCACATTGGAGCCCTGATTCTAGGCCTGGACAGACCCGCTGCGACATCGTTATGCCTATGACCATGGAGAGGGCCAGGGAGCGAGCACAGCGCTTCAGTGAGGGGGCCCTGAAGGTTCTGGTTGGCGCAGTGGAGCACAGGCGACCTATCCTCTTTCCTGACAGTGGCAGGAGGCCGCTGCCCAACGAATATAGAAAAGCTTGGAGGGAGGTGGCACACAGAGTGACCTCCAGCAGCATGGTACCCAGGACCCCAACGCAATGCAGGAAGAAGTTCAACGACCTCACTCGGGTTGTCAGGGTGAGTACCCTTTCCAGCATCCTCTTCATCCCTGCATGTGCACCTCACTTTATGGCCAAGGGGTCCTGAAAGCCCCAATGCCCAGCCCTCATCCAACACCTATGGGCCTCTCATGAAACTCACATGCACATTCACCACTTTACGCACTGTAAGGGCTAATCAACCATGGGAGGCAGTGCAGCCAAGATCAGGGCTTGACACTGTCAGGGCTATTCGACCATGGGAGGCAGTGCAGCCAAGATCAGGGTTTGACACTGTCAGGGCTATTCGACCATGGGAGGCAGTGCAGCCAAGATCAGGGATTCACACTGTCAGGGCTATTCCACCATGGGAGGCAGTGCAGGCAAGGTCAGGGCTTCACACTGTACTCAGAGCCTGTCCTTTCTCTTGCAGGGCAAGCTGGCCCACAATAGGAGGCAGCAGCAATGGACCGGGGGAGGCCGTCCTGAACTTAAAGACCTTAGCGATCTGGAGCAGCGAGTGGACCGGATTATGGCAGGCCAGCTGATTGGCCCCATTGCCACTGGAGATGCTGACCCCGTTCTGGACAGCAATGGTAAGGTCATCACCTTTTTGACCTCTCTCTTTCCACTTGTGCCTCACACCAGCATCCTTTGCCACTATCGAACCAATGCAGTGCATTGCAGCACTCATGCCTCCCTCACTGCCGCCCTGTCCTCACGCTAAAGCAACTCTTGTACCTCCCTGCTTTCAGATGCTAATTCGCCAGGTGAGGAGGTGGGTCCTCAAGCTGCCACTGTGAGTGAATCGGAAGGTGAGGAGGAGGAAGAGGAAGCTGGAACATCAGTGCCACCCTCAGCCGAGGCAGCCCATGGCCATGATGGGGACACGTCTTCCCTGGAGGGGAGCGGGGGGGAAGGGTCTGGGGAGGGTGAAGCAGGCTGCAGCAACGTGGGGGTGGGGGGGTAGGGAAGCTCGGCGGCCTTCTCCCCGGAGGGAGAGTGTGGCCTCCAGCCCTGCTACAGTGAGCGCAGAGGAGGTGCGGCTCCTTGCTGAAATGGGCGCCCAGGCGGAGCGCAGGCACACTGAGCTCATGGCTGCAGTGGCAAGGATGCCTGACTCCATAGAGTCACTGGCAAAGAGTGTACAGGAATTCGGGGCAGCACAGGCAAGGAGTCTGCAGGACTTCAGGGCAGCACAGGCAAAGAGTCAGCAGGACGTCGGTGCAGCACAGGCAAGGAGTCTGCAGGACTTCGGTGCAGCACAGGCAAGGAGTCTGCAGGACTTCGGTGCAGCACACGCGGCTTCCAGCCAAGTGCTGAGTCGTGCCATGCAGTCACTGGCTGGTCTGATGCAGACACAGATCAGGGTCACACGAGCACTAACTGCTGCCACCCTCGCTGGATCAGGCAGGATTCGCCAGGGCCCTCGCCGCGCCGCAGCAGACCAGCAGTCTGTGCTTCAGCAGATTGCTGCGCATGCTTCAGTGCTGCTCCGTGCGAGTGCCAGTGTCTTGTCCGACCAGGGAGTGCCTGTGCTCTGTCAGGTTGGCAGCATTCTTGCTGCCAAAACTGTCACTCCTCCACTGCAGCTGCCACCACCCGTAGGACAGTCTGCTGCCACCCAAGCAGAGTTGGAGCAGTCAGCAGCCGGGCCCTCCAGGCCCAGAGCTGGTCCAGGCCGTCCCCCAAGGGCATCTGCCGATTCACTATCTGACCCTCAGCAGCCTTCCCCCAGCCTTGCTGCAGCCACTGGGATCCCATTGCGGAGGAGCTGCAGGGCGGGGAGGGGCCAATCTCGCAAGCGAGGCAGATCACCCTCGCAGCCCAAAAAGTAGGAGGTGTGACAAAATGCTGAGTTTTTTTTTGTGAAGGCCGAGGATCATGGTCATTTTTGTTTAACTCTTTTGTTGATTGTCTGCAGGTTGTGAGAGCCAGTTATGTGACTGACTGTTTTTTGGGGGGTTTCTCTGTATTTGTTTGTCATGCGGGAAGGGCACACAGAGTTTGTTAAATAAATAATTGTCTTTATTCAGATTGTGCATGTTTGCACTTTGAACTATTTGTTGCCTTGACTGGCTCAGGGTTTGCGGAGCGGGTCCATTCATGTTCTTTCAATGGCACAAACCATTCCCTGAGAAGGGACGTAGAACCGACTTGTAATAAGCCGCTGATGGACGGCCCTTGCACTTTGTGCCTCCCTCCCGTCTTGGTGCTCCTCCTCCTCCTCCTCCTCCTCCTCCTCTGGTGGTCCTCCAATGTCTGCTGGCAGTGGTTGAGTCCTGAGGATAGCCAGGTTGTGCAGCATGCAGCACACTACAACGAAATGGGAGACTCGCTCAGGCGAGTACTGAAGGGCTCCCCCGGAATGGTCCAGGCAGCGGAACCGTTGCTTTAACACGCCGATTGTGTGCTCAATGATGTTCCTGGTTGCTTGATGGCTGTCATTGTATCGCTCTTCAGCAGGGGTGCTGGGCACACGGAGCTGGGTCATCAGTCAGGTGCACAAAGGATAGCCCTTGTCCCCGAGAAGCCAGCCTCCTGGGTGAGCCGGGGCTTCGAAAATGTCTGCCACAGAAGTCTGGCGCAGGATGAAGGCATCGTGGCTGCTGCCTGGAAAGCGGGCATTGACAGCTAGTATCAGCTGCCTGTGGTCACACACCAACTGCACGTTCAACGAATGGAACCCCTTCCGGTTACGGTAATCCTCGGCATTCTCTAGAGGTGCCCGCAAAGCCACATGCATGCAGTCAATGGCGCCCTGGACCATGGGGAAGCCCGCTATTCTTGCAAATCCCATTGCGCGCTCCTGCTGCTTGTCCAGGGTCATGGGGTAGGAAATGTACTGACGTCTCCTTTTGAAGAGGGCATTCGTGACCTGGCGGATGCAGGAATGCACCGCGAACTGGGAGACATTGGCAATATCCCCAGTAGCGGATTGGAAGGAGCCGGTGGCATAGAATTGAGAGCCACTGTCACCTTCACTGCCACCGACAGAGACGTCCTGCTCCTCAACTGAGGCTGCAGATCTCTCTGCTGCAGGTGGCAGATCTCAGTGACCACCTCCCTTCTGAATCGAAGCCTCCGAATGCACTGCTCCTCAGACATGTTGAGGTAGGAGAAGTGCTGGCGGTATACCCTGGGAGGGTAAGGCCTCCTGTGCCGACGCCTGTTGGCCCTTCTCCATCTGGCCATGACTGGCACTCTCTCTCAGCATCTCTGAGCCCTCTCAATGCAACGGAGAAACCCAATGTTTCCACCCATTGCAGCCCCCATTATATGTGGCCACTCAAGGCTATGGCACTGAAAAATCAATCCAATTGCAAAGCTCTGGGCTGAAGCCAGAAGTACCTGTGCGAGCGCTGAGTCAAAGCAGAAAGCTCTCTCCCTTTGTCTCTCTGCAAATCTCTCTCTCTCTCACACAGAAGGAGTGGTCCAAAATGGCTACCACAAAGAATGCAGGAAGAGCCCCTTTTAAATAGCGCCCCCCCCCCAGCCCCACAGCGACTGGGAACCGTTCCACTCAACCAGTCGCTGGGAGCGCCAGGCGGAAAGAAGGGGGGCACCACTGAAGTTCCGGTTCGGGGCGCACCAAGGGCGTTGCACCATGAAATGACGTCAGGATCTGCACGCGCAGCTGAGCGGGCATTGCAGGTTTGCGCCGCCGCTAAATGTTCACTCAAGTTCACGAGAGGCGCAGATCGCGCCGCGCCCGGGCGCTAGCCGCTTCACGCCCCACTTATCGCCCTCTTAAGGCGCTAGTGGCTGGCGCTACCAACTGAATTTCTAGGCCTTGGACTTTAAAAGGGACTGCCTGTTGGTTTCTGTGAAGATAGCAGGAACTGTCTGTCTTTTGGGTTGCCATGGGACCAGTTTCAATGCTGACGTCATGAAAGGCAGGAGCCTTTTCATATTCAAACTTGTGTGATTTGGGGAAAACCACCTTTTGTCCATGGAGCCAGGATGTCTGGATGGACAATGAGGTTTGTAGGCCAAAAGTAACACCTCAGGACTCTTTCAATGAAGGAGCAGTCAAGAACTTAACAAACAGTTTGCAATTTGGGAACTGCTCATCTACAGTAATGGCCTAACATTGTTTTCTTCAAGATGACCAATCCAGGACAAAGACATCACCAGGAAGGCCAACTAGTATCTCTGTGACCATGGTAACCAGGAATCGCCCAGCAAGTTTTGTGTATTATACAGGGTATAAATATGCTGAACTTTGGGGATTCAGGGCTTGCTTTTCTCTACCATCTGTAATGGGGTTCTCCACGTAACTACGCGTCCGTCAAGTCTCCAGGAACACACAAAGTGAGTGCCTCATCGTACTGCCTGAACCTAACTCTGTAGGCCTCATCGCATGCCTCTGTTAGGCACGGTTTGTCTCTGGAGTTGAACGGAGCCGGGACCGCGTGAATCAACGACAAGGGCTGGCAATTATATCCAGCATACACCTCTAGAAATCCCCAGGACCGCCCGTGGGTTTGGCTGCTGAGGAACTGCAAGTGTCCAAGATGCAGGCTAACACGTGTGTGTGTGTGTGAGGAGGCTTCCAAGTGTGGGTTCTGACCAAACCGGGGGAGAGGTTTAGTTAGAAGGGTTTTTCCATTATCTAGGCTTAGATTCTGGGAAGGGGTTGGTTCGGCATAACCAACACGGTGGGTATTTTAGTCTAAAGTTATAAGCTAGTGTCCACGGTCACCTACTCGTTCTGACGTAAGCGAGAGGAGTAGGGATTGTCGTTTTTGTGAGTGTTATAAAAGGAATCGATCTTTGACCAACATGAACCATTTTGTTTTGTCTGAATCATTTATAATCTATCCATAGTAACTCCTTGGGTCTGAACTTGGGGGTTGTGGGGCTTGTAGTTCGCGGTATAATTCAGAAGACCAACCGGGTGGCATCCGGTCACGGCCGGGTTACACAGTAATCCCGCTGGGGATGCTGCGCATCAGCCATAGGAGAAAACCTATCTGGCCTTGGTCTCTCTCTCTCTCTCTCTGTGGGATTACCCGCTAATCGACAGGCTGGGCAGGGACTATAGGCATAAGCTCCTGTTGTCCATGTTATGTATTGTGTGTTCTATTGTGTGTTCTCCTCCCACCTGTAGTGGCGCTGTCACAGGAGATAAATGGTTGGGTGTTCTCTGTTAAGTTTAGCTCTCTTTGTTCGGAACTTTCCAGAACTTCCTTTCCTTCCAATAATGCACTTCATGTTTGAATCTCTGAGTTCTGAGTCCTAAATTGTGTCTAGGTAGAAAGGTACCGACACAACAAGTGGCAACGAGGAGCGGATGAATCTGCGTACGTTACGGGTGCAGTGAGTAAACAGAAAATTTAATTTGAAATGTGAGATGGCTACTATATTAGGAAACATTGCTGATTTTGATGAAAATGTGGAGCAATGGAGCGCATATACGGAACATTTTGACTATTTTGTATTGGCGAATGCGGTGGCAAATGAAAATGTCGTGCTTACCTTTTTGAGTGTAATCGGGCCGAAGACATTCAATTTACTTCGCAGCCTCGTGCAGCCAGATAAGCCAGGAACTAAAACATATAAGCAACTAGTGGAAATTCTTGGAGCACATTTTTCACCAAAACCTCTGGTTATTGCTGAGAGATTTAGATTTCACAAACGGAATCAAGAGGAGGGGGAATTAGTGACGATGTTTATTGCTGCTTTAAAAAGGTTGTCGGAACACTGCCAGTTCAAGGAGGTGCTGAATGACACCATTAGAGACAGACTTGTGTGTGGTCTGCAAAATGCAGCCACACAGAAGCACCTTCTTACTGAGGACAACCTTACTCTTGAAAAGGCCATTGAAGTTAGTGTCTCCATGGAGATGGCGGAAAAGGAGGCTCACCAGTTGAGTTCAACAGGGAGAGTTCACAAGGTGTCGTCTGAGCCTAAAGGTGCGCGGAACGGCACATGTTACCATTGTGGGAAAACGGGCCATCACGCTAATGACTGCTGGTGTACGGAGCTGGAATGCCGAAATTGTGGCAAAAAGGGTCACATTGAACGCACCTGTAGAGGTAAAAAAAGAACAGACAGAGCTGGGAAGCATGGAAGCAAAATGTCTGTATTTGGACAAGAGAGGAAAAAGAGTGTTCATTCAGTGCAGTATGATGGAACAAGCAAAACAGAGGGGAGCGACACCTCTGAGGAGGAAGAGGTGCACATACTGACGGTTGCAGGTGATTTAAATGGCTACTGGGTGTCACCACTGGTGGAGGGACAATCAGTGCGGATGGAGGTGGACACAGGCGCGGTCGTGTCCCTTGTTTCAGACACTGTCTACAACAAAATGCTAAAGCATCTTACCCTTCAGCCAACAAACATTGTGCTAAAGACGTATACCGGCGAACCTGTGGCCATGAGAGGCGTCATTGAGGTGACAGTTAAATTGAACGGACAGACTGCAAAACTGCCACTATATGTGGTAAAGGGAAATTACCCATCGCTACTGGGACGTGCGTGGCTAGAGAAAATCATGCTGGACTGGCCTGCAGTCTGCATGATATCAAAAGGGGAGTCAGGTCTGACTGCAGTGTTAAACAAACATGCAGAACTCTTCAATGGGGAACTTGGGAGCATGAAAAAGATCAGCGTGAGACTGGACATTAAACCTGACAGCAAGCCGAAGTTTCACAAAGCCCGACCTGTACCCTATGCAATTAGGCCAAAAGTTGAGGCTAACTTGGAGGCCTTAGTCGAGAATGGAGTCCTGGAGCCTGTGAGCAAATGGGCCACACCCATTGTTCCTGTCCTGAAAAAGGATGGATCTGTTCGAATCTGCGGGGATTTTAAAGTGACTATTAACCCGGTGCTGTCTGCGGAACAGTACCCTCTTCCCCTCATTGAGGATCTTTTTACGGGCCTGGCCGGAGGGCAAAAGTTCAGCAAAATAGACTTATGCCAGGCTTATCTACAAATGCATGTCGATGACGAATCAAAGGAGCTGCTGACAATTGTGACACACAAGGGGCTATACAGGTACTGCCGTCTTCCATTTGGAATTACGTCGGCCCCTGCTCTATTCCAAAGGGCAATGGATCAGATTTTGAGTGGACTGCCAGGAGTCCAGTGCTACCTGGACGACATCCTTGTCACTGGGACAAATGAGGAGGATCATCTTCTGAACTTGGATGCGACACTACAACGACTGAAAGAGTACGGACTCAGAGTTACGTAAAGACAAATGTGAATTCTTTCAGTCTTCAGTTGAGTACCTGGGGCATGTAATTGACGCTACTGGCCTGCATAAGGCGCCGTCAAAGGTCAAGGCGATCGTGGAGGCCCCAGCACCCCAGAATGTGAGCCAGTTACGTTCATTTCTGGGGCTACTTAACTACTATGGGACCAGCATCCTTTGCCACAGTGCTCTTCTCCAACACAGGAAGTCAAAGAGACTGTTCCACCTGTGCAAACTCCTGACTTTCGACTGACACAGGCACCTTCTCCATCCAGGCCTGTGTCAATGCCTACTGCTGTGGAAGCCAGCGATGACCGCAGGTATCCTGTCAGAGAGCGGCGGCCTCCAAGACGCTTGGATCTGTAGGCTTAGTGACTTACCCACAAGACTGGGGCAGAATAAATCCCAGGGTAAAGTCAGGGGTTGAGGCAGTCTACCTCTACCCTAGGTTCATTGAGTGCATTGAAAGTAACTTACCTGTTGAGGAATACTGTGGACCTTCCATTTAAGAGGGGGGGAAATGTTATGTATTGTGTGTTCTAGTGTGTGTTCTCCTCCCACCTGTGGTGGCGCTGTCACAAGAGATAAATGGTTGGGTGTTCTCTGTTAAGTTTAGCTGTCTTTGTTCGGAACTTTCCAGAACTTCCTTTCCTTCCAATAAAGCACTTCGGGCTAGATTTTCAGTATAGACAGTTTTGGGGTGCTAACCTTAGCGCCCGCCCGAAGTTAGCGCCCGCCCCAAAGTAGCGCCCCGTTGCCGGAAATTCAGAGGCTTCGCCCTAAGAGGTTGGTGGAGCGCTAAAAGAGGCGTTCCACTACTATCTTTAGGCGCTAAGCCGGCGGTGCAGAGCGCAACACCCGAGCTCGGGCGCAGCGCACGGCAGACATTCTGGTGCCAGTGAGCTCTTAAAGGGGAAGGGTGCATGTGTTTTTTTCAAAGGCAGAGTCTGGGGGGGAAAACAGGAGGAGGAGGAGGAGGAGGAGGAGGAGGAGGAGGAGGAGGAGGAGGAGTTCACAACAACACACTGGATCTTTCCACACAACACATGCAGACTGCCTTTTATAGTGCAGGAGGAGTGCCCTTTAATTTGCGCTCCCCAGGGTGTGTTGCGTTCCATTTTACAAACGCTCTGGACGCCAGCCGCACAATGGGGCGGTCCGACTGAAGTTTGGATTCGGGGCGGCCAAAGGGCGTTGCACGAGGATGTGACGTCATTTTCTGCGCGCGCATCCGGGCGGCCGCTAAACTTTGCGCCGGCGCTAACGGGCAACTTAATTTGGGGCGGGGCGCAAACTGCGCTGCGCCCGGGCGCTACACGCATAGTGCCCGAAACTCACTTCTCTTAAGGCGCTAACTGCTGGCGCAAGCAACTGAAAATCTAGCCCTTCATGTTTGAATCTCTGAGTTCTGAGTCCTAAATTGTGTCTAGGTAGAAAGCTACCGACACAACAGTCCAAGGGAAACAACTGAAACCAGGGAGCTTTTATGGCATGGGTCGACTCAAGGGAGAGTCATAAAAACACGGGGCACGCAAAAACACCCTACAGATCACTGTCAGCTGTGGCTCAGTGGGTAGCACACTTGCCTCTCAAGTCAGAAGGTTGTGGGTTCAAGTTCCACTCCATGGGACTTGAGCACACAAAATTAGGCTGACACTCCAGTGCAGTGCTGAGGGAGTGCTGCACTGTTGAGGTGCCGTCTTTCGGTTGAGATGTTAAATTGAGGCCCCGTTTGCTCTCTCAGGCGAATGTTAAAGATCCCATGGTACTATTTTGAAGAAGAGCAGGGGAGTATTTATCCCTCAATCAACATAACAAAAACAGTTTATCTGGTCATTATCACATTGCTGTTTGTGGGAGCTTGCTGTGTGCAATTTGGCTGCTGTGTTTCCTATATTACAACAGTGACTACACTCCAAACAGTACTTCATTGGCTGTAACAGTACTTTGAGATGTTTGGTGATCGTGAAAGGTGCGATATAAATGTAAGTCTTTCTTTCTGTTATGTTTTAGGGCACTTGGCCAGCAGCCTTCGTATATAATTACAATCCCTGAAAAAAATGTTTTTTCCACTCAGTTCTGAGTGGCTTTACATAAGTGCTTCCTTTTATATGTAGGAAACAATTATGGCTCATTGCATTTTTTACTCATATTTTTATGCTTATTAGAGCAAGGTTGTCAATGTCGGGAATGGAACATTTTTCCACTTCCGGCAATAAGTGCCAGCATGAAGTGTTCCCAGGTCAAGTACAGAATTAGCCACATGTAGAGCAAAACTGCCTCTCCTGCCTATAAATGTTGTGCCTTAGCCACCCCTAAAATCCCCCCACCACATCAATGTGACATTTCTATTTTGCATACCAGCCATCTCAGCTGCCTCACTTTAGACAATTTTGTGCTTTGAACTCATCTCTAGGAACTGGGTTGCAGCTACCCAAAATCATTTCTGTTAGCATTCTACCACTTTTACCCCCAAGTCAGCACCTCTGGTATCACAAAATCAATATAAACTTTAAAATAATTTATACAGCACAGGTGTGATTTCAACTCAAGACGCGTCCACTGCCACCCATTGTTGCCGTCATGAGGTTCCAACCTTTTTGAGGACTGGGCCTCATTTATATGCTGCCTGGGCCTCATTTATATGCTGCCTGTGAGCAGTGGACACACGAAGTGGGCATCCCACTGCTGTTCACCAGTTGTGGGATGGTGGGAAATCAGTCGGCTCCAGGAGAGGATGGGGCGATCTCAAGGGATGGGGTGCCCTCGGATGGGCCGGCAGTGAACCGGAGCTTTATCATGGGCCCTGCTCCGCCTGGCACCACCAAAAGAAAAATTAAACATTTCTTGTGTCATTTTCTGAGTGGCCTCTTAAGGACCGCTGGTTAGGCCACTCAACACCTGGTACAAATGGGCGGAGTATGCACAATGAACACACCCCCCACCATTTGCACCTCAAAATTGCAATCGTCCTCTATGTACGTGCTAGGACCCCGATTCGCATCTAACAAGTGGCCTCCCATCTGAAACAGGCAGGCTTTCCAGCCACCCACCTCGGGACCAGACCCAAGATGGCAGTGACCGGACCACTAACGCAAACAGGGAGTTAAGTGGCCCAACACCATTTTCAGGCCGCTACCGCCATGTTTAAGCTGAGCAGAATGAGTTAAAATCAGGCCTCACATGTTTAAACTATGCTATAGTTTAATCAGGCCATCTATCAATCATACATTAATTTGCAGCACTAATTAATGAATTCTATTCATCTGCACATCTTATCAGAATTTGTCCGTATTTACGATATGATTTTTCAATATGTGCAACCAGGAGGTAAGGTTCCCTGCCCCCAGTTCATACTCAGAAAATTCCCCCCTTCCCCAAGCCTTAGAGCTCTTAGTTATGAGGATAGGCTCCAAAATTAAGGCTATTTACTTTGGAGAAACGCCGCTTATGGGGGATGTGACTGAGGATTTAAACCGATGAAAGGGCTGGAATCAGTCTGATTAGATTGGTTATTTGAGATGGATCTAGACGGTAGGACCAGAGACCCTGCAGATAAAATCTGTGGGCAAAGAGTTCGGTTAGATCCCAGGAGGGATTTCTTTACATAGAGCGTGGTGCGGAAGGAGTTGCTATAATCCTTTGAAAGGAAACTTGACAAGTACCTGAGAGAAGAGTAGATTTCCAGTTATAGGAGGTAAGTTGCTAGTTAGCAGTGAGAATGAAGAGCTCTGGGCGACTGCAATGTCAAGTAAATTGCTTGTTTGCCTCAGGCTGTGAGAGGAATTTCACAGAGTTTTACTTGAATTGGCCACAGGAAGTTCTCACTATGTTTTGGCCTCTCCCAGGAGATTGCAGGGTTAGGGGGATGTTAAATGGTGTACTTGGTTGCACTGCTGCCTGCAAGGCACTGGTTTCACCTGTTCTTTTCTCGCCCTTCCTTTTGTATGTTCATAAAAGAAAGGTTGGCTTGTTATCTCTCCAAATGTTTACCTTTAAAAAAAAAGTGGATGAATTTTAATGCACATCGAAGTGTGGAATGTTGCCACTATCCCATTTCAGATGTCCAGTGTCATTATTAAGAACTCCTAACATGGGTTAAATGCAGAGTAAATCTCTGTCTACTTGGCCCCAACATTATGGCCGGAATTTTCCGGAGGTCAGTGGGTGAGATTGGTGGCAGGTCGTGTAGGAAATTTAATATTCAACTCGCTCCCATGCGCCTTTCCCGATGTTGCGTCTGTCAGCGCTGAGCAGACCTGGCAGGCAGCAGCGGGCAACCCAATTCAAGTAATTAGTGGCTTGTTTAGAGCCACTTAAGAATGAATTTCAGCTCACCTTTTGCATTTGACAGCTCGCCCACAGGGTCCACACTGGCCATGAACAACGTCTGTCAAGCTGAGGTGGGAGTGCAGTGGCCATTGAATCAGCTGATGAGTTGACAGCTTCAAATGTAAAGTAAAAGCTCCCTCCTTACAGAGATATCTTCCCTCAGCCACAAGCTCTTCCTCACTGCATTTCCACAACAGATTCACCATGCTGCAAGTCTTTACACAAGTCTCCATCCAGTCTCACCTCAGTACCTCTCTCACCATTGACAGATCACTTCTGTCATCTCTACTTCACCTGCCATCTATTCCATCAACATGGGTGCCCTTTATACTCTCTCACCTTGGTCCTCAGAATCCCAACACGATCAGCCCCAACACCAGCAGCACCAGGCACACCAGCAGCACCAACAACAACATCAACCTTCTCCGCAATTAGCTGGTGCTGCACAGGACAGAGAGCCTCAGCACCCGACAACATTGCTGCCCGGGAGGTCAGGGATGGCCTCACCATAGCCACATTTACTTCAACTGACACTGTACACCCTGGCTGCCACGTGATGCGCCAAGTTGGCACCACCTCACACCAACACCATAAAGCATCCCTACAATGTCCAAGCCATTCCTTTCACACTCATCACCATTGCTGGAAGTACTGTTATGTCTCACCATTCACTGCAACTCACTAAGCCACTTCCAAAGCTGGTGGGACGGGGAGGCGGGAGGAGCAGGCGGGGGTGGTGGTGGGTGGGCGGCGCGGGGGTGATGCCTCTGTTATCTGAGTAGCAAAAACAGAGAAGAATGGCTTGTATTTACATTGTGCCCCGTTGCTTCTCTCAGAAACATCTCAAACTGCTTCTGAGGGATGAAACGCATACGTGTCACATTAGCACATTGAAAGGCTGGTCTATTAGTAGCTCTGTGGTCATTCATTATAAATAGTCTCCCAGGAGATACAGTAATTACACACAGTATCAGAAATGCTTATCAGCACTTGACCAATGTTTACATGTTTTTTTCACTTGCACAATGCTGCACTTAGTAATGACAAGCGTTGAGAGAGCAGCGACCCTACCCCAGGGAGTGTCTTTCAAACTGAAGCCCCGTGTAAGAGAGGCTGGGTTTTTAGATGTTGGTTGAGGTTGCAACCTCAAATAATTTGTCATTCAGATGATTTGAACTTTGACTTTAGAGAGCCAGACCAACTGAGAAAACCTAAAGTGTGAATAGGAATTTAGCTTCAGACCATTTGAATTAAATCCAGACTAAAATGCCAAATTTCAGGTGTTCATCCTTAACGTGTTCTTTTTAAATCAGTGGAGCTTGGTTGTGAATTTCCTCATGGTTTTAATAACTTCATTTATGGAGACAAATCTACATGCTGGCTTGAAGCACATCCGTCAGCTTTCTGCGTAGAGACTGGTTAGATGATAAGACCTGGTCAAACTAATGGCACTTTAACGACATTTATGGGGGAGATAAGTTATGTGGAAAAACAAGCTTTTAGTCTTTGCATGTTGAAAGCTGGCGTTTTCTTTTGATTAAAGAGTTCTTAATAGAAGATTCAGCCCAAATATTTAAACAAGGGGTGATTTTCTACAGGAGTTCTCCCACTCATCCACTATAACTTTGATGGGAGTTTACACTGTTTTTCCAGGAATTCAGTGGATGAGAAATTCAGTATCGCCCCGTTTGGGGCGCTAAATTTTGAAATCGTGAAAAATTAGCAGCAGGCGCTAATGAGCCTGAGGTTTCCCTAATTTGGCTGTTAGTGCTCCTAGAAAGAGCTGGAGCGCTAAATCAAGCGCTAATGACCTAATTACGGCACTACACGGGCGCTACCAGCAGAGCGATAATGAATTTCAGGTGCTATGCAATCAGGAATGATCCTTCACACTGGCCCTTTCTAACTCTTAAAGGGGAGGTTGCATCATTGTGCAGATCCTCATTGTCAGCATTGCTGGTTGTGAAGGCGACCTGCAAACAACTCAATCCCCTGATTGTGATGGCTGATCCCACTCCCAGGGAGAGAGCTTGTTGTTTCACGGATGAGGCATTCTAGGCATTGGTTGCAGGAGTGGAACGAAGGAGGGCAGTGCTGTTCCTGGACACTGGAAGGAGGCCATTGCCCCAGGTCTTCAGGGCAATGTGGAGGGAAGTGGCCCAGGAGGTCTCGGCCAGTAGTGTGGTCGTACACAGCCAGACACAGTGCTGGAAGAAATTCAATGACCTCCCTCGGGTGGTCAAGGTGAGTACAGGTCCAACAGGTCCTACATACCAGCATCTGAACCTCAGTCTGTGCACACTGCACAAACCACCACACCCCCACCACTCACCCAAAAAACATCTGCACCTACTCAAACTCACATCCACATTCCATGCCTTGCCTACAGTCACAGCTATTCAACAACGGCAGGCATCTCTCCCAAACACATAGCTGGACTCTGACTCACACACATTCGTTTCTCTTGCAGGCCAAGATGGCTCACAACAGGAGGGAGCAGCACAGAACAGACGAGGGTGATGAACATCTCCAGCAGCTTTCAGACCTGGAGGAGCGAGCGCTGCGACTGCAGCAGGTGGTGGGCGGCGTGGCCGTCGGCAACACTGACCCTCTTGGGGGCAACAAAGGTATGTTCATCCTCTCTCCTTCTCTCATCCCACTTCCCCCTCACACCACTAGCCTTTCCCACTTTCCAGCTCCTGATACTGTCTGCATTCCTTGCTCCCTTCCTGCCCCCTTCCCTCACCTTAACACGAGTCTTGTGCCTTTATGCTTTCAGAGAATCAGCAAGCAGATCACTAGCCTGTCCCTGAGCCTCCCAGTGAGAGTGAGGAAGGAGAAGAGGAGGAGGAGCAAAGCACCGCGTCACTGCATCTCTCACCCGCAGGCACCATCTCAGATACTGGCACTACACAATCTTTAGAGGCAAGTTGAGTACAGGAGTCTGCACTGGGTGATGCACCAGGGACGAGCAGGCTGCAGCAAGGCCAGGGGGAAAGGGTAGCTCGGGAGCCAGCTCCCCGGAGGGCGAGTTTGCACGCGAGTTTTGCTGCACACGACTCAGATGTGGACCTCAATGGAGAGGTGTTCACAAGAAGGATGATGGCCATGCACTCCGAGATGATAGGTGCAATGGCAAGGGTGCCTGAGAGCCTCTTGGCAATGGTAAGGAGCGTGGAGGAGTCCACCTCCAACACTGCACAGAGCTCTGTACACACCATGGAGCCCATCATTTCCACTCTGCAGAGGATGGTGGACACCCAGGGAGACCGTGCAGATCCAGACCTCATGACGCATGTCATGGGCAATGTGGCAGCTTCCATTGCATCACAGGCAGAAGCGATGCAATGTCTTAGTGCTGTAATGCAGGCAATGGTTGGTGGCATCGAATCTCAGACTGCTCTCATGCAGTCTCAGCTTCATGCCACGCAAGCTCTGACTGCTGCCATCATCGTTGGGTCCACCACAGTCTACTGGGGATCTCACGGTGTCACAGCTGGCCACCAAACTGTGCTCCAGCAGATTGGTAGGGATGCTGAGGTGCTGCCCTGGGGGAGTGGCAGTGGGTCAGTGGAGCAGGAACCTGCTGTCCTCTCTCAGGATGACAGCATTCCTGATCCCACTACTGCCACTCCGCCATTGTACTTGTTGCTGCCTGTCATCAAGCCAGCCCATACTGCCGCCGCCCATCCTGAGGTGGTGCAATGTACAGCCTTACCTTCCAGGCCCAGAGCTGTGCGAGGGCATCCTGCAAGGCCATCTGTAGTCTCTGGCACCGACAATCAGCAGCCTTCCACCAGCCCTGCTGCAGCCACTGGGGAGACACTATGTAGGAGCAGTAGATTAGGGAATGGCACTGTAAAGAGTGGAAGTAAGGGTTTGCACAAGGGTGATTAGTTAACATTGTTGCTGTATATATGTGGTTGTTGAATTGTGGATACATTTATTATTGGAATGTTGCAGATTTGGGGCTGTGTCTCATTTCAGCTTTGGGGTGCAGTATGGAATGAGAAATTGATGGAATGATGGGGACCTGCTGAGCAACCGGGAAGTGGTCTCGAATTCATTGGAACCGAAGTCTGATGAGGCGGTCACTGATCACCCTTCCACAGGGCCCAACATCTGTCATTGGGAAAATGCTGGAATCCATTATTAAGGAGGTAATAGCAGGACATTTAGAAAATCATAATACAATCAAGCAGAGTCAACATGGTTTTATGAAAGGGAAATCGTGTTTGACAAATTTACTAGAGTTCTTTGAGGATGTAACAAACAGGGTGGATAAAGGGGAACCAGTAGATGTAGTAGGTGTATTTGGATTTCCAGAAGGCATCCGATGAGGTGCCACATAAAAGGTTATTGCACAAGATAAGAGCGCATGGATAGGGGATTGGCGAACTAACAGAAATCAGAGAGTCGGGATAAATGGGTCATTTCCCGGTTGGCAATCAGTAATCAGTGCTGGGGCCTCAACTACTTACAATCTATATTAATGACTTGGATGAAGGGACAGAGTGTACTGTAGCCAAATTTGCTGATGATACAAAGATAGATGGGTTAGCAAATTGTGAGGAGGATACAAAGGCCTAGAAATTCAGTATAGCCACGTTCGGGGCGCTAAAGTCAGGCGGCCGCTAAAGTTTGCGCCCGGCGCAAGTTCGCGCCACCTTCGCTGATATTCAGTCGCATCGCCCCAAGAGGTTGCTGCTGCGCTAAAACAGGCGATGCACGACTATCTTTAGGCGCTAAGCCGGCGGTGCTGAGCGATACCCCCGAGGCCGGGCGCAGCACAGGTGCGGCGAGTTGCTGATTGACGGCAGACACTCTGGCGCCGGTCAGCTCTTAAAGGGGGAGGGTGGATTTGTTTGCCTGCCACGCCCTGCACACTGCAGCCCTCAAGCTAGGCCTGACCACTTCTGCTTCATCTGCACAACGCCCAGGGCTATGGAGAAGGCCAAGGAGAGAGCGCAGCGCTTCAGCGACAGTGACCTGAGGGTGCTGGTTGGCGGAGTGGAGCGCAGGCGCCATGTTCTGTTCCCAGAAGGTGGCAAGAGGCCGCTGCCCAGCGCCTACCGGAAAGCCTGGAGGGAGGTCTCAAACAGGGTGACTTCCAACAGCGTGGTTGCCAGGACTCCTGTGCAATGCCGGAAAAAGTTCAACGACCTCACTCGGGTTGTCAGGGTGAGTACCCTTTCCAGTGTCCTCCTCATCCCTGCATGTGCACCTCAGTTTATGGGCAAAGGGACCTGAAAGCCCTAATGGCCAGCCCTCATCCAGCAGCTATGGGACTGTCATGAAAATCACTTGCACATTCAGCACTTTACACACTGTACAAGATATTCGACCATGGGAGGCATTGCAGACAAGATCAGGGCTTCACACTGTCAGGGCCAGTCCACCATGGGAGGCAGTGCAGACAAGATCAGGGCTTCACACTGTCAGGGCCAGTCCACCATGGGAGGCAGTGCAGACAAGATCAGGGCTTCACACTGTACTTAGAGGCCATCCTTTCTCTTGCAGGCCAAGGTGGCACACAACCGGAGGAAGCTACGTGAGACCGGGGGAGGCCGTCCTGACGTCAAAGAGCTCTCCGACCTCGACCAGCGTGTGGAGCGCATTATGGCAGGCCGGCTGATTGGCCCCGTCGCCAGTGGAGCTGCCGACCCTGTTCTGGGCACCAATGGTAAGGGCATCACCTTTTTGACCTCTCTCTTTCCACTTGCGCCTCAGATCAGCATCCTTTGCCACTGTCCAACCAATGCAGTGCATGGCAGCACTCATGCCTCCCTCGCTGCTGCCCTGTCCTCACTCTAAAGCTACTCTTGTGCCTCCCTGCTTTCAGATGGTGAATCGCCAGGTGAGGAGGCGGGCCCTCAAGCTGCCACTGTCAGCGATTCCGAATTCGAAGAGGAGGAAGAGGAAGCCGGCCCATCAGTGCCACCCTCAGCCGCACCAGCCCATGGCGATGAAGGGGACACGTCTTCCCTGGAGGGGAACCGGGGGGAAGGGTCGGAGGAGAGTGAAGCTCCGGGGCCCAGCGGCCTGCAGCAACGCGGGAGTGGTGGGGAAGCTTGGCGGACTTCTCCCCAGAGGGTGAGTGCGGCCTCCAGTCCTGTGAAGGTGAGCGCAGAGGAGGTCCGGCTCCTGGAGGAAATGGCCGTCCAGGCTGAGCACAGGCACACTGAGCTCATGGCTGCAGTGGCAAGGATGCCTGACTCCATTGAGTCTCTGTCAAGGAGTGTGCAGGAATTCAGAGCAGCACAGGCCAGGAGTCTGCAACAATTCAGTGCAGCACAGGCCAGGAGTCTGCAGGACTTCGCGGCAGCACAGGCGGCTTCGAGCCAAGTGCTCAGTCGTGCCATTCATTCACTGGCTGGTGTCATGCGGACACAGACCAGGGCCACACGGGCACTAACTGCTGCCACCCGTGCTGGATCGGCCAGGCATCGCCAGGGCACTCGCCGTGCAGCAGCAGCCCAGCAGTCTGTTCTTCAGCTGTTTGCTGCGCATGCTGCAGTGCTGGCCCGTGCGAGTGCCAATGTATCAGGCGACCTGCGATCTGTCAGGTTGGCACCATTCCTGCAGCCGACACTGCCACTCCGCCATTGCAGCTGCCATGAGCCGCTGGACAGACTGCTGCCGCCCAAGCAGAGTTGGAGCAGTCAGCAGCCGGACCCTCCAGGGCCAGAGCTGGTGCAGGCCGACCCCCAAGGGCATCTGCCGTCTCGCCATCTGACCCTCAGCAGCCTTCCCCCAGCCTTGCTGCAGCCACTGGGGCCCCATTGAGGAGGAGCTGCAGGGCGGGCAGGGGCCAGTCACGGATGCGAAAGGCATCGCCCTCGCAGGGCAAAAAGTAGAAGGTCTGCACAAATGCTTTGTGTTTGTTGAAAGGCCGAGACTGGTGTAGTTGTGTTTTTGTAAGGCCGAGACTGGTGTCTTTCTTTGTTTTTGTAAGGCCGAGACTGGTGTCTTTCTTTGTTTTGTAAGGCCGAGACTGTTAGTTTTGTGTTTTTGCAGGGGGCTTCTCTCCATGAGGTTGTAATGTGGGAAGGGCAGAGGTTTGCAATAAATTAATGTTCTTAAATCGCACTGTGCATGCTTTTTTTTGCAAGTCCTGGTTGCCCTGCTCGGCTGAGGGCTTGTGGAGCGGCTACATTCATCTGGTGACATTGGCCAAGCCATTCCCTGAGAGGGGGCCTAGAACCGACGTTCAATAAGCCGGCGACGGGCGGCCCTTGCACTTTCTGCCTCCCTCCTGTGCTGGTCCTCCTCCTCCTCCTCCTCAGGTGGTCCTCTAATCTCTGGTGGCAGTGGCTGAGTCCTGCGGATAGCCAGGTTGTGCAGCATGCAGCACACGACCACGAAATGGGAGACTCGCTCCGGGGAATATTGTAGGGCTCCACCGGAACGATCCAGACAGCGGAACCGTTGCTTCAGGACGCCGATTGTTTGCTCAATGATGTTCCTGGTCGCTTGATGGCCGTTGTTGTATCCCTCTTCAGCAGGGGTGCTGGGCGCACGGAGCGGGGTCATCAGCCAGGTACACAAAGGATAGCCTTTGTCCCCGAGAAGCCATCCTCGTGGGTGAGGCTGGGCCTGGAACATGTCTGCCACAGAAGTCTGGCGCAGGATGAAGGCACCGTGGCTGCTGCCTGGAAAGCGGGCATTGACAGCTAGGATGAGCTGCCTGTGGTCACACACCAGCTGAACGTTGAGCGAATGGTAGCCCTTCTGGTTGCGGTAATCCTCGGCATTCTCTAGAGGAGCCCGCAAAGCCACATGCGTGCAGTCAATGGCGCCCTGCACCATGGGGAAGCTCGCGAATGCTGCAAAGCCCATTGCACGCTGTTGCTGTTTGACAAGGGCCATGGAGAAGGAGATGAACTGACGTCTCCTTTTGAAAAGGGCATTGGTCACTTGGTGGATGCAGCAATGCACGGCGAACTGGGAGATGTTGGAAATGTCCCCAGTAGCGGATTGGAAGGAGCCGGTGGCATAGAAGTTGAGAGCCACCGTCACCTTCACTGCCACCGACAGAGACGTCCTGCTCCTCAGATGTGGCTGCAGATCACCGCCAAGCAGGTGGCAGATCTCAGTGACCACCTCCATTCGGAATCGCAGCCTCCGAACACACTGCTCGTCAGACATGTTCAGATCGGAGAACTGCTGGCGGTATACCCTGGGTGGGTAAGGCCTCCTTTCCCGACGCCTGTTGCCCCCTCTCCGTCTAGCCAGGACTGCCACTCTCTCACGGCGTCTGTGAGCCCATTGGATGCAATGGAGAAAGCCAGCGTTTGCACCCATTGCAGCCCCCATTATATGTTAGCAAACAATGATATGTCACTGAAGGCAAAGACAAGTGGAAAGCTGTGGCCTGAAGCCACAAGTACCTGTCCGAGTGTTGAGCCAAAACAGAAAGCTCTCTACCTTGGTCTCTCTGCAAAGATCCGTCTCTCAAAAAGGAGTGCTGCCAAATGGCAGCCTTTTCTACTGCAGGAGGTGTGCCCTTTAATTTGCGCCCCCCGCGCCCCGCTTCGACTGAGAACCGTTCCCCTCTACCAGTCGCTAGGGGCGCCAGGCGCACAATAGGGCGTCGCGACTGAATTTCCGGTTTGGGGCGCACAAAGGGCGTTGCACGAGGAAATTACGTCACGATCTGCGCGCGCAGCTGAGCGCGCGCAAAGACTTTGCGCCACCGCTACATCGTGAGTGAAGTTGGGGAGAGGCGCAGATCGCGCTGCGCCCGGCCGCTAGCTGCCTAGCGCCCAACATCTCCTCCTCCTAAGGCGCTACCGGCTGGCGCAAGCAACTGAATTTCTAGGCCAAAGAGTCTGCAAAGGGATATAGATAGGTTAACTGAGTGGGCAAAAATTTGGCAGATGGAGTATAATGTGGGAAAATGTGAGGTTTTCCACTTTGGAAGGAAGAATGAAAAAGCAAATTATTATTTAAATGGAGTGAGGCTACAAAATGCTGCGGTACAGAGGGATCTGGGGGTCCTAGTACATGAAACACAAAAAGTTAACATACAGATACAGCAAGTAATTAGGAAGGCTAACGGAATGTTGGCCTTTATTGCAAAGGGTATGGAGTATAAAAGTAGGGAAGTTTTGATGCAAGTTTACAGGGCACTGGTGAGACTGCACCTGGAGTACTGCGTACAGTTTTGGTCTCCATATTTAAGGAAGGATATACTTACATTGGAGGCAGTGCAGAGAAGGTTCATTAGGTTGATCCCTGGGATGAAGGAGTTGACGTATGACGAAAGGTTGTGCAGTTTGGGCCTATATTCATTGGAGTTTAGAAGAATGAGAAGTGATCTTATTGAAACATATAAGATTCTGAGGGGGATTGACAGGGTGGATGCTGAGAGGATGTTTCCCCTAGTGGGGGTATCTAAAACTAGGGGGCATAGTTTCAGAATAAGGAGTCACCTATTTAAGACAGATGAGGAGGAATTTCTCCTCTCAGAGGGTTGTGAATCTTTGGAATTCTCTACCCCTGAGAGCTGTGGAGGCAGAGTCATTGAATATATTCAAGGTGGAGATTGACAGACAATTGAACTACAAGGGAGTCAAGGGGTATGGGGAGACAGTGGGAAAGTGGTGTTGAGGACAAGATTGGATCAGCCATGATCTTGTTGAATGGCAGGGCAGGCTCAAAGGGCCGATTGGCCTACTCCTGCCCCTGTTTCTTATGTTCTTAAGGCCGATTGAGTGGCGGCCTCTTCCATTGCTGCGGTTCGTGCTCCTGTTCCTCCTCCTCCTTGTCTCCCTCTTCCTCCTCCTGAGGTGGTGTGGCAATGCCTGGTGGCAATGGCTGCGTCCTCATGATGGCCAAGTTGTGCAGCATGCAGCAGACGATGGCGAAAAGGGACACCCGCTCAGCCGAGTACTGGAGGGCTCCTCCCGAGTGGTCAAGTCAATGGAACCATTGCTTGAACACTCCGATGGTCTGCTCAATGATGTTCCTGGTGGCAGCATGTCTCTCATTGTATGAATGTGGGGCATGAGTGCTGGGGTTGCGGAGGGGAGTCATAAGCCAGGTAGAGAGTGGATAGCCCTAGTCTCCCAGCAGCCAGCCACGAGCTTGATGCGGTGGCTGGAACAGAGTCTGGCACACCGGTCTGGTGCAGGATGAAGGCACTGTGGCTGCTGTCAGGATAGCGGGCATTGATGGTGAGGATGCGCTGTGTGTGGTTGCACACCAACTGCACATTCAGTGATTGGTAGCTCACGTCCTTGGTGAAGTGGAACCAACCAGGGAGCAGGCTATCTTGGATCTGGTACTGTGTAATGAGACAGAATTAATAAATGATCTCATAGTAAAGGATCCTCTAGGAAAGAGTGATCATAACATGGTTGAATTTCAAATTCAGTTGGAGGGTGAGAAAGTTGTATCTCAAACCAGTGTCCCGATCTTAAACAAAGGCAATTACAATGGCATGAGGGCAGAACTGGCTAAAGTGGGCTGGAAAAATAAGTTAAAAGATAAGACAGTTGAAATGCAGTGGCGGACATTTAAGGAGATATTTCATAACTCTCAACAAAAATATATTCCAGTGAGAAAGAAAGATTTTAAGAGAAGGGAGCACTATCTGTGGATAACTAAGGAAGTAAAGGATGGAATCAAATTGAAAACAAAGGCATACAATGTTGCCAAGATTGGTGGGAGGCCAGAGGATTGGGAAATTTTTAAAAACCAGCAAAGGATGACTAAAAAAATAATAGAGAGCAAAGATGAATTATGAGAGTAAACTGGCAAGAAATATTAAAACAGAAAGTAAGAGCTTCTACAGGTATATGAAAAGGAAGAGAGTAGCTAAAATAAACATTGGTCCCTTAAAGGATGAGAATGGGGAATTAATAATGGGGAACGGGGAAATGGCAGAGACTCTGAACAAATATTTTGTATCTGTCTTCACTGTAGAAGACACTAACAACATCCCAATAAAGGATAATCAAGGGGCCACAGGGATGGGGGAGCTAAAGACAATCACTATCGCTAAGGAAAAAGTACTTGGTAAAATAATGGGACTAAAAGATGACAAGTCCCCTGGACCAGATGGCCTGCATCCCAGGGTCTTAAAAGAAGTGGCTGCAGAGATAGTGGATGCATTGGTTGCAATATACCAAAATTCCCTGAACTCTGGCGATGTCCCAGCGGACTGGAAAACCGCAAATGTAACACCCCTATTTAAGAAAGGCAGGAGACAGAAAGCAGGAAACTATAGACCAGTTAGCCTAACATCTGTCATTGGGAAAATGCTGGAGTCCTTCATTAAGGAAGCAGTAGCAGGGCATTTGGAAAATCATAATGCAGTCAAGCAGAGTCAGCATGGTTTTATGAAAGGGAAATCATGTTTAACAAATTTGCTGGAGTTCTTTGAGGATGTAACGAGCAGGGTGGATAAGAGTGAGCCAGTGGATGTGGTGTATGTGGATTTCCAAAAGGCATTCAATTAGGTGTCACATAAAAGGTTACTGCATAAAATAAGAGCTCACGGAGTTGGGGGTAATATATTAGCATGGATAGAGAATTAGCTAACTAACAGAAAGCAGAGAGTCAGGATAAATGGGTCATTTTCCAGTTGGCAAACGGTAACTAGTGGGGTGCCACAGGGATCGGTGCTGGGGCCTCAACTATTTACAATCTACATTAATGACTTGCATGAAGGAATCGAGTGTAATGTAGCCAATTTTGATACAAAGATGGGTGGGAAAGCAAGTTGTGCAGAGGACTCAAATAATCTGCAAAGGGATATAGACAGGCTAAGTGAGTGGGCAAACATTTGGCAGATGGAGTATAATGTGGGAAAGTGCGAGGTTATCCACTTTGGCAGGAAAAATAAAGAAGCAAATTATTATTTAAATGGAGAGAGATTACAAAATGCTCCAGTTCAGAGGGACCTAGGGGTCCTTATGCATGAAACACAAAAAGTTAGCATGCAGGTACAGCAAGTAATCAAAAAGGCAAATGGAATGTTGGCCTTTATTGCAAGGGGGTTGGAGTATAAAAACAGGGAAGTCCTGCTACAACACTACAGGGTATTGGTGAGACCACACCTTGAGTACTGCGTACAGTTTTGGTCTCCTTATTTAAGGATGGATATACTTGCATTGGAGGCAGTTCGGAGACGATTCACTCAGTTGATTCCTGAGATGAGGGCATTGACTTATGAGGAAAGGCTGAGCAGGTTGGGCCTATACTCATTGGAATTTAGAAGAATGAGAGGTGATCTTATTGAAACATATAAGATATTGAGGGGGCTCGACAAGGTAGATGCAGAGAGGATGTTTCCCCTTGTGGGGAAATCTAGAACTCGGGGCATCATTTCAGAATAAAGGGTCGTCCTTTTAGAACTGAGATGAGGAGGAATTTTTTCTCTCAGAGGATCGTAAATCTGTGGAATTCTCTGCCCCAGAGAGCTGTGGAGGCTGGGTCATTAAATACATTTAAGGTGGAGATAGACAGATTTTTGCAAGATAAGGGAGTGAAGGGTTATGAGGAGCAGGCGGGGAAGTGGCTTTGAGCCCAAGATCAGCCATGATCTTATTGAATGGCAGAGCAGGCTCGAGGGGCCAAGTGTCATATTCCTGCTCCTATTTCTTATGTTCTTATGTTCTAAGACACTGCTCCTCAGTGAGATTGATGTAGGAGAAATGCTGCCGGAATACCCTGGGAGGGTAAGGCCTCCTGTTGAGAACCCTGTTGACCCGCAACCCTCTGGCCACATTTTGCAATCTTTCTCGCTGCCTCCAACGGTACAGCCCCCATTAAATGATGGAATTGTTACACTACCATATGTAACCCAAGTGAAAGTGATAAATTGTTGTCAGCCAGAATACTCCTTCAAGTTGAGAATGCTCAAAACGCCTGTTTGCTTTTGTCAAACTTACAAGGCAGCATTCTTTTGCCGACAAAAAAGACGGAAGTTGACGCCTTTATATAGCACTCCTCCAACGCTCATCCGACTGCATTCCACCTCCTCTACCTGTCGTTGCTAATGGCAGGTGCTAAGGCAGGGGGTGAGAGTGAATTTCAGAGCTGGGGCACTGTGCATCCGGATGAATGTCATGATCTCCGACCACAGGAGAGCGTGGCGCTAGTGGTTACCGTAGCCACAAATCTCCACTTCACTTTCGCGGGCATCGGTACGATCACCACACCCAATCACAAAGCCAGTAGCGCCCCGTTAGCACCCCCTGGAGGCGCTAACGGGAGGGCCTAAGTTGCCCAATTTCTCCCCCGTGTTTCTTTCAGAGAAAGTATGGCGGACGAACGGGAGAACCCCGATGGAAATTTACCCTCCCGTAGTCAATTATATGTAACGTGGCACTTAAAGGGGAACTGTCTTTGAGGGGATGAAATTCGATTAAGCCGAAAAATGGGCACGGGGAGCGCGATGTGCCTGCGCCCATTCAAAGTGGTGCAGGCAGCACGCAAAATTTGTACTGCCTGCTCATTATAATGATTGGAGCGCTAAACGCGCTGCTGTTTGGCTTAGCGCTCAACAGGGGGACCAATATCAGGTGCAGTCTACTGGTCAATAAAATCTGGCCTAGACTCGCTGCACTACTTAAAGGGGGGGTGCTTTGTTGCAGAAGCCCCTCATTGTCACTCTGAAGCCATGGCCCAACAAGGAAGAGAGAGGGCAAGGAGGTTTTCTGATGTGGCACTGGAGGCCTTGGTCCTGGGGGTGCTCACACGACGTCAGTTCCTCTACCCGCAGGGGCGCAGGAGGCCTTCCAGGTAGCATGCCAGAACGCAGTGGGAGCAGAAAGCACAAGTCATCAGTGCCACATGTGTTGGCCCCAGAACCTGGATTCAGTCCCGCAAGAAGTTTATTGACCTCACACGAGTGGTTAAGGTGAACGAATGCATCTTCAAATGCCATATCCCGCCAACTGCACCACAAGCCTCACATACTGCTCAATGCACCACACCCCCATCACTCACCTACCAATAATCTCTAGTCATCACAACGCATATCTCATAATCATAGCCTCACCTCACCAGCACACACTTACCACTGCTGCAAGACTCACACCCACATCTCACACCTTGCACACACTGCCAGCTGTTCAACCATGGCAGGCACATAACCCAACACATTGCACCACACTCACTGACACACTTCCCTTTCTCTTGCAGGCAAAGGTGACATACAATCACCCTGAACAGCAGCAGACAGGCAGAGGGGAAGCCCGACCTCAGAACCTCACTGAGCTGGAAGACCCAATGCTGGCAATCATTGGCGGGGCCATCACAGAGGCCACAGCGAGTGGCAAGGTTGAAAGCATTGCTGATGATGGTATGCTCATACCTAATCCTTCCCACTTCCCACTTCCTCCTCATTCCACAATCTCTTCTCATTTACAAGCTGCTGATGGTGTAAGCATGCACCTCTTGCTTTCCCCTACTCCCCTCACCACCTTTCACCTTTCAGATACCCAAGACAGCACAGCCTGCCCCCAATGTTATGGAGGAGGAGAGTGAAGGAGAGGAAGAGGACCTTCGCTTGATCTGACACTCCCTGGCACCAGCTCAGAAAATGGCACTGCGCGTACTTTAGAGGGTACCATAGAGGCGGGATCTGCACGCGGTGAGTCACCAGGCATGAGTGGGCTGCAGCCAGGCCAGGGGGAAAGGGTATCTCATGTGCCAGCTCCCCGGAGGGCGAGTTCACGCATGAGTTCTGCTGCAAACGATTCAGATGATGACTTCGACAGGGTGGCCTTCAGAAGACGGGTGATGAGCATGCATACAGAAATACTTGGTACATTGCAGGCCTGTCAGAGAACCCCTTGTCAGTGCCAATGAGCGTGGAGGAGTCCAGCTCCAATGTTGCATGGGGTTTTGCGCAGAGCTTTGCGTCCATGATTTCTAGGATGGAAATGATGGCCAACTCTATTAGGGCACTTGTGAACCCAACCATGAGGCAGGGTCTGATGGGCGAAGTCGCAGCTTCCATTGCAGCACAAGTGGAAGCGACCCAACATCTCAGTGCTGCAGTGTAAGCTCTGACTGCTCTCACGCTGTCTCAGCTTCCTGCCACGCAAGTTCAAGCTGATGCCATCATGGCTGGGTTTACGAGTGTGGAAAGAGACTTGCAGGGTCTCACAGCAGTCCATTAATCTGTGCTCCAAAATATGGCTAGGAATGCTGAGGCGCCGCTCCGGGGAAGTGGCAGTGGCTCCGTGGAGCACGAACCTGCTGTCCTCTCTCAGGATGACAGCATTCCTACTCCCTGGTTCAACAAGGAGTGTAGAAGAGGATGCTAGGAGCAGCACCTGGCATACCTAAAAATGAGGTGCCAACCTGGGGAAGCTGCAACACAGGACTACATGCATGCTAAAAAGCGGAAGCAGCATGCTATAGACAGAGCTAAGCGATCCCACAATAAACGGATCAGATCAAAGCTCTGCAGTCCTGCCACATCCAGTCAGGAATGGTGGTGGACCATTAAACAACTAATGGGAGGAGGAGGCTCCATGAATATCCCCATCCTCAATGACAGTGGAGCCCAGCACGTGAGTGCAAAAGACAAGGCTGAAGCGTTTGCAACCTTCTTCAGCCAGAAGTGCCTATGGATAATCCATATCGGCCTACTCCTGAGGTTCCCACCATCACAGAAGCCAGTCTTCAGTCAATTCGATTCACTCCATGTGATATCAAGAAACGGCTGAGCGCACAGGATACAGCAAAGGCTATGGGCCCTGACAACATCCCGGCTATCGTGCTGAAGACTTGTGCCCCAGAACTAGCTGCGCCTCTAGCCAAGCTGTTCCAGTACAGCTAAAACACTGGCATCTATCTGACAATAGGGAAAACTGCCCAGGTATGTCCTGTCCACAAAAAGCAGGTCAAATCCAATCTGGCCAATTACCGCCCCATCAGTCTACTCTCAATCATCAGCAAAGTGATGGAAGGTGTCATCGATTGTGCTATTAAGCAGCACTTACTCACCAATAACCTGCTCACTGATGCCCAATTTGGGTTCCGCCAAGACCACTCGGCTCTTGACCTCATTACAGCCTTGGTCCAAACATGGACAAAGGAGCGGAATTCCAGAGGTGAGGTGAGAGTGACTGCTCTTGACATCAAGGCAGCATTTGACCGAATGTGGCATCAAGGAGCCCTAGTAAAACTGAAGTCAATGGGAATCAGTGGGAAAACTCTCCACTGGCTGGAGTCATACCTAGCACAAAGGAAGATGGTTGTGGTGGTTGAAGGTCAATCATCACAGCACCAGGACATTGCTGCAGGAGTTCCTCAGGGCAGTGTCCTAGGCCCAACCATCTTCAGCTGCTTCATCAATGACCTTCCCTCCAACACAAGGTCAGAAATGGGGATGTTCGCTGATGACTGCACAGTGTTCAGTGCCATGCACAACTCCTCAGATAATGAAGCAGTCCATGCCCGCATGCAACAAGACCTGGACGATGTTCAGGCTTGGGCTGATAAGTGGCAGGTAACATTCGTGCCACAGAAGTGCCAGGCAATGACTATCTCCAACAAGCGAGAGTCGAACTGTGGTGTATGTAACCTGTTCCACCTTAAGAGAACTTAAGCCTGTTCCACCTTAAGAGATGTACTACTTTCTCTGGCTGCTGTATACGTAATACCGGTGGTGACCACCGGTATATAAGTACTGTGTAGTGATATTGTATTTAGTATAGTCCTGACCTCCAACTAGTAAAGACCTGTTGAAACTTTATTCTTGTAGTCTGTGTCAGTAATTAATCTTAATACAGCTGGAACACACAGACTTAACAGTGGCGACGAGTCCGATTCTTACCCTGCGGCAGTTTATATCCACGGCGGCTTCGTCCACAGAACGGGCGTCGAAGAGAGGCATCCACCCTCATCACCCTGCTGGAAGACACGTCGCGCGGCAGGCATCGAGAACCCGGAGTGCAGAAGACATCCTGAACTCGAAGCCTCCATCAGCGGCAGTCAGCTATCTTCTTTCAACCTCGGTGGTGGGTAAGCCGGTCAGCGACGCGAGCAGAAAGTCGGCCGCGTTGGCTGTACAGACGGAGGGGAGGAAGACGGAGGAATAAGGGCGGTGAGATCGATCGCGACCGGAGATAAGGGCCGGGCCGCTTTCGGGCCAAAAAGGCGCAGCGTCTGGGGCGACTGAAGGCGCGAGAGCCGCGGTGAAGGTGAACGCAGCCGGTGCTAATAACCGGGCTGCAAGAAGGGCTGTGAGGCGCGACATCGGGGAAGCGTGAATGCCCGAGGGAGCCGCGGTGAAGCGGAGACAGCATCGGGGGAGTTACTAACCGCTGGGAAAGGGGAGCAGCAGCGGCACGCCAAACGCCATTGCAGCCAGTGGGTGAAGACCGCCAAGCGCGGGAAAACCGCCATTTTGTAGGCGGAGGACGAAGACAAGAGCGGGAAGCCGCCATCTTGGGATAAAATTTAAAAAAAAAAATTAAAAATAAAATAAAATAAATTGCAACGATGCCTAAACATGGGAACATTAATACCTTTGATAGCGACATCGAAGATTGGGCCATGTATGTAGAACGCATACAAAATTATTGTAAAGCAAATAAAATCCCGGATGCAGAGAGAGCACTAACTTTATTGAACTTAATGGGTGCTAAGGCATACGGGCAATTGAAACACCTTTTATCACCAGATGAACCGGCGGATAAGACGTTCGAGGAGATTGTTACTGTCCTGAAAAATCATCTAAACCCCACGCCGCTGATGCTAGCGGAACGATTTAAATTTTACAGCAGAAGGCAGCTGAAGGATGAAAGCAATGCTGAATATTTAATGGAATTTCGAAAGCTGGCAAGGTACTGTCAGTTTGGAACGGGACTGACAGACACGCTAAGAGATAAATTTGTGTGTGGATTATTAAAAGAAGATACACAAAAGCGACTGCTCGAGGAGAATGAGCTGACGCTTGAGAAAGCGGTCACTATGGCAGCAGCACACGAGGCCGCAGCGAGAGGCACGGCAGTAATGCAGCTACGGTCACCGGAACTCAGTACAAATAAATTGGGTTTGAGTACTGTAAAATGTTATCGTTGTGGAAAGACAACACACGACCAGAACCAGTGATGGTTTAAAAACCAAGAATGCAGAACGTGTGGCAGGCTTGGCCACATAGCTAAAGTATGCCGGTCAGGAAAGAAGACCAGCAACAAAAAGTCACCGCAAGGAAAATACATAAAGGTGCACAAGGTGACAAAGACCAGTTCGAACGAACAGAAGTCAGATTCAGACGCTAGCAGTAATGAACTGGGTAGCTTAAGAGTACACAACGTTGGTAAGGATGCAGATCTCCAGACAATTTGGGTCACTCTTCAGATAGCAGGAGTCCAAGTAAAGATGGAATTGGACACTGGATCGGCATTGACGGTCATGAATAAGAAAGATTACAAAAAGTTATTCCAACATATTCCCCTACGGGATACGGAGATTATATTGAAAACATACACGGGGCAAAGAGTGTACCCCATCGGAAAGATAGAGGTAAAAGTGGTCCACAAGGGCGAAGAAAGCCAAGTAATGGACTTATATGTGCTACCTGAAGGAGGTCCACCACTACTGGGACGGGAGTGGATTAGGAAAATGAATATGGACTGGCACTCCTTAAAAGCACTAACGGTAGATTCCGGGGAAACAGATGTCAAACCTAAACGATTGTCCAAAATATTGGATGATGCTAAAGAGGTGTTCCAGCAAGGACTGGGAACACTGAAAGGAATTACGGCAAACATCAAGATTGATGAACATGCACAACCAAAATTTTTCAAAGCCAGACCGGTACCCTATGCAATACGACCTACTGTAGAAGCGGAACTGGAAGCGTTAGAACGTTCAGGTGTACTGTCTAAGGTAGATTGGAGTGAGTGGGCTACGCCCATTGTTCCCGTTATGAAACGTCCTTCGAGCAACAAGCCAGGAGAACCAGGGAAGGTTCGCATCTGTGGAGATTTCAAGATCACCGTTAATCCGGTGCTTCACACGGTGCAGTATCCGCTTCCGCGGATTGAGGATATTTTTGCTTCGTTGTCTGGCAGGAAACACTTCACCAAGATAGACCTGGCGCAGGCGTACTTGCAGATGGAGGTTGAAGAAGAGTCACGCCAGTACCTCACGATCAACATGCATAGAGGTTTGTACCGGTATAATAGGCTGGTTTTTGGAGTGGCATCAGCTCCGGCAATTTGGCAGAGGGCCATGGAGCAGGTATTACAGGGAATTCCAGGCACACAATGTTACCTGGGCGATATTCTGATTACAGGTGATGGTGATGAAGAACACCTCGCAAACTTGGAACTGGTGCTCAACAGACTGAAAGAGTATGGACTTAGAGTTAATCGGCAGAAATGTGAGTTCTTTCAGAAGCGGATCTCGCACTGTGGTCATGTCATTGACCGGGAGGGGCTTCATAAGTCTCCTGACAAGATAGAGGCAGTTGTAAAGGCTTCCGCTCCGGATAATGTCTCTCAGTTGAGGTCGTTTCTGGGATTGATTAACTATTACCATAAGTTTCTACCGATTCTATCCACGGTACTGCACCCGTTGAATGCTCTTTTACAGAAGGGGGTACCATGGGAATGGAGCGAAAACTGTAAGAAGGCATTTCGCAAAAGCAAAGAATTGATCACCTCAGAGGAAGTGTTGGCTCACTTCAACCCGACACTGCCTATTCGGTTGGCTTGTGATGCTTCTCCATTTGGTATTGGGGCAGTACTCTCACACAAGTTGCCAAATGGCACGGAAAGGCCAGTCGCGTTTGCATCCAGATCATTGACCTCCGCTGAGCGCAACTATGCGCAGATCGATAGGGAGGCTCTCAGCCTTGTATGGGGAGTGAAGAAGTTTAATCATTACCTGCAGGGCCAAAAATTCACACTTCTGACAGACCATCAGCCGTTGGTATCCATTTTTAACCCTAAGAAGGGTGTTTCGGTGATGACAGCACAGCGACTCCAGAGATGGTCCCTTTTCCTAGGGGCACATCAATATCAAATAGAATTCAAAGGTACAAAGCAGCATGGCAATGCTGATGGGCTGTCGCGCCTGCCACTACCTGAAGCGGAAGAGACGACGAAAGTTGACCCTGTTGAGTTATTTCATTCGACCATCATCGAGTGTTTACCAGTCACCAATGCAAGTATTGAAAGAGAAACCAGGAACGACCCGACACTGTCCCGAGTTTACGAGGTGACAGTGAAGGGATGGCCAACACATGGTGATCCTCTGTTACCGGCATTCTCGGCAAGGCGAGACCAGCTGTCCGTCTGCCATGGTACTTTGATGTACGGGACAAGAGTGATTATTCCTCCCAAGTTACGGGAAAGAGTTCTAAAGGAACTGCATGAAGGTCATCTGGGGGGAGTTAAGATGAAAAGTCTTGCTAGGGCTTATGTATGGTGGCCGGGCATTGACCAACAGATAGAGGAGTTGACAAAAAGCTGCGCTGGGTGCCAAAAAGTGCAAAATGCACCTCCGATCGCACCGCTACACCCATGGGAATGGCCTTCAGCCCCATGGCAACGCGTACATATTGACTTTGCTGGTCCATTCATGGACTCCATGTTCCTAATTGCGGTGGACGCACATTCCAAATGGCCAGAAGTGATCAAGATGAATACCACTACTTCAGAAAAGACAATTGCGGTGTTAAGAACAATATTCGCAAGGAACGGATTGCCAGAACAGGTATGTTCGGACAACGGACCACAGTTCGTGTCGGAAGAATTCCAAAAATTCTTAAAGAAGAATGGGGTGAAACATTATACCTCTGCCCCATATCATCCGGCGACAAACGGGTTGGCCGAGAGATTTGTCCAAACATTCAAAAAGGCAATAAAGGCCATGAACGATGATCAGATTCCGTTACAACACAAGGTGGACAATTTCCTAATGGCATTTTGAAACGCCGCTCATGCAGTGACTAACCAAAGTCCTGCCATGATGTTTTATAACAGGAGGTTGCGGTCCAGGTTGGACTTGTTAAAACCAAATGTGCGGAGGGAAGTGGAAAACAAACAGTTCCGGCATATTAATAACAAGTCCACTCGAAGTTTCGACGTAGGACAACCAGTGTTGGCAAGGGGCTATGGAAACGAAAAATGGCAGTCCGGAACAATTCGGGCCAAACAAGGACCTCTGATGTACACAGTAGATATTGGTAACAATGTGATAAGGCGTCATGCGGATCAACTGGTAGAATCAAGAGCAAGGGTCGAACCCATGGTTGCGACAGAGACAACTGTGGAAGACGTTAATGAACCTGAAGCATCTACCTCGGCAGGGACTGTACCTGATGATGACGTCCAATACATAGGAAACCAACAAGAAGAGTCACCTCAGCAACAAGAATCAGAGACCACTGAAAGGCGTTATCCAAACCGAATCAGAAGGCCTCCTGAGAGACTGAACCTTTGAACTGTTTCGGCTGAAAATTCAGTAGCCTTAGCGCCTCATTTGAGGCGCTAGAGGGCCTTGTGCCGGAGTTATGGCCAGTAGTGAAATTCCCTGGGGCCCTAAATCGGCGTTGCTCCGGTAGCGCTGCGCCGGCACCGATGACGTCATCGGTGTGCGCAGCATCCCGGTTGCCGTGGTAACCCACCCGAACTCCAAAATTGAGTTGCGGCCGCCTCGCCCGTGGCAGCCGCAACCAGCGTTTTGTCAGAGGTGCCTTACTGCAGTTAGCGCCGGCGCATTAAAGGCCCCGCGGCGGCCGGCCGCTTTCCCGCCGGCCGCCTGCCCGCAGCTCCCTCCCCGGATTTCTCCCCCCTCCCCCGGAACAGATGCAAGCCCGGCACTTGTCCGAGGTGCCGGGCTCATTTTTAAGCAGATTTGCGCGGGCCGCGGCCGGGTGCAGGCAGCTCCTCCTTAACGGAAGGAGGAGGCCTGCACTTCCCCAGCCTGCCGCACCGCATCGGGTGCCGCAGCGCCGGAATTGCGGCGCGAAACGGCAGTTAGCGCCCTTTTCCAGGCGCTAAGACCCTTCAGTAGCGCCGGCAGCCGTTTGGGCGCGGTGCCACTGAATTTTTGGCGCGCGCAGGGGACTTAGCGTCGGCACTAATTTCCGGCGCTAAAGCCCTGGCTAAGCCAAAACCCAATTTCTAGGCCTTTATACCTGAAGTTATATATGTATATATGTTATTATGTTATGTTAAATGGGGATATGACTGTTAAGCTAAAAAGGGAGGATTGTGGTGTATGTAACCTGCTCCACCTTAAGAGAACTTAAGCCTGTTCCACCTTAAGAGATGTACTACTTTCTCTGGCTGCTGTATACGTAATACCGGTGGTGACCACCGGTATATAAGTACTGTGTAGTGATATTGTATTTAGTATAGTCCTGACCTCCAACTAGTAAAGACCTGTTGAAACTTTATTCTTGTAGTCTGTGTCAGTAATTAATCTTAATACAACTGGAACACACAGACTTAACACTAACCACCGCCCCTTGACATTCAACGGCATTACCATCACAAAATCCCCCACCATCAACATCCTGGGGATCACCATTGACCAGAAATTTAACTGGACCAGCCACATAATTACTATGGCAACAAGAGCAGATCAGAGGCTAGGTATTCTGTGGCAAGTGTCTCACCTCCTGACTCCCCAAAGCCATCTACAAGGCACAAGTCAGGAGTGTGATGGAATACTCTCCACTTGCCTGGATGAGTGCAGCTCCAACAACACTCAAGAAGCTCGACACCATCCAGGACAAAGCAGCCCACTTGATTGGCACCCCATCCACCACCTTAAACATTCACTCCCTCCATCATTGGCATACCGTGGCTGCAGTGTGTACCATCTACAAGATGCACTGCAGCAACTCACCAAGGCTTCTTCGGCAGCACCTCCCAAACCCACGACCTCTTCCATCTAGAAGGACAAGGGCAGCAGGCGCATGGGAACATCACCACCTCCAAGTTCCCCTCCAAGTCACACGCCATCCTGAATTAGAAGTATATCACCGTTCCTTCATCATCGCTTGGTCAAAATCCTGGAACTCCCAACCTCACAGCACTGTGGAAGTACCTTCACCACACAAACTGCAGTGGTTCAAGAAGGCGGCTCACCACCACCTTCTCAAGGGCAATTAGGGACGGGCAATTAATGCTGGCCTTGCCAGCGATGCCCACATCCCATAAACAAATTTTTTTAAAATTATTTTGTGGTGGTTTTCAGTTCAGTTTTGTGCCCAAGAGGACGCTGTGATGTTCCGTGACAGAGGGGTGGTAAGGTGGAAAAGTGGTGAGCAATGAAGATCTGGGGTTTCATTCAGGGGAACGGAATCTGATGAGGCGCTCACCGACAGCCCGTCCAGAATGGGGATCTGGTGTCTGCCGCCTTCCTTCCGCCTCTTCGTCCTCCTCCTCTTCCTCCTCTTCCTTCTCCTTCTCCTGAAGTGGTCATAGAACCCATGTTGGCAAGGGCTACACCTTCATGATGGCCAAGTTATGGAGGATGCAGCAGACCACCTCGAAATGGGACACCTGCTCCGGCATGTACTGGAGGGCTCCTCCTGAGCGGTCAAGGCAGCGGCACCATTGCTTCAGAATCTCAGTGGTCTGCTCAATGAGGTTCTTCGTGGCAGCATGGCTCTCATTATATTAGTGATGGTCACAAATGGTGGGGTTGCGGAGTGGAGTCATCAGCCAGGTGTAGAGCAGATAGTCCTTGTCTCCGAGCAGCGACGCTCAAGTTTGACATGGTGGGTGGAGGATTGCTGGCACAGTGGACTGGCGCAGGATGAAGGCATCATGACTGATGTCAGGATACCAGGCATTCACTATCATGATATGCTGGGAATGGTCGCATACCAACTCCATATTAAGTGAATGGTAGCCTTTGCGGTTGTGGTACATCTCAGGATTGATATGCGGTGCCCTCAAAGCTACTTGTGTGCAGTCGATGGCACCCTGCACCATGGGGAACCTCAATATCCTGACAAAGCCACATTAATGCTACTCCTGCTTCTCTCTATTCAGAGAGAAGACAATGAAGTCCCTTCTCCTGGAGTACAGAGCCTCTGTGACCTCCCGGATGCAGCAATGGACGGCGAACTGGGAGATGTTTGCTATGTCTCCTGCTCCAGACTGGAAAGATCCAGTGACGGAAAAATTGAGGGCCATGGTGACCTTGAGAGCCACTGACAGCGCCATCCTCACCCTTCTCTGAGGCTGCAGGTCTGGTTTCAGGAGGTGGCAGAGTTCTGTGACCTCCTCCTTGGTGAAGTGGAGGCTCCTAGTACACTGCTCCTGGCTTTGGTGCAGGTAGGTGAAGTGCTCCCAGGAGACCCTGGGTGGGTAAGGCCTCCTGCTGAGAGCCCTCCTGCCCCTCCTCCTCCTTCCTCTATGAGCAGCTTGTCCTCTTCTTCGCTGCCTCTGCTCCATCTCCCTGTCATACTCCAGCACGAAGGGTACTGCCAGTAGAGCCTCCATGACTGGGAGCAAGTGATGCGAGCAGAACACTTTAATAAATCAGAATAAAGGCCTTCTCCATTTGCAGCACTACTCCCTGTTATCTCAGCAACTTTAAATAACTCTAGAAAGCTCCAAACAGTTGCACAAACTTACACAGAGCCAGTACAAATCAATAAGCAAGTCAGCTGCAAGTTGTTGCTGATCCCTTTAAATAGCGCTGGTGGGGGTCCTTGCTGCTGCTGAACACATGTTCAGCTGTTCGCAATTTAGGGAGGGCATTGAACGGAGCAGCGACTTCGAAAATGGCAGGTCCTGCGTCAAATCAGCACTGCACATTCATTGACGTCACGATCTACCTCTTTACAATTTTTGTAGCGAGCGTAGGCAACGGCCTGCTCAAAATGGTGGCAGTGGGCAGAAGAGAGGCGGCAACCATTTTTCTCCAAAACCGGCCTAACCAGCCGGCGCTAAGGTGCTGAATTTCACAGCCTAAATGTTTAGCAAACAGTCCTTCATACATAGTGCAACAATGCAAATTGTGTTGAAACGCGCTATCATATCACGTGTGTGTGATGTTCTTGTAATGAAAATGGCACATAGCCCAAACCCTTGCCATAAAAATAAGTTTTCCTAAGCATGTTTTCATGAAGATAGTGCCCCTTTAAAAATGCATTTTTGAAAATGATAAATGGTGGTAGCAAATAATTGTAATAGCATATTGTGATACTTACATTCATTATTTTGTACCAAACTTGATCAGTGCTCGTTCACTGGTGCCTCCTGTTTTGTTTCATAACTTCTGAGCACATGGGCATTGCTGGATTGTTGGGTTAATTTATCAGAAGATGGTAAGGGGATTTGAAGGATTTACGATCCTTTGACAAGAAAGGTCTTGTAACAGGCCTTGAATAGGATACCGTTAGGAATTAAAAACCACTGATATTTACGATAAAAGATTGATAGGATTAAAGAACTTCCATCTCTCTGACATCTACAGCTGCACTCTGCCTGAGGCAAGCCACCTTCCCTGACATTTTTCCACACAAAAAGTCCCTTTATAGGAATTAACAGAAGGTATTTCTCTTCTGATTCTGCATTTTTTCCTAAAGAAAATATCCGTTGACCTACACAGCAGCAGATAATTTGAGGGAAAAGTGAAAATATTTGCTGGGCTAGTTTCCATGAACTTCTATTTGTGTTTGTTTTTCCTTCAGCTGTTTGAAATGAATGCGTGCCTCACATTATTATGCCCACACGTGAAGAAGCCTGAAGCAGAACCTAATGGTGGGCTCCCTCGAGTTTATGAAGACCAGAAGGTCTTGAGCACAAATAGGCCAAGTGTGATCTTTTGCTCCAAGAGGGGTCAACTTCAGAATCTATGTCATGTGTAAAGTCAGAAAATGAATATTGAAACCATATTGGCTCAGTTAAAAATATTCGCCCACTTGGATTCATATGTGTTTTCAATTAAAACAAATATTGTGTAAAAATGTTTAACTCCATTATCCATTAATGTTGTGGTGCATCTTGTTAATCTTAATGTATATGTAAGGTACGCCCGTACTGCTGTAGTTTCTGTGGGAATAGACACTCTCCCCGTGTTTGCGTGGGTTTTCTCCGGGTGCTCCGGTTTCCTCCCAGTCCAAAGATGTGCGGGTTAGGTTGATTGGCTATAATAAAAATTGACCCTTAGTGTTAGGGTGATTAAATACGTGGGGTTACGGGGATAGGGTGGGATATGTGTTGGTGTAGGGGTTACGGGGATCGGGTGGGATATGTGTCGGTGCAGGCTCGATGGGCCGAAATGGCCTCTATCTGCACTGTGGGGTTTCTGTGATTCTGTGAACCCCCAGAAACGGACATAGGAATCATGCTATGCGATTAAAACACGCCCGTTCATTGCGTTGGTTGCAGCACGTTAAATTGGTGCTGCCTGCTGTTTTAAATAATTGCTCCATGCAGCTAGCGCTACCTGCATTGTTCATTGGCTGCATGCAACAGCAGGGAGCCCAATATCGCGAGCAGTACTACTTAAAGGTAGCCTGCACCTCTTAAAGAGGAAGTGCATTGTGGCTGGAGTGGGTGGTGGGAGTCCTTTGTGAGCTGAATCTGTGCTGTTAAAGATTGAAGAATGTCTGAACATGGTAGAAAGCGTGCAACAAGGTTTTCTGACAATGCATTGGAGGTCTTGGTGCAAGATGTGGAAAGAAGGAGGGGGCAGGAGGTTCTCAAGACATATGCTCAAGAGGCAGTGGGAAACACGGAGAACATAAGAATGGCATATCCTACCAACTGCACCAGTTGCCTCATCCACTGCTTCACTGCACCCCATCACCCACCAACCAACAATCTCTATCAATCAGCATTCAAACCTTTAGAGTGGGGCCACTAAATCAAGGCTGACACCTCAGATTGCCCCTGAAATAGTCTAATATTGATTCCAGGTCCCCTATTCCAGATCTGCACACTTATTCAGGTCCAGTACCTCAGAACTAGCAACAAAAGTCTAGGAAAACATCTCTTTATGGTCATCACTACCACTATTTCCGGGAAGAGTATGAGTGATCAAAAGGAATATTTTGATAGCAAAATACTGCAGATGCTGGAAATCCAAAATAACAACAGAAAATGCTGGAAAAACTCAGCAGGTCAGGTAACATCCGTGGAGAGAAATTTGAATTGACGTTTCGGGTCGAAACCCTTTTTCAAAACTGGAAAGAAAAGAAAATAGATCGAAGGCAAGGCTGCGATCGAACAAAAGAAGTAAAAGAGACAATAAAAGGTATTCAAAACCAGACGAGATGGTAATAGGCCGGTGGAGACAAAAGGCAGCTGAGATTAGGTGTGAAGTGTACTGGCAGGTAAGAGACAGCTGTCAGGTGGGAGAGAGAAGCAAAAGGAAAGTGGGGGGGGGGGAAGGAAGACCCAAAACAAAGGAGTGGAAAAAATTATAAATAAAAAAGTAATAGGGGCCGAGGTTATGATCTGAAACCTGCCCTTATGCTTCTTTTCAAATGTTGTCCCTTTTTAGACAAAAATACATTGGGGTAGAGTTTCCACTCGGATGCTCTGGTATTTTCGGCGTAATTCGCCTGAAATCGGCATAACCCGCGCAAAAGAATTTTAAGCACAAATTACGATCTGTGCAAATTGAACTTCCGCGATCCTTTGCACTAGTTTAAAAAACAATACTCTCGAAGCCGGTCCTGCCCACTAAACTGGCTACGCCCCGAGGATGAATTAATCACTTTTGGGGGTTTCCACTAATTGCGCCCGTTTGAGCTTTGAGGAGGCTCCAAAAATGAAGCTGGTTATTTTGGGCACAAGGACACTAATAGGTACGTTTTAAAAACTTTTGAATGTAACTGACTACTGTACCCCCATATATAACTTGTAAACGGTCGTGTATATTTTTTTTAAAGTCTTTTTCAGTAATTTAAAATCCGGTTACTCACAGGTGATGGATTGACATTTGCCTGTATTTTCCGATGCCTACGGGTGTGTACGAGGTGTGTACACACCCGTAGGGACATCGGAAATGCGAAGTGCATGCGCTGAAAAACAACATTTCCGATCTCCTGCCCTGGAGAAGGGCCTCTGCGGGTGGAGAGTTCCGCTTTCTGCAGAACCTCCATCCACTGAAAGCACTTAAAAATCTTACACCTGGTAAAAGCAGGCACAAGGCCTACTTTTACCAGCATAAGAGTTGAAAAAGGTAAGTTTATTTTTAGCCCTTTAAGAGCGCGGGAAAACGCGGGCAAACGCGATGACGTCACGTCGCAAACCACGTGACTGCCCAAGCAGTCCTCGTGGAATCTCCATCTTGTTAAGACCTGTTTTCGTGGCACTCCTGTATCGATCTCATCAAACTGTTTGAACTCGTTTAGTCTTACATTAAAGACCTGTTTGATTGATCTCCTGAGTTGACCTCAGTTATTAGTTAGGAATTCATCAATTCCTACATTGGTGACCCCATTTTTTGTGAACGTTTTTCACAAAAAGGACACAGCATGGAGGCCAACGCCGTTTCGCTGAAGCTACCGCAGTTCTGGGAGCAGCAAGCGACCTCGTGGTTCATTCAGGTCAAGGCCCAATTCACCCTGAGGGACATCGCTGCGGATCAGACCAAATATCTCTATGTGGTCTCCGCACTCAACAGCTCTACTGCCTCGCGGGTCGTCAGCCTCCTCGAGAACCCTCCAACGGAGCGCAAGTATGAAACCCTCAAGGCGCGGTTGCTGCAAGTTTTCGGGCTCACTAAAGGGGAGCGCGCCCGCCGATTGCTCGCTATGCCCGGGCTCGGGGACTCCAAGCCTTCGGAGTTAATGAGCCAAATGCTCACACTCCTTGGCTCCGAACCGGAATGCTTCCTATTCCGTGAAATATTCCTCAGCCAGCTACCGGAACAGGTGCAAGCCGCCCTGGCCAGACCTGAAGTTGAGGACTGCGCAGCACTCGCGGCAGAGGCGGACAAATTTTCGCGGTTACTCAGCAGTACTGTGCCGCCACGAGGCGCCCATCCCCCACAGACGCCACCCCAGCTCGTCAGCCTGCTGGGCTGTGTTTCTACCACGCGCAGTTTGGCGCAAAAGCGAGACGTTGCCGCCCTCCCTGCAACTTCCCCCCCCAAAAAAAACTATGACCACCGAGGAACGGGTCTAACGGGTGCCCCACGGCCGCCATGGTGATCGGCAATGCAGGCAAGTTGCTGTTTATCACCGATACTCTCTCCGGTCGTCGTTTTCTGTGCGACACTGGGGCGCAGTGCAGCATATTACCCGCATCCGCCCTCGACGTGCAGACCGAGATTCATGGCTTCGCCCTTGAAGCGGCCAATGGCGGAGCGATTCGGACCTTCGGCAGACTGCGGGTGCAGTTGTGTTTTGGGGGCCAACGTTTTTACTGGGAGTTTGTGACGGCCAAGGTTTCACAACACATTCTTGGCGCGGATTTCCTGTGCACCAATAGCCTCCTGGTTGATGTGAGGAACCGGCGGTTGATCAACGCGGCAACTTTTCATTCTATCCCTTGTTACCGCAGTAACACTACGTCGCGCACCATCGCCTGTGCTTTTCCGGCTCCGGATGAGTTCGCTCGCCTGCTCGGCGAATTCCCCGACCTGACAAGACCCACATTCTCCTCCACAGCCATGATACATGGTGTGGAACACCACATCACCACCAACAGCCAACCGGTCTACGCGCGGGCCCGGCGCCTGGAACCTGGCAAGATGGCGGTCGCAAAAGTGGAGTTCGCGACCATGGAACAGTTTGGGATTATTCGCCGGTCGAATAGTCCCTGGTCTTCACCCCTCCACATCGTCCCGAAGCCTGGCGGCGGATGGCGGCCATGCAGCGACTATCGACGCCTAAACGACGCCACCACTCCTGATCGGTACCCGATCCCCCACATCCAGGATTTCTCTGCCCATTTGGCAGGGAACACTGTCTTCTCGAAAGTCGACCTCGTCCGGGGCTACCACCAGGTCCCCGTTCATCCCCAAGACGTCCAGAAGACTGCAGTCATCACCCCATTCGGCCTTTTTGAGTTTTTAAGAATGCCATTTGGGTTAAAGAACGCCGCCCAGGCTTTCCAACGCCTGATGGATTCCGTGCTGTGGGACCTCAAGTTCCTCTTCATCTACCTGGACGATATTCTCATTGCCAGTCCCACTAAAGAAGAACACATCTGTCACCTTCGCACCCTTTTTCGATGTCTCAGCCAACACGGCCTGATTATCAACCCGGCCAAGTGTCAGTTTGGCCTACAACAAATTGATTTCCTGGGGCATCGCATCACTTCAGAGGGAGCGGTTCCTTTACAAGCGAAGGTAGAGGCGGTGATGTCCTTTCCACGCCCGCAAACCATTAAGGCCCTGCAGGAATTCCTAGGCATGGTAAACTTTTACCACCGTTTCGTGCCTAAGGCAGCACTACTCATGCAGCCCCTGTTCTGGACTTATGGACGTTATGGACATTTTACATGCAGAGAGCACCCTCTGGTGGTGGTTATTGTGTTAGCAGTGTTTGTATGCAGCAGAGGTCATTTGACCTTTCTACCTTTCTTCCTGTTTGACCCAGGAAGCAGAATTCCAGGAAGAACCTGACTTGAGTAATGGAGAATTCCATGAGGGATTCGCAATCCAGTGTAATCTGATCTCATATGTTAGGCCAGGTGCAATATCTGTGAATATCTTTGTCTGTTAGCATGATAGCAACTTTGTCAGTGTAGTATTTTGACAATACTATGTTTATAAAAGGTTAATATTTGGTAGTTACAGAAGTTAGTCCAAATGTTAGTTAGTTATACAATTAGTCTATTCTACTGTTGTAAATATGTTTATATCTTATGTAATATCGAATGTATAGTACTCAGTTTATGTACAAAACATACTTTGTCTTTGTTTACAGTTTCACAAATTTGTTCAAGTAAAGCTTCAAACAGCAAAACGGCTTCACGAGGAATTATTTGAATAAGTGTTTAACTTGCTGGATAACTAGATAGGAGCACGTCTAGCGAGGCCAGTACAGCCCCTGTATGAGGCCCTCAAGGGCAAGACTGGCAAAGATACGGTAGACTGGACGGTTGACATGGCCCGGGCGCTCGCCGACACCAAAAGTGCCTTGGCCAATGTGACTATGCTGGCACACCCACTGCCAGGAGCCACCATCGCCCTCACAACCGACACGTCAGACTACACAATCGGCGCCGTGCAAGAGCAGTGGGTGAACGGGACGGGGCAGCCATTGGCATTCTTCAGCTGTCAACTACGGCAGAACGAGAGAGCGTATAGCACGTTCGACCGGGAGTTGCTCGCTCTTTTTCTGGCCATCCGCCATTTTCGCTTCCTCCTGGAAGGACGTCCCTTCACCGCCTTCGTGGACCCTAAGCTGCTCACCTTCGCCATGGCCAAGACCGCTGAACCGTGGTCATCCCGACAGCAACGTCAACTGACCTACATATCCGAGTTCACCACGGATATACAGCACGTGGCCGGTAAGGACAACCTGGTGGCAGATTGCCTCTCCCGCGCGACCGTCAATACGGTTCATTTAGGCATCGATTACGCCCTCATGGCAGCGGATCAAGCCTCGGACCCAGAAGTCCAGGCCTACAGAACCACCGTCACTGGCCTCCAGTTGGCCGACGTCAAGTTCCATGCGGCAGGTACCACGCTCTTGTGTGACATCTCCGTACGGGACCCTCGCCCTGTCGTACCGGCCGTCTGGCGCTGCAAAGTGTTCGACGCCATACATGGGTTTTCACACCCAGGAATGAAGGCCTCTCAGAAGCTGATGTCAGTGAAATTCGTATGGCATGGCATGCACAAGGATGTCCGCGACTGGACCAACACCTGCGTGGTCTGCCAAAAAGCCAAAGTACAGCGTCACATCAAAGCTCCGTTGGCCACCTTCACAGTTCCGGAGCGACGGTTTGACCATGTCAATGTGGACCTGGTGGGTCCACTCCCACCCTCCCATGGTTTTTCACACATCCTGACCATGGTTCACCGCATCACCAGATGGCCAGAGGCGGTTCCCCTATCATCCACTACTTTGGCAGACGTGGCCAGGGCATTCATTTCCACCTGGGTCACCCGTTTAGGAGTACCCGCTGATATTCCTTCAGACAGGGGACCACAGTTTTCCTCTGAACTCTGGAATGCAGTGGCCGAAGGACTCAGTGTCAAATTACACCGCACCACAGCCTACCACCCACAGGCGAATGGTCTCTGTGAACGTTTCCACCGGTCACTGAAAGCCGCCCTGAGGGCCAGCCTCCAGGACGCTTGATGGGCAGACAAGCTACCGTGGGTCCTGTTGGGCCTTCGCACGGCCCCCAAAGAAGACCTTCACTCTTCATCCGCGGAGCTGGTGTACGGTCAACCGCTGCGAGTCCCAGGGGATTTCCTACCAGAATCGACGAAGCCATGGTCCACGTCTGACCAGCTTACTAGTCACCAAGAGGCGGCCAGATGTTTCGCGCCGGTGCCCACTTCGCACCACGGGCTGAGAGTTTGCATGTTCCAACGGAGCTTCACAAGGCAGAATACGTCTTTATTCACCACGGTGCTCATAGGGATCCACTCAAGGCCTCATATACTGGTCCCTTCCACATGTTGGAGGCAGGGGACAAAACCTTCAAGGTAGATGTCGGTGGTAAACCAGACCACATTTCAGTCGATCGATTAAAGCCGGCACATCTGGACCTCGACCGCCCCGTCAAGACAGCACAACCGCCAAGACGAGGTCGGCCACCCATCGCTGTTACGGCAGACCAAGCGCAACCGCCCGCCAGACCGCCAGCCGCCCAGCAGCCTCCACCTCAGGAGTACAGGAGTCGTTCCGACAGGCTCATCAGGCCACCTCACTGCTTGACTTTGTCCGTTAAAGCGAATTCTGGGGGGGCGCATGTGGCGGAGCCACTGAATGACTCTGGGCAACTGTATATAATTCCCTTTGATGATGTTCTAACACCAGCCTAAGCCTGTACCATGGTGTTAGACATTACTTTGTTTTGTATATAGTGTTTGTATGCACGGGGCATGGCCCCTTTAAGAGCGCGGGAAAACGCGGGCAAACGCGATGACGTCACGTCGCAAGCCACGTGACTGCCCAAGCAGTCCTCGTGGAATCTCCATCTTGTTAAGACCTGTTTTCGTGGCTCTCCTGTATCGATCTCATCAAACTGTTTGAACTCGTTCAGTCTTACATTAAAGACCTGTTTGATTGATCTCCTGAGTCGACCTCAGTTATTAGTTAGGAATTCGTCAATTCCTACAGTAGTGTCTTTTTTCAGTGATCTCCATTCATACTTTTGACAGGTCTATCTGTCAAAAGTATGAAGGGGGATTCCCTTCTTTCATCGGCTGGCCTGGCCCACGTGATCCCAGGAACGCTTGCGAACTGCATGCGCCCCTGGGATATGTGAGTCCTGCGCATTTCGACTGTGGAGAGGCCCAGCATCGGAAGTGTCTGGACCTTGGGAGCCCTCAGGTTAAGGGTGTAGCTTTTTTCCTGATAGGAGGCATCCGCACGCAGGAAACCTCCAATCGGAGATTACAGGCCATTGTGATTTAAAATGCTTATTTTTTGTGATAGGCCTATTTTCAGCTGTATTAATCAAACTGCACCAAGTTGCCACTCTTAAATATATCAAGGAATATTTTTTAAGCAAATTATTTTCAAAATTATGTTTTAAAACGCTGCCTGATTGCGCGGGTTGATGGCAGATTTTGCGTTTGGCGATATGCAAATTAGTTTGAGCAGAAACATGAGAGAAAAAGAAACACTTCTCAAAAAGGGCGCAATTTTGGGCGCAATTTGCACCCAGATCGCCGATTGCGGCCAAAGCGGAAACTCTACCGCATAGATTACAACTGAAATAAATACTACTTACAAATTATTGGGAGGATTGGGTTTCCCTAATGAGTTTTTATTTCCTGCTGAACTTAAAAACACAGTAGCTTGGTTACTCAGGCCGAATGACTGCTTGACTATAATTGAGCAAAAGCATCTCTGTCCCCACTGAGGGCCTTCTTTCCTTACACAAAGTATAATACAGTCTTCCTGCAATCCAACAATAACATAATCATAAAATTAACTTAAAATGCTGGGAAGAGGGTTGCAAACATTTTAGGGCACTGCAATCATTGAGTTTGATGTTCGCTGTTTGACCTGGTGTTTCTCATGATCTGGTATTAATTATGGGTGGAGCTGGCTCCCTCGGGGAAATCATCAGCTCCTAGAGCTGTTTCACAAGACAGCGAGCCAATAAAGTACTTTTTCCAGCTGCAACAGCGCTTTGTTTCAGTAAATTACACTTCATGGTTTACAAATTCAAAATCTTAATACAAAAAAGTAGAAAAAAATATCATGAGAAATAGTAGGAAGTCACACAACACCAGGTTGTAGACCAACAGCTTTATTTGAAATCACAAGCTTTCGGAGCGCTGTTCCTTCATCAGGTGAAGTGAAGAGAAGCATATAGGCACAGCATATATAGTCAGAGAAAACTGCCAGATGATTACAGGTAATCTTTCTAACTGCCCTTTATCACACCTCGGCAGAGAGATAATCACAGCAATCAAAGGTGTGAATGGTGTCCAAACAGGTCAGTCAGGAAAACATTACATCAAAGAACAATGAGGTGGGGTCACAAGGGGTCAAATGTTGCAGATGCTGGGGTCTGTATGAAAAACAGAAAAAAAAACTTTGCTGGAAATCACAGCAGGTCCAGCCGCATCTGTGCAGAGAGAACAAGCCAACGACGACTCGAGTCTGGATGACTCTACGTCAGGTGGGGTTACATGTAGCATGACATGAACCCAAGATCCCGGTTGAGGCCGTCCTCATGAGTGCGGAACTTGGCTATCAGTTTCTGCTCAACGATTTTGCATTGTCATGTGCCTCGAAGGCTGCCTTGGAGAATGCTTACCTGAAGATCGGAGGCTGAATTTCCTTAACTGTTGAAGTGTTCCCCGACTGGGAGGGAACACTCCTGCCTGGCGATTGTTGTGCAGTGTCCGTTCATCCGTTGTCGCAGTGTCTGCATGGTCTCGCCGATGTACCATGCTCCAGGGCATCCTTTCCTGCAACGTATGAGGTAGACAATGTTGGCCGAGTCACATGAGTATGTACCATGTACCTGGTGGGTGGTGTCCTCACGTGTGATGATGGTATCTGTGTTGATGATCTGGCATGTCTTGCAGAGGTTGCCGTGGCAGGGTTGTGTGGTGGCATGGTCGCTGTTCTCCTGAAAGCTGGGTAGTTTGCTGCAAACGATGGTCTGTTTGAGGTTAGGCGGCTGTTTGAAGGTGAGTAGTAGAGGCGCGGGGATGGCCTTAGCGAGGTGTTCGTCGTCGTCGATGACATGTTGAAGGCTGCGGAGAACATGGCGTAGTTTCTCCGCTCCAGGGAAGTACTGGACGACGAAGGGTACTCTGTTGGTTGTGTCCCGTGTTTGTCTTCTGAGGAGGTCTATGCGATTTTTCGCTGTGGCCCGTCAGAACTATCAATCAACGAGTCGAGCGTCATATCCCGTTCTTACGAGGGCGTCTTTCAGTGTCTGTAGGTGTCCATCGCGTTCCTCCTCGTCTGAGCAGATCCTGTGTATTCGCAGGGCTTGTCCATAGGGGATGGCTTCTTTAATGTGGTTAGGGTGGAAGCTGGAGAAGTGGAGCATCGTGAGGTTGTCCGTGGGCTTGCAGTAGAGTGAAGTGCTGAGGTGTCTGTCTTTGATGGAGATTCGTGTGTCCAAGAATGAAACCGATTCTGAGGAGTAGTCCATGGTGAGTTTGATGGTGGGATGGAACTTGTTGATGTCATCGTGTAGTCTTTTTCAGTGATTCTTCGCCGTGGGTCCATAGGAAGAAAATGTCATCGATGTATCTGGTGTATAGCGTTGGTTGGAGGTCCTGTGCAGCGAAGAAGTCTTGCTCGAACTTGTGCATGAAGATGTTGGCGTATTGGGGTGCGAATTTGGTCCCCATGGCTGTTCCGTGTGTTTGGGTAAAGAACTGGTTGTCGAAGGTGAAGACATTGTGGTCAAGGATGAAGCAGATGAGTTGTAGGATGGCGTCTGGAGATTGGCTGTTGTTGGTGTTGAGTACTGAGGCTGTCGCAGCGATGCCGTCATCGTGGGGTATACTGGTGTAGAGTGCCGAGACGTCCATCGTGGCGAGGAGTGTTCCTTGTTCAACTGGTCCGTGGGTGCTGAGTTTCTGTAAGAAGTCTGTAGTGTCGCAACAGAAGCTGGGGGTTCCCTGTACGATGGGTTTCAGGATGCCCTCGATGTATCCAGAGAGGTTCTCACACAGGGTTCCATTGCCTGATACGATAGGACATCTGGGTGTGTTAGCTTTGTGTATCTTTGGGAGGCAGTAGAAGTCTCCCACGCGGGGAGTACGTGGGATGAGAGCGCATAGGATGCTCTGAAGGTGTGGATCGAAGGTCTTGATCAGTCTGTTGAGTTGGCGGGTGTGTTCTTTGGTCGGATATGCGGGTAACTGTCTGTAGTATTCCTGGTTGTCCAATTGTCGGTATGCTTCTTTGCAATAGTCCATTCTGTTCTGTATGACGATGGCTCCTCCTTTGTCTACTGGTTTGATGACGATGTTGCGGTTGGTCTTGAGAGCATGGATGGCATTGTGTTGTGCTCGGGTGACATTCTGGACTGTCTTGTGAGTGCGGCTGATGAATCTGGCGTTGACCCATTTGACCCCTTGTGACCCCACCTCATTGTTCTTTGATGTAATGTTTTCCTGACTGACCTGTTTGGACACCATTCACACCTTTGATTGCTGTGATTATCTCTCTGCCGAGGTGTGATAAAGGGCAGTTAGAAAGATTACCTGTAATCATCTGGCAGTTTTCTCTGACTATATATGCTGTGCCTATATGCTTCTCTTCACTTCACCTGACGAAGGAGCAGCGCTCCGAAAGCTTGTGATTTCAAATAAAGCTGTTGGACTATAACCTGGTGTTGTGTGACTTCCTACATTTGTCCACCCCAGTCCAACACCGGCATCTCCACATCATGAGAAATAGTAGCAGGAGTAGGCCATACGGCCCCTTGATCCTGCTCCGCCATTCAATAAAATCATGGCTGATCTTCGACCTCAACTCCACTTTCCCGCCCGATCTCCATATCCCTTGATTCCCTTAGTGCTCAAAAATCTATCGATCTCAGTCTTGAATATACTCAACGACTCAGCATCCACAGCCCTCTGGGGTAGAGAATTCCAAAGATTTACAACCTCTGAGTGAAGAAATTCCTCCTCATCTCAGTCAGAAATGACCAAACCCTTATCCTGAGACTATGATCCCTCATTCTAGATTCTGCAGCCAAGGGAAACAACCTCTCAGCATCTACCCTGTCAAGCCCTCTTAGGAATTTTATGCATTTCAATGAGATCACCTCTCATTCTTCTAAACTCCAGAGAATATAGGCTCATTCAACTCAATCTCTCCTCATAGGGCAGCCCTCTCATCCCAGAAATGAATCTAGTGAACCTTTGTTGCATCCCCTCTAAGGAAAGTATATCCTTCCTTAGGTAAGGAGACCAAAACTGTACACAATACTCCAGATGTGGTCTCACCAAAGCCCTATATAATTGCAGCAAGGCCTCTTTACCCTTATACTCTAAGCCCCTTGCAATAAAGGCTAGCATACCATTTGTCATCTTAATTGCTTGCTGTACCTGCATGTTAACCTTCTGTGATTCGTGTACAAGGACACCCAAATCCCTCTGAATCGCATCATTTACTAGTCTCTCACCTTTTAAAAAATATTCTGCTTTTCCATTCTTCCTACTAATAGATAATTGCACACTTCCCACATTGTATGCCATCTGCAACCTTCTTGCCCAATCACTTAACCGGTCTATATCCCTTTGCAGCCTCTTTACGCCCTCCTCATAGCTTACTTTCCCATATAGCTTTGAATCATTGGCAAACTTGGATATACTACATTTGGTCCCCTCATCTAAGTCATTGATATAGATTGTAAAACATATTGATTAAATAGTTAATTGAGTTCAGAATCCATTTCAGCTTTTTACTCTTTCTTAATCGACAAAATTACAAATAAGACATCACAGGGGTCTAAATTGGGCCATGTAGCACCCATTCTGAAGGCACTACAGAGCCAAATAAGACTCAAAAATGGAGTCCTAGATTCGGGAGCACAAATCTGACGGGAAATGCGCAGGACGCAATCTTGTTAAAGGGGTTTGTGCATGCACACCTAACAACCATTGGCAGCATGCAGAACAGCGAGATGAACGCTGATTTGAAGCCATCGCTGCCTTTTTCAAAATCCAGCTAACCTCGCACAGCTGGACACGATGTTAAACAGAATGAAGGACCCCCACCAGCACTATTTAAAGACATCATGAAGTACTTACAGGTTAGTTGCTGGATTATTTCTTCTGGCTGCTGGTGCAATTGTACGTGTTTTTGAACATTTCCTATACTTGGTTAATGTTTGAATACTCTACAGGGAATGGTCTGGCTGTTCTTGCAGTATGATTTTTGTCATATAAAATATTGTGCTGAAAGAAGTTGCTTCCAGACATGGGCGGCCTGGTAGGACTTCCTCTGGGAATTGAACATGACTGAGGGAATGAAGATAGGCCATGAAGAACAGGACAAGCTGCTAGGAGAGGGAGGGGGAGAAGGGCACTCAGCAGGAGCCCATATCCACAGAGGGTCTTTAGGAAGCAATTCTCTTACCTCAACCTCAGCGAGGACCAATGCATGAGATGTCTTTGCTTCACAAAAGAAGTTGTGACTAAAATCTGTCAACTGCTCTAGCCACAACTGCAACCTCAAAGCAGGGCAAGGACAGCCTGTGGCTGTCAAGGTGACCGTGGCTCTTAATTTTTAAGCATCTGGCTCCTTTTAGGCTGCTGTTGGAAATATAGGCAACATCTTGCAGTTTGCAGTGAATTGCTGTACCAAAGAAGTCGCTGAGGCCCTCTCCACAAAGAGAAACACATTCATCTCATTCCCTCTTGTTAGAGACAAGCAGGAGGAGCAAGGGCCAGGTTTTGCAGGGATTGCATGGTACAGGGTTCCACTAGCTCCACACACACATGCACCTCATCTGAACTTGGTTCATTTTCATCAACCGAAAGGGATTCCACTCCCTCAACGTCCAGCTGGTGTGCGACCACAGGCAGCGCATCATGCAGGTCAATGCCCAGTATCCTGGCAGCAGTCATGATTCCTTCATTCTGCAGCAGTCCTCTGTGCCACCTATATTTGACCCACCACGGCAAGTCAAAGGCTGGCTAGTGGACAACATGACATGGCTCATGACTCTGGTCAGGAACCCATGCACACGTGCACAGCAGGCCTACAGTGAGAGCCATGCTGCCACAAGGAATATTATAGAGCATGTCATCGGTGTCCTCAAGCAATGCTTCCGCTGCCTCGACCACTCTGAAGGAGCCCTGCAGTACTCAGCGGAGTGGGTATCAAGATTTGTGGTAGTATGCTGCACGCTGCACAACCTCGCCATTATGAGGAAACAGCCCTTGCCACCACCTATCAGGCAAGGTGCTTAGGAGCAGGAGTGGAGGAGGGGGAGGAAATGCAAGAGGAAGTGGAGGAAGAGGAAAATGAAGGGAGGCTACAATGTTGACAGCCCGTTTCTGCGTGGACTCTACATGGTTAGCTTATTCATAAGCGATACCAGTAACCTCAACCACACCTCTCCATTCACCAACAGTCCCACGCTCCTTACCTTTCCTCCATCACTGACCATCACATCGTCCTCTTTCTGACAACACAAAAATAAAAAGCAAAAGAAAATGCAAATTCAAATCCAATTTTATTAATTCACTCATTAAATAATGCATATAAAAATAAACTAATCACCCATGTGCATTCCCTTAGTGCCTGTCTTTCATGTGCCTTTGCCTCTCCTCGTGCTCCCCCAGTGGCTGCAGCATGAGTGGTGGAAGGCTGCTGACCTTCAATGAAGGAGACTGCAGAAGGCCTTCAAGGACACCCTCGCGCAGCTCTAGGCCTAGAAGGCCCGGCTTCAGACTGCACCATCTCAGCATGGCCGCAGCAGTCTGGCTTGGCTGGCTGACAGGCAACAGCAAGGGCAATGGCGGAATGGCAGCAGGAATGCTGGACTCCTGAGAGAGGACAGCAGGTTTCTGTTCCATGGAGCCACTGCTACTCTCCCGTGGCAGCGCCTCAGCTATCCTACTGATCTGTTGGAGAACAGATTGATGGACTGCTGTGATTCCCTGGAAGCCCCTTTGTACAGTGGTATCCAAAGCCACGATGTCAGCAGTCTGAGCTTCCACTGCAGCACTCACACCTTTGGTGGAAGCTGTTTGTGCTGCAATGGAAGCTGGGACATCGGCCATCAGACGCTGCATCATGGTGCATTCCACAGGTGTGCTGAAGGAGGTGACCACCCATTCCATTTCTGTGCAAAGCCCTGTGCCAAGTTGGAGCTGGACTCCTTCATGCTCCTTGACATTGTGCGCAGGCTTTCTGGCAGGCTTTCCAGTGCACCAAGTATTTGGTTGTGTACACCCATCAGCCTTCTTCTCTAGCCTGGGCCATCAAAGTCCTCGTCTGACTCCCCTGCAGCAGAACTAGTGTGCAACCTCAACCTCTGGCAAGCTGGCACCTGCACTATCCTTTCCCCACACCCCCGCCCTGGTTCCTGCACACTTGTGACCAGTGTCTCACCAAGTGTAGATCCCTCCTCTAGTCTAGCCTCTAACATATGCGCAGTTTCGGTCTCTGAGCTGGCGGCTGCGAGTGTAAGATCGAGTGATGGTGTCTTTTCATCTTCACCATCTTCTTCCTCTTCCTCCACTGACTGGGAAGGTTCCAGTTCTTAGGTATCTGAAATGAAAAAGGGACAAGGGATGGGTTGTGGTGAGGGGAGAGGAGAAAGCAAGAAGTGCGTGCTTACACCCTCTGCGGCATGTAAGTCAGAAGAGATTTTGGGATGAGGGAGAAATGGGATGAGAGAAAGAGGATCATCGATCATTTCAGCCCCTTCTCATAATGGCCAGCATTTTCTCCTCCTTGGGGGTTAAAACATTCAGGCACGCTTCTCCTCCTCCAGTTCTTTGCTGCTGCCTGCTGTTATGCGCCACCATCTCCTGCAGGAAAGAGGGAAGTATGTAAGTGAGTGTCCTTCAATATGTTTGGGTGATGTGGCTGTCATGGTTGAATAGCTGTCAGTGTCAGCTATACTCCTGGCATTGACCTCTGCCGGCACTTCCTCCCACTGCCTCCTGAACATATGTCTGGAGGACCTCCCGCCACCCCACCTGTGGATACAGGATGTTTCTCCTTCTCGCTGTGTCTTGTATCAAGGCCACCAGTGCATTGTCTGAAAACCTTGGTGCATGCTCTCTCGTATGCTCAGCCATTCTTAAATCTTTTATAGCACAGATTCAATTCACAAAGGACTCCCACCAGTTCTTGCAGCCACAATGCACCTTCCCTTTAAGAGGTGCAGGCTGCCATTAAGTACCGCTAGCCACTCACGATCAGGCCCCCTGCTGATGCGTGTAGCCAATGAACAGTGCGGGTAGCCCTGGCTGCATGCAGAAATCATTTAAAACACAGGCAGCACCAGCTTAACGTACTGCCCGCAATGCAATGAACAAGCGCGAGTTAATCACATACTGTGATCTGCATGCCTGTTTTCGGGAGTTATCCAATTTAACCCCAGCACTCAATTTACTTTGAGTCACGCAATTATGATTGGGGAATGATTGGCTTATTGTAGTGAATTTGGGCAGTGTCATAACCAACAATGGCCCAGAAATTCGGGTCGGGGGCTTCCCGCGGGTGCAAGCCCCCGACCTGCACTTAACTTGCGCGCCGGCCGTTGAGCTGTGGGCCCACATGGGATTCCGATCCTGGGCCTCCTCTAACTGCCGGTGCGCAGTGCTTGCTTATCCCAGGGGCGCATTTAGTTCGATGCATCCCCTGGGATCACGTGGGCCATGGGGAGCCAATTGGAGCAGGGAATGCTTCATTCATAAGTTTGACAGGAAGAGCTGTCAAACTTATAAATACTATAAGCCCCAAAACATCACTAAATCTTCAAATAAATTTTAAAAAAACATCACATTTTTAAATAAACTATAAATTACATGAAATAACTATTTTAAACAATAATTTAAATTTTTGAAAAAAATAATTTTATTTTCTAACGGGGCTAAAAATAAACTTACCTTTCTTTAAAGTATTTAAAAATAATAAACCTGTGGAAAAAATGTTTTAATTTTAATTAATTCACCACTTACCTTGTAAAAAGCAGGCCTTGCGACTGCTTTTTACATGTCTAACTTCTGGAGACTTACCCTCCCGGGAAAACCTGCAAAAAAAACCTAAGTTCGATGCGCACGCGCTGCCTCTCCTGCACATGCGTTTGACCTCTGAACCCCTTCTTTCAGGGGAACGGAAGTGCCGGTTTCCTGCGCATGCGCAGTGCATGCAGGAAACCGGCACTTCCATTGGGCTTACGGGTGAGTACCCCATGCGTACTCACCCGTGGAGGCCCGAATTTCTGAATATGTTGAGGCTTCTTGAGTATTGTAATGGATTGCAAACTTCTCGAAAAAATAAAATGAATACTGTTTATGTGAGTTACACAATCATAGTTATGTATTTCTCTCACCAAAAGTTCAAACAATGTAAAAAGCTCCGATGCAAGGATGACCTTCAACTGAATAAATAAAACATCTTTCAGTTTTATGTGGGCCAATGAACTTTGACCTATTTCACAACATGGAATACTTGAAATGATTATAGTCACCATCGGTAATCAAGTAAATTATCTCAGCTTTTTGACTAAACAGCTAGGAAGGGCACTTTTCATATGTGGAGTACCTTGCTCTTGGGATTTGCTGTATGTAAGGAAAATGTGATACTTTCCGTCTTATGCTACAGGAGGTGCTGCCTCTTACTAACTGCAGTGAAGGAAATCATGGAGAATTTCACAGCCCCATCAATTAGTGATGGGCATCACGGAGAGCTCCACAACCGTCCTATCAGTGTTGGCCTCCTTCATGGCCCAGGCAGTTGGTGATGGGCATCACAGAGAATTCTCGGGCATCCTCTGCCCTCATCTTCCTGCTAAAGAAGGATTGAATTGATGCAGACAAAAGACCTTCAGATGAAAATAAAGATAGGATCAAAATATAAATAGAGAGGGTACAGAAGAAATTTACTAGAATGGTACCAGGGATGAGGGACTTCAGTTATGTAGCGAGTCTGAAGAAGCTGGGGTTGTTCTCCTTAGCGCAGAGAAGGTTAAGTGGAGATTTTATAGAGGTGTTCAAAGTCATGAATGGTTTTGATAGAGTAAATAAGGAGAAATTGTTTCCAGTGGCAGGAGGATCGGTAACCAGAGGACACAGATTTAAGGTGATTGACAACAGAACCAGAGGCGACATGAGGAACCATTTTTTACACAAGTTGTTGTGATCTGGAATGCATTGCCTGAATGGGTGGTGGAAGCAGATTCAATATTAACTTTCAAAAGGGAATTGGATAAATACTTGAAGGGAAAAGTTTGCAGGGCTATGGGGAAAGAGCAGGGCTATGGGGAAAGAGCAAGGGAGTGGGACTCGTTGGATAGCTCTACCAAAGAGCCGTAGAAGCACGATGGACCGAATGGCCTCCTTCTGTGCTGTATCATTCTATGATTATATATCTAAGTTAAGTGTGTGTTCAGCATTATTTTTTCTCCTCTGCTGATCGTGCTGACTCATGAGAAAGTAAGGTTACGTGGGCACCTGCCACCCTCCAGTACCTAGACCAAGTTGCCATCCTTCATATGTGAGTATGGATGGCTATTCGATCACCTGGGGTACACTTTTACAGATGTCCAGCAACAACAACATCTTGCATTTATAAAGCACTGTTAACGTAGTAAAACATCGCAAGGTTTTTCACAAGTGCATTATCAGACAAAAATTGGCATCAAGCCAAAGAAGGAGACCTTAGGACAGGTGACCAAAAGCTTGGTCAAAGAGGTAAGTTTTAAGCAGAGTCTTAAAGGAGGAGAAAGAGGTGGAGAGCTGAAGATATTTATGGAGGGAATTCCAAAGCTTAGGGCCTGGACGGCTGAAGGCCCAGCCACCAATGGTGAGACGAAGGAAGTGGGGATACACAGGAGGCCAGAGTTGGAGTCACTAGATAATGATTAGGAACAGGAACACTAGCCCATGGGTACTCAGGTATTTACAATACCTCTCAGCTTTCAAGCTCAACACAGACGGGAGATGAAACCTGGGACCCTTCTTATCCGAGTGGCTCAGTTCCATACTAAGCAGTGTGTTCATGAACTGAATGATCAGGTCATTTCACCTCAATTTTTGTGGGGGTGTATTGTAAATTGAGCAATACATATTTCATACAGTACAGCAAACAATTAATAGAACGAGTGAAGAAGAATGACAATTAGCTGCTTTCATAGATTAAAACATTCATTTTGCTTGGCAAATAGTATTCTCTGTTTTTTCATTATTGCTAATGAAATGAGTCCTTTTAAAGCACTATAGTGACCCCTAGAATATCAAAAGAGGTCAATTTACAATAAGTAAAAAACAGATGGCAGATTGTAAAAAAAATGAGTAGTTTGAAAGTTGCAAAGGTCAGCTAGTACTCAAAGGCTTAGATGCATTGTTTTATTAAAGTACAGAAAAACACCCAGGCTGACCACCAAACATCTGCTCAAAAAGTCAATTTAATTTAGGGAATTTGTCTCCCAGACTTAACTAAATATTTCAGTAACCCGCATATAAACTAATACTGGGAAATTTCTGTCAGCCCAAGAAGGAGAGTCACAGTGACTTAATCCTGAATAATAGTTTGATTCTTCCTCATAGCACTAATCATTCCCAGACATTGTGAGTCCATTACCCTATGACCTCAGCATTGATCTCTCACCCGAAAGACCTAGTGGAGTTGAGAATGAGCAGAAGAGAGAGCAAGAATTTCCTCACACTTGCTAACTTGTCAATGAGCAACCTTTAGAGAAAGGTCATGTAGTGTTGCAGCAAAGTTGCCCACAGGACATTAATCAAAGATGACAAGTAAAAAAAGACTGAGCAGATCATCAAGGCAACTGCAGTGTTTACATTAAAATTGTCATCAGTCCATAAAAGCTGTGTGAAAATAACCACCTACACATCTCCTTTAAAAGTCATGAGCTCGAGTTTTGAAAAGGGTTCGAGTTTTTCTACAAAGTCTTTTCTTTGTCTTTGCTAGGGCCAATAAAGTTCAAAATCTAACGTATTGTCTAGCATGTTGTCTCTCATTTGAATTTTATAAGAACATTTTCCTGATCGTTGTCTTTATTCATTCATTATTTTAGTTTGTTATGGTAAGTATTTTTACTGATCAGTCTGTCTTTTTTAACTAGTTGTGTTTTGTTTCCACCCCCAGCTGCTTCCCACACCCACTCACTCTCCTTCAGTAAGTAGGGAAAGCTGGTTTGTAGAGGGGGCTTCTTCATGGCTATTATCAATTCAACTGAGGCATCAGCAAATAAGAACAGGGGTGGTCCTGTGTCTTCTTCGACCCTCACAGGAAAGGAGCACTCAGTTTCTGTACAATGTTGTAGCTAAAAAGAAATGGTGAAATTTACTTTATCTCTGACAACAAGCAATGAGATTTCAAAAGGGAATTGGATATATGTTTGAAAAGAAAAAAATTTGCAGGGCTATGGGGAAAGAGCAGGGGAGTGGGACTAATTGAATAGCTATTTCAATGAGCCGGCACAGGCATGATGGGCCAAATGGCCTCCTTCTATACTGTATAAATCTATGATCTGTTACTGTTAGTAACTAATCTGTATCCATAACAAGTTGTTTTTCTCAGAATGCAAGAACTGGAAGTTCTCATTGTGAGCTTTGATGTTTCTGTGTTTGTACCAGTGGCAGCGCACTATCACCTGGATTGGGTACTTGACCAAGAGGTGCCAACTGACAGCAGTATCTTCAAGCTCAGGTTTATCTGATGGTGAAATCATAAGAGTACAAATATTGATCTAACCGACCCTCCTTTGTCCTTGAAATGAATTGCAGATATCTCCATTTCATGTGGTTAGCATCATTGGTCGTCTGCACAATACAAGATCTGAGAGTCCCATCTTACTGCAGCAGGACTTCTCCAACCTTTCTCGCCATCAAGCTCGAGTCTTACTTGATTACCAGTTTATAGCTCCGGGAGCTGAATGTCGCTGGTTGATAAAATGCAGGTAGACTGCTTTATCAATTTCTTGTTTGGCATCAGATGTTTGTATCGAATTTGCTCATCCTTGCTTAAGCCAAATTTGCAAGCAGCGTTCACCGGATCACAGAGATTTCAGACAAGTAATTCTACAGTTTCTCCTGCTTTTTGACCACACTGGTAGAAGACTACCCTTTCATTGAGCTAACTATGTTTCGGCACAAAGTACTCGTCAAATTTCAATTTCAGTCATTTCTAAGACTTTCTAACTCAAATGTCAAAGTGTTATAAATGTGCTCTGCTTCTTTCCCCATACGAGGTAGCCTGTGCATCGTCCTCCTTACTGTGTCGCTACAGTGCAATACTGGAATGTGCTCACTGTCACTTCCACTCCGGCCGTAGTGATGGCTGGCTGAAGGTCAGACTTTCCGATTTTGCAGAATAAATTCAATACTCCTTGGACATCAGTGGTGCTTACTTGGACACTCCGGGACTGATAATGTGGTCCCCGCGGCAGTGCTGGGGCCAGCACTGTTCCCCTGCTTGGAGAGCCTGCGGAGGGATGCGCTTTCCTCCCCTCCCCACAATGTGTGGTCAACTCATCAGCATAATTATATTGAACTCCCAACGCGTAGTGCAGGAGATGCTGGGATTTCAGGCACCTGCAGCCAGCCAAGAAGTAAAGGGGACCAGGTTGACCCAAGGGACATGGGGAACAGTTCGAAAGGGAGAATTTGTTCATTTATTTATTAGGGACTCCCGTTCAGTGCCTGCTCACTGTGTGGTTGAAGCGCTGCTCAGGTGCTGCAGCCACGTTATGGGGAGACCCCTAATTTTAATTTTCTTTGGGCCTTCATGAATCTTGTGCATAGACTGTATTGGGGATCCGAGCACCCTTTGCATTGGCCGGGTGCATTGGGGTGTGCCGGATTGCTCAAGCATGTTGCAGGCCTCGAGCTGCCATGCCTGATGATATGGGCAGTGGGTGCCCACAATCGCACTATTGGCTACTAGATCACAAAATTACATCAAGGTATGTCAGTTTTTAAACCCAACCGTCCCCGCCCGACTGGAAGCCAAGCCCGTCAATCAGGCTGACTTTAGGGCAGGGAACCTGTCAAAGCAAAACTACGCACGCTGTGGAGTCAAAACTCGGGGAAACTCGAACTTCTGGGTTACCCAACAGAAACTCCGGTCCCCACCGCAACCCCCCCACTCCCCGCCACTTCCCGCCTATGCAGCCCGCCCAAGATTCAGCCCTTTGTCTTCACAAATAGGGCTAAGGTTAACAATGTGGGTAAATGTGATTAGAACTACTTGCCCGTGAGGAGGGTAAACACCGACACGGTCTGGCTGGGCGGAATAGCCTGATTCCATGTTGTAACCTCTATGTATTTCTGTGTATTATGAGAAGCCTTTAGCTTTTACTTTCAGTAGGAGACGTGGTAAATTGTTCCGTATATGTTTTGGTACCAGTGAGTAAATTAGAGAATAAGATGAGAAGAAAGATTTTTTTTTCTCGTAACAAAATGTAATAGGATTTATTTTTACAAATTCATGCTCCTGGCATAGAGCTTTGAATTCGTAAACTTTACCCTAATGTTTATTTGGAACCTAAAGTAGCTAAATATTGTCAGCTAATTTGCCCGAAAGCCAACTATAATTGGAGCATTTAGAAGACTTCAGTAGAACAGAAAGAGCTGAAAAAAGAGGGGAAGGGGAGCTTATACAAATTTTCACAGTGGCCGGCAAATTCCTCGGAGCTGTTCCACTCCGCTAGTTACTCTTAGACAAGGTTTCCACCGTACTTCCAGCGAAGTAACGCCGGCTGAGCAAGAGCAGCTCTGAAGAATTTCCTGGCTGGTAACTCAGGAAACAACAAGGCATCTAAGTGAAGAATTCCTGGCGGTTGGCAAGTTAAGTTACAATTGGTGATAGGCATTGGTTGTGAAGTGTTCCAACCTTAGTATTTCATGATTGAAGTGGAACAAGATAAAAGAAGGCATGCCCGGCTCATCAGCAGACACCACAGCTAGACCGCCCACAACTGCCATTATGCCCACTGTGCTGCAAATCCTGGCGAGCCTACTTGGAAATGGCAATGAAGAACTGGCTTCACAAACTTTTGATCAGCATAGAACCAGGTGTGCCATCTGCTACAAGAACATCGGAAGCTGTGCCATTGGTGCTGGTAAACATTGGTGGAGGCGTAGCAGGCTGCACGAGAACAGTCTGAGGGTCGTCTCCAATATAGGCAAAACCTGTTGTCACTGCTCTTTCAAAAGATCTCCAAGTCTTTCCAATCTGGAGATGACAGTCTCATGTGCGTTGGTGTTCAAGGTCCCAGTGGCAGGAGATCACTGTTCTGTGTTTTACCCCTCACTATCAGATGTCCATGAAGAGGTCACTTGCTCCAAGGAATACTGCATTTGAGAAAATCCCTTCCACAGCACTGAGATTCTCATAAGAACATAAGAAATAGGTGCAGGCATAAGTCATACGGCCACTCGCGCCTGCTCCGCCATTCAATAAGATCATGGCTGACCTTCGACCTCAACTCCACTTTCCCGCCCGATCCCTGCCCCATCGGCTCCACAGTCTTGGACAAGCGCTACATGCTGCTCCTGAGGGACATTAAGTTTGAATCTTATTGTATAGATGCATTTAAAGGGAGGCTAGATAAGCATATGAGGGAGAAGGGAATAGAGGGTTATGCTGTTAGAGTTAGATGAGGAGGCATGGGAGGAGGCGCGAGTGGAGCATAAATACCGGCATGTACTGGTTGGGCCGAATGGCCTGTTTCTGTGCTGTATATTCGATGTCATTCTCATGCACCGTGCTCTTACATCAAATTGCAGCCCGCTCCAATCTGTCATTTTTCTCTCTATTTGCTCCTCCTCTTGGAACAGCGTGCAAGCGCCTTTACAATCCTCCCTGTCTGACTCTCCTTGAAGAGCTCCACCCAAGACATGATTTGATGCCCAAGTGGAAAATCTGCCCCTTTAAGAGCTGCTGCATCGAGGATTCCACCCCAGATACAACAGGACTTGCTGTGCACCTGAAAAACACACAGGGAGCATACTTAAATTATTTAAATGACCTGACCCCACAAAATCCAGTGGTATTGGGCTGAAACACAGCCAGTACCAGTGTCCCCAGGAGCACTGAGAGCATGGGCCATTTTTAGCCCCACCTGGGGATTTGGCCCGATCCACTCCTCTTCAGTTTTTCCCAGTCAGTATCTGGCAAACTGAAATCTCTCCGGATTAACATTCTGACCTTTTTACAGCCCTTTAAGTTCTGCAGAAGCATTTCCCCTGCCCACCCGCTCCAGTCCGGGAGGTTGATAACAACAACCAATAAATTGGTTCTTTTCTTTACTACTCCTAACCTCAATTCACACTGTCTCAGCTGCATCAGCTATGACATTTATATTGTTCTTTCCTGTGGATATATCTTGGCCTCGATATTAACCCCGGCACGACAGGCACGAGAGGGTCGGGGTGGGGGCTGGAGTTAAATTGTCAAATTCGCGGAATGCGACCCTAACCAGTCGCGCAAGCGCCCATTTCCGTTTTTACCACGACGGATATCGGGGCCTCTGAGTATCCTGCTCCAGAGAGGCAGGTCCATCATTATAATATTTAAAAGGCTCCTATCATGCGATTTTGGCAGAAATTTGAAATTAATGCCTCCTGCATGGGGTTTCCAGGCTTCAGGAAACTCACCAGTGAAATGGAGACGAGATTGAGCGGCATTTCATGGAGAAGGTTAAAGGGTCAGTGCTCACAGCTGCTTTCCCTCTGGGAAATGGTTTGGTGAGAGTATTTGTTGTGAGAGACTTAGTTATACAGTTTGGAGGTGTTCACACAGAGAATATCACGATGGGTGGCACCATGACTGCTTTAGATTGGACTTCAGATCAGGAAGACAGTCAGCATCATTAGCAGTAAGGGCGTATTGTGGAGGGAACTGCGGGTGGCCAGCAGAGAAGAGAGCAACAGAGGGGTTGAGGTCGCAGGAGGCACTGCCCATCTTACAGGGTCTACAGGCAGAGGCTCATTTTCTTTTAACTGTCAGAAGAGCAATATTTTCGAAGTCTGAAATTGTCACGTTAGGTTGTCACAGACATCTGCAACCTCCTAGAAGAAGACCTGCTGCCTACTGGACCTGGTGGCCACACATTACCAGTGGCTGTGAAAGTCACCACCTTCCTCAATTTTCTTGCCTCTGGTTCCTTTTATGGCGCTACCGGAGACATAGCGAGGGTCTCGCAGTCGGCTGCACATAAATGCACAAAGCAGATGACGATGGATAGTTTGCCAGGGCTGGGAGGTATGTAAACTTCCTCTATGATGATAATAGCCAGAATGAGCGTGCACTGGGATTCACATCTCTGGCTGGCTTCCCACAGGTACAGGGTGACATCAACTGCACACACGTGGCAATCCGAGCAGCCCCAGAGCAATCAGGAGCATTTGTCAACTGCAAGGGATTTCATTCTATCATTGCTGAGTAGGAGGATCAAGCCTCTCAATACTCCTTATCTGATGATGACTCCAATGAAGAGGAGGAGGAGGAGGAAGAGAAAGGTGGGGCACTCAATGCCAGACCAACCAATCACATTGCTGCTCAGGATGCCAAGGATGCCCTAATAGGCCGAAGGTTCGGTTAGTCACTCTCACTGGACCAAAGTAATTATCTCATTCCCCCACTCCCTCCCGCCCCACTTATACAAGCAGTCCTGTAACTAACCATCCACCTGTTGCACATGCACCAATTGGTCTCAGTCAATTCATGTCTTCACATTCAGCACCAAACAACTGAAAATCCACTCACCATGCAAGAATAGGGAACACAGGAAAGTGGTGCAAAGTAATACATTTTATGTGAGTTAATAAAGATAGCAACAAAACATTTTCATAAACATCCAAGTGAACTACAAAGCTTCTTTTTCTTTCCCTAGCATTCCTGCATGGTTCAATCTCTGTGGCTTCAGCAGAGAGGCTGGTCTGATCTTTACTCTGACTTCTGAGGTGCTCACGGCCGACAACCTCTGGGTGTTGGAGCCCGTGTGGCCCCACCAAAGACTGCTCCACCTGCACCTGTGCAGGGGCAGACTGGGCCAGCAGGGGAGGAGGTAGTTTGTCGGGTCTGGTTGAGGGAGGGGGCAATGGGTGAGATGTGCAAATGCTTTGAGAGGAGTTTGCACTTTCATCTCCCCTATCACCTTCGTCCATCTCCTGGGCCAGCAGTACATCACTCCTGCCTCTCTGCGGGAGAGCAACTTGGAGCAGATCAGTGACACCTTGTAAGCCCATGGCTAATTTAACTGTCATATTGTTTAAAGTGGCAGAAATGTTGGCATCCATAGTTTGCAGGGCCACCATCAGGGCATGCAGGGACACAGTGTGCCACGATTCAAGTTCCACAAAGGAGGCCACTCTCTCAACAGAAGACATCTTCGCAATAGCCTGCGACATCACTCCACAAATGGTTGAGCTGGACTCCTCCATTCTCTGTGACATTGTGGAAAATGTGCCCGGCAGGACTTCAGTACCGCGCACATTTGCTGCTGAGCCTCTAGCAATCTCCTTTTCATTGATGATTCCCTGGGTTCAGCATCTCTGTCCAGCTGAGCAAAGCTTGGAGCGGACAATGCCCTCCGACATGGACTCCTCAGCTGTCTCTGCCACCACTCTCTGCTCGTGCTCACTTGTGCCTTGTGATTCACCAGGTAACATCCCACCTAACTCTCTAACACGACCCATCAACATGCTGCGCTGGTGTCTGGTACACATGTATCCTGTGACAGGACACCCTCAGAAGGAAAGAGACAGATATGATTTAATCATGGGAATGTAGAAATATTGAAATGCACAGGATTAAAGTGATCATATTTCAATCATAGCTGAAATCAAGTCAAGATGACTTAGTCTTGCAGGAGATGTGGGTCGGAGAGATTGATTCTGTCACCCTGCAGAAATGAAGTACAAGTCTTTCCATCTCCAATGCACAGGGAGGCTGACATGCTGCCTCCTGCTTGGCATTTGTGAGCTCCATGATCTGTGGTGGCCCACCTCTGGTCCTCTCCCTTGTATTTTGCGCTCTTTTCTCCTGCAAGGGGGCATGATAGACCTAGGATTGTCTGTAAGGTATGTATGCATCCATTCAGCCAATGCAGTGCATTCGGTGAGGGTGACTATCAGGCAGATGCATCACAAGTATCACTGGCATGCATTTGAGGACGTGTGCTGAGTATCGGGGGAGCTGACTGAGATGGGATCAGATTGCATCAGGATTGGGGTGAGTGGCAGTGGTGGATGGAGGAAGGGGGAGGTGAGGAAGTGCATTGAAACGGAACGATGGGTGCTGCTAAAAGCGAAGTAGGTGTGAGGAGTGATGTAAATAGAGTACGACTAACAAGATAGAGTGTGAGGGGGTAAACTACAGGATGTAGGTGAATCTGCAACTTTGCTCACCTTTCCTGACCTGATTAGGTCACTGAAACGCTTCCTGCACTGGCTCCACATCCTCACGATAACACTCCTGCTGTTCACCTCTTGGCCCACCTCCAGGCATCCCTTCTTTGTTGTGGCAGTCGTTTTTTTTAACCATTGCTGAGGAAGAGGACCTCCTTCCTCGCCCTAATGGTACTCAGCAGTACGTCCAGAGACGCCTCATTAAATCGGGGCGCAGCCTTTGCCCTCCTTGATTCCATTTCTCAACTTCCACTTCACTTAATACAATTCACACAACTCCTCCAAATGGCATCTGTGAAGTGGGATAAGCAGCATGTCAGCTTCCCTGAGCATCGCAGATGGAAAGACTCGTACTTCATTGCTGCAGGGTGACAGAAATGGTCGAGGTGAAATCGCGTCATGCGGGTTCACATCACTCCTGCTCACGTGCAGTGGAGATGCGAAACCCGGGAGTAAAATGATAATGAGGCATCCCTGTTGAAATCAGACAGCGTTTGTTGCCCGCTATCGCACCGACACGCCTGTCGTTAGTTAGACTTGCCCCTGCACCCTTCAGCTCAAATAATTTTTGCCCACAAAGTTGCTGAAAATGCAAGCTGATAACGTCACAACAAGGGAAACAGGGCATCTTGGACCTGAGTGAACAGGGCAACCAACAAGGTATCTCCTTAACCAATACATTTAAAGATTGGGAAATAAACAGCGGAAGAACTGAGAAGGAGGGTGAATTAAAAGGGGTGAATTCAATGTCAAGTCAGGTACAGAAAGAGAAATAAAGAGAAAAGGAAAGATTGGTTTAAGGGAGAGAGAAGAGACAGAAAGGAAAAGTAAGAAAAAAAAACTCCCCTAAAAATTCAAAATCTGAAGGAATGAGACTCCACACTTGTAATAGTTAATTTTCAGTGCCAGAGAGTTTGATTGGCAGTAATTCACACTTATCGCATCGTTAAAAGAGCACTTACACTACTAATTATGAGCCCTAAATATCTGCCACGTGTTTAATTCATATCTACCGCACAAATACAGCAACTCCAAGATAGTCAACGCATGTCAATGGTGAGACAGACAGCGAAATGCTGTTTTCGTGAAACTAACGGCGGAGCAGCGCAACTCGGACAGCAACCTTTACATATTGACATTTAACCGCACATCTGCCCCGTGCCTGAAGTTGTACCATTCACACATAAAGCATAATCTCACCATTATTTTGTCAGCAAATTCTGGCCCAATAGGTTAATATGGACAATTGTGCGACTACAATTACTGTTGATTTCCATGTTAGCTGCAGGAGATAATGTAACCAGCATTTTAATGAATACAAATGCTTGTTACTCAGAGAAGCTGGAGAGGGTGCAGACAGGAGATGCTGATCTGCAGGATGTTGATGTCTTCACTGAAGCCTTATCCTCATTCATTACACTTAATTCCAAACCAAAGTGCTTCTGCAGATTACTGCAGCCACTAATTCAGCTAAGATCCACAACAAAAAGAAACTATTTTATTTCATTGGAAACAATATTAATACATTACTCTTTTAAAATAGAAGTGAGTGATCTGAATTAGATTTTGAGCTTTGCTTTCTGCACAATTCATTGAGAGTTAAAACTGTGTTTTCACACAAGTCTTTCGCTGGTCACACTGAATGGAATGCTCCATGCAAACCTTATTCCCAAAGCAGTGCTTTATTGGCAGGGACTTCACCGTTAACTTGTGCCAAGAAAAACGGACAGCCATTAACTGCAGTGTATATGTTTCCTACAACCCAGAGGGAAAGTCATAAACAGATGTCTCTGTTTACATTATAAGTCTTGACTTAAGCTCTGTTTCACTTGACCTCCAGACTTCTCCCATATACAATCCCTATAAGTACAAGCCATAAATATTTAACTGTAATGAACTTAGCTTTCATATAGAAATGACTGAAATATATGCATCAGTTCCAAGAAAGACAGACTTTTTCCTTTTCTTTATTATTTTAATTTTTTTCTCCCCTTTTCCACCAATGTTCTCTGCTCTCCTCTTGCATTGCCTCCTTGACGGGCACCCTCCAGTAACTTGCCCAAACGACCGTTCATCACGTGGAAATATGGACGACGAAGGGTAGTTTTTCCACTGTGGATTAGCGCTGGGTGTCCGGCAGGCACAGTGCGCCTGATGTGCGTTGCCTCTGTGAGGAAGCAGGAATACGCAATTGTCCTGCAAGTCAGACTCCAGGCACAGGTCCGACCCCTGGCTAAGCCTTGCCCTGAAAATTATGGGGAAAATTGGAAAGCAGCATCAGGTTTCTTCACTGATATATTGGAGCACAAGATGAGGCAGGAGGCTGGGAACGCCCCCACCCCCTCCACCTCATTAACGTGGGGCTGCTGGGCCAGCACCTATTAAAGATGCAGGCTCCATCATGTCACCTGGAAACCCCTCAAAGTGGGGACATAAAGTGGGTGGAGACCAGATGGAACATGCCTCTGCTTATTTGCCTTTTCACTGTGCTGGATAATGCTTATTTCCCAGGCTTTGTGATGAGCAAAATATACCCTTGAGTGCTGGCAGACTAGTGATCATGTGGGGCATCACAGCTGAGCCCAATCTTGTTCTCACCCAACAATCCATGTGGGTTGTGTGTTTTTCATTTTTTAATTTCTATGCGTGGACTCCACCAACAGAAGCTTCATAAAAAAACATTGAGCTGTTTCAGTAGCTCACATTTGCACACATCCAGCAGAAATCTTAACGGATTTTCCCCTCCCTAGGACAAGGGTACTGATGCCAATTATAATAGCCCCACTGCTGCTGCACCTAAGATGAATGAACTTAGCAAGGACCAAGGATTTAACCTGGGACATTCCTAGTTTTTATGGTTTACTTATAGTTTGGGCTCGATTTTAAATCCCCTCATGCCTTGCCCCCCTCACCGCCTCCCCACACCCCCCTCGCCCCCCTGATGAGCAGGAGGATCGGGGGCAGGGGGGTTACAATATGGGATTGAGTAACCAGACCCCATTCCCGACCGTCGTAATATTTACAGCAGCGATTCTGGCCCTGGACAAGGCTCCCGCTAAAAGCAGGCAGGGGTCTACTTAACATGCAAAAGTCACGGCCTGATGATGTCATCGGCGTTGCGATTTATTTTTAACCTCACCACAGGAGTCCCGCGCTGTGTTGTCCGGCACCAGCAACCTGATGGGAGGAGCTGACTGGCCAGAAGAGGCTCAGGTAAGCTTTACAAGTTTGCCTATTTCTGAGCTCTTTGTGGGCCAGGAGGTGCAGGAGTGCTTCCCGCAGGACTCACAAGGAGGCCTTCAGCCTCCCCAACCCCGATCTGTCAGGCACCCCCACCTCCCGATCATGGCCCAGAGCCTTCCCCACCTACTGACTGCTGGGGAATGTCCCCATGGGTCCCTGGCTGCGGCCTCCTGCCGCTAATTTCTGCTCCTGTCCGTTGGCCAGGCAGTCAATCCGGCCGGCTGTCAGGCCTGAGTGTGCAGTGTTATTTAAATCAGGCCCTGCCATCCTTGTCCCCTGCCTTGTCGGGTTCTTCACCCACTACCAGGCTCACCCACACCCTTCCCGCCTCCCCGTTAATATCGGGGTCTTTGTCTTAACCAACTGGTGTAACCCAGAAAAACATATCAGCTAAAATGCAGACATTTAGCTACCTGATAATCTGTTTACAAAGCTCTTACATAAGCATTTGTGCTGTGGTGCTGTGCTTTCTAAAACGGATTTGCATCTAAAGTACAAAGTAAACATATCTGTGGGTAGTCTCTAATGTATTCCAGCAGAATATACATGGGCTATAAAAATATTTTGCAGTCTGCTTACCTACTTTGAAATTCCATGTGGACCATTCATAAATGGAAAATGGTTTGTCTGAGAAACAACTGGGTATTAAAGATGTCTGGTTTGAAAGATCACTGATTCATCCTTTAGCTCTGAACCATTCAAACAGCTAAAAAAACACTTCTATGATCCTTTGTTGCCAGAGTGTCTGAGTACAAATATAATGATGAACATACAGAACCACATACACATATACATATACTTACACATGCACTGACACATACACATACACACATCAACAACCATATACACACACATCCACATACACACATAACTACACACATATGCACAGTCACATACAGAGTGACATACGCAATTACAAGCGCACATAGACAACCCAATACACACACAACCACATACATACACAACAACAACTTGCATCTATATAGCACCTTTAACATAGTAAAACATCTCAAGGCACTTCACAGGAGCGATTATCAAACAAAATTTGACACCAAGCCACAAGGAGGAGAGAGAGGTAGAGAGGCAGAGAGATTTAGGGAGATAATTCCAGAGCTTAGGGCCTAGGCATCTAAAGACACGGCCACCAATGGTGGAGCGATTAAAATCGGAGATGTGCAAGAGGCTAGAATTGAAGGAGTGCAGAGATCTCAGAGCGTTGTAGGGCTGGATGAGTTTACAGAGATAGGGAGGGGTGCGGCCATGGATGGATTTGAAAGCAAGGATGAGAATTTTAAAATTGAGGTGTTCCCAGACCGAGAGCCAATGTAGGTCAGTGAGCACACAAGTGATGGTTGAACAGGACTTGGTGCGAGTTAGGATACAGGCAGCAGAGTTTTGGATGAGCCCAAGTTTATGGAGGGTGTAATGTGGGAGGCCAGTCGGGAGAGTGTTGGAATAGTCGCGTCCAGAGGTAACAGAGGCATGGATGAGGGTTTCAGCAGTAGATGAGCTGAGGCCGGGGTGGAGACAGGCGAAGTTACAGAGGTGGAAGTAGGCGGTCTTGGTGAAGGAGAGAATATATGAGGTCAGAAGCTCATCTCAGGGTCAAATAGGACACCAAGGTTGCAAACAATCTGGTTCAGCCTCAGACAGTTGCCAGGGAGTGGGATGGAGTCAGTGGCTAGGGAACAGAGTTTGTGGCGGGAACCAAAGACAATGGCCTAGAAATTCAGTTAAGGCCCGCCAGCAGGCTAACGCCCAAAAGTTAGCGCTGCGCGCGGAGCCAGTTGCGCCCGCCGGAAATTCAGTTTCAGCGCCCCAACTCGAAGGCGGCCGCTATTCCAGGGTGTGCCCGCCTCCGCTTGGGGCGCTGAAAGTGAATTTCAGCGCTCCAGCTGCCGCTGCGCCACCCGATGCGGTGCGGCAGGCTGGGGTACTGCAGGCCTCCTCCTTCTCTTAAGGAGGAGCTGCCTGCAGCCGTGAGATCGCCGCTGGATTCTGCCGGCAAATGAGCCCGGCACCATGGAGAAGTGCCGGGCTCACGGGAATCAGCCACCAATGCCGCGGGGGGGGGTGGTGTAGGAGGCCGGGGAGGGAGGTGCGGGCAGGCGGCCGCCGAAAAAGCGGCCGGCTGCACCTCCACCTTTATGCGCCCCACTAACGCTGCATGAAGGCCGTGTTTCACGAACGTTGTTTGCGGCCGCTGCAGAAGAGGCGGCCGCAACTAAATATGGGGTTTGGGCCGGAAGCGGGGCGGTACCAGGGCACTGCGCACACCGATGACGTCATCGGTGTCGGCGCAGCGCTACCGGCTACCGCCGCCATTACCGCAGCGCTGAATATCAGCGCACCCTCTTACACTGGCGCATAAACCCTCTTTCGGCGGTAACTGGGCGCAAAGCCCACTGAATTTCTAGGCCAATGACTTCAGTCTTCCCAATATTTAATTGGAGGAATTTGCTGCTCATCCAATACTGGATGTCGGACTTTTCTCATTTATTTTAGGTGTGCATGGCAATTCAGCTTTAAAAGTTGAAGACTCCTATTTGGGAATTCTTCTTAATGTTTTTCTTTCAGGAAGCAGTTGAGCTGTAAGGGCTAAAAACTGCCTATTTTTAAATGATATATATTTTTTTCATTTTAGAAGGCAGTTCCCCTTTAAGGAAGCGACACTGCTTTCTAAAATGACAGCCTTGCTTTAAGAGAAGGCTGTTCTTGCTCCAGGGATGCTATGGCCACACTACATTGGGCCTCCTGCTGGGACTACCGCCATGAAAACAGACTTGCATGGTAAGTTTAGTGCTGCGCTAATGTTAATTAGCAACCAGCACCAATATCCCGGTCCTGCCAGCACCATTAATTTCGGCGACTGTTAACTCTGGCCTACAGTGGCACTGGCAGGTTTTTAACATGCTCCAATTTTGGCCCATAAAGTTTCTCCAGTCTTTGTCCATAACTCAGACCTTTAACACTCGGGGCTAGTCTTGTTGCTTTTATTTGCATTGTTCTCAGGACTTGATTTTTTTTAAATTCATTCTTGGGATGTGGGCGTCACTGGCAAGGCTTGCATTTATTGCCCATCCCTAATTGCCCTTTAATTGGTACAACTGAATGGCTTGCTAGGCCATTTCAGAGGGCAGTTAAGAGTCAACCACATGGTGTGGGTCTGGAGTCACATATAAGCCAGACCAGGTAAGGACGGCAGATTTCTTTCCCTAAAGGATATTAGTGAACCAGATGGGTTTTTATGGCAATCTGGTTGTTACATGATCAACATTACTGATACTAGCTTTTTATTCCAGATTTATTCAATTAACTGAATTTAAGTTCCCTAACTGCTGTGGTGCCTTACATGTTTCTCGACAACCAGAACTGGACACAGCACTACAGAATTTGATTACAACTTCCTCTGACTTATATTCTATTAGTTTTGCTATGTGGGCCAACATTCTATTGACTTTGTTGACTGCTGCTCTGTATTGGTTGGACATCCCAATGTCCTTCTGCAGCTTTGGTGGGAGATTGGTAGAACCCCCAGAAAAACAGCATCAAAGACCTTTTTTAGCCATTTGCACTATTTTTGGGAGGGCCCCGGGGGTGGATTCCACCAATCTCTCGCTGGAGAATCCCTGCATAAATTCCAGGTGTATGTACACAACAATAACCTAGTATACAGCAGTCAACACAATTTTAGATGGGGAACCTCCTGCCTGACAAACTTCCTTTATTTCTTTGAGGAAATGACAACCCAACAGGACTGTGGAAAATCCCATGACAAGTCAAAAAGGCATTTGATAAAATCCATATGAAAGACTACTAGTAAAGCTCAAAGCTCTGGAAATTTGAGCCCCAATATCAACACGGGGTAGGAATGGGGTGAGCGGCGGCTGAGGCAGACAGCAAACCATCCCGACCTTGGCAGCACGAGGCCCGAGAGACTTTAACTCCGGGGCCTCGTCTCCAGGCCCCCTGATCAGTTTCCCACCTGAAACCAGTGGGAAGCGACAGCTAGCCAGCAGGTGGGAGCGCAATGTCAGGCGGGTGGAAGCCACTGACCAGGGATCCAAGGAACAGTCCCCAGCACTCAGGAAAATTGAGTGGGGTGGAGCAGCCTGGGGCAGGAGAGCCCTGAACTTCCCTTTTGGGCCCCAGAGGAGTACTCCTACTCCTTCCAGCCCCACAGGCAAAGTTTTAAAAAAGTAGGCTGGAATTTTGCATGGGGTTAGCGGGCGCGATCTGTGGTGGGTAGGTGGGAAAGTGACGCTGTCAACCCACCGCCATGCACCTTTCCCAACACTCAGCACTGACAGACCCGACAGGCAGTGGCAGGGGACCAATTAAGTTCATTATTGCCTAGTTGACAGATCATTAACAGGCTTTTTTAACTTTTCACTTTAACTTCATGGTCATGGGAACCACACTGTTTGGGGACCACATCTGTCAACCTGAGGCAGGAGTTCAGTGGCCATTGCTTCAGCTGATTACTTGACAGCTTAAAATGTACAGTAAAAGCTCCCACCTGACAGATCTTCACTTTCCTCAGCCACAAGCCGTTTCTCAGTCCATTTCCAGCACAGATTCGGCAGGCTTTCCACTTTCCACTCTCCATCCAGTATCAACTCTTTAGAAGAACTCTCTCACCATTGACAGAATGCTTCTGTCATCAGTACTTCACCTGCCATCTATTCAATCAACATGGGTGCCCTTTATACTGTCTCAACTTGGTCCTCAGAATCCGACTATGATCAGCAGCACCACGCACACCAGCAGCACCAACAACAACACCAATCTTCTCCGCAATCACCTGATGCTGCACAGGACATGGCATCAGCATCCGAGCACTTGACGCTGTACACTCTGGCTGCCACATGATGCGCCAGGTTGGCACCACTCCACACCAACATGATAAAGCATCCCTACATGTTCCAAGCCATTCCTTTCACACTCATCACCAGTGTGGGGGGTACCGTTATGTCTCACCATTCACTGCAACTCTCTAAGCCACTTCCAAAGGTGCACACAAATCTGTCCAAGTATGCAAAGTGTTGAAAATAAAGGTATCAATGTTTGACAGCACATTAACCAAAACTTTACATGAACAGTGGATAAAACAGCCAAGTGACTACCCTTGTGTGTTGTTAGCTGGTATGATTGCACTAGGATGAAGGTGAGTGTGAGGGGTGGCTAGTGAGATGGGGATGTGATAATGTAGATAGAGAGGGATGGGTGGAGGTGCAAGGTAAGTTGGTGTGAGTAAGGATGCGCAGGAGTAGGGTAGGAAAGGCAGAGTGATGGGGATGTGATGAGAGGCACAGCAGAATGAAGGTGAGTGTGGCTTTGTACTAACGTTTCATGATCTAATGAGACAATTGAAAGGTTTGCACCACTGCACCCAGGTCCTCCTGACGACATCCCTGCTTGTGTCCGCCTGTGCAATGTGCAACCAGGCTGTGTTGGTGTCCTGGGGAGGTGTCTTCCGCTCATTGGAAGGGAAGAGGACCTCCCTGCGTGCTCTGACGCTCCCCATAAGCATATGGAGGGAGTCATCGGAGAACCTGGGTGCAGCCCTGCACCTTTGTGCAGTCATTGTCAGTGTTTTCAGCACCTCAATGCTGTAGAACACTGACAGCACAACTGTCAAAATCAATTTGGCCATGGTCCCTTTAAGGAAACCGGTTAATGACGCGTCATCAAATGATGTCACCTGCTTCCTCTAATTAGCCCGGGAAATGCGCTGGGCGGGTTTAACCAACCCTATCAATGGAAAGTCATTTCACAGAGCGGGATGAAGCCAGCAGCGCGGTCAGGACCCGCCACCAACATTGCCCACCACGGACCCGCCAAGGTAAGTAAAATGGCAGTCATAATAACACTTACCTTTTAGGGATTCTCCTGGCCCCGATTCCTCTTCCCTCTAGGTTGGCCTGGCAGAAAAGATACCACCACTTCCCCACTGAGCCTCACAGTTAAAACAGCAGGGGCTTCAGTGATGTCATCAGAGCCCAATCTGCAGTGGGTGTCCTTCTGAGCAGGTTAAAATCGTAGCCTGCGGGATCGGTGGAGAGCGTCAGCGAGTGAGTGCCATGGGCAATTTTTACTGCTTACTTGCCCAGGTTCCACCGGGCGGGCAGAGTTAATATCATCCTTTTAGAGTAAAACCTGATCTCAGCTGACAGGAAAAGCATGGGTACCTGGTCGAGGAAACATGTTGGGATGTGGGGAAGTAGTGGGATTCAGTGTGGGACCACTACTGTTTCTAATTTACATCAGTGAATTGGAATTAGAAACCCAATGCAAATAGATTTAAGGGGCTGAATGGCCTACTCCTGTTCCTATGTTCCAAAGTCATAGATGATACCCTTACAAGGGGTAGTAGAATCAAAGGAGGCAGAATTAGTTAAACAATGGGGACAGTAGGGCCTTCTGCATGGATCGATCAAGATGGATCAAATAGCCTCCACAACTTGGGATCTTGTGAAGAGAGAACGGGGGTCATTTTGACTTTGTGCGATATTGTAAAACAGATGTTAGCTATTTGGCAGCCCGTTTTACTTCTCTCCCAATTTTTATTTCCATCGACTTCAACAAGTGAATAAACGTAACAGCAATAAAGAACAGAAATGGCAACAGTGATGGTGAAGTGGGGCCGGTATTGTAGCCTATAAATAGGAAGAATGCCCTGAGGGAAAAAGCCACAGTGAGCCTTAAATGAAAAATTTTAATAGCAAGACCCAGCTTGAAGTGTGGAATCCATATTAGGGATCACAGTGCATTCTGGAAGATAGAAAAACTCATTAAAAATATTAGGAACATTGTTTTGAAGATGATTGCTTACCTCAAAAAATAAAACTTTCAAGAATGGTGTGTTGTGGCTAACTTGGCATAGGTGCTGTTCAGTCAGGAAAGTCCCGTTCTGTGCTGAGTTAGCTCATCCCAGCCGATCTGGTAAGGGAGAAATGCAGGGTGAGTGACCTTAAGAGTGTTGTCATTGTAAATTACAAATCAACACATTTTAGGTAAGGTGGGGAGAAAGGAATCCACTAGGGGTTATACTCCTGATCCCTATCTTCTTAGCTCTATTGAAAACATGTAGAATACAATGGAAATTGCATTTATATAGTGCCTTTCACAGCATCCCAAAAGTGCTTCACAGCCAACAAAGTGTAGTCACTGTTGTAATGTAGAGAAATGCAGCAGCCACTTTGCACACAGCCAGGTCCTACAAACAGCAATGAGATAAATAACTAATTAAACTGTGTTTTAAGTGACATTGGCTGAAGGATAAATGTTGGCCTCCCTATTACTTGGACCACAAAGAAGATGCCTGATTCAGGAAATGACCACTCATGGCTCACCAAGGTGCACAGCATTCACCTTGTCAATACAAACTGAAACATATTACTGTACAGGTTAAAAGCAAACCCTAATTTTTGCCAATCAAGATCAGAGAACTGAACTCTTTGCTAACAAACCCTCAAATCACCTAAAACCTCTCTGCAATTTAAAAAACAAAGCTACTAGGAATATAAAAACCAGAGGCTGAAAAAGTGGATTATTGAGATGTAATGAAAAGTTGCTAGACATCTTCACTTGAGCAGAAGTGGAAATGGTCTTCCACTTATAGGTGAAGATAAAGAAATTCCTTCACCATATTTAAAGACCAATTTTAACCCAGCCCGCCTAGCGGGAACGGTGCAGGCTTGGGGGGGGGTGTTAAAATTGCTTCTGGGGCCTCCCTGCACCTTGCTGTACCATTCCCGCCTCCAAAATGTCTCTGGCTGCATGTCAGGTGCCTACCCCAAGCAAGTGGGATCCTAATTAAAGGGTCAAAGTCACACTCCAATGATTTCTTACCATCCCCCACTGCATTTTAACTCCAAATCCCAAACAGACCCACAAACAAAGCCTAGCAGAATTGGCGTCCAAGAGTTCCTAAAGCTGTATAAAAGGGAGCTCTCAGCTGCAGCTCCCTGGATCACAGGATCTTTTGCTGTCTGGGTTACCAGAAGTGTTTCTAGCTTCCCGATCGTGACTTTTACACTTTAGTTGCCTTACACCCCTTTGGTCAGCTTTCTCTGCCTATTATGGGTGCCACTCCTGCTTCTTTCTTCTGGATGGAGTAAGACTTGGAGTAGGAGGAGCAGCAGAAGCAGTTTCAGCAACCACCACCAGCACCAGCACCTGAACTTCAGAAGACAACAGGTGAGGGAGGCTCTGCGCAGGTGTCTATACCCAGCACACAGGGTCTACAGGCCATGGCTCAGCCTTCTGGACTTAACTCAGGAGCAGTACAGGACGAGGCTGTGCTTCTCCAGGCAGACTATCGCAGACCTGTGTAACCTCCTGCAACAGGACCGGCTGCCTGCTGGACCGGGTGGGGGGTGGGGCATGTCATTCCAGCAGCCCTCAAAGTCATCAAAGTCCTGAATTTTTATGCCAATTGCCCCTCTCAGGCTGCAATAGGGAACATCCCAATATGACTCCTCTAACAAGTGATCAATCAATAGTGCTTTTCTTGAAAGAAGGTTTCCTAACGCTACTACCCCTACAAGGGTGCTCCCCTAGTGGCCTGAGCAGGGTTGGCAGCGGGCTGCTGTTCCTCGTGTGGGGACTCTTGAGCTACTCTTGACCGGTAACTTCAGGGAGCTCAAGCCTGTGGGGGCCCAGCTTCAGACTGCTGCACCTCACTAAGAGTTGTGTTGTCGGGTGTTGTTGGGAGAGGTGGCGAGATGAAGAGCTCACCCTTGCTGCTCTTGTGTGGTAATTGAACTTATTTTTACATGAACCCAGGTCCCTGGGGGTAATGCTGCTACCGCTGACCCTCCTAGCAAACTCTGTCCAGGCCTGCCTGATCGTGACCTTGGGGAGGCTACTGCAGGTGCTTGGAAAGATAATCTTCCTGGCCCTCACTTCCTTCACTAGGATCTCCAGGGAAGCCTCAGGAAAGTGGGTCCAACCATGCGACTCATCTCTGTTGTTGTTAACTGGAAAATGCAAGCAAGGGATGCAACCTGGCTTTAAAAGGTGCATCCCTGCTTTAAGTACAGTCAGGAAACGCGCTGGAAATTGCACGTGGGTGGGCTGCCCGATTCTGCAGGCGATCGGGAGGGCAGGCCGCCCATCAAATGATAATGAGGCCCAAGAGTTAAAATGGCCCAGGCCACACACTGTGGTAAACCACTGTTTGTATTCCTGTTTGTCCTGTTTGTATTCCACTGTGTACATGCCTGGACATGCCTCGGCTGACTCCTCCCACAGGTCCTAGTATAAAGGTGACTGCTCCCCAGCCCTTAGTATCATGGACCGGTCGACCATGCGAGGCAGACCTCCATTCTGTTGTTAATAAAAGCCTTTGGTTACTCTTCTAACTCTCAGTCTTTTATGAGTAATTGATAGCGCATCAATTTTATTAACAACATTTTTATAATGGAGAAGATCCTCACACCAGCATGCCTGGACTTAGATCATCGGGAGGCGGACTCATCCACCAAGTTTACTCACTGGCTTAAGTGTTTCGAAAAATTCCTGACCGCCTCCGAAGCAATCAAATCGGACGAGGACAAACTGGATGTCCTGACCTCCAAAGTGAACCACCGAGTGTACTCGGTCATCCAAGACGCGACCTCGTACGCGGACGCTATCAAGCTCCTCAAGGACCAGTACACGCGCCCAGTGAACGAAGTGTACGCCAGGCACCTCCTGGGGAGTCGTAAACAACAACCTGGGGAATCGACCGTGGAATACCTTCAGGCACTGTCTGTGCTTGGCCGGGCCTGTGGTTGTAAGGATGTAAAGGCCGCCGTGTACACAGAGGAACTTATCCGGGACGCTTTTGTAGCGGGCCACAGATCCAATTACACCCGACAGCGACTGTTGGAGCAGAGTAACCTCGACCTCAACAAGGCCTCTGAACTCGCACTATCGTTGGATGCAGCCTACCAGGGCATGGATGCCTACTCCTCTGCACCGTGGACGCCGCGGGGAATGACAGCCTGGGACACGGTAGGACCGCCTCATAGCGCCGTGCCACCCCAGCCACACCCCAACAACGGCCCAACTACCGCAGCAGTGTCCCAAGGCCAGACAGCAGTGCCCCAAGGCCAGAAATGCTACTTCTGTGGCCAGGCAAAACACCCCAGAGCGCGCTGCCCGGCGAAAAACGCGATCTGCTCGGGCTGCGGGAAGAAGGGACACTACGCTAGCGTCTGCAGGGCCAAAGCCACCCCGAACCCCAGCAGCGCCGCGTGTGGGCCATGCGGGCCGCCATCTTGAACCTCCCCGGCCATGTGCGAATCACCGGTACAGCAGCCATTTTGGACGCCTCCAGCCACATGGGGATCATGGACGCCGCCATCTTGGACGACAGCCGGGACGCAGCAGGCCCCCGACACCGCCTCATCTGATACCCGCAGCGACACACCGACCCCTACGCTGGCATCCGTTACACTGGACCAAGCGAGACCGCACCAGCTGGCCAGTTCCACAATGGACATTAAGGTAAATGGTCACGATACAATCTGCCTTTTTGACTCTGGGAGCACGGAGAGCTTCATCCACCCCGACACGGTGCGGCGTTGCTCTCTCCCAGTCCTGCCTGCGCAACAGCGGATTTCTATGGCCTCCGAGTCCCAGTCGGCGGACATCGGCGGCTACTGCATGGTGACACTCGTAGTAGACGGGACCGTGTATGATCATTTTAAACTTCTGGTCCTGCCTGACCTCTGCGCTGCCGTCCTGCTGGGGTTAGATTTTCAGTGCCACCTTAAAAGTGTTACGATGGCATACGGTGGACCCCTACCCCCACTCACAGTCCGCAGCCAGCAGCTTCCAAACTGCCCGCCGCGCACCAGGTGCAACCTCTCCACACTCAGAGTCACCCCCCCCCAACTGTTTGCTAACCTCACCCCCGACTGTAAGCCCATCGCCACAAAGAGCAGGCGATACAGTGCCGGGGACAGGGTTTTCATTAAAACCGAAGTGGAGCGGCTCCTGAAAGAAGGGATTATTGAGGGCAGCACCAGCCCCTGGCGAGCCCAGGTTGTGGTCGTTAAGACCGGCGAGAAGCAGCGCCTGGTCATCGACTACAGCCAGACAATAAATCGCTACACCCTGCTGGACGCCTACCCACTCCCCCGTATAGCTGATATGGTCAACCAGATCGCGCAGTACCGCGTCTTCTCGACCATTGACCTGAAATCAGCGTACCACCAGCTCCCCATCCGCCCTGAGGACCGCCAGTACACTGCCTTTGAGGCAAACGGCCGCCTCTATCACTTCCTTAGGGTTCCCTTTGGCGTCACCAACGGGGTCTCCGTCTTCCAAAGGGAGATGGACCGGATGGTAGATCAAAATGCGTTGCAGGCCACTTTCCCATATCTGGACAATGTGACCATCTGCGGCCGTGACTTGCAGGACCATGACGCAAACCTCGAAAAATTCCTCCGCACCGCCCAACTCCTAAACCTGACATATAACAAGGAGAAGTGCATATTCCGCACAAACCGCCTCGCCATCCTTGGCTGTGTTGTGGAACACGGAGTCATCGGCCCCGACCCCGACCGGATGCGTCCCCTTATGGAACTTCCACTGCCCCACTGCCTCAAGGCCCTGAAGAGGTGCCTAGGGTTTTTCTCCTATTACGCCCAGTGGGTCCCCTACTATGCGGACAAGGCCCGTCCGCTGATCAAGTCCACCTCTTTTCCCTTGACGGCAGAGGCCCGCTTAGCCTTCCACCGTATCAAGGAGGACATTGCCAAAGCCACCATGCACGCAGTGGACGAATCCATCCCCTTCCAGGTGGAAAGCGACGCGTCTGACTTTGCCCTGGCCGCTACCCTCAATCAGGCGGGGAGACCCGTGGCCTTCTTTTCACGAACCCTCCAAGGCCCGGAGACCAGACACTCCGCTGTTGAGAAGGAGGCCCAGGCGATTGTGGAGGCTGTGCGTCATTGGAGGCACTACCTGGCCGGAAAACGATTTACCCTGCTCACTGACCAGCGTTCAGTTGCTTTTATGTTTAACAACAAGCAGAGGGGCAAAATCAAAAATGACAAGATCTTGAGGTGGAGAATCGAACTTTCCACCTACAACTACGAGATCTTGTACCGGCCCGGGAAGCTAAATGAACCCCCGGATGCACTATCGCGTGGCACCTGCGCCAGCGCGCAGATCGATAGACTGCGGGCCCTCCACAATGACCTCTGCCACCCGGGGGTCACCAGGTTCTTCCACTTCATCAAGGCCCGCAACCTGCCTTACTCTATTGAGGAGGTCAGGACCATGACCAGGAACTGCCAAGTCTGCGCTGAGTGCAAACCGCACTTTTATAGACCAGACAGGGCCCACCTGATAAAAGCCACTCGCCCCTTCGAGCGCCTGAGCGTCGATTTTAAAGGGCCTCTCCCCTCCTCCGACCGCAATGTGTACTTCCTCAATATTATTGATGAGTACTCCCGTTTCCCGTTCGCCTTCCCCTGCCCGGACATGACCAGTGCCACGGTCATTAAATGTCTGAACAACCTCTTCACCCTGTTCGGCTTCCCCAGCTATATCCATAGCGACCGGGGCTCATCGTTTATGAGCGACGAACTCCGTCAGTACCTGCTAACTAGGGGTATTGCCACAAGCAGGACCACCAGTTACAACCCCCGGGGGAACGGACAGGTGGAAAGAGAAAATGCGACAGTTTGGAAGGCCGTCCTGCTAGCCTTAAAGTCTAGGGGCCTTCCAACCTCCCGCTGGCAGGATGTGCTCCCCGATGCGCTCCACTCTATTCGGTCACTGCTCTGCACTGCCACTAACGCCACCCCTCATGAGAAAATGTTTGTCTTCCCAAGGAAGTCCACATCAGGGACATCGCTACCGCCATGGCTGACGTCCCCAGGGCCGGTCCTACTGAGAAGACACGTGAGGACCCATAAAACGGACCCCCTGGTCGAGAGGGTCGACCTCCTCCACGCCAACCCCCAGTATGCTTACATCGCATACCCGGACGGGCGGAAGGACACAGTCTCCATAAGAGACCTTGCACCCTCGGGGGCCGCAGTAACCCACTACCCACTACCACCCCACCCCACGATCCGATATCCAGCCCCAGCAGACGGCAGGCCTGGGCCCCGCGACCCGCTCGACATCTACGAGGACGACACGCCTGTGCCACAGCCTATGCTGGACTCGACGCCGGAAACTTCACTACCCCTGCCGTCGCCACGCAGATCACAGCGGCAGACAAGACCTCCGGAGAGACTCCAATACACTAACTTTTAATACACTTCACCCCGCCGGACTCAATTTTAAACAAGGGGTGAATGTGGTAAACCACTGTTTGTATTCCTGTTTGTCCTGTTTGTATTCCACTGTGTACATGCCTGGACATGCCTCGGCTGACTCCTCCCACAGGTCCTAGTATAAAGGTGACTGCTCCCCAGCCCTTAGTATCATGGACCGGTCGACCATGCGAGGCAGACCTCCATTCTGTTGTTAATAAAAGCCTTTGGTTACTCTTCTAACTCTCAGTCTTTTATGAGTAATTGATAGCGCATCACACACCAACAACATCATTGCTGTCTGCCCCTGCATGCACAATAGCCAACCAGAGTTCAAATCGAGCCTGTGATTGTGATTTAGAATGTACTTACCTGAAGCATTTTCTCCTGCACAGTATTTAGAGACTAGATCAGTTTGTAAACACTGCAGTGTTCCTATCCACAGTTGCCAGGGGTCTAGCCAAGCACTGTAAACCACATACACTTAAAAATTTCTAATCAGCTACAACAATCTATAGGAATGTAGATGCTGTTGTTACAGCTGTTCCACGTAAAGCAAATCTGTAGGCATAGAGAAGAGGCAACTATTTAGTCCTCTGCGTAGGTTACAAGAAAGGGGTATAGTCTGGAGACCCTGCAGCCAGGAATAAAAACTTCACTTTGTTCCTTTTATGCTTTTTAAAAAATATATTTTTACGTCTTTTTTTCTAAATACTTTCTCCTCTCTGTTAGGTCTCCCTATCCAAGCACCATTCCATGCCCAAGATGGCGCACAGGCCTCTGCCAATGCTACTCTTGAACCAACCACAAGGGGTGCTGTAGAGTGATCTAAGGTGACTTGCCCTCTAGATTGTCATCTTTCCCTATCAGGAAGGGCTTCATTGCCTGCCCCTTCTCACCATAACATGGTTAAGACTGGGAACTCATTGCGGGTAATTTTGATTTGGGGTGATAATGTAAAATGGGCAATACCAATTCAGCCGCCCTTTATACATCTCTCCCAATTTTAATTTCTATTGAATCAGGGCAGCTGAATTGATAGCGCCTGTTTTACACTATCACCCACAGACAAAATACACAGTTCCACTGAAGCTCAACGGAAGCTTGAGGAACAGCACCTCCTCTTTCGATTAGGCACTTTACAGCTTTCCGGACTCAACACTGAGTTCAACAATTTCAAACCGTAACCACTGCTCCCATTTTTTCGGACAGCAGCCATTTAAACCTCTTCTAGACCCATCTTTTGTTTCATTACTTTTCCCATTACCATCCCCTCTTGCCTCGTACAATCATCCCTTTTGTCATTTAATCTCTCCTGCCTTGCACCCTATCCTTTTGTTCTTTCCTCCCCTCCCCCCTTTCCCTGCCTCTGTACATGTTTAAAGCCTGTTACATCTCTAACTTCTCTAACATCTCTAACATGTGCTTATCTAGCATCCCCTCAAATGCATCTATGTTATTCACCTCAACTACTCCTTGTGGTAGCGAGTTCCACATACTGTACTAACCACTGTCTGGATAAAGAAGTTTCTCCTGAATTCCCTATTGGATTTATTAGTGACTATCTTATATTTATGACTTCTAGTTTTGGTCTCCCGCACAAGTGGAAACATTTTCTCTACGTCTACCCTATCAAACCATTTCATAATCTTAAAGACTTCTATCAGGTCACCCCTCAGACTTCTCTTTTCTAAAGAAAAGAGCCCCGGCCTGTTCAATCTTTCCTGATAGGTATAACCTTTCAGTTCTGGTATCATCCTTATTCATGATGCATTTTCTAACTTTCGAATACCAATACAGTAGGTTTTAACTTTCAGTGGAAAAATCCCTCTGCACTTGAAGTCTCAGCAAAAGCAGCATCTCCCAAACCTGCTCACATAGTGCCGCAATACTGATGTTGATGTGACAGTATGTTATTTTCATTGGTAACATAGAAGACCCTTAGGAACAGGGGCACATAATGTCTGAGCAGTTTCTTAAGCCCTCCAGAGCCCTTCTGGTATATTTGACCTACAGCTGCAGTGGCTCTGTAGTTGGCAAAAGTACTTTTCCCACCAAAGTTTCTTTTTCCCCTGCTGATGTTAGATATCAGTTTAACCCTCAGTTTAAGATCAGAATAACTTGAGCTCTTGCAGTGTTTACACTTGCCTATTTATTTCAAATGCCAACTTTTACTGAATGCTTTAAAAATGTTACTGAAGACATTAAAGGAATAATTTTCCGATCTCATGCTTCTGGTGGGGAGCCTCGTCGTTTGGAAACGCATACTGGAACTTAGTTGCATATGGTGCATGATTTTCCAACCACTTTCCAACCCACCAGCATTGCAAAGTCAGAAAACTACCTCTTTAATGCACAGTAAGCTGCATAGTCCATATTGTATTGAAAGGTTTAGACACACCAAATAATCACTAAGTTTAAGCTAGAATTCCCTACAGACCCTACTTGAGGGAATGATATATTGGTTCTTAAATGAAGTGAGTGAGGACTGTAGTCTTTACTCATTCCACAGCAAAAGGCAACCTGGGAGCTCAGAAAGTGAATGATATGCTGACAAACGGAGCATGAGTCACAAATATTTATACCCAAAAATGATCCGTAGTTCTTTTCTTTGTAGGGGGGATTGTTTGGATATAATGAAGCATGAGGTTTTTGTTCAAACTAACTCCCAGTATGTGGAAAGATGAATATTACCTTTCACAGCGTCTATTTAATTTCAGATCAAGTTTATCTCTACAGATTGTAACCTCTGAGTAACCTCTTTTGTGTTTCAACTGCAATTCTTACTTTGAAAAGGTCACATCAAAGCATGAAAATAACTCTTAAAGAACAGGCAATGCATTTCTATATGTTTTCCAATGATACAAAGGGAGTCCAGAGCTCACGTGTTACCACTATCTGGGCCTTAGATTGTGTCTTTTTCACATCTATTTATACAGCAAATTAATTCATTACAGAGGAGCTTAGGAACAGGAGTAGGCCATTCAGCCCATCGGGCCTGCTCCACCATTCAATGAGATCACGGCTGATCTGTACCTCAACTCCATTTTCCTGCCTTTGCGCCATATCCCTTGATATCCTAACCTAACAAAAGTTTATCTACCTCAGTCTTGAAAGCTCAAATTGACCCACCCTCGACAGCCTTTTGAGGGAGAAAGTTACAGATTTCTACTACCTTTAGCTGTAAAAAAGTGCTTCCTGATTTCGCTCCTGAACAGCCTAGGTCTAATTTTTAAGATTATGTCCCTTCGTTCTTGATTCCTCTACCAGGGGAAATAATTTCTCTCTATCTAACCTATCAAATTCTTTTAACTGTTCCAGTACAGCTACAACACTGGCATCTATCCGACAATGTGGAAAACTGCACAGGTATGTCCCGTCCACAAAAAGTAGGACAAATCCAACCTGGCCAATTGCCGCCCCATCAGTCTACTCTCAATCATCAACAAAGTGATGGAAGGTGTCATCGACAGTGCTATCAAGCGGCACTTACTCACCAATAACCTGCTCACCGATGCCCAGTTTGGGTTCTGCCAAGACCACGAGGCTCCCGACCTCATTACAGCTTTGGTCCAAACATGAACAAAGGAGCTGAATTCCAGAGGCGAGGTGAGAGTGACTGCCCTTGACATCAAGGCAGCATTTGACCGAGTCTGGCATCAAGGAGCCCAAGTAAAATTGAAGTCAATGGGAATCGGGGGGGAAACGTTCCACTGGGTGGAGTCATAACCAGCACAAAGGAAGATAGTTGTGGTGATTGAAGGTCAATCATCACAGCACCAGGACATTGCTGCAGGAGTTCCTCAGGGCAGTGTCCTAGGCCCAACCATCTTCAGCTGCTTCATCAATGACCTTCCCTCCAACATAAGGTCAGAAATGGGGATGTTCGCTGATGACTGCACAGTGTTCAGCACATTTGCAACTCCACAGATAATGAAGCAGTCCATGCCCACATGCAACAAGACCTGGACGACGTTCAGGCTTGGGCTGATAAGTGGCAGGTAACATTCACGCCACAGAATTGCCAGGCAATGACTATCTCCAACAAGCGAGAGTCTAACCACCTCCCCTTAACATTCAATGGCATTACCATCGCTGAATCCCCCACTATCAACATCCTGGGGGTCACCATTAACCAGAAACTTAACTGGACCGCATAAATACTGTGGCAACAAGAGCAATTCAGAGGCTAGGTATTCTGCGGCGAGTGTCTCACCTCCTGACTCCCCAAAGCCTTTCCAACATCTACAAGGCACAAGTAAGGAGTGTGATGGAATACTCTCCACTTGCCTGGATGAGTGCAGCTCCAACAACACTCAAGAAGCTCGACACCATCCAGGACAAAGCAGCCCACTTGATTGGCACCCCATCCACCACCTTAAACATTCACTCCCTCCACCACCGGCGTACCGTGGCTGCAGTGTGTACCATCTACAAGATGCACTGCAGCAACTCGCCAAGGCTTCTTCGGCAGCACCTCCCAACCCGCGACCTCTTCCACCTAGAAGGACAAGGGCAGCAGGCGCATGGGAACACCACCACCTCCAAGTTCCCCTCCAAGTCACACACCATCCTGACTTAGAATTATATCGCCGATCCTTCATCGTCGCTGGGTCAAATTCCTGGAACTCCCTACCTAACAGCACTGTGGGAGTACCATCACCACACGGACTGCAGCGATTCTAGAAGGCGGCTCACCACCACCATCTCAAGGGCAACTAGGGATGGGCAATAAATGCTGGCATTGCCAGTGATCCCTGATCCCATAAATGAATTTAAAAAAACATTTTAAACACCTCAATCAGATCACCCCTCAATCTTCTATTCTCAAAGGAAAACAAGCTAATTACACTTTTACATTACATTTATAATTTTTAACAGTAGATAATTTATTGAACCACATTATTCCATTGTGTGTCCTGAGTATAATTTTTATGATGGTTGTTTTACTACAGTGTAGGTATAACATTAATAATGTATAGAGTGAGGAGGTGTCTTAATCAGGAGACTAGATGGGTTTGGAGAAAATGGATTGTGTCCACTTTTGGAGTATTCTCTTCTATCACTGCTGAAGTGGTATTTCAAAATCTTTCCATTCTCTAGACTCATTAGCTCGCGTTTAGTGTAAGACACCATCTTGATAAAGGAGTTGAAGCCAGCGCTAGGAATGACCACCCAGAGGCTCGTTAAACAACTGATTGTCACTTAAAATTAAAGAGGCTGCACGGCATTTTGATGGCTAGTGCTTCAACTAACGCCCTCTCCTAACAGCGGCTAGCAGTTTGGAAATAAAAAAAAAAATTTTAAGATGGCTCCTGTGCTGGCAGCTCCCTAGGGAGCTCCTTTGCCATCCTTGACAATCCATTGCCATCCTTTGCTCTCTTTCCCCCCAGTCTCCTCTCTTCTGCTGTTTAAGTTCCCCTAGCTCTAATAGTGGGTGCATTTTTATCCCTAACTGCAAGTTCAAACTGCAAGGTTAAAGTTACCTGAGCCAACTGCCCATCCCCGACTGTTAGATCCGTGTATCTTAATGTTGTGTCCTTCAATAATTAGACAAGAGACTGCAGAGAACAATCAACAGGTGTTTACTGGATGAGGGTTACTCTAAAACTAACTGTACAGATCCTTACTCAGGGTTTATATACAGGTGTGGTCACTGCCGGTACTACAGTATACAGGAGCTGTAAAAAGTAGTTCTCCCCTTAAAGGTACATACAATACAATTCCTCCCCTTTTAGATTAACAGTACCATAGCATTCATTTAACAATTAAATATCAACTAATTACAATTAACACTTTTAACATGCAACATTAACTGAAAATAGTCTATTTATAAATTCAGTCTTTGGGGAGGCTTCCTGATCCTTTCTGGATAGCGCCTTTCCTGAGTGTCTTGCTCTTGGTGCGGAGGCGATTCTGGCCCCCTGTCGTCGGTTGGTTCATCAGCTTCCGATGCTACTGTTTCTGAGGTAGATGCTACCTGTATGTCGGGTTCATCACCAGGTATGCGAGACAGGGGGTTGACTCGTTCCTGTGACTCTAGGATCTGGTCAACATGGCGTCTCACAATGTTCTCCCCAACATCCACTGTGTACATTTGTGGCCCCTGCCGTGTGCATATCATTCCTGGTTGCCATTTCTCTGTTCGGTAGTCGCGGGCCAAGACTGGTTGCCCTACATTGAAGCTCCTTGTCGGCTTCTCATTGATGTGCTGGAATTGCTTATTCTCAACATCTCTTCGTACATTTGGTCTGAGCAAATCCAGACGAGATCTCAACCTTCGGTTAAAGAACATCATAGCCGGGGTCTGGTTGGTGACTGCATGTGTCGCATTTCTGTAGGCTAACAGGAAATTGTCCACCTTATGCTGCAGTGGAATGTCGTCATCGCACATGGCCCTTACTGCTTTCTTAAAGGTTTGTACGAACCTCTCAGCCAATCCATTTGTGGCTGGATGATACGGGGCGGATGTGTAATGCCTTACCCCATTCCTTTTCATAAATCTTCAAAACTCTTCGGACACAAACTGTGGTCCGTTATCAGAGCAAATCTGCTCTGGCAAGCCGTTCCTGGCAAATATGGTCCGTAGGACTGAAATAGTTTTCTCCGTGGTGGTGGAGGACATTTTGATGACCTCAGGCCATTTCGAGTGCGCATCCACGGCTATTAAAAACATTGAGTCCATGAATGGACCAGCAAAATCAATATGCACCCGTTGCCATGGAGATGAGGGCCACTCCCATGGGTGTAGAGGGGCATGTGGTGGTGCATTTTGGACCATCTGGCATCCTGAGCAGCTCTTTGTCAGGTCCTCGATTTGCTGATCGATCCCCGGCCACCACACATAAGCCCTAGCAAGGCTTTTCATTTTCACCCCTCCCAGATGGCCTTCGTGAAGCTCATTGAGCACTCTCTCCCTTAACTTGGGTGGAATTACCACTCGGGATCCACACATCAAGGTCCCTGGCATACTGACGGCTGTTCTCTTCTGGATGAGAATGCTGGCAACAGTGAGTCGCCATGTGTTGGCCATCCCTTCACCGTCAAGTCATATACCCGAGACAGTGTCGGGTCATTTCGGGTCTCCTTCTCTATATCAGCGTTAGTTACTGGCAAGCGTTCAATGATAGTCGAGCAAAATATTTCGACAGGGTCCACTGCTGGTGCTTCCTCCGCAGTAGGCAGTGGCAGGCGTGATAGTCCATCAGCGTTTCCATGCTGTTTCGTGCCCTTATACTCGATTTCATATTGGTTCGCCCCTAGAAAAAAGGGACCATCTTTGTAGCCATTGCGCAGTCATCACCAGAACGCCCTTCTTTGGATTAAAGATGGAGACAAGTGGTTGGTGGTGAGTCAGCAAGGTGAACTTCTGCCCGTGCAGATAATGGTTGAACTTTTTCACTCCCCACACTAGGCTGAGGGCCTCCCTGTCAATCTGGGCGTAGTTACGCTCGGCTGAGGTTAGTGACCGAGACGCAAAGGCTACTGGCCTCTCCGAGCCGTCCGGGAATTTGTGCGACAACACCGCTCCAATGCCATAGGGTGATGCATCACACGCCAACCGAATTGGTAGTGCTGGGTTGAAATGAGCCAACACCTCTTTTGATGTGATCAATGCTTTGCTCTTCTGGAAAGCTCGTTTACATTCGTCACTCCACTTCCATGGTACCCCCGTTTGCAGTAGGGTGTTCAGTGGGTGTAGTACTGTAGACAAATTCGGCAAGAACTTATGGTAGTAGTTCACCAGCCCGAGGAACGACCTCAGTTGTGACACATTTTCCGGTGCTGGAGCCTTGACTACTGCCTCAATCTTTTCAGGGGACTTATGTAACCCCTCTTCATCAATAACGTGGCCACAATGCGAGATCTGCTTCTGGAAAAACTCGCATTTGTGGCGATTAGCTCGGAGCCCATATTCCTTCAATCTAGTGAGCACCTGCTCCAGGTTGGCGAGGTGATCACTGTCATTTTCGCCCGTGACCAGGATGTCGTCCAAATAACACTGGGTCCCTGGAATCCCTTGCAGGACTTGATCCATTGCCCTTTGCCAAATAGCCGGAGCTGATGCTACCCCGAACACCAGCCGGTTGTATTGGTAGAGACCTTTATGAGTGTTGATCATGAGGTACTGTTTCGAGGCTTCTTCTACCTCCATTTGCAGGTACACCTGGGCCAGATCAATCTAAGTGAAGCGTTTCCCTCCAGATAGCGAGGCGAAAATATCTTCAATCCGCGGAAGCAGATATTGTAAAGTGTGAAGGACTGGGTTCACTGTCACCTTAAAGTCCCCACAGATGCGAACCTTCTTTGGTTCCCCAGGCATATTACTCAACGACCTCTTCATTACAGGAACGATGGGTGTAGCCCACTCGCTCCAGTCCACTTTGGACAGTACTCCTGAACGTTCCAAACCTTCCAGCTCTGCTTTGATGGCTGGGCGGATCGCATAAGGTACCAGTCTGGGCTTAAAAAACTTTGGGCTTGCATTTTCCTCTATTTTGATCGTCGCTGTTATGCCTTTTAGTGTTCCGAGTCCCTCCTGGAACACTTCTTGTGCGTCAGTTAGCATTTTTGACAGTCGTCCAGGTGTGACGTCATCATCCTTTTTGGCATCTACAGTCAGTGCTTGTATGGAATGCCAATCTAGCTGTATCTTCCGGATCCATTCACGTCCTAGTAGTGGTGGTCCTCCATCTGGCAATACATGTAGGTCCATTTTTGGTGTTTCCTTGCCGTTATATATAACGTTCACCCTTATTTTTCCTTTGGGGTAGACTTTTTGCCCCGTGTACGTCTTCAAGACAATCTCTGTATCTCTCGGGTATATGTGAGAATAGCCGCTTGTAGTCCCTTCGGTTTATGACTGTTAGGGCTGATCCTGTGTCCAATTCCATTTTCACTTGGACTCCATCTATCTTGAGCGTGACCCAGATAGTTTGGTGATCCTCCGTTTTGATCACATTATGTAGTTTCAGACAACCCAGCTCCTTGCTTCCGGAGTCTGTATCACTTTTCTGTTCGTCTGCACTACACTCCGTCACCTTATGTACCTTCTTGTACTTCTCCTGTGGGGATTTCTTGCTGCTGGTTTTCTTTTCTGACCTGCAGACTCTTGCTATGTGTCCTACTTTTCCACACTGTCTGCACACTTGGTCCTTGAACCAGCAATCCTTATGGTCGTGTGTTGTTCTACCGCAGCGATAGCACTTCACTGTTCCGTATGACATTTCATTTGTGCCATATTCTTGCGGTCTCCGTTGTATCTCTGCCGCGCCCCGTGCTGCTGCTTCGTGTGATACTGCCATGCTGAAAGCCTTGTCCAGCGTGAGATCCTTTTCTGATGGAAGCCGTTTCTGGGTTCCTTCACTTTGAAGCCCACACACAAACTTGTCCCTTAAAGTATCTGCTAGTCCCGTTCCAAACTGGCAGTGTTTCGATAGCTCGCACAGTTCCATTAAATACTCAGCATTACTTTCATCTTTATGCTGGTTCCTTTTGTGAAACTGAAATCTTTCCGCTATCAGCAGCGGTGTGGGGTCTAAGTGGTCCTGTAGGATTGACACTATGTTTTCAAAATCCTTTTCCACTGGCTTCTCTGGGGTTACTAGGCTTCGCAGTAAGCCATACGTTTTTGCACCCATTGAATTCAACAATACCAGCGCTTTCCTGCCATCTGGCACTTCATTCGCCTTGCAGTACACTTCTATGCATTCGACATATGTCGTCCAATCTTCGACTTCATTGTCGAACGCTGTGACACTGCCACTCTTCAGCATCCCTGGGTGTGGTTAGACTGGCTCAAAATGGCGTCTCCCGCGCTCTCCCTTCTTCTCCGCTGTGGCTCAAAATGGCATCTCCCCCGCTTTCCTTTCTTCCCCGCTGACGCTGCTCGGCCCTTGAACACCGGCTGCGCTCTGCGCGTTTTCCTGCGCGCCTCTCTCTCTTCTCGTGTCGACGCCGCTCAGTCCTGAACACCGGCTGCGCCCTGTGCGCTCTACCCTCTCTCTTCTCGCGTCGACGCCGCTCGGTCGTGAACACCGGCTGCGCCCTGTGCGTTCTACCCTCTCTCTTCTCCTGTCGACGCCGCTCCATCCCGAACACCGGCTGCGCCCTGTGCACTGTACCCTCTCTCTTCTCCCGTCGGCGCCGCTCGGCCTTTTTCTGTGCCGTCGGTCGGCTCTAGCCGCCGCTGTCTGGGAAGGGTCTGCGCCGTACCTGTTGCCAGCCCATTTTGCTGGAGTCTCCGCTGGATGGTCGACGCCCGTGCTTCTGGACTCGGCCTTCTTCTTTCACTGTTCTCCAGGAGCGAATCCCTGGGAGGTGATGCAGAGTTGCAGGTAGGTTTGAATCTTCTCGTCGCCAATGTTCGATCCATGTATCTTGATGTTGTGTGTCCTTCAATAATTAGACAAGAGACTGCAGAGAACAATCAACAGGTGTTTACTGGATGAGGGTTACTCTAAAACTAACTGTACAGATCCCTACTCAGGGTTTATATACAGGTGTGGTCACTGCCGGTACTACAGTATACAGGAGCTGTAAAAAGTAGTTCTCCCCTTAAAGGTACATACACTACACCGACCATGCCTGTTCTTTGTTCTCAGTGAGCACTGGCTCTTCACTTAAACTTAGCTCCCAAAGCGAGAATATCAATGCTAATTTGATCCTGTGAGAGACAAAATCATTCATGTCCGAGGCCGGGACCCAGGAGCGAGGACGAGCCCAGCAGCGAGGTCAAGGCCCAGGAGTGGCGCAGCGTGGACCAACAGCGGGGTCGGGGCCCAGGGAAAGTGTGGCACGGGCCAAGAGCGAGGTCGGGAGGACCACAATGCATCCTACGAAACCCAAGCAGAGAGGATCTGCGGGAAGGAGGGAGGAGGACAGTAGCAGTTATGTTTGTGTGTGTGTGCTAGGCCGTTGTAGCAGAGCCTGGTCTCTAATTGTCTTGGATCCCCTTGCCATTGGACCAAGACCTTGCTCTGTCAAGCCCGTGTGGTAGCTGGTGTGCAACGGCCACCTCACGTTAAAAGAATTCACGCACAGGCATCTTCCACCCTTTAAAATGAAGTTTGAGATCTGGAACGTCAGGACCCTCATGGACAACCCCAACAGTGACAGACCGGAACGTCGTACTGTTATCGTTGCCCGGGAGCTCAGACGCTTCGACATTGACATCGCCGCCCTAAGTGAGACCCGGCGGGCAGGGGAAGGCCAGCTCAAGAAGCAAGGCGGTGGTTACACCTTCTTCTGGAAAGGCAAACCCGAAAAAGAACGCCGCCTCCATGGGATAGGCTTCGCCATAAAAAATGAACTGGTTGGGCGTCTCAGAGACTCCCCATGTGGTATAAATGAGCGCCTCATGACTCTTCGACTCACCCTAGCCCGAAACCAGTGCGCTACGGTCATCAGTGCGTATGCCCCAACACTGGAAGCCACAGACGAGACCAAAGAGGAATTCTACTCCAGCCTTGAACAATCCCTGTCCCGAGTCCCAACGGGCGACAAGCTGATCCTCCTTGGCGACTTCAATGCCAGAGTTGGAAAGGACACAGGCCAAAGGACAAAGGACCAGAGGTGTGATCGGCAGAGAGGGGGTAGGGAAAGCCAACGCCAACGGTACCCTCCTCCTGTCGAAATGCTTAGAACATGGCCTCGTCATAACCAACACCTTGTTCCGTCAGAGAGACAAGTACAGACTTCATGGCAGCACCCTCGTTCCAAGCACTGGCATCTGCTGGACTACGTCATCGCCCAAGCGAGGGACCGCAAGGACGTCCACATCACCCGCGCCATGACAGGAGCTGATGACTGCTGGGCAGACCACCGCCATCTCCATCAATGTAGCCCCAAAACAGCGACGGCAACAGAAACAATGCCGCAGGAAAATTAACACTGGAGCACTCAAAGACCCCGCTAAGAAAGCCCTATTCAGCCTGCGCCTCACAAACAACCTGACGACTCCCAGTGATGCAGAGACACAGAGTGCCCACAGCATCTGGTCTGCACTCAAGGCCTCCATAATCAGCACCTGTGAAGAGACGCTCGGTCACTCAACCAGGAAACACCAAGACTGGTTCGACGAGAATGACCAGGAGATCCAGGAGCTAATAAGCCGCAAGTGCAAGGCATTTCTGGAAACAGCAACAGAACTCAAGAGCAAGAAAGCAGCTCTACAGAAGCCTGAAGGCCGAGGTCCAACAAAAAACTCGCGACCTAAAGAACAGATGGTGGGCGGAGAAAGCGCAGGAGATCTAGCAGCTAGCTGACAACCACGACGTGCGTGGATTTTTTAGCGCAGTCAAGACCATCTACAGCCCAAGCACCCAAGGCCCTTCCCCACTGCGAGCCAAGAACGGAGAGGTACTCATCAAGGACAGGGAAGCAGTCAGTGCCCGCTGGAAGGAGCACTTTGAAGATCTCCTTAACCACGACTCTGTCTTTGACACGAGTATCCTCAAGTCCATCCCACAGCATGCTACCCGCCACCATCTCAGCACAACCCCAGCCCGGCATGAGGTTGAAAAGGCCATCCGACAACTGAAGAACAACAAGGCCTCAGGAGCAGATGGAATCCCCGCCGAGGCACTAAAGCATGGCGGAGAAGCACTACTGGCGCGAATTCATGAACTCATTTCTCTTATCTGGAAGGAGGAGAGCATGCCAGGGGATCTCAGAGATGCCATATTTGTGACCATCTTCAAGAAAGGTGACAAGTCCGATTGCGGTAATTACAGAGGAGTTTCCCTGTTATCTGCCACAGGGAAAGTCATCGCAAGAATCCTCCTCAATCGCCTTCTCCCAGTGGCCGAAGAGCTCGTCCCAGAGTTGCAATGCGGATTCCGCCCACTAAGGGGCACAATGGACATGATCTTCACCGCACGTCAATTACAAGAGAAATGCAGGGAACAGCACCAACCACTGTACATGACCTTCTTTGATCTCACAAAGGCCTTCGACACTGTCAACCGTGAGGGATTATGGAGTGTCCTCCTCAAATTCGGCTGCCCTCAAAAGTTTGTCACTATCCTCCGCCTGCTTCACGATGACATGCAAGCCATGATCCTGACCAATGGTTCCACCACAGACCCAATTCACGTATGAACCGGGGTCAAGCAAGGCTGTGTTATCGCACCAACGCTCTTCTCAATCTTCCTTGCTGCAATGCTCCATCTCACCCTCAGTAAGCTCCCCACTGGAGTGGAGCTAATTTACAGAGCAAACAGGAAACTGTTCAACCTCCGTCGCCTCCAGTCCCGATCCAAGGTCGTCCCATCCTCTGTCGTCGAATTACAGTATGCAGACGATGCTCGCATCTGCGCTCACTCGGAGGTCGAACTCCAAACCATCGTAAACACCTTCACCGAAGCATACGAGAGCATGGGCCTTACACTAAACATCCGTAAGACAAAGGTCCTCTACCAACCTGCCCCCGCCACACAGTGCTGCCCCCCGATTATCAAAATCCACGACAAGGCCTTGGACAACATAGACCACTTTCCATACCTCGGGAGCCTACTGTCAACAAGGGCAGACGTCGACGACAAAGTCCAACACCGCCTTCAGTGTGCCAGTGCAGCCTTCGGTCGCCTGAGGAAGAGAGTGTTTGAAGACCAGGACCTCAAACCCGGCACTAAGCTCATGGTCTATAGGGCAGCAATGAAACCTGCCCTGCTGTATGCCTCAGAGACATGGACCATGTACAGCAGGCACCTCAAAGCACTGGAGAAGTACCACCAACGCTGCCTCCGCAAGATCCTGCAAATCCATTGGCAGGATAGGTGCACCAACGTCAGCGTTCTTGCTCAGGCCAACATTCCCAGCATCGAAGCTCTGACCAAGCTCAATCAGCTCCGATGGACGGGTCACATTGTCCGCATGCCCGATACGAGACTCCCAAAACAAGCGCTCTACTCGGAGCTCCGGCACGGCAAGAGAGCCCCAGGTGGGCAGAGGAAACGCTTCAAGGACACCCTCAAAGCCTCCTTGAAAAAGTGCAACATCCCCACCGACAACTGGGAATCCCTGGCCCAAGACCGCACAAAGTGGAGGAGAAGCATCCGGGAAGGCGCCGAACACCTCGAGTCTCTTCGCTGGGAGCAAGCGGAAGCCAAGCGCAAGCAGCGCAAGAGGCACACTTCAACCCAAGCACCCCACCCACCCGCCCCTTCAACCACCATCTGCCCCACCTGTGACAGAGACTGTCGGTCCTGCCTAAGAAGGAGAAGAAGAATAAACATAGTGTTGATGTCGATTTCAACGGCTACTTAAAGGGATACTCACCAACCTAAAGGGATCCTCACCAACCTAAAGGGATCCTCACCAACCTAAAGGGATACTCACCAACCTAAAGGGATACTCACCAACTTAAAGGGATCCTCACCATCCTAAAGGGATACTCACCAACCTAAAGGGATACTCAGCAACCTAAAGGGATACTCACCAACCTAAAGGGATCCTCACCAACCTAAAGGGATCCTCACCAACCTAAAGGGATACTCACCAACCTAAAGGGATACTCACCAACTTAAAGGGATCCTCACCATCCTAAAGGGATACTCACCAACCTAAAGGGATACTCAGCAACCTAAAGGGATACTCACCAACCTAAAGGGATACTCAGCAACCTAAAGGGATACTCACCAACCTAAAGGGATACTCAGCAACCTCTTCTTCTTAGGCAGTCCCTCAGAACTGAGGATGACTTGCTTCCACATTAAAAATGAGTTCGCAGGTGACTGATGAGTCCAATGCGGGATCTACAGTCTCTGTCACAGGTGGGGCAGATGGTGGTTGAAGGGGCAGGTGGGTGGGGTGCTGGGGTTGACGTGCGCTCCTTGCACTGCCTGCGCTTGGCTTCCGCTTGCTCCCGGCGAAGAGACTCGAGGTGTTCGGCGCCTTCCCGGATGCTTCTCCTCCACTTTGTGCGGTCTTGGGCCAGGGATTCCCAGGTGTCGGTGGGGATGTTACACTTTTTCAAGGAGGCTTTGAGGGTGTTCTTGAAGTGTTTCCTCTGCCCACCTGGGGCTCTCTTGCCCTAAAGGGATCCTCACCAACTTAAAGGGATACTCACCAACCTAAAGGGATACTCACCAACCTAAAGGGATACTCACCAACCTAAAGGGATACTCACCAACTTAAAGGGATACTCACCAACTTAAAGGGATACTCACCAACTTAATGGGATACTCACCAACCTAAAGGGATACTCACCAACCTAAAGGGATACTCACCAACCTAAAGGGATACTCACCAACTTAAAGGGATACTCACCAACCTAAAGGGATACTCACCAACCTAAAGGGATCCTCACCATTTCATGTTCATTGCTGCTGGAGCTGTGAAGAGGACCTCTGAAACACACCGGGAGACTTTCTGGGAAACTTTGTCAAGACTTCACCAACACTTGAGAAACATTTATTCCTGAAATTCTCTGAGGACTTCACCTAAAAAGAGTGAGTGCTGAGCTACTCTACCTTATGGGACACCTTATAGGAGTCACCGAAGAAAGGGAATGCTTCATCATGGGCATCTTGCTAGAGGTCCTCCTTGGTCTGGACGAGGAGTGGGAGGAGGGTACGAGACCAGGCAGAGCAGCACCAGCTGCTGCAGGAGTGTTGGACAGGAGGACGAGGAGGGCAAGGTGGCATCCTTACCTCTGTGGGTACAGGACATCTCTCCTCCTCTGCATCTTCTCGACCAGGCATCAATAGGATGACTGAGATGCCCCATCCCAATTTTCAGCAGCTGGCTGCCCATTTTTCAAGTGAGAAATGGACAACCAGCAGTTGAAAACCGCCCTCATGGTTTGCCAGTACCCAGGTATCTCAGTATGTTATCGATGACTCCTTGAAGTGAGCAGAGAAGATTAGTGAGGTAAATATATAAATGTCAATAATCTATCTTTGTTGTAGACATTTTCAGGCCAGTTTACAAATATATTTGAAACAATTTTAAGAATAAAAAATGTTGATTCCCTGTCAGATATTCTATTAAGATTGGGGATCTTGTACCTTACAAATGTATCATGTTAAATAATTACAACATGGATACTTTTAGAAAGGCATTTCTATTTAATTTGTCTGCCTACATAACAAATTCAGAATACACTTCAGAAAATAATTAATTGACTGTAGCACTTTGGAATAAAAAGCACTCTATAAATACAAGTTCATTCTGCTTTTATATCTCTACTTTGAATCTTCCCACCTCTTTCTTTTCTGAATAGTTTTATTTTCTTAATTTTTCCTCTGATCTTTCCACTCTTCCCCATAAGAACTAAGTATAGAGATCAAAATCACTGGGAACTCAGATTCCAGCACCATTGAAATACAGGCAAAGGTCTCTCACATCTGCTGTGATATAAACAGTGCAGTCAGCAAGAGATGTGCTTTGGCAGACACACAACAGACTGGCTGAGGCCATCAGAGATTCATGTAAAACACAGCTGAAGAGCAAAGTCATGGGCAGGACTGCAAATCCTTGAAGGTCACACCATCAGGACACAGTTTGTGGGAATTTCACCTCTTGGGTCCAGGCACCTAAAGAGTACGTATAAGATGGTACTGGCTGATAGATTTACATGGCAACAGGCCAAATAAGCAATTCTGATGATGTCATAAACAATGTTCCCACTAATTTGTTTGAGTGTGTGGCCCCTTTAACTGGCTGCTCGGCCCATTCAATTTCTCGCGCATGCGTGGTTATTTCAATTGTAAAGCCGTTGAGCGGCTTGCGCGGGACCTCCAGACCGCGGCATGGCCACGCAGCTTAACAGGAACATTGGTCATAAACTGTGAGAGAATCTTAAGAGGCTTTATGAATGCTAACACAACCACAGGATGAAATTACTGCCTTAAATTCCGTGCCCAGACAATGCGCTTTGTATTATACAGTCTGTGGTGTTTTTCCTAAAGTAAAGTTGATTTTAGTGACTTTCACTGTTACTCACAGGCATGGTAAGTGCATGAAGTAAATTAAAGTGGAGTAAAGGTAACAGTTACACTATGTGATCTCACTGGATAATATTGCCAAAAGATTTTCAGCCACAGATTACAGGAAAATTCACTATAAACCAATGTAAAAGTTTACCTGATTTTACTTGTCGAGTTACTTGAATTTTATCTGTTTTTAAATTTCTTGTGTACTTATAGTGGGACCAAAATTTTGTGTGGAACTGGTTTAGGTTAGCAGTTGGAAACCTCCTGCAGTCCATCTCTTCTCCCTTTGGGTTTTATACAACATTCCAGTCACTGGCACATTCTGGTCTTTGATACAGTTTTTCAAAATTTTGACCAGTTTTAGTTCTGTAACAGCCAGTAGCTTATTCAAAGCCTTTTTATTCATCCTTATGATAGTATTTTCCACAACCCTGCAGAAAATTTAAATGAAAATGACTGACATTCGCATATGATAGTGTTTTATTTTTGTCACCAGGTTTGGAAAAATGTTGTAACAAACTTCATTCTTAACTGAGCAGCGTTAAAAATGTAGCCCGCCTCATGATCACTCCCAGCTAATAATAGTGCGTCAATTAACACGTTTAAAGGAGAGCTGGATGAATATGTGGTTAGAAACAGGATTGAGGGGATAAATACAGATTGAGATAAATTAATGATCTGAAGAATATGACGTTCCTTGCTGCTGGGACCATGGAAATGTCATGCCAGGGAAAACAACTGGTCAAAGGCAAATAATGCAGGATGGAAGATCGACATTCTGAAGGCTTGTTTGACTTACGTTTGGGGAAGTAGAGGGGAACTTTGCGAAATCGGGCACTTCTTTCTACTCGGCTACTCCAGTGGCTTCATTGATAAGGAGCTTTCCCATGCATCTTGGAGTGGTTCCATAGGAAACAGGGGTGACTGCGGACCAGTCTGACAGCCACTCCTGAGCCACAGAAACCAGACTAAAGGCTGGGAAATCTGCTCTCTCTCTCTCTTTGTTGGCTGCAGAATTAGTGAAATTAGTTTGTTCAGGCGTGGGTCCATGACACAAATCTGACTTTAGTTCAGCGCAATTTGGCAATCTCGCTCAGGAAGATCATACAGTCCGCTTCTGATTGAGGTAGAAAATTCACGGTAGTGCAGCAGCGAATATTTTTTTGAAGTGGGAGTTCAGCAGATTGTTGGGGTAAAGTAGAATACAGCTTTACATTCGGCTGTGTTACACCTGATCTGCAAGTTTCTTGATGCTTGCGCAAGAAAAGAAAAAATGGTGATTCTTCAGCATGGTTTCTCAGGTTCCCCGAGCTCCAGAGTTGCTCAGGCTGGTCCAAGATTAGGGTTTGTCTCTATTGCCATTCCAGGCCTAATAGGTACTCTCCCTGTAATTGACATAAGCGGGGTGGTCCAGCTGGGAGGGAGACCTGGCTTGAGGGTTCCCTGGCAGTAAGAACATTGACGATTTTGCTAAAATGTCAAAGACATTTCTGATATCTGTACTCTTTAATAAGGGGATTATACGAAACAAAACGTTTTGCTCCAGGACTTTTCTTCACCTATAAGGAAACCTTTTAGTCAATAAGATTTCAGCAAGTAAGTGCGATTGAACTGTTGCATATGAACAAGCTACCGCTTTTTTTTTCTGGAATGTGAACTTAGAAAGTAACAGGCCGTAAATTTACAAATTATTGAGAAGGGGAAAATGTTCCCCAATAATTTTGTAGGGAATACGTAGCATGACAAAAATAATACATCCTGCCTGCCTGATAGATATAAACTTAATTATGTAAAATGATCTTGACCGTTATCAGTTTACACATGGTTATAAGCCTTCTACTGTTGTAATATTTGTCTCCTGCCCACAATGCCATTTTAACTCCCACCAAAATTAGTGTGTCTAGGGAGATTCTCCCGATGTCATTACAGTGAGACGGGCTCGACCAGGGATAAAGAATGAGTAATGAAAATGAAAAGGGTGTGGTGCTTTCTCTAAGGTAATTAAACTTGAACTATGTTTGTACAATGACTGCTCCAAACCTCAGTAAAATATGTTAATTATAGAATTATGTTAAAATGATTCATTAACCATTTCTCATCAATTGTGGGTTTTTTAAATCCAAAAGGAAAAGCATTTTGGGCAATTACAGAAAAGACTTGGCAGCACCAGCTTGCCTCAGATCAAGTTAGAAAGAATCTTAAGACCCTCGACTTCCGCTCATTAGATAGGAGGCAATCCTTCAGTAATAGCAATGACTGAGGACTAAGGGCACAATCTTTGGGAAATGCATAATACAATTCACACATACTTTTTATATTTGCTCAAGAAATATGAAAATGTGCATTTTCAGTGCAATTATGGAGAGCTGAAAATTTTAGCCATTTTCTTTTTTAGTGAATGATTGTGCTCACCTACGTGAGGGATGTTGGTGCTGGGGAACAAATCACAATTTTGACTTTTCTTGGGCAAGCATCAAGGAATTCACAGATCAGGCGCACAACAGCCGAATGTAAAGCTGTTTCTACTTTACCCCAGCAATCTGCTTAACTCCAACTTCAAAAAAGTATTTGCTACTGCACTACTGTGAATTTTCCACCTCAATCAGAAGCGGTCTGTATGGTCTTTCTGAACGAGATTGCCAATTTGTGCTGAACTAAAGTCAGATTTGTGTCATGGACCCATGCCCGAACAAACTAATTTCACTAATTGTGCAGCCAACAAAGAGAGAGAGCAGACTTTCATCTTGCCAATTTGGCCAGAATTCAAACCTTGCTCCCAGAGGTTATTAGGCTATGTGCTAAACTCAATGCACCACCTAGTCCCCTGAACTTTTGTAATTATGCAGAATTGCTCTGCAGAAATTTTTAAGATAATGATACAAATGTCTGATGGGCCCAGCATTAGCCTCGTTGTTACGGCCATAAGGGAAGTAACTTGGAACTATCAGTCAAACTGCAGAAGTCACAACCTGTTGACTTAACAATGTAAATACAAAATAAAAGAACAAACGACTGAGGAGCCAAAAGGACAACTAAAACAACACAAGAAAAGGGTTTTACAATATCTAAATGAGAGTAGTAGCCTCGTGACATGTCATGCATCAGCAAAATGATGCTTTCAGGAAAATGTTGCAAAGCAGATGTATTGTGGGGCTGCAACAGTTTCAAAAATGGTCCGAATTTCCTTCAGTCATGCTGTTAGCCCCTCAGGCAAATACCTTTCAGACTCACAGGAGTAGAGTCTGCAAACAGGGGACCCATTTTACAGGATATGTGGAAGATTTTTTTTAGTTTTAAGCTAAGCCCTTAGAAGCAAAGGCAAAAGTGCAGTATGAATAATCTGTGCAAATGATTACCACTTGCTTACCAGAAACAGGGCTCTTGGGGGACAATCGACACAAGCAGAGGTTCGTCTGTGAAAGTGTGACCCAATGCTGCAGTTGAAAGACTCAGCAACAACTGCAAACAATCCCAAGGGATGCTCGGAATGACCAGAACTTCCATAAATTTATAAATGTAGGAATGGGAGAAGCATAGCTAAGTTATTTAAACAGGTAGTGTTGGCCTGATATTTAACAACAATAATAAGAATAAAAACGGATGGACCACCCGGCATTGACCTAGGCACCGGATTCGGACACAACAAAGGCAAACCCAGCCCAGTCAACCCTGCAAAGTCCTCCTAACTAACATCTGGGGACTTGTTGCCAAAATTGGGAGAGCTGTCCCACAGACTAGTCATACTCACAGAATCATACTTTTCAGCCAACCTCCCAGACTCCTCCATCACCATCCCTGGGTATTTCCTGTCCCACTGGCAGGACAGGCCCACCTGTGGTGGCGGCACAGTGGTATACAGTCAGGAGGGAGTGGCCCTGGGAGTTCTCAACATTGACTCCGGACCCCATGAAGTCTCATGGCTTCAGGTCAAACATGGGCAGAAACCTCCTGCTGCTTACCACTAATGTTCCCTTTAAGCTGTGCGGCCGTGCAGTGCTCTGCAGCTCCCGTGCAGCCGGTGAGCCGGCTTTTAAATAGAAAAACCACGTATGTGCGGAATTTTTAATGACCCGCACAGCCCATTAAAGGGGCCATGTGGGCCAAAACAAAATTAGAGGAAACATTGATTACCACCTACCGCCCTCCCTCAGTTGATGAATCAGTACTCCTCCATGTTGAACACCACTTGAAAGAAGCACTGAGGGTAGCAAAGGCACAGAATGCACTCTGGGTGGGGGACTTCAATGTCCATCACCAAGAGTAGCTCGGTAGCACCAATACTGACCGAGCTGGCTCAGTCCTGAAGGACATAGCTGCCAGACTGGGACTGCGGCACATGGTGCGATAACCAACACAAGGGAAAAACCTACTTGACCTCGTTCTCACCAATCTACCTGTCGCAGATGCATCTGTCCATGACAGCATTGGTAGCAGTGACCACCACACAGTCCTGGTGGAGACAAAGTCCCATCTTCACACTGAGGACACACTCTATCATGTTGTGTGACACTACCACCGTGCTAAATGGGATAGATTCAGAACAGATCTAGCAGCTCAAAACTGGGCATCCATGAGGTGCTGTGGGTCATCAGCAGCAGCAGAATTGCACTCCACCACAATCTGTAACCTCATGGCCTGGCACATCCCTCACGCTACCATTACCATCAAGCCAGGGGACCAACCCTGGTTCAATGAGAAGTGTAGAAGAGCATGCCAGGAGCAGCACCAGGCGTACCTAAAATGAGGTGGCAACCTGGTGAAGCTACAACACAGGACAATTTGCATGCTAAACAGCGGAATCGGCATGCTATAGACAGAGCTAAGTGATCCCAAAACCAACTAATCAGATCAAAGCTGTGCAGTCCTACCACATTCAGTCATGAAGGGTGGTGGACAATTAAACAACTAACAGGAGGAGGAGGAGGCTACGTGAACATCCCCATCCTCAATGATGCCGGAGCCCAGCACATGAGTGCAACAGACAAGGCTGAAGCGTTTGCAACCATCTTCAGTCAGAAGTGCCGAGTGGATGATCCATCTCAGCTTCCTCCTGAGGTCCCCACCACCACAGAAGCCATTCTTCAGCCAATTTTATTCATTCCACATGATATCAAGAAATGGCTGAGCGCACTGGACACACCAAAGGTTATGGGACCTGACAACATCCCGGCCATAGTGCTGAAGACTTGTGCTCCAGAACTGGCCATGCCTCTAGCCAAGCTGTTCCAGTACAGTTATGACATTGGCATCTACCTGACAAAGTGGAAAATTGCCCAAGTCCTGTCCACAAAAAGCAGGACAAATCCAATCAAGCCAATTACCGCCCCATGAGTCTACTCTTAATCATAAGCTTATAATGGGATGTCTAGTTTGACTATCCATTCAATGGCTTCCTGAGATGCCGAGTGGAGAAATGAGGTGCCTCCCACAACAGATCTTATTGGGCAGGTTGATGTGATGTGTTCCATGGTCTGGCAAGCATGGCCGCAATCGCACTTTGGGTCATCCCTCATCTTCCCTTGTGGAGCAGGTGGCCGCATCGTCCGTACCCTGTGCGGATTCAGTTGAACACTGTCCACTGTCTTCAAGGGAGGTCGAAGCCAGGGACCTCTGCTGTTGGGTCAGTGATGAGGTGTTGCTTCTTTATGCTGTATGCGTCCCACAATTCCATCCATCTGGATAGTGGGTTGATACCAGCTGCAAGAATATTGGCTGCTGTTTCCCAGAATGGCTGGTGCGATTTTAAGCACTTTTGTGGTGGGTTTTTCAAGTCTTTGTGAATGGTAAGGTCGATGTTGTTGATAATTTTTTCCATCTCACAGAGCACGTTGGCATCGTGGTGAATGGCAGGCGGGACAATGTGGGACAGCACCGGGAGCCACTCAGCTGGAGTGGACTTGAGTGTCTCTGGCACTGTCCTCATGGCGGCGTTTAGCTGCATGTCCACAATTTTTGTGTGGCTGCAGGACCATGAGGCAGAGCAGTATTCTGTAGCACAGTAGACCAGGGCCACTGTTGTGGTGTGAAGTGTTCTGGCTGTGCTCCCTTCTGATATTCCAGTGTGTTTCCAGACTAGGTTCACCCTGGTTTTTACTTTTTAGCCGGTGTTGGTGAGATGAGGCCAACAGATGAGAGACCTGTACAGGGTGACTGCCTGGTATTTTCAGTTGGGTTTGTGGGTAAGTTGCTTTCCGCAGAAGGAAATGCTGAGTTCTATTTTGGCGGCGATGTTATTCAGATGGAACTTCTCTGGATTGGGGTGGAGGCGCCAGGTCTGGAAGTACCATTCCAGTAGGTCCAGGTCGCTTGTTAGCATCTTACTTGTTTCCTCTAGCATTGATGCCTGCGTCAGCAGTGCTATGTCATCATCATAGGTAAACTTCCGGGATTTGGGGCAGGGCATGTCCACCGTATAGATGTTGAAAAAGGCCGGTGTGAGCACTGAACCCCTGTGGTAGACCATTGTTGAGCGTCCGTGTTCATCTGGTCTTTTCACCAAGATAGACGTGGAACTTACGGTTGCTCATTAGGGTGTTGATAAGCCTGAAAGTCTTGCCGTATTGGATGATTATTGAAAGCTTCAGTAGCAGACCTTCGCGTCAGGCAGTGTCATATGCCGATGACAAGTCTATGAAGGCAGCTCCAGTCTTCAGCTGCTTCTGGAACCCTGCCTCAATGTAGAAGAGCATATCAGGAGCAGCACCAGGCATACCTAAAAATTAGGTGCCAACCTGGGGAAGCTGCAACACAGGACTACATGCATGCAAAACAGCAGAAGCAGCATGCTATAGACAGAGCTAAGCAATCCACAACCAATGGATCAGGTCAAAGCTCTGCAGTCCTGCCACATCCAGTCATGAATGATGATGGACAATTAAACAACTAACAGGAGTAGGAGGCTCCGTGAACATCCCCATCCTCAATGAGTACAAAATACAAGGCTGAAGCGTTTGCAACCATCTTCAGCCAGAGGTGCCGAGTGTATGATCCATCTCGGCCTCCTCCTAAGTCCCCACCATCACAGAAGCCAGTCTTCAGACTATTCGATTTACTCCACGTGATATCAAGAAACGGCTGAACGCACTGGATACAGCAAAGTTAATGGGCCCGACAACATCCCGGCTGTCGTGCTCCAGAACTAGCCGCGCCTCTAGCCAAGCTGTTCCAGTAAGCTACAACACTGGCATCAACCTTACAATGTGGAAAACTGCCTTGGTATGTCCTGTCCACAAAAGGCACAACAAGACCAATCCGGCCAATTACTGCCCCATCAGTCTACTCTCAATCATCAGCAAAGTGAAGGAAAGTATCATTGACAGTGCTATCAAGTGCCACTTACTCACCAATAACCTGCTCACCGATGCTCAGTTTGGGTTCTGCCAGGACCACTCGGCTCCAGACCTTATTACAGCCTTGGTCCAAACATGGACAGAAGAGCTGAATTGCAGAGGTGAGGTGAGAGTGACTGCCCTTGACATCAAGGCAGCATTGGACTGAGTGTGACATCAAGGAGCCCTAGTAAAACTGAAGTCAATCGGAATCAGGCGGAAAAAACTCCACTGGCTGGAGTCATACCTAGCACAAAGGAAGATGGTTGCGGTTGTTGGAGGTCAATCATCACAGCCCCAGGACATCGCTGCAGGAGTTCCTCAGGGCAGTGCCCTAGGCCCAACCATCTTCAGCTGCTTCATCAATGACCTTCCCTCCATCATAAGGTCAGACATCGACATGTTCACTGATGATTGCAGTGTCATTCCAATGTTCACTGGATGACATTCAGGCTTGGGCTGATAAGTGGCAAGTAAAATTTGCGCCACACAAGTGCCAGGCAATGACAATCTCCAACAAGAGAGCGTCTAACCATTCAACGGCATTACCATCGCTGAATGCCCCACCATCAACATCCTGGGGGGTCACCTTTGACCAGAAACTTAACTGGACCAGCCACATACATACTGTGGCTACATGAGCAGGTCAGAGGCTGGGTATTCTGCAGCGTGTGTCTCACCCCCTGACTCCCCAAAGCCTTTCCACCATCTACAAGGCACAAGTAAGGAGTGTGATGGAATATTCTCCACTTGCCTGGATGAGTGCAGCTCCAGCAATACTTAAGAAGCTCGACACCATCCAGGACAAAGCAGTCCTCTTGATTGGCACCCCATCCACCACCTTAAACTTTCACTACCTCCACCACCGGTACACCGTGGCTGCAGTGTGTACCATCTACAAGATGCACTGCAGCAACTTGCCAAGGCTTCTTCAGCAACACCTCCCAAACCCGCAACCGCTACCACCTAGAAGGACAAGGGCAGCAGGCGCATGGGAACACCACCACCTCCAAGTTCCCCTCCAAGTCACACACCACCCTAACTTGAAAATATATCGCTGTTCCTTCATCGCTGGGTCAAAATCCTGGAACTTCCCCCCTAACAGCACTGTGGGAGTACCTTCACCACACGACTGCAGCGGTTCAAGAAGGCACCTTCTCAAGGGCAATTAGGGATGGACAATAAATGCTGGCCTTGCCAGCGACACCCACATCCCAGGAATTAATTTTTTTTTAATGTTAGTAGAGAGTGCAAGGACCTGTTCAGAGCAACTTCTTCCCTTTCTTTCCGGTTAAGGACGAGCCGTTCAACTACCTTGTAGACTGTAGACAGAAGCATGATGGGGCAGTAGCTTTTGGGATCATTGGCTGGTTTCCTGGCTTTAGGATAGCAATTACTTTGGAATAGCACCAAACTTCTGGGATTATCCCAGTGTCAAGGATGTTGGAGGCGAGTTTGGCAAGGCACATCCATTCATTTGGGCCCTGGTTCTTGAGGAATTCTGGGTAGATGCCATCAATCCTGGCAGTCTTTCCAAACATGGAGCTGTGTCCACCTCATCGTTGCTGAAGGCCACCCAAAAGATGGTGTGCGGAGCAGCTTTTTGCAGAGAGAGCTTAAGCAGCTTTCTCTCTCTGCGTTTGTTTTCGGCGGTAGTCGTTGCCTTTGAGTTGGTTAGGAGGCAGGCCACAATGACATCTGCACTGATCTCTGGTGCCTCGTGGGGGCCGTGAGGTGGCACCAAGCCAATGGAGCAGGTTCCAGGGGTTCCTGCTGGAGTGTGAGAAATCCAGGTTTTCAGTGGTTTCTCGCCATCGCCCTAATCTGCCTTCGTCCAGGGAATCCATGAGTGCTGTTGCTGTATTCGGGCCTTGAGTGACATTGAACTCTGCCAGCAGTCTCTCGCTGTTCTGGGACCATCATGGCACGTATTCTTTCCTGTAGCCTCACAGAGTAGCAAAGTGATGGAAGGTGTCGTTGACAGTGCTATCAAGCGGCACTTACTCACCAATAACCTGCTCACCAATGCTCAGATTGGGTTCCGCCAGGACCATTCGGCTCCCAACCTCATTACAGCCTTGGTCCAAACATGGACAAAAGTGCTGAATTCCAGAGTGAGGTGAGAGTGACTGCCCTTGACATCAAGGCAGCATTTGACCAAGTGTGGCATCAAGGAGCCTGAGTAGAATTGAAGTCAATGGGAATCAGGGGAAAAGCTCTCCACTAGCTGGAGTCATACCTAGCACAAAGGAAGATGGTTGTGGTTGTTGGAGGTCAATCATCTCAGCTCCAGGACATCACTGCAGGAGTTCCTCAGGGCAGTGTCCCAGGCTCAACCATCTTCAGCTACTTCATCAATGACCTTCCCTCCATCATAAGGTCAGAAGTGGGGATGTTCGCTGATGATTGCACAGTGTTCAGTTCCATTAGCAAATCCTCAGATAATGAAGCAGTCCATGCCCGCATGCAGGAAGACCCGGACAACGTTCAAGCTTGGGCTGAAAAGTGGCAAGTAACATTCACGCCACACAAGTACCAGGCAATGATCATCTCCAGCAAGAGAAAGTCTAACCACCTCTCCTTGACATTCAATTACATCACCATCGTCAAATCTCCCACCATCAATATCCTGGGGGTCACCATTGACCAGAAACTTAACTGGACCAGCCATATCAAAACTGTGGTTACAAGAGCAGGTCAGAGGCTGGGTATTCTGCAGTGAGTAACTCACTTCCTGATTCCCCAAAGCCTTTTCACCATATGCAAGGCACAAGTCAGGAGTGTGATGGAATACTCTCCACTTGCCTGGATGAGTGTAGCTCCAACAACACTCAAGAAGCTGGACACCATCAAGGACAAAGCAGCCCACTTGATTGGCACCCCATCCACCACCTTAAACTTTCACTCCCTCCACCACTGGCGTACCATGGCTGCAGTGTGTAACATATACAAGATGCACTGCAGCAACTCGCCAAGGCTTCTTTGACAGCACCTCCCAAACCCGCAACCTCTACCAACTAGAAGGACAAGGGCAGCAGGCACATGGGACCACCAGCTCCAAGTCACAGACCATTCGCAACTTGGATATATAACACCGTTCCTTCATCATCGTTGGGTCAAAAGCCTGGAACTCCCTCCCTAACAGCACTGTGGGATTACCTTCACCACACGGACTGCAGCAGTTCTAAAAGGCAGCTCACCACCACCTTCTCAAGGGCAATTAGGGATGGGCAATAAATTCTGGCTTTGCCAGTGACGCCTACATCCCGTGAATGAATTTAAAAAAAGCTTCTGTAAAGTCCACAAACCCCTATTTGAAATTCATTATGTTGCTGTTGCTTAAAATCATGGTGAGATTTGATAGAGTTACACATTAACTCCGTGAATACTGAAATACATTTCAGGTTTTAAAGTGTGCTTCTTTCCTACATCATCAAAAATAATAATAGGCTATTCTATCTATAACTATAATAAATTAAAAATCTTGTGTTTTTGCTCATGTTCTGGTGGTGCTACTTCACTTCCTGTTGTTTTGTTTCAGTCACATTATTTGTGTCAACCTTTTTCCTTATGAATCCTAATGTCCAAAATAAACATGGATTTTGCCTATGCAAACATGTCAATTTAACAGGCACGGGTGACTGTGGAGCAACTTTCTGTGCAAACTCGTCTGCCAGCTTGATTTTACTTAAACTTTCTCAAGGGCCTCGCTATTAACACTCTCATGACAGGCAGGAGAGGATCAGTTAAGGAGTTAAACATGGGGAAGGCACATGCCTGCCGGTGGATATCGGGGCGTCCACGTGTCCCGCCATGGAGAGGCGGGAGACTTCATTAACATATTTAAACTGGGCTCCCACAGTGCAATTGGGAGCCCGATTTAAAATTGACGGTTGCTGTCCGGGTTTCCCAGGGGTGAGGAAACCCGGCAGTGAAAGGGAGGCAGGAGCTGCCGGCTCCACAGGGTAAGTGCTTTTTACAGCACTCCTTGTGGGCCAGAAGAAGCAGGAGTGCTCTCCCGGCACTCAAGGAAGCCTTCAGCCTCCCCCCCGCCCTGATCACCAGCTAACCACCCATCCCCCAGCCTACCCGATTGCCGACTTCCCCCTGCCCCGCTCGATTGTGGCCTCTCTTTCCCTCCTCCCAATTGTCGAGGACTGCTCCCAAGTGTCACTAGCTAAGGCCTCATACCGCTGGTGTTCCCTCTCCCTCACCGATCAGGTTGTCCATTTGGTCGGCTGCCGGGTGGGAAACAAAGCTAAAAAATGTTAGTGAGATCCTGCTGTTAAGTTTGGCAGGACCTCCACATCCTCGGCCTTGCCATGGTTTTTCAGTTGTTTTCAGCCCCACCTGAACTGGCCCCATCTCCCCATAAATATTGGGGCCAAGGTGTCCCGTGGGACCCTACAATAGATGGCCTGCATGGGTATCCCACTCAAGTCACTCCATACCCCATTCCCACTAGGCCTTAGGCTCCTGCCTTAACATGGTGCTCTGCTGGTTGTTGCGCATCCAGCCCCACTCTACCCCACTCTACCTTCTCTGCTCCTCACCCTCCCTTCCGCTCTCCATCAATCTTCTGTCAGCCCTGGTCTAATTAATTACCCTCTTCTAACCCTGCTACACCTGAAGGCTGCAGTTGGTCTTGACTCCAGGTGTGCAACACCATGGGAGATCAACAAGTGTATACACACAGACATGCGTTGTTGACAGTTAGAAAACTCATCAATATTCTCATTTCTAACATTACCCAAAGCACCAGAGGGGAGATGAGGAGAATTTTTTTTACACAGTGCATTGTTATGATGTGGAATGCACTGCCTGAAAGGGTGGTGAAAGCGGATTGAATAATAACGTTCAAAAGGAAATTGGATAAATATTTGAAATAGAAACATTTGCAGGGCTACGGGGACAAGAGCAGTTGATTGGGACTAATTGGATAGTTCTTTCAAAGAGCTGGCACAGGCCGATGGGCCGAATGACCTCCTTCTGTGCAGTATGATTCTATGATTCTATCTATGAGACAGAGGGAGAAAGAGAGAAATGCAGAGAGAGAGAGAGACAGACAGACAGAAATGCACAAATAGAGAGAAAGGCAGACATCTTTCTTCATTCTCTCTCCAACTGCCAATTGTGCATCTAAAGTTAAAACCAGACCCCTGTGTGCGACACAATGGGAGATCAACTAGTGTTTTATACATTTACAATGACATTACACAACAGAGTTATAAAAATGTACTGAATGACAGATACATGCTCAAGTCAAAGCACTACTCAAATAAACCATTAAAACATTGTCTTGTTATGTTGAAAATCCTCAGAGAGAGAACTGTTTAGATAACCTTTGGGATACTATTAAAATTCAAATTGAAACAATAGCTTTCTAAACTATAAATACCATTGGAGCTGAGACCTTTAAACAGCTGCTGCCACTGGAACATCAATACATACAATTACTCTGGAAAAGCTATTTCATTACTTAATTCAATGCAGCCATCATTTGTAAATTTAAATCATAATGTCTCTTTTTATTTATATTTTATATTAAGTTTGTATGATAAAATTTCAGTTTTTTAAATGGGCCAAGTTATCCCTGAAGCCCACGATATTGGTGGTTTCACTCCAATACCATAATGGGGAAATTGTAAATGTCAATTGATGATGATATTTGTAACTAAACTATGGCACCAAAGAATTAAAGTAAATTAGTACAACAGGGAAATTAGTAGTTTAATTATAAAAACCAAAACAGTTTCCTATGCAATGGATATTATACCTAGAATAACACTTGTCATGGAGTGTTATACAAGTCCCTATGGCAATCAAAGGGCTCAAATGACATCTTAACTTAGGAAAACAAAACTCAGGTTTGCAAACATTCTCTAACCCTAGAATTGCATTGTAACCTTTTGCTAACTCTAGGTAGTATATATACCAGTCACAGTCAGGTCATTGTGATTCCTGCGATTGCGTGGGATTGTAAAGATCACCACTGCTATGGATTCTACCTTTGCCCACAAATCTTTATCATGACAGTCTTCCGAAGGTTGTGGAAAACATTATGTGACAGGATAGGACAAGCAGGAATTCAACAGGTTTAATGGTGAAAATTCTTATGTGACAATAAGTGCCAATTATACAGAAATATTCAATGCTGTGTTACCTTTCCAGTCCTTCATAAAACTACAAATAAGGAGTTACGGAGGTTATTCTTAGTATGTGAGATGCATCACATAGAAAGATCTTGTCCTCTTCCTAATAATAAGAGTAAGGATCTGCAGACACAGATTATTCTGACTCCTTCTGGGGTCAGTGCAGCATACAGTCCCTGAACAGACACTGCACCAGACACTGATACTTGACACTTTCAGCTTAGCTTTGCACCTCTTATCTTTAAGTGTAGGTCAGCTAACTGATATGGCTATGTTGTATGAGCTATAAGAATGTCACTGAGCATTTAAAATATGTGACAATGGTTTAATTGCCTGATACTGTATCTGTGTAAAAGTGGGTGGGAATGTTTTCCATGGGGTCTTATCCTTGTCTTATCACTTTTCATGTATGGACAGAACGTTACTGCAACTACAAAGCAAAATTCACCCGTACCAATACACAAAGTAAGAGAAGTTGTGGATGAGTAAAGTAATTCTACTCACTGAACCTTTAGCATATTAACATAAACCAAACCCATGTGACCAGCAACAATTCTACTTTCAATGTGTGACAAACATGACGTGGCTCTGTCTTGTTTTGGTCTGGTAGCTGTCCTTTAAATTAGGCACAATACACAAGATATTAAAAAACCGCCTACAGCTTCAATCAATTTTGTTGGCTGGGGGGGCCCCGCGTTGCCAGGGCTGTTTTGGGCCGGGCGGTTTAAATCGAGTCCCAGGCTTTGGGCCCTGTCTCTGTGTCCCTCTGTGAATCTGCTGCCGGGCAACATTTTAAATCGAGTCCCAGGCTTTCGGGCCTGTCTCTGTGTCCCTCTGTGAATCTGCTGCCGGGCAACATTTGTACCTTTTAATACCTTGAAAGATGAAAGTGAAAGTACTTATAAAACGTTTTTGGTAAATCTTATGTTATTTTTAAAAGAGATACTAACTTTTTCGAAGCTGGATTAGCAGATTTTGAGCTGGAAGTAGTTGAAGCAATGGCTGCCAGATCCCTGAGATGAAAACGATTAGTCCCGCCCACAGACCATCAGGTGACTGAACTGTAGGATTGGTCAATCATGACGGCACAGGATTGGTCGACCTTGACGTCAGTCAATCAATGGTAATTAGCAGATAATGAGTTTAATTTTGAAGGTTTTTTGTATAACGCGCGAACAATTTTTGTCCGACCGAAAAGTAAATACACTTACGACCGTCCTGGAACGGTAAGCTTTCTTTGGACGTAACGCACGCGTAGGTACACTTTCTAACTTTCGAGTGTATAGCCGGACAGACGCACCAAAGGACAGACAGACAGACAGACAGATAGACAGACAGACAGACAGATCAATCCTTTTATATATATAAATATAATTTCAATTTTTTTTATTGACTATTGGGTAACAAGCTGGAGAAGGTCTAACACACAATTTTCAAATATAAACGGATTTTGTGATTTGATCAGTTCTGAATAGGACAGAGGTTGGCAGTTCTGAATTTCTACTGAGTCTTGACAACAAGTCAAGAGCTATAGAAAAGAGTAAATGAACTGACTGAAGTTGAATCAAACAAACTGAAATCTTCATAAAGAGGTAGGTGGATTTTAGCCAGTTCCCACAGTTCATAAGGGGACAAGGGGGTAGAAATTTGTCGGTGCCCACTTTTGGGTGCAAAGGCAGGAGCCCCAAAGCCGACCTGAAATTGGGCCATGGGCCTTTTCTAAATAATCTAGGTGCACTGCCAGCACCTGTCAAGCTCCACTGGCAGCTTGCCCAACTGGGCATTCAAATTTTGGGCTACCTGCCTCACCAGCAGTGGCCCTCAAGTAAGTGCCTCCATGCGGAGGGAGGCAGAGAGAGAGGGGGGATCAATTGTGGCTGGCAGGAGTGCTGTTATGCCCAAAGGAGCACTCCTGCTCCTCTTGGCTCCACATGAATTTAAAAAAAATCAAAACTTACACCTTTTCAGTGGTGGCTGGTTCCTAGGCCGCATCCATGACCGGCAAACCTGAGGCCCAGCCCTTGCTTCACTCAGGGCAGCTCAATTTCTCAGTGGGGTCCTAAAAAGACGTTAGACCCAGTCATTAGTATATGCAAGGGGCCTAACGCCGCTTTTAGGCAGCAAACATTTTCCAGACGTTTCTGGCAAAATTGATCATTTTTGTCCCCATTTTCCATCCAGATTGATGAAATTCTACATCGAGAAGGAGAGCTGTATATATAACAGTTGGTTTTAGAGATACAAATTAGCATTTAGATTTGTGATCTTTAAATAGTTTCCGCTTTGACGAGATTGATAGGATTTATACTGTAAATACTGGAATAGAAAATTGGATGGGGTGTAAAGCAAGTGACAATTCGCTTTCGCTCAATTTCTGCCCGGCAATAAAAGTTAAACTTATCCCCAATATGTGTTTGCAACACAATTTATAAAAGAAACATTTGCATTTTAACATCAGGGCACAACATTTTAGACCAGACATAAGTGAGTTAAAAAATCTGTAAATCAGCTTAGATATAACATTTTTATTTTTGCCTTCTCTATAGTAATGCTGTTTATCCTTAAATAAACAGCATGGTTTGGGAAATTCACTCCCACTATGCTGGACCCGCTGGAATCGTTTATTCAGCTCCATAGAGTTTTGGGGATGATCTGGACATATTTCTCCTTGCCAAATATAAAAATGACAATCGTGCATCAGGAAGTAGTGCAGTGTTTGTACTGAGTGTACTGAGCAAAGGATTAGACTGCTGTGTGAGAATTGCTGGGTACTACTACTGAACTATGAGCTCAGTGCATGAGATGAGGACAAACTAGTTATTCCCAAGCACTGGTAGAGCTAGCATTCTGAAAAAAGGGAATCCATTCATGTTCAGTTGGTTACATTTCAGAAGACCAATGTTGGATTTAGGGAGTCAGAGTGGGAAAATATTGATAAAGTTGTGGTGTTTTACATCTAGTCTTTTGCATGCTTTAAGTGTAATGTGCTATTAAACTTACTAGAAAGCATCAATTTACCAGCCTCTTAATATCTATTATACTGGCAGGAGCCTAGTTAGGACATCTGTTTTTCCTTTAGTTCCTAACTGGAATGTCAGGCAGCCATTGGACATGTGGATATATGGCTATTTTAATATTGGTCTCAAAGTTTAATCATAGCCCTCTCCCACTGAACTAGGGAGGGAGCAGTTCTTTTTTTAGTTTTAAGAGGCCATTGCTTCCCACACTGGTAGGCTATGGGTTCATTCAGTCACCGCTTGATAAAGTGGAATCTTGATATAAGGGAAGTGTTGCTCACTATAAAAGGATTTCATTGCAATAATTATTTTGTTATCATGCTCCCAGTTTCCAGAACAACGCATCTGGATATAAATGTTTTCTTAGTTTACAGAGAATTACAAATAGCTTATAATTTCCAAAACACACTCTTTGTCATAGTTTAATTTATGGATAGCTTACTCTAATATTAAGGGACTACAAGCTATTTCTGATACAGTATTACATAAACTATTCTGAAAAGTTGCTGTGACCAAAAAAGGTGTATTTTCATCTCAGTTTTAATTTAGTGGTTGTCTCTTTAAAACTCAGTCATTGTGCTCAGGGAATCAATAACCATCTAAGCCAGAACCTTGCACCAGGTTTATCACCATACAATGTTTAGAGGTTTGTTCTTATAGTCTCCCTGGTAACAGGTGTGAGAGAATGTCTAACATGTCGTTTTCAAATATATGCAGACTTCATGATTGGTTCGGTTTCCATTAGATGGACCGTTCCTTTCTGAATCTGAGAGGCCACAGGGGTCATTTTCACCTTCACTGCCTGGGCGGTAATCAGGTGGAGCGGATCACCCACTTGTAGAACCCACCCAACTTTCAAGCTATTGAAATCAATGGATGAAAGTCAGGCGGGGTCTACGACGATTGAACAATCCTCTCCCACCCGTCGTGGTGGGGTGGGGGTGGGTTTAATATCGAGGCCCAAGTCTCATTGTCTCGTACACACCCAAGATGTATTTCCTGAGACTGATACATATCTATAATATATCAAAAAGTTCTATCTGCATGCATTTCCTCTCTAAAAAAACTTACTTCCTGTTGTAATATTTTTGCCAGCTTTTCTCATCATAAAATCCATTCCACATTTCTAATAGAAACTGCCTATGTAAACTGTAATTACACCCTCCCACTAATGGTGACATTGTCACATCTATATTGCACCATCCAGCTCCTCATCCTGTACTGCAGAGAAACTTCTATGCTCTAACCAGCTCTATTTCCCAAATTACATAAATGTTGCTATTTAACCATAAATAATATAAAATTAGCCTTATATTAAAATAAGGACAGAATGTATGACTTCAAAATGGGGACTGAATTATATCTGCAAGCCCTGGTCCAACATTAACCCCATCCTCTACCCTGCTTCACCTGAAGACTATTCTTGATCTTGAGTACCTGTGTCTGATGCCAAGGGAAATTGATTAGTTCTGGATATAAATTCCACGGGGAGATTTTCAACTTGCCACCTGCGTGTAAAACTGGCACTATGGATGGCCCACTCATTATAGAAACCGCACAATCTTAATTTCATTGAAATCAATGGAAATAAAAATGTTATGGTTTCTATAACAGACAGCTGATCCACAATTACTAGTACGATAGCAAAATACTGCAGATGCTGGAAATCCGAAATAACAACAGAAAATGCTGAAAAAACTCAGCAGGCCAGGCAACATCCGTGGAGAGAAAATAGAGTCAACATTTCGGGTGAAAACCCTTTGTCTTGACAAAGGGTTTTCACCCGAAACGTTGACTCTATTTTCTCTCCACGGATGTTGCCTGGCCTGCTGAGTTTTTCCAGCATTTTCTGTTTATTATGGCTGATCCACAATGCCAGTTTTACACCCAGGCAACAAGTTGAAAACCATGTAGCTATTTACTTGCAATGTATAAACAATTGTTCACATAAACTGCCATTAAGTACATGTGTAAGATATTGAAACTCTGACCACTTCCTCCTCTTCCATACAACTCACAACCCCCTAACTTCCCGCAAACCTACTAATCTCACCATTCACCCCCAAAAAAACTCTCCTCCAGCTCCCTCACAAATTTATTCTTAAACTTCCAACTCTCATTCTACTGGCCCTCCACCACTCGACACCTCTGCCACTATTAAACCTGTTCAACTGCTCCCTCACCTGTCTTGCACATCCTCATTTACACCAAATCACTTACCATCTCTATCACTGTTGTTGCCCCAGTTTAGACCCCATCTTCACTCACTTAAGTCTGAAGGCTACGAACCTGAGCACATCGGAAATACAACAGGTCTAGATCTGGGTCAACCATGTTAAACACCAAATCAGCCTCATGCTTCTCAGACAAATCCTCCTGCTAATCCAGGATCATCTTGGAGAGCATGATAACTCAGTGTTAATTTTCTCCATGTTGAAGTGTCTCCTCAAACCCTTTTCCCATGCCCACTTGACCATCACCTCCAATACCAAATCTGAAGATCTCATGGATTTTTTGAACTCTAAGATTGAGACTATTCATGCAACTGCCTCTGCTACCACTTACCCCACCTTTCCCCTGCTCCTGACTTGGCCCCAGTCCCCCCAACCCTACATCCCACTCTGTAGTTTCTCTCCCACCTTCCCCTCACAATCCTCTTCAAACTCAACTGCCATGAGGCCCAACTCCTGGTCCCTCAATCCTCCAAACCCACTCAACTCCTGACAACTGTACTTCTCCTCCTGGCCCACATGCTTGCTGATATTGTTAACAGCTCCGTTTATTCAGGCACTATCCCTCACTCTTTCAAAAGAGCCGTCATCCTCCCCTCCATAAATCCTCCCCCCTCAACTGATCCATACACTCCAAGTACCGCCCTAACTCTAACCTCCTTTTCATCTCTAAAGTCCTTGAACATGTGTCCACTTCAATTCATTTTCCGCTCTAGTCACAGCACTGAGACCATCCTGGCCAAAGTCACAAATGACATCCTCTGTGACTGCTGTTTTAGACTTTCTTGTTCTCCTCCACCACTTCATTGCATTTGCTATGGTTGACAACACCATCTTTCTCTATAGCCTCTCCTCCATTACCCAGCTCCATGAGATTGCCCTTGCAATGGTTCTCCTCCTCCTCTGGCCTCCCGTCCTACATGAATTCAACTTGTCCAAAACTCAGCTGCCTATATCTTGTCCCACAATAAGTCCTGCTCTTTTATTAACCCCCATCCTCACTGACTGGCTCCCCAACTGAAATGAAAACCTTCATCCTCCTCTTCAAATCCCTCCATGAATTTGCCCCCACCCTACACTCTGCAATCCCCTACAACATTACCTCCCCTCCCATGCATCTGGTCCTCTAAGTCTGGCCTTTTGGCCATTTTCTCCCCACCACTGGCAGCAAAGCCTTGGGCCAAGTGCTGCCCACTCCTTGGAATTGCTTCCTCCTGCCTCCACCCACCCTCCTTCCTCGCCTCTTCATTCTCCATCTTTCAAAACCTTCTCAAAAAGATCAACTCTCTTCACTCTCCAATCGTGCTTCCCTAACGCTCTCCCCGTTTATTGCAGCTTATTTCCCCTGTGTGAAGCAGCTTGGCACTGTACTCTGTACTGAAGGCCGAGGTTGCTGTTACTGAAACCGATGGGAAAAACTCCACTTAATAACTTTGAGATTATAAACAACTCAGATCATAGAGTTCAAACATTTTGCGGATATTTTGTTTTCACACTGTTTACCGGAAAGTGAGATGACGAGTCCTGGAGATTTAACTAATGTTTATGGAACAGAGGAAAGCTTAACAGAAAGTTTAAAAAAAAGTCACGGCTTCCGCTTCACCTTAGGACATGTGTTCAGCTGCTTTGAATATAAACCCAAGATTATACAAGGGGTGAGTGTGCAGACTGACTTATCACTAACCCAAATCCTTTTGTTTTATAAATGTTGAAATGAGTAAATAACGAACGCGGTGACATTTGTGTAGTTATCGAGCGAAATTTAAAAAGGTTTGTACGAGTGTAAAACATTTATTTCCAAACTCTTTCTAGTGGTCCAATGCACGCGAAGCACCATATATATACTGTATATACTTGCATCAATCTTCCCTTGTCCACCCAGTATATGTGGAGTTGGTGTCTGCACAGGCTGCCCAGACTGCTAGAACACAGTGCAGAGCGCTGGTGCGGCTGGTTCTTGGGTTAGTGTCTGGACAGCCCCCGCCCCGTCCGATCCCGAGAGGACTGGGTTGTTGCTGAGCCTGGGGGTGGGAGAGGCTTTCGACTTTCTGCCTGGGTCTGTCCCTCTCTCTCCCGCCGCTCCGTTTTTGGGAGCTTCAAAGAGTGACGAACTTCACTGGGACAACCTCCAGCCTGAGGATTGAGGAGCTGGGATCCGCGGCGCAGCCCAGGTCACACAAGCCTTCGTTACCAGCTAGAGTGAGCTCTCGAACGGGCTGCATCTTCACCCAGCACCAGACGCGGGCTTCGGATCAGACAAGGACCAGAGCGGAGTAAGAGTGCTGAGAAAGTGAGGACAAAGTCACCTTCCACTGACTGCCAACCCCGGCCGGGAGCTTGGTCTATCTGCACAGCTCTTGGGCACTGTAAAGATCTGGCGAACGCTACAGGTTTGGTGTGATTTTAACGTGTAAAATCAGGACGATTCGTGCACTTTAGGCACTTCTCGGAGTGTGTCTTGTGTGTGTGATTCCCTTGGACTTCCTGAGAATGGAGCTGCTGCGTGTTTGCATGAGTCTGTGTTGGATCTCTTTATTTGTTGGCTTTGGAATGTCACAGATGACCGCCGAAGAATATCCGGAATCTGAAAATGAGACCGGAGGGGGGTTTGTTTCACCTTCCCATCACATGGATTTATTCCATTACACCACTGTCTGGCCCCAGCAGGATGGATTGCCTCAAAGGAGCAGCGCCCGTCCTGATGAAATGGACGAGATGAGCGGCTTCAACACAAGCATGGGCAATGTGAGCATTCCTGCCTGCTCCTTTGCGCCCGCCAGCAGCAGCATCTTCAAATACATCACCGCCGTGGTCGCTTGTGCCATTTTCGTAATCGGGGTGATTGGCAACGCGACCTTGCTGAGGATTATCTACAAGAACAAGTGCATGAGGAATGGTCCCAATTTGTTGATCGGGAGCCTGGCCCTGGGAGACTTGCTCTATATCACTATCGACATCCCCATCCATGTCTACAAGGTAAATCTGCCTTCCTCTGTAGCCCCCTGATCTCATTCCCGTCATCACCTCTCCTGTAGGTTTCTTCATCTCACCTCTTGTCATCTTCACTTCTGCCCTGTTCTCTTATTTCTTGCCTCAACGTCAAATATTTTCTTGTTCTCTCACCTCCAATCTTTGTCTGCCCTCTTCATTCCAGTCCTTACCTCTCACAGTTTCTTCTTCCGACCCTCCACACTCCTATCCTGTGCTCTCCTTTCTTGTTCTCTCATTCTGTAGCATTTATTTTATTTCCTGTTTCTTTTCCCCTTTTCCAATGTCTCTGTCCTTCCTTTGTCCCTCAATATATATTCATATCCTCTGTCTATTAACTAACCTGGCCACTTCTCTGTATCTATTGTACTCTCAGGCCATGTTCTCTTATCTACTTTTATGGTGTATTTTTATCTCTTGCATTTTAATTCATGACATTTAAAAATAAATAAAAAAGCCTCAGGTTCCTGACAGAATTCTGTATTCCAATTTAGTCCTAATAATGTTAGTCAATTCTCACTTTTTGGTGTTAACCAAGCCATTCTCTTCAGGCCTCATTCCTTGTACAATATTCACTCATTCACTATTTCCACCTATCTAAGCTGGCTCTTCCTACTCCTCGCATCGTCCTCTATCTTCTACATGTGGTCTTCAATAGTTTTCACTCTGATTTTAACATAACTTCTTTGTGGCTTCTATCCATCTGTCAGTTGTTAACTCTTGCCATTTATTTCTCTTTATATTATTCTATATAAGTGGACTTGCGGGTTAATTGATATCTTGTTTTTATTTCTTCCCCCCCCCCCCCCCACTTTGCTAATTTTTTCCTATTTAGACACATTAATTGACATTTGTGTCCTTTGCCAATCATCTTTTCCAGCTTCTGGCTCGAGAGTGGCCTTTTGGAATTGTTGTTTGCAAGCTGCTGCCTTTCTTGCAGAAAACTTCGGCGGGGATCACAGTGCTGAACCTGTGTGCGCTCAGTGTGGACAGGTAGGCCTCACACTTATCTCTCTGGAGCATTTGCAGATTTGCTGTTATTGCATATTGTATGACGATCTCCAATTCTGTGAGTTATCCAGACTTTGGTACTCTAGCATGTTAGGCAACCTTGTGACCAGGAATATGTTATTTTGACATTGTACAAATGTTCCCGGCACTCAACATGAAACACAGAAAAAATATCTCTAAAAGGAACAGAATCTGGTTATGTGGGAATTTAAAGTTCAGTACCCTCAGAATTTTTTTGGAGTTATGTACTGATTAATAAAAACATAAATTATTTATATGACTTTTACTAAAACAAATTGAGCAATGATAGATTTTTTTAATGTATATGCATGCTTGCATCTATCTATATATATATAAAAGAGTTTGTCTGTTTGTCTGTCTGTCTGTCTGTCCGGCTATACAATCAAAAGTTATAGAGCGTACCTACACGCATGTTATATCAAAAGAAAGCTTATCATTAGGGGAGTCTCATAGGCATATTTACTTTTTGGTCAGACAAAAATTGTTCGGACAGTATACAAAAAACGTTCAAAAATCCTCAAAACTCCGCTCATTAGCGGTTGACCAATCCTACCTCTCATTAGCGTTGCGTGACGTGCTGGTTGACCAATCCTACAGTTCAGTGACCTGATGGTTGACCAATCGGTGTGTCACGGGCGGGACCTAATCCTCCAGTCTCCCGAAACTTCGCCACCATTTTTTTCATCCCCACAGCGATAGCACCAGCCAAACAAACCCCACATTGCGGCTCCGGGAGCGGCAGGTGAGTTTACACACAGCGGGCAGGGGAGCGGCAGCTGCCGGCCGTCAACCGCGCCACCCGCGGGGGAGCTCAGCTGGGGTCCGTCTCGGCCCGAGAGCCCGGCCGGGCCTGAAGCGCTAGGCCCCGCACGGCTGGTATCACAACGGCACCGGGCCTCAGGCACTAGGCAGCAAGAGGGGAGGGAGGGACAGAGAGAGGGGGAGGGAGGGAGAGGAGAGGGGGAGAGGGAGGGACAGAGAGAGGGGGAGGGAGGGAGAGGAGAGGGGGAGAGGGAGGGACAGAGAGAGGGGACAGACAGGCACAGGGAGACCGCGCGGCCCAAAATTGCCCTGGCAAAGCCGGGCACCCCCAGCTAGTATGTTATAAAATAAGGTTAAGTATAAATATGCCTGTGCTTTCAACTTAATTAAAGGGCTTCACATTGCTGTCAGCTATGGTAACAGTTAAGTGCATTCTGGTAAACTGTTCTCTGAGATTTTTGATGTGTTCTTTACACATCCTTAAAGGATATTCACTATTATTTGTTAAACTTTTGAAACTCACTGCAGTTTGATGGCTCTCTGCTATCCTTAGTGTCATTTCATTGCAAATTGAATGACATTTTTGTGTCTCTAAAATACAATACATTGCAAGCAAGACTTTAAAAAAGATAATAAATGTCATTGTATGGTAACTCTCCAGTATGCATTTATTCAGATTCAATTTGAATGAAGTTTTTTGGTATCTATGTTACCACATTGTTCGACTTCTGAGACCTGGATTTGAATCCAGCCCAGACAAATGTTGGCTCTCATTCTCCTAAATGAAATACATTTGAAAAGTTTCAACCCAGCTCTAAGTGGATCTAGGTCCACAGAATTACCTATAAGTTGACATTAATTGCAAAAAACTGACAATTTCACTCAGGGTGGATTTTGAGGTGGAGGTATATGGATAAGGTTAGCTTCACCTCACATCTGGCCCACATTATATCTGATCTGGGAGCATTTGACACTCACACGGGGCAACAACTGAAAGAAAGGTTATATCTCAAACACTGAAATCCCTTGCCTTAATGATTACAAAATCCCCCACCTCAAATCACCACCAAAAAACAAATTGTAACAGATCGTTTTTAGATTTTAAACAAGAAGCCATGTCCTTATCGTTATTATGCTTCTGAGATGAGTGACGATGGAGGAGTACTTTTGTGTAACAGATTTTATAAAATAAAATACAATGGCCTGGAATTTGCAGTCGGGATGACGACAAATGCTACCAGTTCGCCGCTGACCGCAAATTCCGGGCCTCTGTTTATCAAACCTATGTCTAGGGGATATAATTATACCAATTACATTAATTAGATGTTAACTTGTATAACCCCAACTGAAGAATAAAGGCTGGAAATTGATGTTAGTTGTTTAGAAGGTTGAGAAAAAAAAATCTTCCTGATCAGAGGTGAGATGGTCTTACTTTAACAGTTTGTCTTAACATAACATTGCTTTAAGATTAAATCACTCTGTGATTATTGCAGTTATAAACTTAAATAATTTTTTTTAGTCTTTACCACCTGGTCATAAAACATCACCTGGGGAGAGCATAAAGAGCAAAATCGGGCAGAGGGATATCAAATCCATGATGGAGCCCACCCAATTATCCTTTCATTTAAGTTAACGGAAGGAAAATCAGTCACACTACATCTTGGACATGCAATCCTTCCTGTTTGATTTTCTACTCTGCATTCCACCCAGAAGATTTTTAACAGCCTGGCATTGAAAACAAAAATCTACCCACAGTGTATAACATTCTGTATAAGATACATTTCTGCATGAAGTTGCATCATTAACACCATAACTTCATCTATAGGAATTAGTCTTCAAAGCTAATGACACTGTTCAGAAAATTGATTAGTTGGGGTTAACTTTCACTGCCTTTGCTTGGTGTTAACGGGGTGGTAATGGCCTCAAAATGGGCTCTGTAGCCTTAACGCCTATTTAACACCAACGATGCAGCCAGCATCTTGATTTGAAAGGGACCTACCGTTAGGTGTATAAAGAACCTGCCTGATTCAGGTGATAGACCCCTTTTAATATGGAAATCTGGGCCCTATGATGTAAATAGGATCATGATTGCCATTTTAGGCTGGAACTAACCTGCTCCATGGGCGATGGAACCAAAGAGACCCGCCAAAGGTAAGTGTCAAATAATTTTTGTGGGCCCCGGAGGAACCAGGCCACTGCTGCCCCAGGACCCCCATGCTCTGTGAATGGGACCCCCCAACACCCCCCCCACCCCCTCACCTGCAACTCACCTTGCTGGTGGCTGCGCCAGCCTGATCTTGAGGCCTCAATCCAGCAAGCTGCATCAGGATGCCTATTTGGCACACCGCAGCTCACCTGCAAAATTTAAAAGAGGCTGGGGCCTAGAAATTGTGAGGGATTCTTTGCCGCCGGAATGGGTGGCCGACCAGCGTGGTCCGCCGGTCAGTCGCCCAAGAGTCAAAATCCACCCCCTTGTGGCATAACTTTCCCCCAAATTTCACCCCTCCTTTCCAGGTACAGTCCTTTGGTCACTGGCAGCTCCAGCATAAACTCACCCTTCTTCATTGTGACCTTGGTCAGTGAACGCCAACAGGCTGCTCCACTGCTGGGAGTAATGGAACCAAATCCCAATCCTGTTCTCTCCTGATATCCACACGTTTCAGATAGAAATCAGGAGATGGAATAATACCTGATTATTTTCCCTTTCTAGCCCATGAATACTGGGGAATATTGTAATGGGCTCACTAATTTAGCGTAGATCGCCATCAGCTCAGCTCAGTTGTTGCATTTTCACTTCTGAGTCCAGAAGTTCTGGGTTCAAGCCCCACTTCAGGTGATGAGGCTGACACTCCAGGGAGGTGCTATCTTTTAGATGAGATGATAAACCAAAGCCCTGCCTACCTATTCAGATTGACATAATTTATCCCATGGCACTATTGGAAGTGCATCATATCTCATCCTAGTCAACATTCCTTCTTCAAACAACAATATGAAAAAATAGATTAATGGGTCATTAATCCCATTGCTGTTTGTGTGGCTTTGCTGTGTGCAAATTTTGCTAACAAAAGAATTAAGTGCTTTTCAAAAATGGATTCATTGGAGATAAAGCAGTTTGAGATATCCTGAAGCTGTTTAAATGCAAGTTCTTTCTGATCAGGGATTGAACCTGGGACTTTCCATTAACCCACTAAGTCACCAAGGAACATCAGAAACAGATTAATTGCATTTCCCGTAAAATTAATTTCTCTTTGCTGAATAACCCACTGTGTTAATATTAAAATTCTGTGAATTAATTGAGCAGGCTTTCCATTTTCCACTCTCCATCCAGTATTAGCTCATTGGAACAATCTCTCTCACCATTGACAAAATTCTTCTGCCATCTCTACTTCACCTGCCATCTATTCCATCAGCATGGATGTCCTTTATACTCTCTCACCTTGGTCCTCAGAATCCCACCATGATCAGCCCCAACACCAGCAGCACCAGGCACACCAGCAGCACCAACAACAACACTAACCTTCTCCGCAATCAATTGATGCTGCACAGGACACAGGACGTCAGCACCCAACCACATTGCTGCCCGGGACGCCAGGGATGGCCTCACCATGGCCACATTTACTTCACTTGACGCTGTACACTCTAGCTGCCACATGATGTGCCAGGTTGGCACCACCCCACACCAACACCATAAAGCATCCCTACAATGTCCAAGCCATTCCTTTCACACTCACCACCATTGCGGGGAGTACCGTTATAACTCACCATTCACTGCAACTCTCTAAGCCACTTCCAAAGGTGCACACAAACCTGTCTAAGAAGGGAAAGTGTTGAAAAGAAAGGTTTCAATGTTTGACAGCACATTAACAGAAACTTTACATGAACATTGGCTAAAACACCCAAGTGCCTACCCTTGTGTGTTGTTAGTTGGTATGATTGCAATAGGATGAGGGTGAGTGTGAGGGGTGGATAGTGAGATGGGGATATGATAATGTAGATAGAGAGAGAGGTCTCGTAGGGAGGTCTCTTCCACCCATTTGAAGGGAAGAGTGTAACGCCCATGTGTAATTGAGACACGGACTGCAGAAGTTGGTTATAACAGGTGTTTACTGAATGGAGACAAAACTGGAACGACTATACAAAGTTACTACACCGGCTTATATACAGGGGTGGTCACTACTGGTACTGCAGTATACAGGGGCTGCAGAATATAGTTCCTTCTTCAAGGTACATACACTACAATTCCTCTCCTTTTAGCTAAACAGTACATAACATTCGATTAATAATTAAATAACATATTTACAATTACAGTTGCTATATACATTAGCTGAAGTTAATCAATTATAAATTCAGTCTTTGAGGAGGCTTCCTGATTCTGTCCGGATAACGCCTCTTTGGGGTATCAGGTTCTTCTGGCAAAGTTGATTCGGGATCAACGTCGTTGTTTGGTTCGTTTGCTTCCAATATCACCGATTCTGAGGTAGATGCAATTGGTACTTCGGTTTCATCACCAGGTGTATCGGATCGTGGTGCAGATTTGACGTTTTCCAGTGACTCTAGAATCTGGTCAGCATGGTGTCTTATAATGCTCTCTCCAACGTCCACAGTATACATTAGAGGTCCTTGCCGTGTGCAGATCGTTCCTGGCTGCCATTTCTCTGTGCGGTAGTCCCGGGCCAAAACTGGTTGACCTATCTTGAAACTCCTGGTTGGCCTTTCATTCATATTCTGAAACTGCCTGTTCTCCACATCTCTTCTGATGTTTGGCTTAACCAAATCCAAGTGGCATCTTAGTCTTCGATTGAAGAACATCATGGCTAGAGTTTGGTTGGTAACCGCATGTGTCGTATTCCGGTAGGCAAACAAGAAGTTATCCACCTTGTGTTGTAGGGGTATGTCTTCATTACACATTGCCTTGATAGCCTTCTTGAATGTTTGAACGAACCTCTCAGCCAATCCATTGGTGGCTGGATGATATGGGGCGGATGTGTAATGCTTAACACCATTGTTCTTTAAGAACCTCCGGAACTCTTCAGACACAAACTGTGGTCCATTGTCGGAGCAAATCTGTTCAGGCAGCCCATTTCTGGCGAATATAGTTCGTAAGACTGTGATAGTTTTTTCTGTGGTGGTTGAGGACATTTTTATTACCTCTGGCCACTTTGAATGTGCATCCACCGCAATTAAAAACATCGAGTCCATAAATGGACCAGCAAAATCAATGTGTACCCTTTGCCATGGAGATGAGGGCCACTCCCATGGATGCAGAGGGGCTTGTGGTGGGGCGTTTTGGACCTTCTGGCATCCTGTACAGCTCTTGGTCATCTCTTCGATTTCTCTATCGATTCCCGGCCACCACACAAACGCTCTGGCTAAGTTCTTCATTTTTACCCCTCCCAGATGACCCTCATGAAGCTCATTGAACACTCTATCCTTCAATTTGGGTGGAATTACTACTCTGGATCCACACATCAAGGTTCCTCGGCACACTGACAGCTGTTCTCTTCTCGGCGAGAATGCTGGCAACAGTGGTTCGCCATGTGCTGGCCATCCCTTCACCATTAAATCATAGACCCTGGAGAGTGTCGGGTCATTTTGTGTTTCCTTTTCTATGTTTGCATTCGTCACAGGTAGACATTCGACTATGGTCGAGTGGAATATCTCCACAGGATCCACTGCAGGTGCTTCTTCCACCGTCGGCAACGGTAGGCATGACAATCCATCAGCATTCCCATGCTGTTTAGTTCCTTTGTACTCGATGTCATATTGGTGTGCCCCTAGGAAAAGGGACCACCTCTGTAGCCGTTGTGCTGTCATTATCGGGACGCCCTTCTTAGGGTTGAAAATGGAGACAAGAGGTTGATGATCAGTTAGTAGAGTAAATTTCTGTCCGTGCAGGTAGTGATTGAACTTATTCACCTCCCACACCAGGCTGAGGGCCTCTCTGTCAATCTGGGCGTAGTTACGCTCGGCTGCAGTTAATGAGCGTGACGCAAAAGCTATCGGCCTCTCTGAACCATCAAGGGATTTATGTGACAGTACCGCTCCAACGCCGTAGGGAGACACATCACACGCCAGTCTTATCGGTAGTGATGGGTTGTAGTGAGCCAATACTTCTCTTGAAGTGATCAGGCCTTTACACTTCTGAAAGGCCCGCTTACATTCATCGCTCCATTTCCATGCTACTCCAGTTTGTAGCAGGGCGTTCAGTGGGTGCAGAATTGTGGACAAATTCGGCAAAAACTTATGGTAGTAATTCACCAATCCGAGGAATGACCTCAGTTGCGACACATTTTCAGGCGCTGGAGCCTTAACTACCGCTTCAATTTTGTCAGGGGACTTATGTAACCCCTCTTCATCAATCACGTGGCCACAATACGATATTTGTTTCTTTAAAAACTCGCACTTGGGCCGATTGGCTCATAGCCCATGTTCTCTTAGTCTAGTGAGCACCTGCTCTAGGTTGGCAAGGTGTTCACTGTCATTTTCGCCTGTCACTAGGATGTCGTCCAAGTAACACTGAGTCCCCGGAATCCCTCGCAGGACTTGTTCCATCGCTCTTTGCCATATAGCCGGAGCTGATGCAACTCCGAATACCAGTCGATTATACTGGTAAAGAACTTTGTGAGTGTTTATCGTGAGATATTTCCTAGAGAATTCTTCAACCTCCATCTGTAAATATGCTTGCGCTAGGTCAATTTTTGTAAAACGTTTCCCTCCAGATAGTGAGGCGAAAATATCTTCTATCCTCGGAAGAGGATACTGTACTGTGTGAAGGACTGGGTTCACAGTCACCTTGAAGTCCCCACAGATGCGAACCTTCCTTGGCTCCTCAGACTTATTGTTTAACGTTTTCTTTATGACAGGAACGATGGGTGTCGCCCACTCGCTCCAGTCTACCTTAGTTAACACGCCTGCATTCTCCAAATTCTCCAGCTCTGCCTTGACGGCTGGGCGAATTGCATACGGTACCGGTCTTGCATTGAAAAACTTGGGAATTGCATTCTCTTCTATTTTTATCGAGGCGGTTACGCCTTTAAGAGTTCCCAGTTCTTGTTGAAATACCTCTTTAGCGTTAGCCAAGATTTTTGACAATCGTCCAGGTGTGACGTCGTCATCCTTTTTACCAGCCACAGTCAGTGCCTGAATGGAGTGCCAGTCTAAACTTATCTTTCTGATCCATTCACGTCCCAATAACGGTGGTCCACCATCTTGCAGTATGTACAGATACAATTTCTGTATTTCCTTGCCGTTGTATTCGACAGGCACCCTTATTTTCCCTCTGGGGTATACTTTCTGCCCCGTATATGTCTTCAAGACAATGGATGTGTCTTTCAAGGGTATGTGTGAGAATAGCCGCTCGTAGTCTCGTCGATTCATGACGGTCAGGGCTGATCTGTATCCAATTCCATTTTGACTTGGGACCCTGCTATCGTGAGGGTGACCCAAATGGTTCGGTGATCCTCTTTTGTGATTACGTTGCGTAGTTTGAGACAGCTTAGTCTCTTGTTCCCGGATTCACGATCGCTCTTCTGGTATTCGGAACTACTGTCCGTCATCTTTTGTACTTTCCTGTACTTTTCCTTAGTAGTCTTTTTGTTGTCGTTAGTCTTCTTCCCGGACCTGCAAACTCGTGCAATGTGTCCCATCTTTCCGCATTGCCTGCATGTTTTGTCCTTGAACCAGCAGTCCTTCTGGTCATGGGTTGTCCTGCCGCAGCGATAACATTTTTCAAATCCCCGTGTCATTTCATGGGTGCCGTATTCCTGTGGCTTTTGCTGTATTTCCGCAGCTCCCCTTGTTGCTGCTTCGTACGATACTGCCACGCTGAAAGCCTTATCTAGCGTCAACTCTTTCTCTGAGAGTAACCTCTTCTGGGTTCCTTCACTCAGGAGTCCACAGACAAATTTGTCCCGTAGGATATCTGCCAGTCCTGCTCCGAACTGGCAGTGCTTTGATAGCTTGCGTAGTTCCGTAAGGTAATCAGCATTGCTCTCATCTTTATGCTGATTTCTCTTGTGGAATTTAAATCTTTCTGCTATCAGCAGCGGTGCAGGATTTATTTGTTCCTGTAGGATATCAACAATTTCGTTAAAACTCTTCTCCATCAGTTTGACTGGAGTGATCAGGTTCCGCAATAGGCTGTACGTTCTTGCGCCCATTAAGTTTAGTAGTACCGATGCCTTTTTCTCATCGGCTACTCCATTTGCCTTGCAATATACTTCGACTCTTTCCACATACGTGGTCCAGTCTTCTATTTCATTATCGAAGGCAGTGATATTGCCAGTCTTCGGCATCTTGGAGATCTAAGATGGCGCCTCCCGCGCTTTGCCTTCTTCCCCGATTGAACAAAATGGCGCCTCCCGCGCTTTGCCTTCTTCCCCGCTGGATTAAGATGGCGCCTCCCGCGCTTTCTGTCTTTTCTGCTGCTGCCAGCGCTGTTGCTGGCATTTTTATGCCTTGATGGCGACGCCCTATGGTCTTTGCGCACTTCCCCCCGCGCTGCTGCCAACGCCGCTCTCCGCGGTCCCCGTGGCAAACTGCAGTTCCTCGCGGCTTTCTGCGCTTCTAATTTCTTTTATTTTAATTACTGTTCCCGTCGTCAGAGCAGACCCTATGGGACACTTTCCTCCCTCTTCTTGGGTCTGTACGCTGCCAGGCTTCGTAGCACCGGCCGCGCCCTGTGTGCTCCACCCTCTCTCCTCTTCCCGACAACGCTGCTCAGCCCCGTTGAAAAGCCACCCGATCGAGCTCTAGCCCGCCGCAGCCCAGGAAGGATCAGTGTACTACCTGCCACCAGCCCGATTAGCTGGGACACCATAGACTGGAGAACCAAGCCCAGCTTTCGACAGCCTCTCCTGCAAATCTTCGAATTCGATGAATCAGAGGGCGGTTGCCTACGGTCGACGCCCGTTTCTTCTGTTTTTTTTTTCATTTTGGATTTCTTCCTTCTGGCCTCGACCTCTAACAACTTCACTTCAGGGATGGATCCCCGTGAGGTGGTGCAGAACTGTAGGTAAGTTCGGATCTGTTCGCCGCCAATGTAACATTCGTGTGTAATTAAGACACGGACTGCAGAAGTTGGTTATAATAGGTGTTTACTGAATGGAGACAAAACTGGAACTACTATACAAAGTTACTACACAGGCTTATATACAGGGGTGGTCACTACTGGTACTGCAGTATACAGGGGCTGCAGAATATAGTTCCTTCTTCAAGGCACATACACTACAAAGAGGACCTCCATGCGTGCTGTGACTCCCTGCATAAGCATATGGAGGGAGTCATGTGAGAACCTCTGTGCAGTCATTGTCAGTGTTTGCAGCACTTCAATGCTGTAGAACACTGACAGCACAAATGTCAAAGTAAAGTTGGCCATGGCCCCTTTATGGAAACCGGCTGATGACGTATCATGAAATGACGTCACCAGACCCGCTTCCTCTAATTGGACCGGTAAACGCGCTGGGCGGGCTTAACAAGCCTAACAAGCCCTATCAGCAGAAAGTCATTTCACAGAGCAGGATGGAGCCGCACCGGGGTCGGGACCCGACACCACCCGCCCCGGACCCGCCAAGGTGAGCAAAACCCCGGCCATAGGGTCTGTGAGAGTTATGGAGGGGTGGTCCTCAGATCTGCCAGCATTGGACCGTGGGGGAAGGCGGGGTGAGAGGGGAGGGTGGTTCTAGGATCTGGCAGCAGTAGGAGAGGTTCTTGGGTCTGGCAGCAAGGGGAGCTGGGCAGGCAATCACTGCCCTCCTCATCAGTCTCACCAAACCATCAGCCCCTGGTGCTCCCTCACAACATGCCACTGCCAGATCCCTAATCCACCAACCTTATCTTCACCAGCTGTCAGACTGGAGTCAGGGGAGGTTAGGATGAGTGGTCTAATAGTGATTGGTTGAGACAGATGATCAAGGTTGATGTGGTAGATGAGACTGTTGGGGTAAGGAGGCCTGCAGTTTGGCAATATTTTGGAAGAAAGGAGTGGCGAACAACAAACCAACAGCATTCATTCTAACCCTACTCTTCACTCCCTCCATGCCCACCCTCTCATCTGTTCTCCTTTCTGCAGCATGACTAAGCAGGGGATGGGGGGGTTGGAGGGGGTGGGGTGGGGGAGCAGTGGAACTAGGCAGATGTGTGGGAATGGGCAGCTGGAACTGATAGCAGTAGCAAGAACCAGTGGGGATGCATGAGTGGGGGGACCACATACAGGTCCCATTAAACATAACATAACATAAAAATTAAAAATATATTAAAAATGGTTAAAAATATATATTTCACAGGCCCCGATATTTATGGGGCTGCACATTCAGAGTGAGGGGAATAGTTATTGACGGGAGACCAGAAGTACAGATTTCCCCAAGGCCCTGCAATTTGTAAGCAGATGGCATTGAATTTTTCGCTCAGGTTTCCCGCCTGACAGTCAGCCTGAAAACAGGTTGGCCGCCTGTCGAGCGGGAAAGCCTGCAGCAGAAGGACGTATTGGAGGAGCAGGTAGGGAAAGATCGCCTTCAGAGGGAGGTCTAATGGGGGGCAGTGTGAGATTGCGGGGGGTGGAGATGGTGTTGGGTGGGGGAGTTTGCGGGAGGGGTGAGATCATGGGGGGCGGGGAGCGGACAGATTGTGGGGGGGAGATCACGGGAAGTGGGAGTTTTCAGGTAAGCTTGTTAAGCTCAGAAGAAACACTCCTACTCCTCCTGGCCCACAAGCAGTGCTGTAAATATGCTTACTTTATGGATCCAGCCCTTCTCGCCTCCTTTTACCTGCCGGGTTTCCCGAGGTCCAGGAAACCCAGCCGACATGACTTAAAAATAAAAAGGTTGTTAAAATGGAGGCACGCAACCTCTTTAAAATGTTTTACTGACGGACCCACCTCGTGAGAGCGGATTGGTTGCTTGCCCCCCACCCTCCCATCCGCTTCCGTTGTGGGCAAGTTCAAGATGATTTGGAGTTGGGTTTAAACTTCACACCCAACCTAAACTCATCCATTTTTGGGGATTAAAATTACCCTCATGGTGTCTCTTAGTCTGGAGTCTCAGCTAGGAGATTTCAAAGGTAAGTACACAACAAGGCCACCTACCCTTCAATGCCAGGCATGGAGGATTTAATCAGAGGTAAGTAAAATCAATTAAAAAAAAAATTCAAATAGCAGTAAAGAGTGACAGAAAAGCATGACAGATATAGGAAATTTCATGACAGAGGAAGTGTTATAGGAAGTAAGGGTGACACAGAAAGTGTATGCTACATGCAAGACGTTTAATATATAATGGAAAGGTAGAGATTGATTGTGAAGTGACAGCAGAAGTTCAAATCTGCAAGAAGTAAACTGTAATATAACTTAATGGCTGATGGGGTTTCAGAGCTCCCCATTGTGAACGTAATTGAGGTGACTGGCACATCGAAATGGCGTTATCTTATAGAGTAACAAATTAAAAATGTAAGCATACCGGATCCTAAACAAAAACTCTATGAAGAGCATGATGGTTAAGACATGAAACAAAATGCCAAAATCTTAGAACCTTCCCAATGAAAACATATTCCTGTTGCTTCCATTTGTGGAAAGTGTGTAAACAGCATGCCTGAGGTTTGAGTGGTAACTGGATTCACTTTCCTGGTGTAACTGGTAACTGTCTCCATCTGCCTTTCTCACTAGCATTCTACAACTGCAAAATGCTCAAGTGTAAGACCGGAGTCCTGACTTTGAAATAAAGTCACAATCTGACAGGATCACATTAATGTTTTAATTTGATTATTACTTTATTGAAGCAATTTTTAAAAGTTACATTTTTAAAACAATTACAAATGGACAGATTGAATTACATGGCAATTAGTTATATTTATCCTACACATTCTTTAGCCATACCTTTTTGTTGGTTTTGACAAGCCTTGAATGCCATGATTTTAATCTCTGGGAAGGTTCAAAGTTCTTTTTTGTTGCAGTTGTAGCAGTGCTGAGTGTAACAGCACTAACCCTAAGACTTATCCTTACTCTTGGCCTAACCCTTACCCCCAGTCTTGACCTAGTACTAATGCTTGGAGTTACAGAACAGGATGTCACAAGCTAAATCCAGCACACTGAACAGTATATAAGCTTAGCCTTACATGGTTGCTGCCACACAAATGCTGTGGCATCTCCCTTGCAGGGTAGCTAAGCATGGGCAGTGCCACATGTTTCCAGCACTGACCAAAGATGGCTATTGGCAGAGATCCGACAGCATGTCACCCACCTAAATTTCAGGGCATGAATATTTTCGGGGTGAACTTGGTCTCCGCCAGTAGTGTGAAAGGGGTTGCGAGCAAATTGGCAGCCTGTTTTACAACATGGCGGAGTTTCTTTTGTATTGAAGTCAGTTTAACCCCCTTTATGTCAGATTTGGAACTAGTAAGTTTAGTGAAGAGAAAGATTCCTAAGTATCACCAGTGCAATTTAAGAAGCAAATCCCCTTTCCTCTTGCTTGATTTTTAAAAACGAATTTCTCTCCCCACCTTAACTGGGTGTTCTATTCCTTAGAATCATAGAAATTTATGGTACAGAAGGAGGCCATTTGGCCCATTTGTGACTGTGCCGACCGAAAAAGAGCTACTCAGCCTAATCGCACTTTCCAGCTCTTGGTCTGTAGCCCTGTCGGTTGCAGCACTTCAAGTGCACAGCCAAGTACTTTTTAAATGTAATGAGAGTTTTTGCCTCTACCACCCTTTCAGGCAGTGAGTTCCAGACCCCCACCATCCTCTGGGTGATCAAATTTCTCCTCAACTCCCCTCTAATCCTTCTACCAGTTACTTTAAATCTATGCACCCTGGTTCTTGACCTCTCTGCTAAGGGAAATAGGTCCTTCCTATCCACTCTATCAAGGCCCCTCATAAGTGTATATGCCCCTCAGCCTCCTCTGTTCCAAGGAAAACAACCCCAGCCTATCCAATCTTTCTTCATAGCTAAAACTCTCCAGTCCTGGCAACATCCTCATAAATCTCCTCTGTACCCTCTCTAGTGCAATCACATCTTTCCTGTAATGTGGTGACCAGAACTGTACGCAGTACTCTAGCTGTGGCCAAACTAGTGTTTTATACAGTTCAAGCATAACTTCCCTGCTCTTATATTCTATGCCTCGGCTAATAAAGGAAAGTATCCCGTATGCCTTCTTAACCACCTTATCTACCTGTCCTGCTACCTTCAGTTATCTGTGGACACACACTCCAAGGTCCTTCAGTTCCTCTACACTTCTCAGTTTCCTTCCATTTATTGTGAATCCCTTGCTTTGTTAGCCCTCCCCAAATGCATTACCTCACTCTTCTCCAGATTGAATTCCAGTTGCCACTGTTCTACCCACCTGACCAGTCCATTGATATCTTCCTGCAGTCTACAGCTTTCTTCCACATTATCCACCACACAGCCAATTTTTATAATATCTGCAAACTTCTTAATGGTACCCCTACATTGAAGTCTAAATTATTGATATATACCACAAAAGCAAGGGACTTAGTACTGAGCCCTGCGGAGCCCCACTGGAAACCGCCTTTCAGTCACAAAAACACCCTTCGACCATTACCCTTTGCTTCCTGCCAGTGAGCCAATTTTGGATCCAACTTGTCACTTTCCCTTGGATCCCATGGGCTTTTACTTTTCTGACCAGTCTGCCATGTGGGACCTTGTCAAAAGCCTTGCTAAAATCCATGTAGACTACATCAAATGTGCTACCCTCATCGACCCTCCTTGTTACCTCCTCAGTTCGGCTAAGTCCAGCTCAAAATTGATGGGATCTTTACTGCTGGATTTTGTTGGAAGAAATGTTTTCTGGTTGGCCACCTCATGTGAATCTGCACCTATAATTCTTAGCATTTTTTTTTGTTCATAATAATCTTAAAACAAAGAATTCTAAATTTTAAAATGGGACATATTTCAGGGCCAGGTGATTTATAATAAATAAATATAAATTACTTGTTCTAACAATTCCAGTGCTAACTCAATGGAGACATAAACCACTGGGCATGAGTGGTAAACCACTGGTATGCACCAAATACGTGTTGCATAGCCAACATTAATATGACAAGAGTCAGGCAGAAAGAAAGCTGCAGTATATTATTCATGGCCTGCTCATTAACCTCTGTTACTGGATCTTTAAGGGCAGTAATGGTGACTCTGCTCTCTAATAAAACCTCCATTGTCAAACATGCAGATCAGTGCCAGTGAAGCACTTTAGCCCTTTTTAAAAAGAGCTGGAGGGCAGCCTCAGCGAAATAGAAGGAAGTGCTTCAAAGTGACCAAAAGCAGCTCCTCGGCTCCTGTTGAAAATACTCGAACTTTGAGAAAGTTTCAGATTGCAAAGAGTTTTTTTTATTAAATCTGGGCCTTTGAGAATGCTCAAGAGAACCACTTCGCAAAAAAAGTAAGGCTAATTTTTCCAGTGTGTTTTTTTTCCCAAAGTTTTGTCTGAAGTAAACCCCTGGTTTTACTCAAAAAAAGACTGCATAAACTTGTAATACTACCCTGTACTTGTATACTTCAAAAAGCGTCAAAAATTTAAAAAATGTTATATTGCATTTTTTCATGGAAGGGGCCTGCGATGAAAGCTAGTCACTTATAGAGTAACTGATGATCTGCAATTAGCTGGAAATGTTTGGTTTGAATTCCAGGTTCAGATAAAGAGAAAATTGATGCAATGGCTGATGTAAAAAAAAAACTGATTCTGGGGGAAAAATCCACTTGCTGCTTTGACCTGGCCACGAACCCATCCATTATCCTGGGGATGGGGTCATATAAATAATAGGGGCCGGCACCCACTCCTGTAGGGGCACAACAGGGGTGCCTGCCCCGCAGAAGCACCATGATCCCTGAGCTCTGAGAGTGACAGCCAGAGGCCAAATCAGCATGAAAATAAAGATGAGCCTATTTTTTTCCCAATTTTTCCCCAGGACAGTAGGCCCAGTCTGGGATCAATTGCCATTCCATTCCTCAGTGCTGTGGCCTATACTAGGCCCAGACAGAGTCTATGCCTGCTGTCAGTACGTAAATGGAGTTTCCGCCAAAGTTACAGAGGTGGAGTGGGAGAAGCCCCAAGGAAACACACCCTATCCCCCACCCCACCCCCCACCATAGGTTCCACTGGGCCTAGCAGTAGAGCATCTGGTGGGAATCCAAGGGTAACTCAGGAACGCACTTAGATATGGCCACAAACTGCTGCCCCAACATAAGTGGGATGGGGCATAAGAAGCACAAACATCTCTATTGGAATGTTCTGTGATATTATTAATGGGGTGGAAACCCAACACATCTGTATTCTGACTCAAAATATGGTTCCTGCAATGTGCCTGCCCCAAAAATCCATCCCACAAAGGAGTGGAATTTCAATCCTGTAGCCTTTACTTAAGCTTATATTCAAGCAGGGCCGATTGTGAAAGGATACTAGGGAGTGTGTTCTGCCTTTATTCAACCTCTGTAAGCCTCAGCTAGCATAATAATAGTGTTTTAATTTATTTCTTTGCAAAACATGATTCAGTAGTTGTGAAATAATTTTTATTTCTTTTGCTACATAAAATGCTCAATAAAGCATTCTGTGTATACCACATAAATTATTGTAATTTATTGTAAGATAGAAATAGATTTCAATGGATAACCTTTAACCCATTCAATAAGTGAGGAATTCAAGCAGGGCTACACAATCCCTTTAAGTCACAGTTCTGTTTTGAGGGGGAAGAGGGCAGAGAAGCTGAAAAACAAATTTCCAAAGAATTTTGATTGAAGGTTGGGTAAATGGACATGGTATTAATTGATGTTCATCATCATGTATCAGCATTATTGATATCCATATTGCCCAGTCGCGGTACAGCAAGTTATGGATTATACTATTCTACAAGAATTCCCTTCTCTTTGATATACAAACAATTTGCCGTTTTGATGTTAAACAGATTAGTGCCGTAAAATTAGTGTCACTCTGATTTATCTTCTAAAATTCGCTAATGGATCACCTGCAACATTTTTCATGAATAGACTTCATTTTAACCCCATGGCCTTCGAGGAGAGGAAGACTTTGCACTTAATTAATGTTAAGGTGGTATCTGATCACAGAAACGTCATTGTGCAGATCAGTGGCTGTTATCCAGGAAGCAGCCATGATGCCTTTAATGTTTGACAATACGTGGGGGCCGCATTATGTGTAGGAGAAGAAACACTGCATGAATGAACATTGGGAGAACAGGACAGTTCTCTGCTGTGCTGACTGGGAACATCTTTAAGAACAGAGGAGCACCTTAGCCTGGAAGCCTCACCCTCTGCTTGCTGTTCCTCACTGCCACCTCCATCTTCAGGAAAGGTGCACTATCCAGTTTAGGAACAATGAAAGGGCAATGGTTGTGCACAATGCTTGAAATGGTACCTCCCAGAGGGTGCAGGAGTTCTGATTAGTTTTTTGCCATGCTTCATGGGTCCACAAGAAATATGTGAAAAAATGAGGAGCACACTCACCTTTGTTCACTCCCGAGAGCAGCAAACCTCTTCCTCATTTACAGTCAGGTCCGAGGGAGCAGGATGATTGCATTGACTTGTTCAGCAACCTCTTTCCATATGGGTGGAACTCATACTTTTGCTGGTACCCATCAGACCCACTTAGAGCCATTCTCCTTTGGGGCACCTTCTACAGCAGGACCTTCCACATGTCCACATCAAAGAAAGCAGTGTTTCTCACTAGTCTCCGCTGTGCCATCAGAAACAATTAGTCCACTATTCTGCCACCATCACAACTTCCACTTTTATGGTGAGTTCTCTAAGGCACTATGCAAATTAAATATTTCCTTTTTTTCTCTGTTCTGAAGTTCAGGTTGAGGCACGTTGTTGACCAGTAGCTTTACTCCGTATCTAACCATGCTATACCTGACCTGGGAGTTTCTGATGTGAAGCTTGCTTTCCATTTCCCTGCACTAAAATTCACACAAACAGGAGTATGCTATAACCACGGGCATTATACATTATCTAGGCCCATGGATGGTGATGTTGCAGTGCACTGTGTCACAGAATGATGGGATATGGGTTTATACCCATGAGTCACCAGAACCCAATCTCAGCCATGCTATTGGGGAATTCAGTGAGTACAGGCGAAATATTTCTTGTGAAGGGAGGACATTGTAGTGACATCCCCTGGAATTACGTGATGGTTCTCCAAATCTCTCGGCATAAGTTCAGCAGGAGACCAGCGGAACTTTTGGAGAAATAGCATAAATGGATAAAAGTAGCCGTTTACAACGTTTCTCTGAGGCGTCGCGGGTGTGTCGCTAAAGGTACGATGGGCAATCTGGAGAACTCTCACTGAATTTGCAAGCCAATGTGTTGAAAGCAGCACTGCTGTACATTGGGAGAAAGTCAGCTGCATATCTACTGGTACAAACAGATGGTTGGGGAATTACAGGAAGCTTGGCCAGGCCCCAGAACAGGCAGAAAAATAACTTTAAGGTGGCATTATCATGATGAAAAAACATTTGGCAAACATATTTTTGTCTAAGAATTAGATGAACCAGAAAGGAATGTGTAATTTTCATCATGATCATATGTCACACAATTGACATGATGACACATATTGAAGCGATTTACATCAATGCATAGTTTGTAAAAATTCTAAATGGCTTAACTCTTCCTAATAAGCAGAGAAAACATTTCAAACAAACATATTGAGCATATGTTCAACGCAAATAAATAATGGTTCGCAATAAAATTTTCCATGAAGACAGCTATTATTTAAATGGACATATTTTATAAGTTTTTAATAAAAATAATCTAAAGTGCACGGCATTTTGCTTGAATTAGAATTTGATTAGCTCACTTAAAATGGGTGCCACTTCCCCATAATGTATACAAGGAATGTAATATCTCCATAATGTATACAAGGAGTGTAATTTCCCCATAATATATACAAGGAGAGTAATTCCCTAGAATGTATACAAGGAGTGTAATTTCCCCATAATGTACACAAGGTGTGTAATTTCCCCATAATGTACACAAGGTATGTAATATCCCCATAATGTACACAAGGAGTGTAATTTCCCCATAATGTACACAAGGTGTGTAATTTCCCCATAATGTACACAAGGTATGTAATATCCCCATAATGTACACAAGGAGTGTAATTTCCCCATAATGTACACAAGGTGTGTAATTTCCCCATAATGTACACAAGGTATGTAATATCCCCATAATGTACACAAGGAGTGTAATTTCCCCATAATGTATACAAGGAGTGTAATTTCCCCATAATGTATACAAGGAGAGTAATTCCCTAGCGTTGGAGTCGCTAGAAATCAACAGGCTCTGAGACTTTTGTTGCAGCAAAGGCAAAACGCGTGTTACTTTATTCACTCTCCATGAGGACTGAGGGTCTCAGCCTCGTTGCAGGGCTATGAGGTCATCACGCTACCGACGCATGACATCATCATGCTACCGACGCTCTTAAAGGGACCGTGCCCCGATAACCCAACCCAGTACGTACATATAACAACATTGGCTATACATAGTGAATTGTGTTTAGATACACATAACAACATTGGCTATACATTGTGAATTGTGTTATTGTCCCTATGTGGTCTCCGCCACATACGTCCCCCCAGAATTCACTAGCACTGGCAATGTCAGTCGTTGGGGGGGGCCGGATCACACGGTCGGAACGGCTCCTCAATTCCGGGGCAGGGACCAGGGGGTTCGTCGGAGGGACCTCGGGCGCTCGGTGGTGGACTGAGGGTGCAGAAACCAGAGGTCGGCCCCGCCTCGGGGGCTGTGCCAACTCAACAGGTCAGTCCAGATCCAGGTGGGCTGGCTTAAGACGGTCCACGGAAATGCAGTCCGGCTTACCGCCGACATCCACTACGAAGGTCTTGTCCCCAGTTTCCAGGATGCGTAATGGTCCATCGTAGGGTGGCTGAAGAGGTCCCCGGTGGGCGTCGTGGCGGACGAAAATGTACTCCGCCGCACGAAGGTTGAGCGGAACGTGGGACTGCGGGAGGCCGTGCTGCGACGTGGGCACCGGTGTGAAAACCTTGGCGTTGTCCAGAAGGTTGGACTGCTGACGGGCTGCGGACCAAGGTTCCATTGCGTTGGGGACGAAATCCCCGGGAACCCGCAACGGCTGTCCGTAGACGAGCTCGGCGGACAAGGACTGGAGGTCCTCCTTGGGGGCGGTCCTGAGTCCCAGCATGACCCACGGGAGTCTGTCGATCCAACTGTCATCCCGGAGGCTGGCCCGGAGCGCGGCCTTCATGGAGCGATGAAACCATTCGCACAGTCCGTTAGCCTGAGGGTGGTATGCTGTGGTGCGGTGGAGTCTCAACCCGAGGCCTCGGGCGACAGCGTTCCAGAGCTCCGACGTGAACTGGGGCCCCCGGTTGGAGGAAATGTCAGATGGGGCGCTGAACCGGGCGACCCAAGTGCTGATGAACACCTGAGCCACATCGGCGGACGTCGTTGAAGACAGCGGGACGGCTTCCGGCCATCGGGTGGTTCTGTCGACCATTGTGAGGAGGTGGGTGAACCTGCGGGAGGGCGGCAGGGGCCCCACCAGGTCCACGTTAACCTGGTCGAACCGCCTCTCGGGCACCGCGAAAGGCGCCAACGGGGCCTTAGTATGGTGATGCACTTTCGAGCATTGGCATACCACGCAGGTGCTGGCCCAGTCGCGAACGTCTTTCCTGAGCCCGTGCCAGATGAGCTTAGCCACCACCAGCTTCTGTGACGGCTTCCTGCCCGGGTGGGAAAGATTATGGACGGCGTCGAAAACTTGCCGTCTCCACCCGTCGGGCACGACGGGACGTGGCTGCCCAACGGAGACGTCGCACAGGAGTGTGGTGCTGGCATCGTCGAACGCGATGTCCGCTAGTTGAAGGCCCGTGACCGCCATCCTGTAGGCCTGGACATCCGGGTCGGAGGCCTGGTCGGCCGCCATGCGGGTGTAGTCGATGCCGAGGTGTACGGTGCTGGCGACGGCTCGGGAGAGACAGTCGGCGACGGGGTTGTCTTTCCCAGCCACATGCTGGATGTCTATTGTAAACTCTGAGATGAAGGCCAGCTGGCGTTGCTGACGGGCCGACCACGGCTCGGAAGCTTTGGCCATGGCGAAGGTCAACGGTTTGTGGTCCACGAACGCTGTGAACGGGCAAGCCTCCAGTAGGAAACGGAAGTGTCGGACGGCGAGGTAGAGGCCGAGAAGCTCGCGATCGAAGGTGCTGTACTTCCGCTCGTTGGGGCGGAGCTGCCGGCTGAAGAAGGCGAGCGGCTGCCAGGTGCCGTTGACCCACTGTTCGTGGACGGCGCCGACCGCATAGTCCGAGGCGTCAGTGGTGAGAGCGATCAGCGCATCAGGTAACGGATGCGCCAGCATGGTCGTGTTAGCCAAGGCCCTTTTCGTGTCCGTGAAAGAATTGGCCATCTCCTCGGACCAGTTGACAGCGAGCTTGTCGGGCTTGCCTTTGAGGGCCTCGTAAAGGGGCCGCATAAGCTAGGCTGCTCGGGGGACGAAGCAATGGTAAAAGTTCAACATGCCCAAAAACTCCTGCAGGGCCTTCACGGTGCGGGGTCGTGGGAAGTCCATCACGGCCTCCACTTTCGATGGCAGTGGCACCGCCCCGTCCTTCGTGATGCGGTGCCCGAGAAAGTCGATCGAGGACAGCCCGAACTGGCACTTGGCCGGGTTGACGATTAGGCCGTGCTGGCTGAGGCGTTGGAAGAGAGTCCGAAGGTGCAACACATGCTCCGTCCTGGAGGCGCTGGCGATGAGGATGTCGTCCAGGTATATGAACAGGAATGTCAGGTCCCGTAACACGGTGTCCATTAGGCGTTGAAAAGCCTGGGCGGTGTTTTTGAGGCCGAATGGCATGCGGAGGAATTCGAACAGCCCGAACGGGGTGATCACCGCGGTTTTCGGGACGTCCTGCGGTAACCCCGGATGAGGTCCACTTTCGAGAATACCACTTTCCCGGCCAGGCGGGCGGAAAAGTCCTGGATGTGTGGAATCGGGTAGCGGTCGGGGGTCGTAGCATCGTTGAGGCGCCGGTAATCGCCGCACGGGCACCACCTGCCGCCTGGTTTCGGAGCGATGTGGAGGGGCGAGGTCCACAGACTGTTCGACTGACGGATGATGCCGAGGCGTTCCATGGTGTCGAACTCGGCTTTAGCGATGGCGAGTTTCCCCGGGTCAAGGCGCCGAGTGCGGGCGTAGACGGGCGGTCCGGTGGTCGAGATGTGGTGCTCTACCCCGTGTTTGGTGGCGGCGGACGAGAACGTGGGCTTCGTGAGGTCCGGGAACTCGGCGAGGAGGCGGGAAAACTCATCGGAGGCCGAGAGTGCGCTTGACAACTTCGTCATGCTGGACCTGCTGAGGGAACATGGGAGCGAGCTGAAAGTCTCAGCGTTGATGAGACGTCGGTTCTTGACGTCCACCAAAAGGCCATTGGCTCAGAGGAAGTCAGCGCCGAGAAGGGGGGTGGACACTTTTGCCGTGACAAAGTCCCAGGTGAACCGCTGCCCACCAAAACAAAGCGCCAGGCTCCGTTTCCCGAAGGTGCGGATGGAACTGCTGTTGGCGGCTTCAAGGACGGGGCGTGGTTCCCCCCTTGCATGTTTATGGTTGACGCGGGCAGGACGCTCACCTGGGCACCCGTGTCGCAAAGAAAACGACGTCCGAAGTCGGTGTCCGTAATAAATAACAAACTGCCTGAATGGCCGACAGCCATAGCAGCCGACGAGTGGTCTTTTGTTTGTTTCGACGCAGGAAAACTGCATGGGGGCCGGCACTTCCTGGCTTTGGGGCCGAACTGCGCGTGGTAGAAGCAGAGGCTTGGGGGCTGCCGCCGTTGAGCTGTATTGATGGGGGCAGGGCTCCGCATGGCCGCGCAGTGCTGTTGCCCGGCAGAGAAAAATTTGTCGGCCTCCTTGGCCAGGTCGCGGAAATCGGTACTGGAAGAGTTGGCTAAAGCCGACCGTACCTGACCTGGCAGCTGTTGAAGTAACAGTTCCTTGAAGAGGAAGCACGGCCTGTGTGTGCCCAGGAGGGCCAGCATGTGGTCCATCAGCTCCGAGGGCTT